>NC_134479.1:35283881-35434120 GCF_964194025.1 Convolutriloba macropyga | reverse complement strand
CACGTACGTCAATCAGGCTAGAAGCCTGTTTTCGGACGCCAAATGACATAAACATGGGGAGTCAGCATCCAAACCTAAAAAATTTTCCAGCTTTTTGTCAATTTTTTTATCTCTGGAACTGATATCTTGACGATTAGTTTTTGTTCGCACAAGTTTCTTCATTTTTTGTTATAATGGGTCTTTTCTAGTAGTCATAGAAACTATCGCCAGAATTGATATTCGAGCCAAAAACGTTTAGCTGACTCTACGTTTAATAAAATTTTAAAGTTTTTTAAATGAAAAATTAAAAACAAAAAAAATGAAGACTCCTTGCAGCTGTAAACATTTTTTATTTTTTGTTCAAACAGACTAAGCTTAGTCAATGAAAAAATTTGAACCCTACCTCTATATGAGTTAGCAGTGAAAACAAGACAACTATAGCAATTACTTCTACACAAAAACTCGTTTTTAGCAAAACTTGCTATTAAAGCAAAAGAGCCCAAAGATAGTGCTTTCCTGCGAAAAATTTGAAGAAATTTCCATCCGTGAATGAGAGTTCGGGCAAACATTTGAGAGTAGAAATTTGCTGAGACAGTTTATTATTCGATTCGAAGAGAGACGACAACTTCCGCAGAATCTTTGCCATTATCCCGTCGCCAATCACGCTTGTTTCTACCTAAAATTACATCAATAGATTTCAATTGCTTAAATTTAAATGATTTTGTGGTCAAATTTCTCAATTTCTGTGTGACCAGGGTTGGAGTGTTTTCAGCGCGTGTTATGGGTGGAATGAGGTGGACGAGGCGCACTGGAGGGAGTGCGTGGAAGTGGGGGGGGGGGGGGGGGGGGGGGCAGAAGTCAACCTCAAATAACTGCCCTAATTCACATCATGAATTGATGTCGCCTCGACGGTTTGGCGAACAGCATAATTAGAGACCTTGAGTAGAAAAGGTCAATTGGTCTCATGTAAAATGTCACAAGATCTTTTAAAAAGATGATATGCGGGATTCCATTTAAAATCTTGCACACTCTGTGTTCACATAATCACGCATTAATCTCGCGAAAGCCGCATTAAAGCCGTCTAGCTTTCACAAAAGCTACTTCTTTTTCAAGTTCTCGCAGAAAAAAACTTACAATTTGTTCACAAGAAAGTACCTTTTCCCAGGCTTCCAGTTTTGCATCCAGGTAGAGGGCGCGACTTGTCATGAACAACACACGTGTCATCAGTTGATCAAATCCGAACACAGAAAAGTAAGCTACGTGACGTAACAATGTAAACAATCCTGCAGGTAAAATTGGATCAAGGTTTCCCTTTGGACCGCGAAGTTACATAAACTCGGCAAAAATTACTTAAACTCGGCTAAATTACATAATATAACATAACCGACGTCGGGCGAACTGCTCTCAAACAACCGGCGAGCTAGCCATGGTTTGGTGAGGCTAGCTTAAGCTTGATTCGATTCTGCATCTTTTATAGTTTTCTAGCCATTTTAATAAATAAATCAAATAAAGAATTTATTTGTTAAAAATTTGCAAAATATTGCAAAATTTAAAAGAAAAGCCTCCAGATTTCGCCAAAACTAATATTTGTCTCTGTAGTTATGTCAAGAAACCCATCTGCGAGACTTGAAAAGCTTCGTTGGCCAGTAAGGATTGTTAAACTCAGAAAAGGACGAAAATATTGAAAAATTTTAGAAATTATTTTCGAAAAATTTTCGAGTATTTTCAAAAATTTTGAAAACAATCGCAAATTTTAACCGAACTTTAAAAAGTTCCAGCTATTAAATTCTTCAAAACTATTTCAATGTCTCGAGACTATCCAGAATCCCTATTTCAAGCTTTAAATAGTTTCACTGGCTCAAAGAGATTCATAAACTTGGAACATGATAATAATTTTCCGAAAAAAATGAAAAAAATAAACTTAACAAAAATTGCTAAAGCTGGAGTCATTAAAATATTGATAACCATTCCATAAACTCAAAAAAATTTGCGCTTATCACTGCTTATCACCAAACCTTGAAGGAGGTTCCTAGGACCATGGTGCTGGAAAAAATGACAAAAAATCAAAAAGATTCAAAAAACTTGAAAAAATTTAAATTGCTCATAATAAAATCTTGACAAAACCTTCCATTACATCTAGAAGCTATGCATTACCCTATAATCAAACCCTAGAGGAGGTTATGTGGCTCTTTACTCTTGAGAGACCTAAAACTGACAAAAATTTCAACACTTGAAAAAAAAATTGCATGTTTTGGGGGGGGGGGAGGAGGGGGTCACAAGTTAGGGTGTCTTCAACCTTTAAGAACCGCCCTTCAAACCATAAGTTTAAGTCTCCAAAACAGTTTGGGCTAAAACAGAGCTGATAGGCTCTAAGAGTACTTAATGCCCGCTGGGCGCTACCTGTTTAAATCGTTTTCGAGGACAAAAAGTCAAAAGCGTGACAAAAAATCGGTCAAGAGAAAAATCGCATAAAAAAGACCGACAGGACTAATATAATTGATACAAACTTCGTTTGAGAGCAATTAATCAATGAATGTGTGAAATAACTTTTTTACACAGAAAAGCTTTTTTACAGTAAAAAAAAGATATTTAACACATTCAGAGATATATTATGTAATTTCGCCGAGTTCACAAAGATATGAAAATAATTTAAGCAAGAAATTAAATGAGATATTTTATATCATTAATAATTGTCATAATAGACAATCATTAAGGGTGATTGGAATTGGTTGTGCTTCACATACTAAAAGGGTTCCAACTTAACAAACAACAATTTTTCATGGCAGCCGTCAGCGACTCACATGGCTTAATTGTGTTTATGCGCTGCGCGATTTACGACTCTTGTCTTTATAAATTTAGGTCCATCTGGTTAACTAAGTTCATTAGAAATTAGAAAACCAATGTTCTCGTGCATGCATTAATTTGGTTAGAGCGAGAAAAGATATCAAGGAAATTTTCTCAAGGCGAAAAATTACTGTTAGCACTTCTTATATTCAAGTAAAATTTAAAATTAAAACGTTTTTATCACAAAACAATCAAGTTAAGTCAAAATTCTACATCAATTTGTCGTTTTCTCTTGCCTCTTTCTCTTATCGAGTTGCTTTTTAGGATTAGTTTTCACAGATTTAAATCACAAAAAAACCACTTATCTAGACAACTATGACGTGTTTTAAAATTACGTGCAGTTGGTTTAATGTCCCGCATCCACAGCCGTCTCAAAATTCTCAATTATAATTGATTTTGTTAACTTTTGCATAATTTTGCATAAAGTTTAAATCAGCCTTCATCTGCTAGCTTGGATTGTTTGCCATTTGTATTTCTGAGTAATCGAAAAAGAATTTATTATTATAGGTTTTCGTTAACACCGAAAACCAAATTACTCGAATTTTAGCAAATCAGAATAGAGCTGCAGATTTTATGATCTGTGACACATTTAGCCTCAATCAACTCCGTTTTAATTCGTTACTCAACGCAACAAAGGTAATCTGTTTAAACTTTTGTGTTATTTTTGTCCATTTTGAAATTTTGAGTTTTTTTTCACCATTCCAGGGTCCAGACTTTCAGAGGAATATTCAACAAACTTTTTTCCTCATCGCCATTTTTCCACAACATCATTCGAAAAGGTAACTAACTGTTATTAATCTAAACACAAAAAAAACAAAATTAACAAAACCCACCCCTTTGTTTCAGAGACTACGATTTCTCTCAGCAACATCAACGGGATTACAGAAAACAAAGGTTATCAAAATTTAAAAAAAAAGATCTGTATAATTTTTCAAATCGAAGTTATTATCCAAAAAGAATGGAAACAAAAGGCATCAAAACGTGTTTAGTTTTTTGAGCATTTCTCTCCTTGATTGCTCTCTGATCAGACGGTAGTACGACCATAGTCTAGACCATCGTGCTATTCATAAGTTTCACGAACCGTGTAATTTGGATCGCACCACACTCCCGTTATGCGATCCCAATGGTCTCACCATAGCGGTCTAGAGTCGGACAACTAAACCTGGGAAGACCTTGACAAGTACATGAAAAAAAGAGTTGCAATACTGGGGAACACCTAGTACTTCCAGGTATAGTTTATTATTTTATAATAATGATTTGAGAAAAAAGATGCTATTCAATGTAATTGAGATGCTATTTCTCTTTGACGGCATTCATTTTATCTTTTGAAAAACTTGCAAGGAAGAATGGTTGAAGGAAAAAAGATCCTGCACCTTTCCTCTTCAAATTGGAGTTTTGAATGGTGATCACAAATTTTCCAAACAGAGATGCAGGAAAAGAGAAAGAAAGGTAGCGGAAACAAAAAGTTGGAGAAGAGAGAGGTTGCTAATTTTGAATAAGCAATGATACTTTAAACTATTAAATTTTTTTAAATTTAATTTTACTGAATTATAATTGATTGGGGATTTTATATTTCATATAATTAATTTCCATCATAATCGATTTTATGTTCTAAAATTGGAAATATAATCTGTTATAATTGCAAATTTCTGTCATTTTAAATATTGTTAAAGATGTGAAAAACAATTTTTTTGGGTACGGAGTATAATGAGCTTAAAATTTAAAGCGCTAAACGAGCTCTCTCAGGGATTTTGCTTTCAACATTGGTGGGTTTTCCTTAATAAGAACGCCATCCGCTGCAAGAAGGTGCTGGCTGAGCACAAAATAGTGTATTAAGGTTTCCATAGAACAAATAGAACAGCGCAAATTGGAAAAATTTGCTTAGAAAACCACTGGTGGCGTGGTGCAACCCAAATTACATGGTCTGCGAAACGCTTCCCAGAAGTCGCGCTATGGTCTGGAATCAAAAATTATTGTTCTTCATTTTTGCTACCCCCCCCAATTTTTTCTTGGAACGTACAGTAATTTAGCGAAGCGAGCAGATTTTTTGAGAGTATACCCAGATGTAGTTGCAGCAAAGTTCTGCCTTGAGTAGAATCCAGAACCTTCCTTCTATATTTTAGTCTATTGTGCTACTTTTTGTTAATATTTTCTAATTTACTTTAATTTTTTTTTTATTTCTGAATTACAGAAAGTATGGAAAAGTTTATAACTTAAATCGTAATTATTACTTATTACATTGTTTGCAGTCGGGGTCGAAAAATAATTAAAAGGACCGTGATTACCTGATTGGTCTCCAAGGCATTATCTATGAAGGTGTAAGGGATTTTTTAGACAGAATCATTATTGTTAAAACCATTGGTTTAGGTCACCTGCAACTGATGCTAACTGGTTCTAAAAATAATCCACGTTTCAATTTTGCTGATAATTATAATGTTTTTGTTGTTTGAGCGAGCTATAATTTATAGACTGATTATTTTCGCTGTGACATCACTTTTAAAAGGAGCAAAACAAACGATATTTAAAAAATATTTGTTATAATTTGAGAAATCATTTGTTATAATTTGAGAAATCATTTGCTAAGCACAGAGCTCAATTCGATTCAGAGAATTAAATATGTCTTTCCTTTTAGCTGTAACTTTTGTCAAATTTTTGATATGACTTAAGTTCTAGACTCAGACGCTTTTTGGTTCATCAGAAGCAAAAAAAAATTCCCCAAAATAATTGTCTGGAGAATTTACAAAAAGACGGACGTAAATGTTACGAAAAAAATTGAGCCTAGTAGC
The DNA here is from genome assembly GCF_964194025.1 of Convolutriloba macropyga. Taxonomy (NCBI): domain Eukaryota; kingdom Metazoa; phylum Xenacoelomorpha; order Acoela; family Convolutidae; genus Convolutriloba; species Convolutriloba macropyga. The sequence continues at coordinate 35,428,511 of NC_134479.1, read as the reverse complement.
GATATGACTTCGTGAAGCGGCAGGATAAGTAACAACTGATGAACTTTTTTTCAAGCTCTCTCCAAGGATATCACTTTTTTATCAGGTTAGCAAAAAATAAAAGTAGGATTGCAAGTTCCTAACCCCCGAATAAGTTTGGATGTTGGAATAATAGATAATTGCATCAGAAACATGATCTATAAAAGCATAAAATACAAAAAGAATTGAGTTCTGCTCTCGTAAAAAGAACCGTAATTGGTCTGGTCAGAGGTAGTTTTGAGAGCACGATGAGCTCAAACAAATTGCACATGTAAATTGACTGATCAGATGACCTGATTACAGCCGAAACTGATCTGGGACTATAATCAGACTTGGTCTGCGAGAGTCTGGGAGAGTGTCTGGTCTGGAAGAGTGTCTTGCTGACATTTTTACAAATTTGAATAATTTTTAATTTTTTTCCATGAAGACCAACGCTCAAGAAACAAAGGACTTTTCAATTAGAGCAAAATCAGTTGTTCAGTTGTTAAGATGTTGATTTGCTCAAACTGAGTTGAAAAAGTCTTCCTCTGATTTTTTGAAATTGATTGAAATTGTGTAAGGCTATTGTTGCTGGGCAAAAGTTTCTTTATTACAGCTTATTAGCCCCTTGATCCAATATAATGCCTGTTTCAAAAAGTTTTGAACACTCGTCTTTTGTCGGTAGAAGTCGCGTTATTGAAAGCAGACGTTGTTTCTCGTTAGCTCGCAGGGGAAACAAGCACATCTCCTTATCACGTTGTCTTCTAAAACCGCACAAACAGCACCACAATCAGCTAAATCTATTTTTAATTGAAACAAATGTATTAACGATTGGTGTAAGAACTGCTCGCCTATGAAAGACAAGGAACACTTTCGCCCGTTCGTTTCAGCAGTTTAAAACCTGTCTTGATATTATGGTTCTCCTATTAGCTTTTCTGAACTGCATTACCCACTATCCTGTGAATAATCATTGCATTGCTCGACACTCAATTAGTCCTGATAACTAATCATTCAGCTTTGCCGCTCAACATTTTTTTCATTCAGAATACAATATAATTCCAAGATAAGCAATCAATTCGAGCTATTTCATTTTCTGTCAAATTTACATCGGATCTATAAGAAAAGTATATGAAAGGAAGGCTAAAAAGTTGAATAGTATGACTGAGAATGACTGAGAAATTTAACTGCCGATTGTGTTAAAAGCCGACCGCGATTCCAAATATGACACAATTGATTCTATCAGATTTTTTTTGCAAATTTGAAAGAATACTGAAATGCAAACCGAAATGATAAAATCCTGTGCTGTCTAAAAACAATGATAATAAGCGGAACTACGATTCTATGATTATATATCCGCCATCGACAACTTTGTGAACACTTTTTCAATTCAAATAGCAGAAATACTGGTTCTGATCAAAAGTTTGAGGCTGACAAGGAACGAGTGCTTTATTAATATTGATGGCCTAACGCTGTCGTTGATCAGCCGTGATAGCTCAGTTGGGAGTTTGTTAAATTTCAGGGCCAAAGGTCCCTGGTTCGATCACGGGTCACCGCAAAATTTTTTTGTCCATCTCATTCTGATCAATTCGACTTCGAATGGAAAACGCGTTTCCAGATTAAATACAAAATGAATCCCAGAATAGCACATGCTCATCTTCCAAAACAAACGGGTTGCTCATCATACAAAACTCTTAGTATTCATACTAAGTCATATATGACTCTTAGTGATCACGTGATCACACTAGGTCATATGTGACTTGTATGAACTATAGTTAGTCACTCCTGGAAATCATTGAGAGATCATACAAAACATGTCAAAGCCTGAAAACTGAATCATTTATATTTTCTGTTGAAGCAGAGGAAAGGGATCTGTTCTGCTAGTGCACCCCACCCTATAGTTTGCACTTATTTTAGTACTCCTTAAATTTAAGTTTTCGCAATTTGTAAGATTGAGTGTCTAGGTAGATTGAAGGCTACTTTAGAATACTTTACTAAAAAAATTTTCAATCGAGCCCTTATTGAGGCCGATACCACCCGAAACTATATAAACCAGAAGTTTTTATTGATATTTTTGTTGTATGTAACAATGTTTCGTTGCAATATAAAATATTTTCAAACAATAGCTGCGCTAGCTTTTAATAAATGCATAATGTCAACTATAGTTCACAACACGCAGTAGTAATCATTTCCTATCTAATTATTCCCGATAAGAATTTCTCAATGTTCTTTTATTTTCTCAAAATTTTACACCAAAGTGCGTGTTTATACTTGCTTAAATACGCATAAACCTTTGGTTTCCAAATTTAACGACCTATTTTCGTTTTCATCAACAATGGGCAACAGTTTTTGGATAGCCAAGTTGCTTTTTATTGAAGATTTTAGGCGTACTTTTGTCAAAAAGGACCCTTTTTATCGCGAAAATACAAAATTTTCTCTAGTTTAACTTTCCTATCTTAACATTTATGTATATTAATTGCTTCACCACACATTTTATAACACTATTTCAGTGATTGTTGCAACATCTCACATTCTTTCGCTTATTACTTTGGTCAGTTTCACCAACAGTTTTTAGTTATTTTGTGGAGTTATTCCTCCTTTAAGGCTAACTTTGAAGTCAATAGCACTCCTTTGGCTAGCAGCCACAATAATTCACCTGGAGCCTTGGCACTTAAAGTTATTACATTTTTTATCGGCGCGCGCGTATTCCTCCGGGAAAACTAACAAATTTACAACATGTGGACCACCAAAAAATGGGTTAAACTGTTCTTACTGTTGCAATTTAGCAATTTCCTGGCATTCTCTCTAACACACACACGCGCATATACGCATAGGTTAGTTTTTAAATTTGAATTTAAAAACCGCAGAATGGTCTTTTATGACTAAAAAAAAGGTTTAAGAATTTTCAATTTTGAAATGCAACTTTATGGATCCCAAAATTGAATTCGCCGCAGCTTTTTTTGACAACAAGTTTTTTCACAACCGAAACTGAAATGTTTTGAATTTTTTCCTCACCGCCAAAATTTAACGAACAATTCGTAACGGGTAGGGACATCCCCACCCGTCAAAAAACGTTATGCACGACTCGTATCGGGTGGCGAAGTCCCTACCCGTGACAAAAGGTGATGAAGGGTCTGTCACGGGAGGATACAAGGTCATATATGATTTCCTAGAAATCATACAAGGATCATACGAAAAAAATCAAAACATAAAAACTGTACATCTTTCATTGTCTTTTTATGTTGAAAAAATTTTCTGGAAATCATACAAGGTCATATATGACACATAAAACATTGATTGGTTTCACAAATTTCGGTATAATGTAGTCAGAGGAAAATAATTTATTATATCGCATTTGCATTCCACATTTGATTTTTTGTGTGGGCAAAAAGAAAAACTTTCCAACAAAAATACATTCAAAAAACGAATTTGAAATTATCTGAAAAAATTTTTCCAAATATTCTTTTTATAAATGAGCATTTATAGGTATAAGCTGGCTTCAAAGAAAATCAGAACTTTATTTATCTATTTGGACTTACTCAATACTTGCGTGCCCAACTTTGTAAATGATATTGTACGTTTGGGTCTGTTGGCGGATCACAAAGTGATGCCGGGGAGTCACATGAGTCCTTGACGAGTGAAATTTTTAAGAGACATTAATGGTTTAAAAATTAATGAAAAATAGATATATGATTCTTGTTATTCATTCTAGGATCATATATGATTTCCTAGTAGTCATGTATGATTTCTTAGTAATCATACAAGGATCGTACTAGGAAATACGTTATGATTTGTATGATACCATATATGATCCTTGTATGACTACTCAGAAGTGGTGACCCGGCTGTTACTATAATTTTACTAAATCAAACGAGAGTCTCATTTAGTCAAAATAATAGTATAAAATTCAGTTTCTTTGTTGACTAAGATAGCAACAATTACACAATTTATGTACAGCCATTCGTTAAAAGAAGTTTAATACATATTAAGAAAGAGTTTCAGTTTAAAAAGAAGTATTGAAGCAGAAAGTTCTCGTTAAAACTGAGTTTCTGTTCCTGTCGTATCAAAGACTTCTTTTGCATCCGGCGCACTCAGCCATTTCAAGCACCATGGAGGGCTTCTACTGGCTGAACTTGGCATTTCAAAAAAATAATGGATCGGATACATGGCTAGCCTCGTAGGAGATGGTGTGATCGGCAGCTTTCATTATCACAAGGTAAGTAACAAGTACTGTTAATTAATTAAAACAAAACAAAAAAATTTCAGGATATTAAGTGTTTGATGACGTTGGTGGGACTCGAACCTCATTGTGTGGATGTCAGAATTTTAACCAATATTAGTGCATTGCATTACGTTTTCTTCTGTTTTTGGAGGTGTTTGGCATCATAGTTTCATTGTTCTCAGTTTGGAATTGTCTGAAAAATTGAGACGGATGAAATTGGCTCATCCTGAGTCTCGAACCCACGCTCGCATTGTTAACATCGAGTTAGCTGTCCGCGCTAAGTTCCATGTTTGATGGCCCATATTTTCAATACTTTTTCGATCGCAATACGAATTAATTTCCAACCAATTAAAGCAGATAGGTAGTATAAAACAAATGATCCTAATTCGTATAATATAATAGTCGTCAGTCTAAGGAGAACAAATGCTAAAATTTTCTGTTCCAAAAGGAAGGACTGAAAAAGTTAAAATGAACTTTGTTTTAAATTCATAAAGGAAAGTGAATAAAAAAAAATCAAAACTGACGAAAAATAAGAAGTGCTTGATTAAAAGTGCTACGCTGACCTAACCATAAAACCACTGAAACCAAACCGCGCGCAGCACAAAGCTAGATGATGAAGTGTTTCTCTTGTTTAATTTAATTCAGTGGAGTATGAAATAGATGGTAAAAAGACTGAATTAAAGATTTCAAAAGGAAACGAAGCTTGATTAAATTGATAATTGCCGTAATTAGCTTTTGTTTTGGTGTTTTTGGTGATCTGTTCAGCCCCGAATTTACTAAGCGAGGGGCTGGCTGAATAGAATGAAAAGAATGAAGTGGATTAAAAATAAGTTGTGTCTGGCCCCGAATTGACTAAGCGATTGGCTGGCCATACACTTATTATATTTCTGATCGGATAAAAAGACGCCTATGTGCAAAATAAAAGGTAAGAGAAGGAATTAAAAGGAAGGTGACACTTCTCGGCTTCGAACTCTTATCGGTTCGATTTGTTAGTTACGTGTATACGTAATTCTCCGCTGAGCCAATTGGCTTAGCTCCGACAATTATACTAAATCGTTTTGAGTTGGCTGTAGGTTATAAACGCTTTGACTGATATATGAAAAAAAACAAAATCGCATAGTGATAAATAAACAATGTTGGAGTCGAACCGTAGCTGTAGGTATAGAGATCTTCGTGTTCATTGCTCCTCACAACTGCGCTGCTGGCTAATAATTTGTCTTATTTCGTTTGCTAGTCATTAAAATCGTGTGATGTTTTTCGCTGAGATTTCAATATAAAGTTGCACTTCCTTGTTTTCCCGTTTTTGTCTTCGTATTCCTATTTATTCAATTCCCAAGTTTTCCACTGATGTCAGTCCGACTGCCGATTTTTCTTGGAAAACAATTTATGGCCTTGAAGTTGCGGATGTACAGGGGCTCGATCCTCATTCTGTCATTCATCAGTGTTTTGAGCTGCTACCTACGCCGGATGGCTGGTGTGCACCAGTTTGTCATTTCTTTTTTTTAGTATTGAAGGTGATCGAGAGTACTTTTGCAATTATTAAGCGGGCACTGCCTTTTTTGTGAATTAGTTCCACTACAGACTGAGTGTTGTGTTTAATTGCCCGACTAATATACCCATTTGCTAGTTTAATCTGAACTTCTCTAATTGTTTGCATGTTTGCGTCTTCATGAAGTTTTTGGACCTTGTAAAATCTAAGTTTTCGTAGGCAGATCCTCAAGGCTCTATTCTGGACACATTGTACTTTATTAATGAGTGCTTGGGATTGGTCAATCCAACAGGCATTTGAGTACAAAAAAAGGGGCCGGATCCAAGATTTGTATACCAATAAAAGACTCTCTTCGTTGATGTTTAGATTGCTGAGTCTCCACAGTTGAAATAACCTGCTATTTGCTCTCTTTATTAGGTTATTGCAGTGATCGTTCCATCTGAGATGAGGAGTGAGAGTAATACCCAGAAACTTTAGCGTTTGTGTTTTTCCGACGGGTGCGCCTTTTATTTTTAAATTGAGCTCAGACTTTTTCTTAGGTGGGTTTATAAAAATCATGTACTGAGTTTTGTTAGGATTTATTTTAATTTTCAAGTGGTCACACCAGTCTATAAGGCTATTCAGTGATGATTGCAGATTGTTTTGAATTAGTTGTGTTGAGCGAGATCTATAGTACAGGGCAAAATCGTCAGCGAACTGTGAAATCTGTGCTTTCATTTTTGGCAATCGGCTAACGTATATAAGGAAGAGAATGGGAGCAATTACGCTGCCTTGGGGCAAACCGGCTGTCGGGCAGAAACTGGCGCTAACAGTAGTATTTATCTTTACATAAACGTTCCTTTGTGACAAGAATGAATTTATCCACTTAATGATTGGGATCTTCAGCTCAATTGAATTCAATTTGTGGATCAACCCTAGACGCCATACGGCATCAAATGCTTTTTCAACATCCAAGCAAACTAAACCAACCATTTCAGACCATTGGAAAGCTTCACTAACGTGCTGAGTGAGTTTGATAAGATTGTCCGTGGTACAGCGATGTTTCCTGTAAGCGCTCTGAGTTTCGCCAAATACATTTAGACTTTCGCAATGTTCTAAGACAATGTTTTTCACAACAGTTTCGCAAACTTTGGCCAGGCAATTTGTAAGACTAATAGGTCGATAGTTTTCAGCCTTTGATCTGTCTTTATCTTGCTTTGGTATCATTGTTATCTGTGATTCTTTCCAATTTACTGGAACATACGAGTTGTTAATTGAACTAGAAATGAGGAGGCAGGCTAGGGCTTTTATACTCCGTGGTAACCCACTGAGCACTTTGTAGCTGATTTTATCTGGTCCTGGGCATCACTTTCTCGATACTCTCATTATTTCATCGAATTCCCTTGTTTTAATCACAATACAAAGTTCCTCGGTGTCGACGTTTGTACTTAGAAATGCTTTGGTTTCTTTTTCGATTTTCTCGTAGTGTTCGGCAATTTCTGTTGGTACAGTTGTGTGGTTTTTCATTGTGCCTTTTAGGAGTTGTTTGAAAAGCTCGCTTTTCTCATGATCTGTGACTGCCTTCGACTCTTTATATGTTAAATCGGGATAGTCGCAAGTTTTTTGTTTTGACTCGTGGTCATTTGTTAGTTCTTTTATTGCTCTCCAAAAACCTTTGCAGCTCTTGTCTCTTGCACGTGCCAAAATTTTAGCTCTTTTTTGTTCTTCTGATTGCCTGATTGATCGTTTGATTTTTTTCTGCAGATAATTTATCTCGGTTTTTAGAGACCTAAATTCATCGTTAACTGCACTTTTGAGTTCTCTTCGCTTTTTCCTTTTTAGTTTTATCAATTTTTGTGTCTCAATACTTTAGGGAATCTTGTTTTTGTTGACATAGGAGTCTTCCAACGATTTGTGTATTATTTCAACCAGATTGCTGCTAAACTTATTTAGTTCATCCTTTCCCGGATACTGCGCAGGCCAAAGGTCCGATGATCTATACGATTTTATAGCGTTTTCTCTGAATTGTCTGAAGTCAATTTCCAATTTCAATTCAAATTTTTTGCTGATTTTGAGGTTAAACGTTGTGATTGTGGTTCTATGGCCACTTCCCAGATCCTCTGAGACTTCGAAATTACTAAAATTCCTAAAAACTGTACTATCGCAAAAGTGTAAATCGAGCATGTTTTTACTTTTTCCGTCGAACGACTGATATGTGTGGTGACCGTTGTTTAGCAGTTTAAAATGACCGTTGTCTATTAGATTCAGGAGTTTCTCACCGTTTTCAGAATCATAGGAGCAGTTTAATTCTTGGTGGGGAGAGTTGAAGTCACCACAAACAAAAACATTTGTCATACATTCTGAGAATACTTTTTCCAGTGAGAGTGGTTTTCCAGGTGAATTGTAAAAAGATATTATCCAAAAGTCTCCGAAATACGGTAGCGTGATGCATAATTTTAGTATTTCCAGTGTTTTCCCGCTGCAATCGTTCTCTTTTTCAGCTTGTTCTGTTTGGTTTTATGAAGATGTTGTTCTTTATTAAAATAAGAGAGCCATGATGACTGTTGGCATAAGTTTCTGTTGCAACAACATAATCACGAAGAGGGCTGGTTTTCTGCCATTTTTTCACTTCATTCACGCAAATTATGTCTATGTCATTTTCGGCTAAGAATAAAATGAGATCGTTTATTTTGTTGTTTAGACCTCGACAGTTCCATTGCAAGATTTTGAGCTTATCCATTTTGGTTAAAGTTTTGGCTGTTTGATATGTTGTTAGGCGGCATTGAATTAACAGGGATTGCATTTGCACTCTTAATACTCTCATGTATTTTTTGACCATCAATTTTTTCATTGAAGATGCGTGAGGCGCTGTTAGAGACAATGTTTATTATATCACTATAGGACATGGTATTTAGAACTGTTCGTATTTTGCTCAAGACTTCGGCTATAAGAACAGCTATTTTTTCAGTTTGTGGCGGCATTTCAACGTTGGTTTGCGGTTTCAAGTTTTTCGCTGCAGTAGAGTATTTATTCTCATTTCTCTTTCTTGAAGCCTCAGCTAGCTTCTGCTGATAGGCCGGACAACCGCGATAAACTGTCGCATGAGCACCGCCACAGTTAGAACACTTAGCGTTTTCTTTTTGTACACTACATTCTTTAACACTGTGCTCCTGCGAGCAGCGAAGACATCGAGTAGCATTACTGCATTCTTTTGCTGAGTGACCAAATTGTTGGCATTTGAAGCATTGCATTACAAGAGGTGGTTCACGGCTTGCTTCACATCGGTATAGCTGCCAACCTATTTTTACACCATGTTTCTGAGCTGCACTAACATGGTTATTGGAATCAGTTATGACTCGAATCAATTTTGTTGGTTGGCCAGTTGTTCGACTAGTTATTCGTGTAACTTTGTTGACATTCATTGCATTGTTGTTTAGGAGTTCAACTTTTATCTCATCAACACTAATGCTGTGATGGACATTTACAATTACGAAACTGGGTTTGGTTTTTGGCTTAGGAAGCGTGTTTCTGGCATTCACAGTGGCATTTGGAAAGGCTTGAGTTAGGTTTACGGTTAGCATTAGGCATTCTCTAGAAGCGAGGTCCTCAGGTTGAATAAAAAAATTGGTATTGTTCTTCAACTCTCTTATGTGCTTTATTTTGACCACTGGAAAGTTCGATCTGATTGCTCTTGCAAACTGTAGTTGTGAAGGCCTTGGATCAATAGAAACAACAATTGGTCTAACGTTGGTGATTGGATTTTGCGCTTGTTTTCTGAACCTTTTTCTTTTACTTCGCACTTCATTAAAATCGCTTTCATCTTGTGTTGTTTCGTCGGCTGTCATCTTGCGTTCTTTGTTGGCTAAGATAGCGTTTTATAATTGTTGATAAAAAACTTGAAAAACGTGCTTTTCACGTGTTTTTTTAATTGAACTTGTAGTGCATATTTGGTATGTGATCATACTTCGTTAGAAAGTGGCCACATACCACATATTAGTCGTAGTAGTAGTAGTTACACTACTTCCAGCTGCACTTATTCAATTCAATTCATCTCGAAAAGACTGAATTATAAACAGTACAGCTACTATGGTTATTGTTAATGATCCCATTAAAACTGTAATAATTTTGCTTTTCCCAAACCGAATGGACAAAGCGGACTGGTCAAAATTACAAACACTATTCAATTTATTCAACTTGAAGTATTTGCGTGGTTTTTAATTTGAATTTTATTTTGACCGAAGTGTTGACTTTATTAAATTATGTGTGGTTCAGCCATTTTTTTTAATGGTAATAAAATTCATCATCGTTAAATAAAAATCACTCAAATTACGTGTTTGTGTTTTTTTTTCTATAAAAACTAATGTGTTATTAAGTGTTAAGTGGGTGTATAATTTGTGCTATGCAACCACTTTCCAAACGACAGAAAGTGCTTCAGTCGGGGGGGGGGACTAAATGGGACTAAGAACTTCAATAATGGGCTTCAAATAACCACATTAGAGGTTAACATATACCACTATTAAGTTATAAAGTAAAAAACGGCACCAGTTTCGGCGCACTTTTCATTTGACTTTTAGTATTAAAATGCCGCCAATTGATTTCAGCTGCTTGAAATTGTAATTGAGAAGGAATTTTAGATCACGCGAAACGCAAAAAGTCAAGGGCGTAAAAGTCACTCGAAAAGTCAAAATTGTCATGCAAAAATTTTGCATAAAAAAAGGCCAAGTCTTGATTCCAAGACTTGGTTAGCGGAGCCAAGACTTGAGACATCTCTGGGCAGAGAGAGGCCAAGACTTGGGTTTTTCTGGGCAGCGCAGACCCCAAGTCTTGTGTTTCTCTGAGCAGAGTTAAGGTTGACATCATGAGGATCCCGAGTTTTTATTTAATGAGGGCAACTTTTTTATATAAATTTGGTGCCCAATTATACGTTTTCTGTCAAAAAAACCATTTGCAGGTGAAATTTTTGAACTTCACCCCAAGACTTGGGGCCTCTCTGGGCAGAGAAAATCCAAGTCTTGGGTTTCTCAGCCAAGTCTTAAAATCGGTTTCTTCTCTTCACGTTCACTGATATACAAAATATCCCCATGATAGAAGTAAAAACTGAGTATTTGTTTCCAAATATTACCCATGCTTATGTATTAGGTCTCAAAAAAAGATTAGCTGCAATCTGAAGTTCAAAAAAAACGTTTGCCGATTAACTGGATCAAATTACATTGTGGACATTTTTAAACAATAAACAGTCCTTAAAACTTACACAGCTGATAAATAGATCTAAAACTTAACCCAAAAGTTATTAAGAAAGTAACGAAACGAAAAGATTAGTTTAATTCATTCGCGGTCGGTTAAACTAATTCTGTTCTAATTTCTGTAAAAAGTTATTTTTGAAACTTTGTCAACTTCAAGAATTCAGCAAAGATTTTTGTTGCATATCTTCTCCTCTGAGTCTTTGTGTTTTTTGTATCAACGGTTGGTGAATTATAAGCTGATTTTCATTTGGTTCCTAATATAGAGAGAAGCACATTTTTGAATTTCACAGATTGTTAAGTAACTCAATCTCTCAAAATTGATAATTTTTGCAATCATTGTTATAAATGAAGAACAAAAACGCTAAGTTCTGAAAAATCAATGAGAGAATCACCACTGAGAAATTCATGGGGTGAAGTTCCCCAATATCACTGGGATCCAAGTCAAAAAGAATTTTTGACCTAGCTTGCTTAGGAGAAAAGTTAGATTTTCAAAAGATTTTTTCGTTGTTTTTTAAAATGTTTTTTTAAAATATATTTTTTTTCAAGCTAGTCAAGGAGTTGTTCATATCGAGCGTTACGAGCGTTACTACAAATCGAAGTTCCCCTATATCCATAAAATCCAACTCATTTTTTTTTGCTTTAGCATGTTGTTATATATATATATATATATATATATATATATATATATATATATATATATATTTATATATATATATATATGTAATGTTCGGTATTGTATTGGTTTTTTTTAGCTATAGCTCTTCATTTCTCTTCAACAGTGAGTATTGAATTTGTATTTTTAAGAACCCCTTTGGCCTTGAAAAGGTGACCATACCTTACCAAGAGCCACGAACATTGTTTAAATAGCATTCATAATCATATTTGGTGCTTTATTTGTACATAAGGGTACTCAAACTTATGTTAAAAGTGCCCATGAACGTAGAAAATGTACCATTCTAACCCTCTGTCCAGAAAAAATCAAGTCTTGGATCCTTTCTGCCAAGAGAAATCCCAAGTCTTGTGTCTTGCCTGCCAAGGGGTCACCAAGTCTTGGTTGTACTCTGCACAGAGTGACCCAAGACTTGGACCTTCTCTTGGCAGAGAGACCCAAGACTTGGGATTTCTCTGGGCAGAGACCCCCAAATCTTGATTTTTCTCTGTCAATAGAAACCTCAGAGATCGACTCTGGAGTGTTCTCTTAGCAGCCTTGTATTTGACATGATCAGACTCTGAATCAGGCCTGGGACCTTGTCTGATTTTTTTCTGAATCAGGCCTGATGGTCTCTGGAGGCTCAGTACGGGAAGACACACACGTTTACAATAATTGCTATGACCTTCATTCAAGAGCAATTAAAGACTAAATTAAGTAGCACGCCTGGCTATTGTTACTGCTGGTACAAAAAAAAATAATCATTTTCTCTCCCCGAGCCGAATGGATGTGTGATCGAAATTATACGAACGATATGACATTTATTCAATTTGAGCAGCATTTTTGCGTATTTTATTTGAGTTAAACTTGACCGCTTGTTACCTTTTCTCGATGCGAAGAAAATAATCCTCCAAGTACTTGTTGTCGAATTCGATATTAACATTGTATTTTCGGACATAAATCCAGAGTCTGCGAACAAGCATAGCGAAAGTCCATATATGGAACATCTGAACACAGTAAATAAGAGCCCCAACAATTAGCCGAAAAGTGCCAAAGGATTCCTTTAATCCACCAAATTGTTTCTTCAAACTGTCGGCTATATGCTCAAATGGGTTTTCCAGTTCCATTTTATTTGATCTTGGCTCATATTTCAAATTTACAATATCGATTAATTTTACACAAAATACGCCGTTTGCCCCCCAAAAATTGCGTTATTTACTCTGTAGGTTATGCGATTTGTATGCCAATTGAGACAGTCATGAGTTCAATTCTTTCCCCTTACGCGTGCATTGTTAATTCAGCGTGGTTGAAGTATGAGCGTGTGTTTAGAAGTCTTTCTTGACTGAGAAGTTGAATTGCTGGCCGATTGTGTTCAAAGCCGACCGTGATTCCAAATAAGACTCAATTGTTTCGTCAGTTAGCAACGGCGGGTGTGGGCATTCGATCAGGTTTTCTGCCAATTTGCAAGAATACTAAAATTGCAAACAGAATTGATAAATTCCTGTGCTCGCTAAACAATGATACCATGTTGAAATAGAATGCTATTGTCAAATTTCCGCCCAACCGACCATTTCGTGAATATTATGTCATGCTACATATTTTCTTTATGCTAAATACGTTTAGGCTGACAATCAACGCGTGCTTTATTTTGCTGGACTATCGGTGGTGTTTAACAGCCGTGATAGCTCAGTTGGGAGAGCGTTAGACTGAAGATCTAAAGGTCCCTGGTTCGATCCCGGGTCGCGGCAAATATTTTCTTTACCCCCTCTAATTCTAGTCAATCCCTTATGTAAATGGTATATCCAACGCCATGTAATTCAATTTTCAGCGCCTCAAACTTTCATATTTTGAAAAAAAAATAAGAAACTAAGCGTGATCTTCAGGATTGAATCGTCGGCAATCCCCTCCCATCCCGGACCGAACACCCAGTCTATATCAGTAAAGTTCAAGTCTGTATCTAACTATTTTAATTTCGTTTCCCAGTACTGGGAAGTCTAAATACAAGTCTTACAAGTCTTAGCCAAGACTTGGATAACACTTGGAAGTTGATTCCCAAATGAAAGACGAGTGAAAATTCCGAATTTCGAAGATTTTTGTCGTGCCACGATTTAGGTTAGAGGTTAATTAATTTTTACCCGCAATTTTGCGGGTTCTTGTATATTGATACCGCGCCGATGCCAAACAGTACTCTAGGACCCCGGAAGGTCACAATGGGTCATTTCATGTAGTTATTGACTTATTGACCTCTTAGCGGTAATCAGCCGTTCAGCCCGTTTCCAGTCCGAATTTCACTAAAAGGAACCTAATAAATTTCAACCCGGGAGGAGGTTTCACCCCTATTTCACCCCTAATTAGCGGGGATTAGGGGTTAATCCAATTTCCACTCTTATTTATGAGAAAAAGTGTAAAAGAAAATAAAAAGTGGAATTATTATTTGAAATTTCACTCTTATTATTTAAAATTACACTCTTAAAATTACACTCTTACACCGCTATTTAAGCGGAGAAATAGGGGGGGGGGGGGTAATTTTTTTATTTTTACACTCTTTACACTCTTTTCCCCGCCCGTTATTTTACGGGAAAATCCTCCTCCCGGGAATGTACAAAAATGGACCATATTTCAGACCCGCTGAATATATGTCTGGAATTTGTGTCAGAGGAAAATTGTAAAGAAGACCGCTGTGAATCTACCCATGCTGTCCCGGACACCATTATCTAACTTCGGCTAATTTTGGAGCATCCGGACCTAATTTTTAATTTTTTTTAGTTAAACTTGGCTTTTTTCGGACCTATTTTCTTCTAATTTTTGGGTTATTTTTGGCGTTTTTGGACCTATTTTGGAGTAGTCGTTTTCGGACCTAATCAGATTAGTCTTTTTTCGAAAAGTTGAAAAGTTGAAGTCAGATTGACCTGAAATTTGGGGGATAGACTAATATGGGTACGAAGATTCCGATTTTAGTGTCAGATTTGACCGCACACCAACTTGCACGGGACTAGCGCACGCCGGTGCTGTGAAACGTAAAATTTTAATTGCTCGTGGAGTACTAGTAGCAGCATTATGACTTTTGGAGTTGTAGTGTAACTTTTCAAGGGCTTTCGATTGGTGACAATTTCAACCCCCGGGTGTGATTGGAAGTCGATGCTTCGGGATCACCCGAGTGCCGAAAACCGTAAATTGGACTTTTTGAGCGGCCGAATGAGTTTGATATGGTAAAAATATGATAACCTGAGACAGTTAGTCAGCCCGTTTTCAGTCCGAGTTTTACTAAAATGAACCTAATATATTTCAACCCGGGAGGAGGTTTCACCCCTATTTCACCCCTAATTAGCGGGGATTAGGGGTTAATCCAATTTCCACTCTTATTTATGAGAAAAATTGTAAAAGAAAATAAAAAAGTGGAATTATTATTTGAAATTACACTATTATTATTTAAAATTCAACTCTTAAAATTACACTCTTACACCGCTAATTAAGCGGAGAAATAGGGGTAATTTTTTTTATTTTTACACTCTTTACACTCTTTTCCCCGTTATTTTACGCGAAAATCCTCCTCCCGGGAATGTACAAAAATAGACCATATTTCAGACCCGCTGAATATATGTCTGGAATTTGTGTCAGAGGAAAATTGTAAAGAAGACCGCTGTGAATCTACCCATGCTGTCCCGGACACCATTATCTAACTTCGGCTAATTTTGGAGCTTCCGGACCTAATTTTTAATTTTTTTTAGTTAAACTTGGCTTTTTTCGGACCTATTTTCTTCTAATTTTTGGGATATTTTTGGCGTTTTCGGACCTATTTTGGAGTAGTCGTTTTCGGACCTAATCAGATTAGTCTTTTTTCGAAAAGTTGAAGTCAGATTGACCTGAAATTTGGGAGATAGACTAATATGGGTACGAAGATTCCGATTTTAGTGTCAGATTTGACCGCACACCAACTTGCACGGGACTAGCGCACGCCGGTGCTGTGAAACGTAAAATTTTAATTGCTCGTGGAGTACTAGTAGCAGCATTATGATTTTTGGAGTTGTAGTGTAACTTTTCAAGGGCTTTCGGTTGGTGACAATTTCAAACCCCGGGTGTGATTGGAAGTCGATGCTTCGGGATCACCCGAGTGCCGAAAACCGTAAATTGGACTTTTTGAGCGGCCGAAAGAGTTTGATATGGTAAAAATATGATAACCTGAGACAGTTAGTCAGCCCGTTTTCAGTCCGAGTTTTACTAAAATGAACCTAATATATTTCAACCCGGGAGGAGGTTTCACCCCTATTTCACCCCTAATTAGCGGGGATTAGGGTTTAATCCAATTTCCACTCTTATTTATGAGAAAAAGTGTAAAAGAAAATAAAAAGTGGAATTATTATTTGAAATTTCACTCTTATTATTTAAAATTACACTCTTAAAATTACACTCTTACACCGCTATTTAAGCGGAGAAATAGGGGGGGGGGGGTAATTTTTTTATTTTTACACTCTTTACACTCTTTTCCCCGCCCGTTATTTTACGGGAAAATCCTCCTCCCGGGAATGTACAAAAATGGACCATATTTCAGACCCGCTGAATATATGTCTGGAATTTGTGTCAGAGGAAAATTGTAAAGAAGACCGCTGTGAATCTACCCATGCTGTCCCGGACACCATTATCTAACTTCGGCTAATTTTGGAGCTTCCGGACCTAATTTTTAATTTTTTTTTAGTTAAACTTGGCTTTTTTCGGACCTATTTTCTTCTAATTTTTGGGTTATTTTTGGCGTTTTTGGACCTATTTTGGAGTAGTCGTTTTCGGACCTAATCAGATTAGTCTTTTTTCGAAAAGTTGAAAAGTTGAAGTCAGATTGACCTGAAATTTGGGAGATAGACTAATATGGGTACGAAGATTCCGATTTTAGTGTCAAATTTGACCGCACACCAACTTGCACGGGACTAGCGCACGCCGGTGCTGTGAAACGTAAAATTTTAATTGCTCGTGGAGTACTAGTAGCAGCATTATGATTTTTGGAGTTGTAGTGTAACTTTTCAAGGGCTTTCGATTGGTGACAATTTCAACCCCCGGGTGTGATTGGAAGTCGATGCTTCGGGATCACCCGAGTGCCGAAAACCGTAAATTGGACTTTTTGAGCGGCCGAATGAGTTTGATATGGTAAAAATATGATAACCTGAGACAGTTAGTCAGCCCGTTTTCAGTCCGAGTTTTACTAAAATGAACCTAATATATTTCAACCCGGGAGGAGGTTTCACCCCTATTTCACCCCTAATTAGCGGGGATTAGGGGTTAATCCAATTTCCACTCTTATTTATGAGAAAAAGTGTAAAAGAAAATAAAAAGTGGAATTATTATTTGAAATTTCACTCTTATTATTTAAAATTACACTCTTAAAATTACACTCTTACACCGCTATTTAAGTGGAGAAATAGGGGGGGGGGTAATTTTTTTATTTTTACACTCTTTACACTCTTTTCCCCGCCCGTTATTTTACGGGAAAATCCTCCTCCCGGGAATGTACAAAAATAGACCATATTTCAGACCCGCTGAATATATGTCTGGAATTTGTGTCAGAGGAAAATTGTAAAGAAGACCGCTGTGAATCTACCCATGCTGTCCCGGACACCATTATCTAACTTCGGCTAATTTTGGAGCTTCCGGACCTAATTTTTAATTTTTATTAGTTAAACTTGGCTTTTTTCGGACCTATTTTCTTCTCATTTTTGGGATATTTTTGGCGTTTTCGGACCTATTTTGGAGTAGTCGTTTTCGGACCTAATCAGATTAGTCATTTTTCGAAAAGTTGAAGTCAGATTGACCTGAAATTTGGGAGATAGACTAATATGGGTACGAAGATTCCGATTTTAGTGTCAGATTTGACCGCACACCAACTTGCACGGGACTAGCGCACGCCGGTGCTGTGAAACGTAAAATTTTAATTGCTCGTGGAGTACTAGTAGCAGCATTATGATTTTTGGAGTTGTAGTGTAACTTTTCAAGGGCTTTCGGTTGGTGACAATTTCAACCCCCGGGTGTGATTGGAAGTCGATGCTTCGGGATCACCCGAGTGCCGAAAACCGTAAATTGGACTTTTTGAGCGGCCGAAAGAGTTTGATATGGTAAAAATATGATAACCTGAGACAGTTAGTCAGCCCGTTTTCAGTCCGAGTTTTACTAAAATGAACCTAATATATTTCAACCCGGGAGGAGGTTTCACCCCTATTTCACCCCTAATTAGCGGGGATTAGGGGTTAATCCAATTTCCACTCTTATTTATGAGAAAAAGTGTAAAAGAAAATAAAAAGTGGAATTATTATTTGAAATTTCACTCTTATTATTTAAAATTACACTCTTAAAATTACACTCTTACACCGCTATTTAAGCGGAGAAATAGGGGGGGTAATTTTTTTTATTTTTACACTCTTTACACTCTTTTCCCCGCCCGTTATTTTACGGGAAAATCCTCCTCCCGGGAATGTACAAAAATGGACCATATTTCAGACCCGCTGAATATATGTCTGGAATTTGTGTCAGAGGAAAATTGTAAAGAAGACCGCTGTGAATCTACCCATGCTGTCCCGGACACCATTATCTAACTTCGGCTAATTTTGGAGCATCCGGACCTAATTTTTAATTTTTTTTAGTTAAACTTGGCTTTTTTCGGACCTATTTTCTTCTAATTTTTGGGTTATTTTTGGCGTTTTTGGACCTATTTTGGAGTAGTCGTTTTCGGACCTAATCAGATTAGTCTTTTTTCGAAAAGTTGAAAAGTTGAAGTCAGATTGACCTGAAATTTGGGAGATAGACTAATATGGGTACGAAGATTCCGATTTTAGTGTCAGATTTGACCGCACACCAACTTGCACGGGACTAGCGCACGCCGGTGCTGTGAAACGTAAAATTTTAATTGCTCGTGGAGTACTAGTAGCAGCATTATGATTTTTGGAGTTGTAGTGTAACTTTTCAAGGGCTTTCGATTGGTGACAATTTCAACCCCCGGGTGTGATTGGAAGTCGATGCTTCGGGATCACGCGAGTGCCGAAAACCGTAAATTGGACTTTTTGAGCGGCCGAATGAGTTTGATATGGTAAAAATATGATAACCTGAGACAGTTAGTCAGCCCGTTTTCAGTCCGAATTTTACTAAAATGAACCTAAAAAATTTCAACCCGGGAGGAGGTTTCACCCCTATTTCACCCCTAATTAGCGGGGATTAGGGGTTAATCCAATTTCCACTCTTATTTATGAGAAAAATTGTAAAAGAAAATAAAAAAGTGGAATTATTATTTGAAATTACACTATTATTATTTAAAATTCAACTCTTAAAATTACACTCTTACACCGCTAATTAAGCGGAGAAATAGGGGTAATTTTTTTTATTTTTACACTCTTTACACTCTTTTCCCCGTTATTTTACGCGAAAATCCTCCTCCCGGGAATGTACAAAAATGAACCATATTTCAGACCCGCTGAATATATGTCTGGAATTTGTGTCAGAGGAAAGTTTTAAAGAAGACCACTGTGAATCTACCCATGCTGTCCCGGATACCATTATCTATTTCGGCTAATTTTGGAGCTTCCGAACCTAATTTTTAATATTTTTAAGTTAAAATTTGCGTTTTTCGGACCTATTTTCTTCTAATTTTTGGGATATTTTTGGCGTTTTCGAACCTTTTTTGGACTTGCCAAGTCCTAAATCAGATTTGGCTTTAGAATTGTCAAGTATTAAATCGAACTTGGATTTAAAATTGCCGAGTCTTAAATCAGACCTGGATTGAGACTGCCAAATGAAAAAAGTGACATGATCCTGGCTCTGAATCAGTAATGAAACGAGACTTGTAAATAGACTTGCCCAGTATACTGAAAATGACTTGACGTTAGTTTCAGGTTGTGTTTCCAAAAAAGCTATCTCTATTACCTGCGAAAACTAGGAATAGAATGAAGACGAACAGGAAGAGAGTAAGGAACTAGAAATAGAAAATCAATTAACTAAAAAACGAGTTGATGAAAAAATATTCTTTCGAAATATTTAGAATTGTGATGTTGCGTTAAATTTCAATTTTATTCCACGTATAAATATTTAATTTACACTTTTATTTGACACTTTCTTTTCTTGTTAAGCGGAGAAATATGGTGTAAAACTCTCATTTTAACACTTTACACTCTTTTCCCCGTTATTTGCGAGTAAAAACCTCGACCCCGCAGGTAATGGAAGTGAGGAGAATCGATAAGGCCAAAGTCTTTAAGTTGTGGGATCTCCGACCATATTTCTGATCTTGTGATTACATGTCTGGATTTTCTACTAGCGGAAAAGTGTAAAGAAGACCGTTGTGAAGGTACCCATGCTATTGCGGGACCCCATCATCCAAATTCGGTTCAGTTTCCGAACCTATTTTGACTACTTTTCGGCAAATTTTTGGTGTTTTCCAGTCTGAGTTTTGACTTTTTTGGAGAATATTTTGGCTAATTATTACGTTCTCCGGAACTATTTTCAACTTAGATCAGACTTGAATTTAGGCTGCCAAGAGTAAAAAGTTACACGATCTTAGCTCTGAATCAGTAATGAAATGAGACTAGTAATTAAACATGCCACGTTCTAAAATGGAGTTCACGTTAGTTCAAGACTGTGTTTCCAAAAAAAAACAATATAACCTGCGAAAATTAAAAAAAAAGTAGGGTCTTTCCATTACAGCCTCCCTCCCACCACGCAAAATTATAAACCCGACGTGGCATTTTAGGTAGCGGAGGTGGGGGGGGGGGTTCGGAAAAGCCAAAGTTTTAAAGTTGGGGATCTTTTCACTTTGTGACGTCGGACATTTTCTGTAGGATGCAGGGAATTGTTATAACCAGATTTTGTAAGTTAGATAATTCAGGTGAACTTAGACAAGTTAATTAGGTGTTTGAAATAAGCGTTTTTGCTTAAAGGGTTTTTGTTTCAAGGCGCCAGAGAGCCATTGCAAAATAATGGGCAAACGCAAAAACTGGTACACTCAACTCTTTAAGTTAGATTCGTCATTGAATCTGAAAATTTGTGGGGATGTTCCCCTAATGATTGTCCACATTTAATAGTTATACGCAACCGATTACAGTTTTTTTATCTGAGTTATTAGCACGGGAAGTGGTGTTTTATGAAGTTTTTTTGGCATTTTAAGTGGAAAATTGATTGTTTATGGATGAAATAACCGTATAAACTAGTCGTAGTCGTATTTAATTGCGCAGTAATGTATTGTGTGATCATGGGAATGGTTTAGAAAATTGTGGAAGAATTTTATTGGATTTTTTTTTAATAAGAAAAGGCATTTATCAGGTTTTCGAAGTACCCTGGGTACATAATTTGTCCGACCCCTCCCGGGATGGGAAGGAGTTATTGGTTGATAACCAGTCAATGATGGGAGGAACCCATAATGGTCCTTTACTGCGGGTATAAATTTCAGGCCAATCAGACCACCCACCCTCCAGTTATTAACACCGGAACTAGTGTGATTTGAAGGTTTTTAGATGTGTTGCTGTGAATTATGACTGTTTGAGTAAGAAACAATGAGATTAATCAGTCGTAATGGCATGCACGTATGAATTAGGGTCTTGCGTGATCTTTGGAAGAGTTAAGGATGTAAAGTGGCAATTTTTGAGAATATTGGTAATTATCACAGGAAGGTAGTTAGCACCTAAATTGAAAGTCTTTTTTCGAAAAGTTGAAGTCGGATTGACCTGAAATTTGGGAGATAGACTAATATGGGTACGAATATTCCAATTTTAGTGTCAGATTTGACCGCACACCAACTTGCACGGGACTAGCGCACGCCGGTGCAGTGAAACGTAAAATTTGAATTGCTCGTGGAATACTAGTAGCAGCATTATGATGTTTGGAGTTGTAGTGTAACTTTTCAAGGGCTTTCGATTGGTGACAATTTCAACCCCCGGTTGTGATTGGAAGTCGATGCTTCGGGATAACCCGAGTGCCGAAAACCGTAAATTGGCCTTTTTGAGCGGCCGAATGAGTTTGATATGGTAAAAATATGATAACCTGAGACAGTAAGTCAGCCCGTTTTCAGTCCGAATTTTACTAAAATGAACCTAATAAATTTCAACCCGGGAGGAGGTTTCACCCCTATTTCACCCCTAATTAGCGGGGATTAGGGGTTAATCCAATTTCCACTCTTATTTATGAGAAAAAGTGTAAAAGAAAATTAAAAGTGGAATTATTATTTGAAATTACACTATTATTATTTAAAATTCAACTCTTAAAATTACACTCTTACACCGCTAATTAAGCGGAGAAATAGGGGTAATTTTTTTTAATTTTACACTCTTTACACTCTTTTCCCCGTTATTTTACGGGAAAATCCTCCTCCCGGAAATGTACAAAAATGCACCATGTTTCAGACCCGCTGAATATATGTCTGGAATTTGTGTCAGGAAAATTGTAAAGAAGACCGCTGTGAATCTACCCATGCTGTCCCGGACACCATTATCTATTTCGGCTAATTTTGGAGCTTCCGGACCTAATTTTTCTTATTTTTTATTTAAAATTGGCGTTTTTCGGACCTATTTTCTTCTAATTTTTGGGATATTTTTGGCGTTTTTTGGACCTATTTTGGACTTGCCAAGTCCTAAATCAGATTTGGCTTTAGAATTGTCAAGTATTAAATCGAACTTGGATTTAAAATTGCCGAGTCTTAAATCAGACCTGGATTTAGACTGCCAAATGAAAAAAGTGACATGATCATAGCTCTGAATCAGTAATGAAACGAGACTTGTAAATACACTTGCCCAGTATACTGAAAAAGACTTGACGTTAGTTTCAGGTTGTGTTTCGAAAAAGCTATCTCTATTACCTGCGAAAACTAGGAAGAGAATGAAGACGAACAGGAAGAGAGTAAGGAACTAGAAAAAGAAAATCAATTAACTAAAAAACGAGTTGATGAAAAAATATTCTTTCGAAATATTTAGAATTGTGATGTTGCGTTAAATTTCAATTTTATTCCACGTATAAATATTTAATTTACACTTTTATTTGACACTTTCCTTTCTTGTTAAGCGGAGAACTATGGTGTAAAAATTTCATTTTAACACTTTACACTCTTTTCCCCGTTATTTGCGAGTAAAAACCTCGACCCCGCAGGTAATGGAAGTGAGGAGAATCGATAAGGCCAAAGTCTTTAAGTTGTGGGATCTCCGACCATATTTCTGATCTTGTGATTACATGTCTGGATTTTCTACTAGCGGAAAAGTGTAAAGAAGACCGTTGTGAAGGTACCCATGCTATTGCGGGACCCCATCATCCAAATTCGGTTCAGTTTCCGAACCTATTTTGACTACTTTTCGGCAAATTTTTGGTGTTTTCCAGTCTGAGTTTTGACTTTTTTGGAGAATATTTTGGCTAATTATTACGTTCTCCGGAACTATTTTCAACTTAGATCAGACT
This sequence comes from Convolutriloba macropyga, assembly GCF_964194025.1. Classification (NCBI taxonomy): domain Eukaryota; kingdom Metazoa; phylum Xenacoelomorpha; order Acoela; family Convolutidae; genus Convolutriloba; species Convolutriloba macropyga. The sequence goes on along the minus strand of NC_134479.1, from coordinate 35,405,532 downwards.
TGAATTTAGGCTGCCAAGAGTAAAAAGTTACACGATCTTAGCTCTGAATCAGTAATGAAATGAGACTAGTAATTAAACATGCCACGTTCTAAAATGGAGTTCACGTTAGTTCCAGACTGTGTTTCCATAAAAAAACAATATAACCTGCGAAAATTAAAAAAAAAGTAGGGTCTTTCCATTACAGCCTCCCTCCCACCACGCAAAATTATAAACCCGACGTGGCATTTTATGTAGCGGAGGTGGGGGGGGGGGTTCGGAAAAGCCAAAGTTTTAAAGTTGGGGATCTTTTCACTTTGTGACGTCGGACATTTTCTGTAGGATGCAGGGAATTGTTATAACCAGATTTTGTAAGTTAGATAATTCAGGTGAACTTAGACAAGTTAATTAGGTGTTTGAAATAAGCGTTTTTGCTTAAAGGGTTTTTGTTTCAAGGCGCCAGAGAGCCATTGCAAAATAATACGCAAACACAAAAACTGGTACACTCAACTCTTTAAGTTAGATTCGTCATTGAGTCTGAAAATTTGTGGGGATGTTCCCCTAATGATTGTCCACATTTAATAGTTATACGCAACCGATTACAGTTTTTTTTATCTGAGTTACTAGCACGGGAAGTGGTGTTTTATGAAGTTTTTTTGGCATTTTAAGTGGAAAATTGATTGTTTATGGATGAAATAACCGTATAAACTAGTCGTAGTCGTATTTAATTGCGCAGTAATGTATTGTGTGATCATGGGAATGGTTTAGAAAATTGTGGAAGAATTTTATTGGATTTTTTTTTAATAAGAAAAGGCATTTATCAGGTTTTCGAAGTACCCTGGGTACATAATTTGTCCGACCCCTCCCGGGATGGGAAGGAGTTATTGGTTGATAACCAGTCAATGATGGGAGGAACCCATAATGGTCCTTTACTGCGGGTATAAATTTCAGGCCAATCAGACCACCCACCCTCCAGTTATTAACACCGGAACTAGTGTGATTTGAAGGTTTTTAGATGTGTTGCTGTGAATTATGACTGTTTGAGTAAGAAACAATGAGATTAATCAGTCGTAATGGCATGCACGTATGAATTAGGGTCTTGCGTGATCTTTGGAAGAGTTAAGGATGTAAAGTGGCAATTTTTGAGAATATTGGTAATTATCACAGGAAGGTAGTTAGCACCTAAATTGAAAGTCTTTTTTCGAAAAGTTGAAGTCGGATTGACCTGAAATTTGGGAGATAGACTAATATGGGTACGAATATTCCAATTTTAGTGTCAGATTTGACCGCACACCAACTTGCACGGGACTAGCGCACGCCGGTGCAGTGAAACGTAAAATTTGAATTGCTCGTGGAATACTAGTAGCAGCATTATGATGTTTGGAGTTGTAGTGTAACTTTTCAAGGGCTTTCGATTGGTGACAATTTCAACCCCCGGTTGTGATTGGAAGTCGATGCTTCAGGATAACCCGAGTGCCGAAAACCGTAAATTGGCCTTTTTGAGCGGCCGAATGAGTTTGATATGGTAAAAATATGATAACCTGAGACAGTTAGTCAGCCCGTTTTCAGTCCGAATTTTACTAAAATGAACCTAATAAATTTCAACCCGGGAGGAGTTTTCACCCTTATTTCACCCCTAATTAGCGGGGATTAGGGGTTAATCCAATTTCCACTCTTATTTATGAGAAAAAGTGTAAAAGAAAATTAAAAGTGGAATTATTATTTGAAATTACACTATTATTATTTAAAATTCAACTCTTAAAATTACACTCTTACACCGCTAATTAAGCGGAGAAATAGGGGTAATTTTTTTTAATTTTACACTCTTTACACTCTTTTCCCCGTTATTTTACGGGAAAATCCTCCTCCCGGAAATGTACAAAAATGGACAATATTTCAGACCCGCTGAATATATGTCTGGAATTTGTGTCAGGAAAATTGTAAAGAAGACCGCTGTGAATCTACCCATGCTGTCCCGGACACCATTATCTATTTCGGCTAATTTTGGAGCTTCCGGACCTAATTTTTCTTATTTTTTATTTAAAATTGGCGTTTTTCGGACCTATTTTCTTCTAATTTTTGGGATATTTTTGGCGTTTTTTGGACCTATTTTGGACTTGCCAAGTCCTAAATCAGATTTGGCTTTAGAATTGTCAAGTATTAAATCGAACTTGGATTAAAAATTGCCGAGTCTTAAATCAGACCTGGATTGAGACTGCCAAATGAAAAAAGTGACATGAACATAGCTCTGAATCAGTAATGGAATGAGACTTGTAAATAGACTTGCCCAGTATACTGAAAATGACTTGACGTTAGTTTCCGGTTGTGTTTCGAAAAAGCTATCTCTATTACCTGCGAAAACAAGGAAGGGAATGGAGACGAACAGGAAGAGAGTAAGAAACTAGAAATAGAAAATCAATTAACTAAGAAAAAACGAGTTCATGAAAAAGTATTCTTTCGAAATATTTAGAATTGCGATGTTGCTTTAAATTTCAATTTTATTCCACGTATAATTATTTAAATTACACTTTTATTTGACACTTCCCTTTCTTGTTAAGCGGAGAACTAACGGTGTAAAAATCTCATTTTAACACTTTTCCCCGTTATTTGCGAGTAAAAACCTCGACCCGGCAAGTAATGGAAGTGAGGAGAATCGGTAAGGCCAAAGTCTTTAAGTTGTGGGATCTCCGACCATTTTTCTGATCTTGTGATTATATGTCTGGAATTTCTACTAGCGGAAAATTGTAAAGAAGACCGCTGTGAAGGTACCCATGCTATTGCGGGACCCCATCATCCAAATTCGGTTAAGTTTCCGAACCTATTTTGACTACTTTTCGGCAAATTTTGGTGTTTTCCAGTCTTAGTTTTGAGTTTTGACTTTTTTTCGAGAATTTTTTGGCTAATTATTACGTTCTTCCGAACTATTTTCAACTTAGATCAAACTTGAATTTAGGCTGCCAAGAGTAAAAAGTGACACGATCTTAGCTCTGAATCAGTAATGAAATGAGACTAGTAATTAAACTTGCCCAGTACTAAAATGGAGTTCATGTTAGTTCCAGACTGTGTTTCCAAAAAAAACAATATAACCTGCGAAAATTTAAAAAAAAGTAGGGTCTTTCCATTACAGCCTCCCTCCCACCACGCAAAATTATAAACCCGACATGGCATTTCAGGTAACGGAGGTGGGGGGGAGGGGTTCGGAAAAGCCAAAGTCTTAAAGTTGGGGATCTTTTCACTTTGTGACGTCGGACATTTTCTGTAGGATGCAGGGAATTGTTATAACCAGATTTTGTAAGTTAGATAATTCAGGTGAACTTAGACAAGTTAATTTGGTGTTTGAAATAAGCGTTTTTGCTTAAAGGGTTTTTGTTTCAAGGCGCCAGAGAGCCATTGCAAAATAATGGGCAAACAAAAAACCTGGTACACTCAACTCTTTAAGTTAGATTCGTCATTGAATCTGAAAATTTGTGGGGATGTTCCCCTAATGATTGTCCACATTTAATAGTTATACGCAACCGATTACAGTTTTTTATCTGAGTTATTAGCACGGGAAGTGGTGTTTTGTGAAGTTTTTTTGGCATTTTAAGTGGAAAATTGATTGTTTATGGATGAAATAACCGTATAAACTAGTCGTAGTCGTATTTAATTGCGCAGTAATGTACTGTGTGATCATGGGAATGGTTTAGAAAATTGTGGAAGAATTTTATTGGATTTTTTTTAATAAGAAAAGGCATTTATCAGGTTTTCGAAGTACCCTGAGTACATAATTTGTCCGACCTCTCCCGGGATGGGAAGGAGTTATTGGTTGATAACCAGTCAATGATGGGAGGAACTCCTAATGGTCCTCTACTGCGGGTATAATTTTCAGGCCAATAAGACCACCCACCCTCCAAATATTAACACCGGAACTAGTGTGATTTGAAGGTTTTTAGGTGTGTTGCTGTGAATTATGACTGTTTGAGTAAGAAATAATGAGATTAATCAGTCGTATTGGCATGCACGTATGAATTAGGGTTTTGCTTGATCTTTGGAAGAGTTTAAGATGTAAACTGGCGATTTTTGAGATTATTGGTAATTATCACAGGAAGGTAGTTAGCACCTAAATTGAAATAGTATTTTTTCGAAAAGTTGAAGTCGGATTGACCTGAAATTTGGGGGATGGACTAATATGGGTACGAAGAATCCGATTTTAGTGTCAGATTTGACCGCACACCAACCTGCACGGAACTAGCGCAGGCCGGTGCGTGGAACGTAAAATTTGAATTGCTCGTGGAGTACTAGTAGCAGCATTATGACTTTTGGAGTTGTAGTGTAAATTTTCAAGGGCTTTCGATTGGTGATACTTTCAAACCCGGGTGTGATTGTAAGTTGATGCTTCGGGATAACCCGAGTGCCGAAAACCGTAAATTGGCCTTTTTGAGCGGCCGAATGAGTTTGATATGGTAAAAATATGATAACCTGAGACAGTTAGTCAGCCCGTTTTCAGTCCGAATTTTACTAAAATGAACCGAATAAATTTCAACCCGGGAGGAGGTCTCACGCCTATTTCACCCCTAATTAGCGGGGATTAAGGTGTGATCCAATTTCCACTCGTATTTATGAGAATAATTGTAAAAGAAAATTAAAAGTGGAATTATTATTTGAAATTACACTCTTATTATTTAAAATTACACTCTTAAAATTACACTCTTACACCTCTAATTAAGCGGAGCAATAGGGGGTAAATTTTTTTATTTTTACACTCTTTACACTCTTTTCCCCGTTATTTTACGGGAAAATCCTCCTCCCGGGAATGTACTACAATTGACTATATTTCGGACCCGCTGAATATATGTCTGGAATTTGTGTCAGAGGAAAATTATAAAGAAGACCGCTGTGAATCTACCCATGCTGTCCCGGATACCATCATCTAAATTCGGCTAATTTTGGAGCTTCCGGACCTAATTTTTAAAACTTTTTAGCTAAATTTGGCGTTTTTTGGACCTATTTTCTTCTAATTTTTGGGATATTTTTGGCGTTTTTCGGACCTATTTTGGACTTGCCAAGTCCTAGATCAGATTCAGCTTTAGAATTGTCAAGTATTAAATCGAACTTGGATTAAAAATTGCCAAGTCCTAAATCAGACCTGGATTGAGACTGCCAAATGAAAAAAGTGAGATCATCATAGCTCTGAATCAGTAATGAAATGAGACTCGTAAATAGACTTGCCCAGTATACTGAAAATGACTTGACGTTAGTTTCAGGTTGTGTTTCGAAAAAGCTATCTCTATTACCTGCGAAAATTAGGAAGAGAATGAAGACGAACAGGGAGAGAGTAAGGAACTAGAAATAGGAAATCAATTATCTAAGAAAAAACGAGTTGATGAAAAACTATTCTTTCGAAATATTTAGAATTGTGATGTTGCTTTAAATTTCAATTTTATTCCACGTATTATTATTTCAATTACACTTTTATTTGACACTTCCCTTTCTTGTTAAGCGGAGAACTAACGGTGTAAAAATCTCATTTTAACACTTTTCCCCGTTATTTGCGAGTAAAAACCTCGACCCGGCAAGTAATGGAAGTGAGGAGAATCGGTAAGGCCAAAGTCTTTAAGTTGTGGGATCTCCGACCATATTTCTGATCTTGTGATTATATGTCTGGAATTTCTACTAGCGGAAAGTTGTAAAGAAGACCGCTGTGAAGGTACCCATGCTATTGCGGGACCCCATCATCCAAATTCGGTTAAGTTTCCGAACCTATTTTGACTACTTTTCGGCAAATTTTGGTGTTTTCCAGTCTTAGTTTTGAGTTTTGACTTTTTTTCGAGAATATTTTGGCTAATTATTACGTTCTCCGGAACTATTTTCAACTTAGATCAGACTTGAATTTAGGCTGCCAAGAGTAAAAAAAGACACGATCTTAGCTCTGAATCAGTAATGAAATGAGACTAGTAATTAAACTTGCCCAGTACTAAAATGGAGTTCATGTTAGTTCCAGACTGTGTTTCCAAAAAAAACAATATAACCTGCGAAAATTTAAAAAAAAGTAGGGTCTTTCCATTACAGCCTCCCTCCCACCACGCAAAATTATAAACCCGGCATGGCATTTTAGGTAACGGAGGTGGGGGGGGGGAGGGGGTTCGGAAAAGCCAAAGTCTTAAAGTTGGGGATCTTTTCACTTTGTGACGTCGGACATTTTCTGTAGGATGCAGGGAATTGTTATAACCAGATTTTGTAAGTTAGATAATTCAGGTGAACTTAGACAAGTTAATTAGGTGTTTGAAATAAGCGTTTTTGCTTAAAGGGTTTTTGTTTCAAGGCGCCAGAGAGCCATTGCAAAATAATGGGCAAACACAAAAACTGGTACACTCAACTCTTTAAGTTAGATTCGTCATTGAATCTGAAAATTTGTGGGGATGTTCCCCTAATGATTGTCCACATTTAATAGTTATACGCAACCGATTACAGTTTTTTTTATCTGAGTTATTAGCACGGGAAGTGGTGTTTTATGAAGTTTTTTTGGCATTTTAAGTGGAAAATTGATTGTTTATGGATGAAATAACCGTATAAACTAATCGTAGTCGTATTTAATTGCGCAGTAATGTATTGTGTGATCATGGGAATGGTTTAGAAAATTGTGGAAGAATTTTATTGGCTTTTTTTTTAATAAGAAAAGGCATTTATCAGGTTTTCGAAGTACCCTGGGTACATAATTTGTCCGACCCCTCCCGGGACGGGAAGGAGTTATTGGTTGATAACCAGTCAATGATGGGAGGAACTCCTAAGGGTCCTCTACTGCGGGTGTAAATTTCAGGCCAATCAGACCACCCACCCTCCAAATATTAACACCGGAACTAGTGTGATTTGAAGGTTTTTAGGTGTGTTGCTGTGAATTATGACTGTTTGAGTAAGAAATAATGAGATTAATCAGTCGTAATGGCATGCACGTATGAATTAGGGTTTTGCTTGATCTTTGGAAGAGTTTAAGATGTAATGTGGCGATTTTTGAGAATATTGGTAATTATCACAGGAAGGTAGTTAGCACCTAAATTGAAATAGTATTTTTTCAAAAAGTTGAAGTCGGATTGACCTGAAATTTGGGGGATAGACTAATATGGGTACGAAGAATCCGATTTTAGTGTCAGAGTTGACCGCACACCAACCTGCACGGGACTAGCGCACGCCTGTGCTGTGGAACGTAAAATTTGATTTGCTCGTGGAGTACTAGTAGCAGCATTATGATTTTCGGAGTTGTAGTGTAAATTTTCAAGGGCTTTCGATTGGTGATACTTTCAAACCCGGGTGTGATTGTAAGTTGATGCTTCGGGATAACCCGAGTGCCGAAAACCGTAAATTGGCCTTTTTGAGCGGCCGAATGAGTTTGATATGGTAAAAATATGATAACCTGAGACAGTTAGTCAGCCCGTTTTCAGTCCGAATTTTACTAAAATGAACCGAATAAATTTCAACCCGGGAGGAGGTCTCACCCCTTTTTCACCCCTAATTAGCGGGGATTAGGGTGTGATCCAATTTCCACTCATATTTATGAGAAAAAATGTAAAAAAAAATTAAAGGTGGAATTATTATTTGAAATTACACTCTTATTATTTAAAATTACACTATTAAAATTACACTCTTACACCGCTAATTAAGCGGAGAAATAGGGGGTAAATTTTTTTATTTTTACACTCTTTACACTCTTTTCCCCGTTATTTTACGGGAAAATCCTCCTCCTGGGAATGTACAAAAATGGACCATATTTCAGACCCCCTGAATATATGTCTGGAATTTGTGTCAGAGGAAATTTATAAAGAAGACCGCTGTGAATCTACCCATGCTGTCCCGGACACCATCATCTAACTTCGGCTAATTTTGGAGCTTTCGGACCTAATTTTTAATACTTTTTAGCTAAATTTGGCGTTTTTGGATCTATTTTCTTCTAATTTTTGGGATATTTTTGGCGTTTTTCGGACCTATTTTGGACTTTCCAAGTCCTAAATCAGATTCAGCTTTAGAATTGTCAAGTATTAAATCGAACTTGGATTAAAAATTGCCAAGTCCTAAAATCAGACCTGGATTGAGACTGCCAAATGAAAAAAGTGACATGATCATAGCTCTGAATAAGTAATGAAATGAGACTCGTAAATAGACTTGCCCAGTATACTGAAAATGACTTGACGCTAGTTTCAGGTTGTGTTTCGAAAAAGCTATCTCTATTACCTGCGAAAATTAGGAAGAGAATGAAGACGAACAGGGAGAGAGTAAGGAACTAGAAATAGAAAAGCAATTAACTAAGAAAAAACGAGTTCATGAAAAAGTATTCTTTCGAAATATTTAGAATTGCGATGTTGCTTTAAATTTCAATTTTATTCCACGTATAATTATTTAAATTACACTTTTATTTGACACTTCCCTTTCTTGTTAAGCGGAGAACTAACGGTGTAAAAATCTCATTTTAACACTTTTCCCCATTATTTGCGAGTAAAAACCTCGACCCGGCAAGTAATGGAGGTGAGGAGAATCGGTAAGGCCAAAGTCTTTAAGTTGTGGGATCTCCGACCATATTTCTGATCTTGTGATTAAATGTCTGGAATTTCTACTAGCGGATAATTGTAAAGAAGACCGCTGTGAAGGTACCCATGCTATTGCGGGACCCCATCATCCAAATTCGGTTAAGATTTCGAATCTATTTTGACTACTTTTCGGCAAATTTTGGTGTTTTCCAGTCTTAGTTTTGACTTTTTTGGAGAATATTTTGGCTAATTATTACGTTCTCCGGAACTATTTTCAACTTAGATCAGGCTTGAATTTAGGCTGCCAAGAGTAAAGAGTGACACGATCTTAGCTCTGAATCAGTAATGAAATGAGACTAGTAAATAAACTTGCCCAGTACTAAAATGGAAATCACGTTAGTTCCAGACTGTGTTTCCAAAAAAAAACAGTATAACCTGCGAAAATTAAAAAAAAGTAGGGTCTTTCCATTACAGCCTCCCTGCCACCACGCAAAATTATAAACCCGACATGGCATTTTAGGTAACGGAGGTGGGGGGGGGGGGGGTTCGGAAAAGCCAAAGTCTTAAAGTTGGGGATCTTTTCACTTTGCGACGTCTGAAATTTTCTGTAGGATGCAGGGAATTGTTATAACCAGATATTGTAAGTTAGATAATTCAGGTGAACTTAGACAAGTTAATTAGGTGTTTGAAATAAGCGTTTTTTCTTAAAGGGTTTTTGTTTCAAGGCGCCAGAGAGCCATTGCAAATTAATGGGCAAACACAAAACCTGGGACAATCAACTCTTTAAGTTAGATTCGTCATTGAATCTGAAAATTTGTGGGGATGTTCCCCTAATGATTGTCCACATTTAATATTTATGCGCAACCGATTACAGTTTTTTTGATCTGAGTTATTAGCACGGGAAGTGGTGTTTTGTGAAGTATTTTTGGCATTTTAAGTGGAAAATTGATTGTTTATGGATGAAATAAACGTATAAACTAGTCGTAGTCGTATTTGATTGCGCAGTAATGTATTGTGTGATCATGGGAATGGTTTAGAAAAATGTGGAAGAAATTTATTGGATTTTGTTTAATAAGAAAAGGCATTTATCAGGTTTTCGAAGTACCCTCGGTACATAATTTGTCCGACCCCTCCCGGGATGGTAAGGAGTTATTGGTTGATAACCAGTCAATGATGGGAGGAACCCCTAATGGTCCTCTACTGCGGGTATAAATTTCAGGCCAATCAGACCACCCACCCTCCAGTTATTAACACCGGAACTAGTGTGATTTGAAGGTTTTTAGGTGTGTTGCTGTGAATTATGACTGTTTGAGTAAGAAATAATGAGATTAATCAGTCGTAATGGCATGCACGTATGAATTAGGGTTTTGCGTGATCTTTGGAAGAGTTTAAGATGTAAAGTGGCGTTTTTTGAGAATATTGGTAATTATCACAGGAAGTTAGCACCTAAATTGAAATAGTCTTTTTTCGAAAAGTTGAAGTCGGACTGACCTGAAATTTGGGAGATAGACTAATATGGGTACGAAGAATCCGATTTTAGTGTCAGAGTTGACCGCACACCAACCTGCACGGGACTAGCGCACGCCTGTGCTGTGGAACGTAAAATTTGATTTGCTCGTGGAGTACTAGTAGCAGCATTATGATTTTCGGAGTTGTAGTGTAAATTTTCAAGGGCTTTCGATTGGTGATAATTTCAACCCCCGGGTGTGATTGGAAGTCGATGCTTCGGGATAACCCGAGTGCCGAAAACCGTAAATTGGCCTTTTTGAGCGGCCGAATGTGTTTGATATTGTAAAAATATGATAACCTGAGACAATTAGTCAGCACGTTTTCAGTCCGAATTTTACTAAAATGAACCTAATAAATTTCAACCCGGGAGGAGGTTTCACCCCTATTTCACCCCTAATTAGCGGTGATTAGGGTGTAATCCAGTTTCCACTCTTATTTATGAGAAAAATTGTAAAGAAAATTAAAAGTGGAATTATTATTTGAAATTACACTCTTATTATTTAAAATTACACTCTTAAAATTAAACTCTTACACCGCTAATTAAGCAGAGAAATAGGGGGTATTTTTTTTTATTTTTACACTCTTTACACTCTTTTCCCCCTTATTTTACGGGAAAATCCTCCTCCCGGGAATGTACAAAAATGGACCATTTTTCAGACCCGCTGAATATATGTCTGGAATTTGTGTCAGAGGAAAATTGTAAAGAAGACCGCTGTGAATCTACCCATGCTGTCCCGGACTCCATCATCTAACATCGGCTAATTTTGGAGTTTCCGGACCTAATTTTTAATATTTTTTAGCTAAATTTGGCGTTTTTCGGACCTATTTTCTTCTAATTTTTGGGATTTTTTTGGCGTTTTTCGGACCTATTTTGGACTTGCCAAGTCCTAAATCAGATTTGGCTTTAGAATTGTCAAGTAATAAATCGAACTTGGATTTAAAATTGCCGAGTCTTAAATCAGACCTGGATTGAGACTGCCAAATGAAAAAAGTGACATCATCATAGCTCTGAATCAGTAATGAAATGAGACTCGTAAATAGACTTGCCCAGTATACTGAAAATGACTTGACGTTAGTTTCAGGTTGTGTTTCGAAAAAGCTATCTCTATTACCTGCGAAAACTAGGATGAGAATGAAAACGAACAGGGAGAGAGTAAGGAACTAGAAATAGAAAATCAAATAACTAAGAAAAAACGAGTTGATGAAAAAATATTCTTTTGAAATATTTAGAATTGTGATGTTGCGTTAAATTTCAATTTTATTCCACGTATAAATATTTAATTTACACTTTTATTTGACACTTCCCTTTCTTGTCAAGCGGAGAACTAACGGTGTAAAAATCTCATTTTAACACTTTACACTCTTTTCCCCGTTATCTGCGAGTAAAAACCTCGACCCCGCAGGTAATGGAGGTGAGGAGAATCGGTAAAGCCAAAGTCTTTAAGTTGTGGGACCTCCGACCATATTTCCGATCTTGTGATTATATATCTGGAACGTCTACTAGCGGAAAATTGTAAAGAAGACCGCTGTTAAGGTACCCATGCTGTTGCGGGACCCCATCATCCAAATTCCGTTAAATTTCCGAACCTATTTTGACTACTTTTTGGCAAATCTTTGGTGTTTTCCAGTCTTAGTTTTGACTTTTTTGGGGAATATTTTGGCTAATTATTACGTTCTCCGGAACTATTTTCAACTTAGATCAGACTTGAATTTAGGCTGCCAAGAGTAAAGAGTGACACGATCTTAGCTCTGAATCACTAATGAAATGAGACTAGTAAATAAACTTGCCCAGTACTAAAATGGAAATCACGTTAGTTCCAGACTGTGTTTCCAAAAAAAAACAATATAGCCTGCGTAAATTTAAAAACATTAGGGTCTTTCCATTACAGCCTCCCTCCCACCACGCAAAATTATAAACCCGACAAGGCATTTTAGGTAACGGAGGTGGGGGGGGGGAGTTCGGAAAAGCCAAAGTCTTAAAGTTGGGGATCTTTTCACATTGTGACGTCGGACATTTTCTTTAGGATGCAGGGAATTGTTATAACCAGATATTGTAAGTTAGATAATTCTGGTGAACTTAGACAAGTTAATTAGGTGTTTGAAATAAGCGTTTTCTCTTAAGGGGTTAATGTTTTGAAAGCGCCAGAGAGGGGAGTTGAGTAATATATCTTAAACAAACAAATTAATGAACAAAGGCATTTTGAGCTGTCAATATAATTTGATTAATTAGCAAAGCTGTATTTGTGCATCAGGCCAAAGTCGAAATGAGCTATTTAAATTTAGAAGTAAACTAGAGAGCGAAGACTTGAAGTGAACTAGATACTTTGAACAGAATTGGAATTTCACTTTGAAGTAAATCAGAGTATGATTTCGAGTTTGCAAAGTAATGGGCAAAAACAAAACCTGGTACACTCAACTCTTTAAGGTAGATTCGTCATTGAATCTGAAAATTTGTGGGGATGTTCCCCTAATGATTGTCCATATTTAATAGTTATGCGCAACCGATTACAGTTTTTTTCATCTGAGTTATTAGCACGGGAAGTGGTGTTTTGCGAAGGGTTTTTAGCATTTTAAGTAGAAAATTGATTGTTTATGGATGAAATAACCGTATAAAGCAGTCGTAGTAGTATTTAATTGCGCAGCAATGTGTTGGGTGATCATGGGAATGGTTCAGAAAGTTGTGGAAGAAATTTATTGGATTTTTTTAATAAGAAAAGGCATTTATCAGGTTTTCGAAATACCCTGGGTACATAAATTTTCCGACCCTCCCGGGATGGGAAGGAGTTATTGGTTGATAACCAGTCAATGATGGGAGGAACCCCTAATGGTTCTCTACGGGTATAAATTTCAGGCCAATCAGACCACCCACCCTCCAGTTATTAACACCGGATTTAGTGTGATTTGAAGGTTTTTAGGTGTGTTGCTGTGAATTATGACTGTTTGAGTAAGAGATAAAGAGATTAATCAGTCGTAATGGCATGCACGTATGAATTAGGGTTTTGCGTGATCTTTGAAAGGGTTTAAGATGGAAAATGTCGATTTTTGAATCACAGGAAGACAGTTAGCACCTAAATTGAAATAGTATTTATTCGAAAAGTTGAAGTCGGATTGACCTGAAATTTGGGGGAGAGACTAATATGGGTACGAAGAATCCTATTTTAGTGTCAGATTTGACCGCACACCAACCTGCACGGGACTAGCGCACGCCTGTGCTGTGGAACGTAAAATTTGATTTGCTCGTGGAGTACTAGTAGCAGCATTATGATTTTCGGAGTTGTGGTGTAAATTTTCAAGGGCTTTCGATTGGTGATAATTTCAACCCCCGGGTGTGATTGGAAGTCGATGCTTCGGGATAACCCGAGTGCCGAAAACCGTAAATTGGCCTTTTTGAGCATTCGAATGAGTTTGATATGGTAAAGATATGATAACTTGAGACAGTTAGTGACAAAAAATACCCACCCCTGTCAATTTTGACAAACTCGGATTTTTCAGGTTTTGGCACCTAAGACTCTTTAAAAATTTTCAAATTGCAAACGACTTGCAACGGCTGATCCGTTGGTCATGAAACGTGGCCAGCAAGTTGGTGGCGGCCTATAATTACTAATATTTTTACCCAGAGACGTTTTGACCACTACATCGCGAGTTATTGAATTTGGAATTTTGGGGTCAACCGTGAGGTAGATGAAAAGTGTGCGTGGTTATTGCTCGTGTTCTAATATGAGTTAGGCGATGAAATTTTGTGGGTAGGCACAACTGTGAGAGCATTTTCCGTGACAATAGTTATCTTTATCAACATGACCCCTAATTTTGGACGAATGACCCCTGATTGACCCCTAGAGGTCAATTTTTGGGCTTTTAGGAATATTAGACTTTTCGGTTGTTTTTAACTGGCAAATTGCATAAAATGTTGAGAAAATTGGAAATTACAATCGGACATAGCTTTGGGGAAGAGATTAGTTGTTTATTAAACACATGATTTTTGACACGGATTGGTTGCAGCTAGTTAATTTGATAGCGGAAATAGAGGAATAAGAAGTTTTCAGAGCAACGTTAAATGTTTACAAAGCAAACACTTATTGACATCCCAAGTGCATATATGAGATAAAGCGGAGTGAATTTGTTTACATAAGAGTCCAAAGGTCGTTTACTTAAGATAAAGAGAAAATTGAACAATGGTTGGTAGCAGTTGGATGACAGAGAAGAGTTTGATATTGGATTGTTTGTATAGCAAACAAAGCCCTCCTACTGAATGTGACAGATTTCAAGTGTAAGTTGCAATGTTTAATTCAGAGATTAGAGTTTGTTTGCTTATGATAAGAGCGTATTGGTGGAGTATAAATTGCAGTGACACGCAGAGAGATCAGTGAGGTTCGAAACGATTTGCTGAGACAAAGCAGAATTGGGACACAGAAGAGATTTAAGCACAAGCGAGAGAAACTAGTTGGTTTACTGGGACTAAACTTTTAAAGATAGTTTGAAAAGCAAGGAAGAGATTGAGAGTGAAACTGAACTGTGGAGGTTTGTAATTGCAAGACCAGGTGGGATACTGTGAGCTGTTTTGATTTAGTTCATTTGGGAAGTGACCCACGGAGATTGGTATTATTATTGTAATTACTATTATAAATTGTCTTGAATTTGTCTTTTCCATTGATGTGCAAGTATTTCTTTTACCTTTGTTATCCATATAACTGGAATTGATATTACGAGCCCATTGGTGAATTAACTTATTTCAAGGCAATCAAATTTGCAATAGCATACAAGAGTGGAAGAGGGGAAATAGCAGAGTAACAAATTAACGCTTTCTTCACCAATTCAACACCTTTGGTTATTTTATTTGATCGATCTTCTGGGCAACAGAGTCCCCTCACTGTTGAGCCTAGCAGAAATTAAGAAGATGACAGTGGCGCTCCTGGGTGGGCTTCATTTCTTTGTCACTTTTTGCTGTGGATTAATTTCTGATTATTTGAAGAGCGTGCGTATTTTTCGTTAGAGAAACTGCTTAGAGCGCAACGAAAGTTGAGTTACATTTGCGATTTGAGTTACCAGTAGTTTGATTATGTTGATAATTATGTATCAATTGGTGAAGCGCTTTCCTTCACCAGGCTACGAAATTAGGGAAGATTGTCGTGAATTTTATTTGAGCACTGGCATGAAGCTCGGATGGACGGAAGAAGAGATCATGAAGTGGTTGCCTTCAAAATTGTGTGGATGGGCCTTGAATAAATAAGTGATTTACCAAGAGGTTATTGACGGTCGTCTCCAGGGAAGTAATCACGGACACTGACACAGACGCTCTAACGGTTTGACATATGATTGTCTGACAATCCACTTTCTATCAGAGAACGCGACAGCAGTGTTCTCAAAACCAGGTGATTGATACAAATAGAAGCGTTGATAATTCTTTAGTGCATGAATTTAGGCAATGTGGCAAAAGTTCTGAACGGTTTGGCATTGGGTTCCGCTGCGGTGTATCAAGAAAAGGAGCTTTCAGTAATGATCTGTTTGGAGAAGTGGAAAATACGAGAGTTGCTGAGATTGGTAGTAGAAAAAGTAGAAAAAGAATTCCAGGTTACAGCGATGAAGTGCAAATTGGAACTGAGGTAGAGTTTCCGCGGGAAGTTTGTGGTCAAATAAATCAGGAAATATATGGAGCAGCTTAAGTGAAAATGAAAACAGTGGCATCAGAGAACTTCCGACAGAAAAAAATCATTGAGCGGAGTGTTGAATCTTGTGAACCAGATGAGCATCATGCTGTGGAAAAAGATTATGTACTGTCACCAGATTCTGAGGAGCTAAGCGATGAACTGTCGGATGATGACTATTTGTTTGAAGATATTTCGGATACAGAATTTGCGGATGTAGAGGAACTTGATGTCAACGATGTGAGAAGCGAGACAAGTTTTGCCGCGAGTTTGAACTGGGTAGCATGCGACAATATAACTGCAACAGCAAGCAGTTTTGGCGATGGTGTCAAAGCTAGCAGAAACAAATTGATGGGGGCCTGGGCCTTGATGGAGTTATAGACAGGAGGTTTGGACCAAAAGTTCTGCAGTGCCGCACACGTAGCTAATGAGACACAAATGTGTACGACTGAGGCACTGCGGACACATTGGAGAACTGAACAACTTCAGGAGGAATTGAACGGCAGTTGGGATGTGAAACACAGAAGGGTCAAAACTATAAGGCAGCAGGTGACCGAAGTAATTTTGCACAGTTGGGAAAGAAGTTAGAGGAATTGGTGCAATCTCAATGGAAGAAAAATCAGCTATGTGGTAGTGTTTGGGCCGAATCAATGGATGAGCCTAAAAGGGAAGGTGCTGGAATTTCCAAAACAGCGAAATACGATCAGAAGTCAATGGCTACAGTGTTGCACAGTTGGGTTCATGCGGATCAACAGCCTAGGAGGGAGGACTCTAGCTGGTTTTGGATTGAAGTTGAGCAGAAAGTGGAGAGAAGGATTGCATCGCGTTTTCCGCAGATTGCAAGGCTGTTGCTGAAAAAACGATCGTTGAGCCTGAAAGAGAAGTGAAGCCGTTTGGAAGCATCCGGACACCAGTCATGGCAGGACTACAGGAAAAATGGCAGCTACAGTGGAAATAGAGGTGGACATCCATTCAAGCATCAGAGGAAGAAGGTCTTCGTGTATGAGTGCAACAGTGTATGATGAGAGGGACATTGACAGCTGAGTTATTCAAGCCTTTTTACCCAATTGTAGTCTACCTTGTATTAATCTATTTTATCAAGACAAGTTGATCAAGCACTGTAGCCTTAGGAATTTTTTTTCAAGAAGATGATTTATGGAAATTTGTAGTTTTGGTGGATCCATTTTAAGGTTTTTTATACTTAAGGGATTTTGGGGCTCCCGGGGAGGATTTATGACAGAGGCAAAAGAGTTTGATCAAAAATCAATGTTGATGAGTTAGGTAGAATAAGATAAAATGTGAAAATGCGAATGTGTTTTCAAATCTGATTTAATCAACCGCTATTCAAATTTTAGTGCAGTTATTTTATTTTAACTCGGAGCCAAATATAAGTGACTCACTTCACTAAGTCGACTATTGTTGAAGAACGTAAGAGTAAGTTAATTGGGTCACAGGATAAGGTTTTGCAATAATTTGAGAGAATAAAAGTTTAAGACGTAGGAGTGTAAGATGCAGGGAATTGTTATAACCAGATATTGTGAGGTAGATAAGTCAGGTCAACTCAGACAAGTTAATTAGCTGTTTGAAATAAACGTATTTTCTATTAGGGTTATCGTTTCGAAGGCGCCAGAGAGGGGAGTTGAGTGATATATCTTAAACAAACAAATTAATGAACAAAGGCATTTTGAGCTGTCAATATAATTTGGTTAACTAGCAAAGCTGTAATTGTGCATCAGGCCAAAGTCAAAATGAGCTATTTAAATTTAGAACTAAACTAGAGAGCGAAGACTTGAAGTGAACTAGATACTTTGAACAGAATTGGAATTTCAATTTGAAGTAAATCAGAGTATGATTTCGAGTTTGCAAAGTAATGGGCAAACACAAAACCTGGTACACTCAACTCTTTAAGTTAGATTCGTCATTGGAATCTGAAAATTTGTGGGGATGTTCCCCTAATGATTGTCTACATTTAATAGTTATGCGCAACCGATTACAGTTTATTTGATCTATGTTATTAGCACGGGAAATGGTGTTTTGCGAAGGTTTTTTGGCATTTTAAGTAGAAAATTGATTGTTTATGGATGAAATATTCGTAAAAACTAGTCGTAGTAGTATTTAATTGCGCCGCAATGTTTTGGGTGATCATGGGAATGGTTCAGAATGTTGTGGAAGAAATTTATGGGATTTTTTTTCTTAAGAAAAGGCATTTATCAGGTTTTCGAAGTACCCTGGGTACATAAATTGTCCGACCCTCCCGGGATGGGAAGGAGTTGTTGGTTGATAACCAGTCAATGATGAGAGGAACCCCTAATTATCCTCTATTGCGGGTATAATTTTCAGGCCAATCAGACCACCCAACCTCCAGTTATTAACACCGGAATTAGTGTGATTTGAAGGTTTTGAGGCGTGTTGCTGTGAAAAATGACTGTTTGAGTAAGAAATAATTGGATTAATCAGTCGTAATGGTATGCACGTATGAATTAGGGTTTTGCGTGATCTTTGGAAGGGTTTAAGATGTAAAATGGCGATTTTTGAGAATATTAGTGATTATCACAGGAAGGGAGTTGGCACCTATATTGATTAATATTTTTTTCGAAATGTTGAAGTCGGATTGAACTGAAATTTGGGGGATAGACTGATATGGGTACGAAGAAGCCGATTTTAGTGTCAGATTTGACCGCACACCAACCTGCACTGGACTAGCGCACGCCGGTGCTGTGGAACGTAAAATTTGAATTGCTCGTGGAGTACTAGTAGCAGTATTATGATTTTTGGAGTTGTAGTGTAACTTTTCAAGGGATTTCGATTGGTGATAACTTCAACCCCCGGGTGTGACCGGAAGTCGATGCTTCGGGATAACCCGAGTGCTGAAAATCGAAAATTGGCCTTTTTGTGCGGCCGAATGAGTTTGATATGGTATAAAAATGATAACCTGAGACAGTTAGTGACAAAAAACTCACTCCTGTCAATTTCGACGTACTCAGATTTTTTGGATTTTGGCACCTAAGACTCTTCAAAAATTTTCAAATTAAAAACAACTTGCAACGGCTGATCTGTTGGTCGTGAAACTTGGCAGGCAAATTGATGGCGGCCTACAATTACTAGAAATTTTTACCCAAAGCCGTTTTGACCACTACATCGCGATTTATTGAATTTGGACCTCTGGGGTCAACTGTGAGGTAGATGAAAAGTGTGCGCGGTTATTGCTCGTGTTCTAATATGAGTTAAGCGATGAAATTTTGTGGGTAGGCGCAACTGTGAGAGCATTTTCCGTGACAATAGTTATCTTTATAAACTTGACCCCTAATTTTGGACGAATGACCCCTGATTAACCCCTAGAGGTCAAATTTTGGGCTCATAGAATATTAGACTTTTCGGCGACTTTTAACTGGCAAATTGCATAAAATGTTGAGAAAATTGGAAATTACAATCGGTCTTAGCTTTGGAGTTGAGATTAGTTGTTTATTAAACACATGATTTTTGACACGGATTGGTTGCAGCTAGTTAATTTGATAGCGAAAATAGAGGAATAAGAATTTTTCAGAGCAACCTTCAATGTTTACTAAGCAGACACTGATTGACATCTCAAGTGCATATATGAGATAAAGCGGAGTGAATTTGTTTACATAAGAGTCCAAAGGTCGTTTACTTAAGTAAAGAGAAAGTTGAACAATGGTTGGTAGCAGTTGGATGACAGAGAATAATTTGATATTGGTTTGTTTGTATAGCAAACAAAGCCTTCCTACTGAATGTGACAGATTTCAAAATTTGCGATGTTTAATTCAGCGATTATAGTTTGTTTGCTTATGATAAGAGCGTATTGGTGGAGTATAAATTGCAGTGACATGCAGAGAGATCATTGAGGGTCGAAACGATTTGCTGAGACAAAGCAGAATTGGGACACAGAAGAGATTTAAGCACAAGCGAGAGAAACTGTTTGGTTTGGTGGGACTAAACTTTTAAAGATAGTTTGAAAAGCAGGGAAGAGATTTAGAGTGAGATTTGATCTGTGGAAGTTTGTAATTGCAAGACCAGTTGGAATACTGTGAGCTGTTTTGATTTAGTTCATTTGGGAAGTGAACCACGTATATTGGTATTATTATTGTAATTACTATTATAAATTGTCTTGAATTTGTCTTTTCCATTGATGTGCAAGTATTTCTCTTACCTTTGTTATCCATATAACTAGAATTGATATTACGAGCCCCGTTGTGAGTTAACTTATTTCGAGGCAATCTCATTTGCAATAGCATACAAGAGTGGAAGAGAGGAAACAGCAGAGTAACAAATAAACGCTTGCTTCACCAATTCAAAACCTTTGTTTATTCTATTTGATCGATCTTCTGGGCGACAGAGTCCCCTCACTGTTGAGCCTAGCAGAAATTCAGAACACTACGTTTTCCGTAGGTCCGCCGATCTTCTTTCCAGGCGGACATTTCAGCCTAATGCCAGGATTCTTGCAAGATCGCTCCCGTTGAGGTCTGCTTTGATCGGTTCCGTTTGACGAATTATCTTTACAATCTTTTGATCATATTGCGACCAAAACTTTTGAAATATAGTTGCATCCCGGGTTACCCATCATACAACTTTCGTGCCTTTCCCATCAGAGACCCCCTAATCTCAGAGCCCCCAATCATGCTAATTTTACCATAATTGGGGGCTATAATTTCATGGGGGGTATAATGTGGTTATTGAATTCATGGTACCCTTGTCGATACCAGATGATTCATCTTGAAAGATTCTCGCAGAAATGGATATCTTGCAAAACACTGTTTCTTTTGCAAGTTCATTACGCTCGAGCTAAAAAATCTTCTTTTAGCAAGGTTCTTGCAAGACGGATTGTTATCTTGAATGATCTTGAAAGATTTTGGCGTGTTGCAAAACGATATATCTTCTTCCAAGATTCCGCAAAAAATGTTGCAGGATGTTGCTAGGTAACCAATCGAAGTAAACTGGGTGGGGCGAAATAGGATTCTTAGGAATCATACGAGGTCTTATAGGAATCATATAAGAATCATGATTTTTCAGTTGTTACACATGTACAATAAATGATTTTCTGGAATTCAGAAAGGAATGATAGAAAAAAAGTCTGAAAACTGTAAAAATTGTTTAATCACAAGCTTCGTTAAAATTTGAATATATTTTAGTGACAAAAAATACACACCCCTGTCAATTTTGACAAACTCGGATGTTTCGGGTTTTGGCACCTAAGACTCTTTAAAAATTTTCAAATTGCAAACGACTTGCAACGGCTGATCCGTTGGTCATGAAACTTGGCAGGCAAATTGATGGCGGCCTATAATTACTAGAAATTTTTACCCAAAGCCGTTTTGACCACTACATTGCGAGTTTTTGAATTTGGACCTCTGGGGTCAACTGTGAGGTAGATGAAAAGTGTGCGCGGTTATTGCTCGCGTTCTAATATGAGTTAGGTGATGAAATTTTGTGGGTAGGCACAACTGTGAGATTATTTTCCGTGACAATAGTTATCTTTATCAACTTGACCCCTAATTTTGCACGAATGACCCCTGATTAACCCCTAGAGGTCAAATTTTGGGCTTTTAGGAATATTAGACTTTTCGGTTGTTTTTAACTGGCAAATTGCATAAAATGTTGAGAAAATTGGAAATTACAATCGGACATAGCTTTGGGGAAGAGATTAGTTGTTTATTAAACACATGATTTTTGACACGGATTGGTTGCAGCTAGTTAATTTGATAGCGGAAATAGAGGAATAAGAATTTTTCAGAGCAACCTTCAATGTTTACTAAGCAGACACTGATTGACATCTCAAGTGCATATATGAGATAAAGCGGAGTGAATTTGTTTACATAAGAGTCCAAAGGTCGTTTACTTAAGTAAAGAGAAAGTTGAACAATGGTTGGTAGCAGTTGGATGACAGAGAATAATTTGATATTGGTTTGTTTGTATAGCAAACAAAGCCTTCCTACTGAATGTGACAGATTTCAAAAGTTGCGATGTTTAATTCAGCGATTAGAGTTTGTTTGCTTATGATAAGAGCGTATTGGTGGAGTATAAATTGCAGTGACACGCAGAGAGATCATTGAGGGTCGAAACGATTTGCTGAGACAAAGCAGAATTGGGACACAGAAGAGATTTAAGCACAAGCGAGAGAAACTGTTTGGTTTGGTGGGACTAAACTTTTAAAGATAGTTTGAAAAGCAGGGAAGAGATTTAGAGTGAGATTTGATCTGTGGAAGTTTGTAATTGCAAGACCAGTTGGAATACTGTGAGCTGTTTTGATTTAGTTCATTTGGGAAGTGAACCACGTATATTGGTATTATTATTGTAATTACTATTATAAATTGTCTTGAATTTGTCTTTTCCATTGATGTGCAAGTATTTCTCTTACCTTTGTTATCCATATAACTAGAATTGATATTACGAGCCCCGTTGTGAATTAACTTATTTCGAGGCAATCTCATTTGCAATAGCATACAAGAGTGGAAGAGAGGAAACAGCAGAGTAACAAATAAACGCTTGCTTCACCAATTCAAAACCTTTGTTTATTCTATTTGATCGATCTTCTGGGCGACAGAGTCCCCTCACTGTTGAGCCTAGCAGAAATTCAGAACACTACGTTTTCCGTAGGTCCGCCGATCTTCTTTCCAGGCGGACATTTCAGCCTAATGCCAGGATTCTTGCAAGATCGCTCCCGTTGAGGTCTGCTTTGATCGGTTCCGTTTGACGAATTATCTTTACAATCTTTTGATCATATTGCGACCAAAACTTTTGAAATATAGTTGCATCCCGGGTTACCCATCATACAACTTTCGTGCCTTTCCCATCAGAGACCCCCTAATCTCAGAGCCCCCAATCATGCTAATTTTACCATAATTGGGGGCTATAATTTCATGGGGGGTAAAATGTGGTTATTGAATTCATGGTACCCTTGTCGATACCAGATGATTCATCTTGAAAGATTCTCGCAGAAATGGATATCTTGCAAAACACTGTTTCTTTTGCAAGTTCATTACGCTCGAGCTAAAAAATCTTCTTTTAGCAAGGTTCTTGCAAGACGGATTGTTATCTTGAATGATCTTGAAAGATTTTGGCGTGTTGCAAAACGATATATCTTCTTCCAAGATTCCGCAAAAAATGTTGCAGGATGTTGCTAGGTAACCAATCGAAGTAAACTGGGTGGGGCGAAATAGGATTCTTAGGAATCATACGAGGTCTTATAGGAATCATATAAGAATCATGATTTTTCAGTTGTTACACATGTACAATAAATGATTTTCTGGAATTCAGAAAGGAATGATAGAAAAAAAGTCTGAAAACTGTAAAAATTGTTTAATCACAAGCTTCGTTAAAATTTGAATATATTTTAGTGACAAAAAATACACACCCCTGTCAATTTTGACAAACTCGGATGTTTCGGGTTTTGGCACCTAAGACTCTTTAAAAATTTTCAAATTGCAAACGACTTGCAACGGCTGATCCGTTGGTCATGAAACTTGGCAGGCAAATTGATGGCGGCCTATAATTACTAGAAATTTTTACCCAAAGCCGTTTTGACCACTACATTGCGAGTTTTTGAATTTGGACCTCTGGGGTCAACTGTGAGGTAGATGAAAAGTGTGCGCGGTTATTGCTCGCGTTCTAATATGAGTTAGGTGATGAAATTTTGTGGGTAGGCACAACTGTGAGATTATTTTCCGTGACAATAGTTATCTTTATCAACTTGACCCCTAATTTTGCACGAATGACCCCTGATTAACCCCTAGAGGTCAAATTTTGGGCTTTTAGGAATATTAGACTTTTCGGTTGTTTTTAACTGGCAAATTGCATAAAATGTTGAGAAAATTGGAAATTACAATCGGACATAGCTTTGGGGAAGAGATTAGTTGTTTATTAAACACATGATTTTTGACACGGATTGGTTGCAGCTAGTTAATTTGATAGCGGAAATAGAGGAATAAGAATTTTTCAGAGCAACCTTCAATGTTTACTAAGCAGACACTGATTGACATCTCAAGTGCATATATGAGATAAAGCGGAGTGAATTTGTTTACATAAGAGTCCAAAGGTCGTTTACTTAAGTAAAGAGAAAGTTGAACAATGGTTGGTAGCAGTTGGATGACAGAGAATAATTTGATATTGGTTTGTTTGTATAGCAAACAAAGCCTTCCTACTGAATGTGACAGATTTCAAAAGTTGCGATGTTTAATTCAGCGATTAGAGTTTGTTTGCTTATGATAAGAGCGTATTGGTGGAGTATAAATTGCAGTGACACGCAGAGAGATCATTGAGGGTCGAAACGATTTGCTGAGACAAAGCAGAATTGGGACACAGAAGAGATTTAAGCACAAGCGAGAGAAACTGTTTGGTTTGGTGGGACTAAACTTTTAAAGATAGTTTGAAAAGCAGGGAAGAGATTTAGAGTGAGATTTGATCTGTGGAAGTTTGTAATTGCAAGACCAGTTGGAATACTGTGAGCTGTTTTGATTTAGTTCATTTGGGAAGTGAACCACGTATATTGGTATTATTATTGTAATTACTATTATAAATTGTCTTGAATTTGTCTTTTCCATTGATGTGCAAGTATTTCTCTTACCTTTGTTATCCATATAACTAGAATTGATATTACGAGCCCCGTTGTGAATTAACATATTTCGAGGCAATCTCATTTGCAATAGCATACAAGAGTGGAAGAGAGGAAACAGCAGAGTAACAAATAAACGCTTGCTTCACCAATTCAAAACCTTTGTTTATTCTATTTGATCGATCTTCTGGGCGACAGAGTCCCCTCACTGTTGAGCCTAGCAGAAATTCAGAACACTACGTTTTCCGTAGGTCCGCCGATCTTCTTTCCAGGCGGACATTTCAGCCTAATGCCAGGATTCTTGCAAGATCGCTCCCGTTGAGGTCTGCTTTGATCGGTTCCGTTTGACGAATTATCTTTACAATCTTTTGATCATATTGCGACCAAAACTTTTGAAATATAGTTGCATCCCGGGTTACCCATCATACAACTTTCGTGCCTTTCCCATCAGAGACCCCCTAATCTCAGAGCCCCCAATCATGCTAATTTTACCATAATTGGGGGCTATAATTTCATGGGGGGTATAATGTGGTTATTGAATTCATGGTACCCTTGTCGATACCAGATGATTCATCTTGAAAGATTCTCGCAGAAATGGATATCTTGCAAAACACTGTTTCTTTTGCAAGTTCATTACGCTCGAGCTAAAAAATCTTCTTTTAGCAAGGTTCTTGCAAGACGGATTGTTATCTTGAATGATCTTGAAAGATTTTGGCGTGTTGCAAAACGATATATCTTCTTCCAAGATTCCGCAAAAAATGTTGCAGGATGTTGCTAGGTAACCAATCGAAGTAAACTGGGTGGGGCGAAATAGGATTCTTAGGAATCATACGAGGTCTTATAGGAATCATATAAGAATCATGATTTTTCAGTTGTTACACATGTACAATAAATGATTTTCTGGAATTCAGAAAGGAATGATAGAAAAAAAGTCTGAAAACTGTAAAAATTGTTTAATCACAAGCTTCGTTAAAATTTGAATATATTTTAGTGACAAAAAATACACACCCCTGTCAATTTTGACAAACTCGGATGTTTCGGGTTTTGGCACCTAAGACTCTTTAAAAATTTTCAAATTGCAAACGACTTGCAACGGCTGATCCGTTGGTCATGAAACTTGGCAGGCAAATTGATGGCGGCCTATAATTACTAGAAATTTTTACCCAAAGCCGTTTTGACCACTACATTGCGAGTTTTTGAATTTGGACCTCTGGGGTCAACTGTGAGGTAGATGAAAAGTGTGCGCGGTTATTGCTCGCGTTCTAATATGAGTTAGGTGATGAAATTTTGTGGGTAGGCACAACTGTGAGATTATTTTCCGTGACAATAGTTATCTTTATCAACTTGACCCCTAATTTTGCACGAATGACCCCTGATTAACCCCTAGAGGTCAAATTTTGGGCTTTTAGGAATATTAGACTTTTCGGTTGTTTTTAACTGGCAAATTGCATAAAATGTTGAGAAAATTGGAAATTACAATCGGACATAGCTTTGGGGAAGAGATTAGTTGTTTATTAAACACATGATTTTTGACACGGATTGGTTGCAGCTAGTTAATTTGATAGCGGAAATAGAGGAATAAGAAGTTTTCAGAGCAACGTTAAATGTTTACAAAGCAAACACTTATTGACATCCCAAGTGCATATATGAGATAAAGCGGAGTGAATTTGTTTACATAAGAGTCCAAAGGTCGTTTACTTAAGATAAAGAGAAAATTGAACAATGGTTGGTAGCAGTTGGATAACAGAGAAGAGTTTGATATTGGATTGTTTGTATAGCAAACAAAGCCCTCCTACTGAATGTGACAGGTTTCAAGTGTAAGTTGCAATGTTTAATTCAGCGATTAGAGTTTGTTTGCTTATGATAAGAGCGTATTGGTTGAGTATAAACTGAAGTGACACGCAGAGAGATCAGTGAGGGTTGAAACCATTTGCTGAGACAAAGCAGAAGTGGGACACAGAAGAGATTTAAGCACAAGCGAGAGAAACTAGTTGGTTTAGTGGGACTAAACTTTTAAAGATAGATTGAAAAGCAGGGAAGAGATTGAGAGTGAGATTGATCTGTGGAAGTTTGTAATTGCAAGACCAGTTGGGATACTGTGAGTTGTTTTGATTTAGTTCATTTGGGAAGTGAACCACGTATATTGGTATTATTATTGTAATTACTATTATAAATTGTCTTGAATTTGTCTTTTCCATTGATGTGCAAGTATTTCTCTTACCTTTGTTATCCATATAACTAGAATTGATATTACGAGCCCCGTTGTGAATTAACTTATTTCGAGGCAATCTCATTTGCAACAGCATACAAGAGTGGAAGAGGGGAAATAGCAGAGTCACAAATAAACGCTTGCTTCACCAATTCAAAACCTTTGGTTATTTTATTTGATCGATCTTCTGGGCGACAGAGTCCCCTCAATGTTGAGCCTAGCAGAAATTCAGAAGACGACATTTTCCGTAGGTCCGCTGATCTTCTTTCCAGGGGGACATTTCAGCCTAATGCCAGGATTCTTGCAAGATCGCTCCCGTTGAGGTCTGCTCTGATCGGTTCCGTTTGACGAATTATCTTTATTATCTTTCGATCAGATTGCGACCAAAACTTTTGAAATAAAGTTGCATCCCGGGTTACCCATCATACAACTTTCGTGCTTTTCCCATCAGAGACCCCCCCCCAATCTCAGAGCCCCCAATCATGTTATTTTTACCATAATTGGGGGCTATAATTTCATGGGGGGTATAATGGGGTTATTGAATTCATGGTACCCTTGTCAATACCAGATGATTCATCATGCAAGATTCTCGCAGAAATGGATATCTTGCAAAACACTGTTTCTTTTGCAAGTTCATTACGGTCGAGCTAAAAAACTTCTGATTCTCTAAAAATCTTTGATTTTGCACACATTTCAATTATTCTCTTTCTTAAAAATGAAATAAAAAGTGAAAAAAAATAAGATTAATGATATTTTGGTTTACCATTATGAAAAAAAATGAATAGAGGTAACGTTCTCGTCTCATTTTGATCGTGTTCGATTATGCTTCATTTATCTTCATTTTTGCCAGATCAATGAATATCTTGCAAGGTTCTTGCAAGACGGATTGTTATCTTGAATGATCTTGAAAGATTTTGGCGTGTTGCAAACGATATATCTTCTTCCAAGATTCCGCAAAAAATGTTGCAGGATGTTGCTAGGTAACCAATCGAAGTAAACTGGGTTGAGCGAAATAGGATTCTTAGGAATCATACGAGGTGATATAGGAATCATATAAGAATCATGATTTTTCAGTTGTCACACTTGTACAATAAATGATTTTCTGGAATTCAGAAAGGAATGATAGAAAAAAAATCTGAAAACTGTAAAAATTGTTTAATCACAAGCTTCGTTAAAATTTGAAAATTTGAAATCTTTTAAGGTCATATGTGACACATTGAATACTTGCTGGTGTCAGAAATTTACCGTATAATACAACCACAAGGATTTTAAATTGAATTTACTTCTTGTGCAGTCCACATTTGGCTCTTTCGGTTCGCTTTAATAACATATTTGAAGATTATACATATTTAGAAAAATGGTTTTGAAGTCATAAACAAAAATTTTTGCATGGTTCTTGTGTGTGGGCATTTATAATTATAAAATAGTGTCAAAGAATATCAAAACTTTAGTCAAATAGATTCACCTACTCTATCATTAGCACCCAACTTTGCGAAAAATATTTCATTTTTGGTCTTTTGGTGGTTCGCTTAGTTATGTCGCGCAATCATATATGTGTGCATCTATCAAAAAATAAAAAAACTTTAAAGTTAGGAACCTATAATGTTATGTGTTATGGTTATATGCGTGCGTGTGTGTGTTTGTGTGTGTTTGTGAGTAAGTATGTATATGTTGGGCACATTTACAGAAAAATAGAAAATTGCTTTCAAAAAGTTGCCAGCTGTTTAGGAATTTTTTTTCAAAACCAGGAGGAAGAATAGTATTCGGCAATGTAAAGTACTCAGTTAAAAAGAATTTTCAATAGGGTATATTACGGTAAAGAGCATCCAATGACTACTGTAAGACGAGCCAGAGTCACAAACTGCGTGAAAGTAATAACGTGAACGTTTTTTCAACGTTCGCAAATATGACAAATTTTGAAGTTTCCTTATACAAATATGACAAATATGACAAGTTTCCTTATACAACCATCTGGGGCTCCTAATTTAATCATAAATTGGAGCATAACCTCGTTGTTGCCACACTAAGTTCATAAGTGATTTCCTTGTGATGCTTAAAAACGTATTATTTTTAGAACAAACAGTAGAGATTTATCGATGACAGGAAAATTTTTATATGGTTAAATTTTAAAAAGCCTATTCTCACAACAACTTTTACAACAGTTGATCGCAAAATAATCACCCTGTACCAAAAAAATGCAATCTGTACCGCTGTATATGATAAACAATATCTCAAATTCTAAATGAATTTTTGGCTTACAACCAAATGGAGGAGCGTAAAATTAGCCAGAATTTTGAACCAACCTAAACTGGGTCGAGGTTTTAGGGTGAATTTTCGTAAGAAATGCGGTGAATGCGGTGAATTTTCGTAAGAAATGCGGTGATTGCGGTGAATGCGGTGAAAAAAAATAATTCACCGCTTTTCACCGCATTTCTTACAAAAAAATTCACCACCAAATTCACCGCAATTCTTACAAAAATTCACCGCATAGACTATTATGGCAAATTAATGTAAGAAATGCGGTGAATGCGGTGAATGCGGTGAAAAATAATAATTCACCACATTTCACCGCATTTCTTACAAAAATTCACCGCATACGGTTTCCAAAGTTTACCTAATCTGATTTAAATTCACAAGAAATAACAAAGACCTTAGTGACAGTTGGCGCAGTGGAATAAGCATATGAAGGCATGCATGAGGTCAGAGGTTCGAACCGGTGTGGGGACGATTCTTTTTTGTAAGAATACTGAGAACGCGGTGAAAAAAAATAATTCACCGCGATTCACCGCATTCACCGCAAAAAGATGTAAGAAATACGCGGTGAAAATTATTTTTTTTTCACCGCATTTCACCGCATTTCTTACGAAAATTCACCACCAAACCTCGACCCGGGAATATCTCAAACTCTAACTGAATTTTTGGCTTACAACCAAATGGAGGAGCGTAAAATTAGCCAGAATTTTGAACCAACCTAAACTGATTACATCAATTATAAATCTCAAAATCAATGTAAATAAATTAAAACAAAACTGCTTCACTATTGAAATCTATTCTGCGTGACATGTTAACAAAAATTTGAAAACAAAAATCAAAACGACGTTTTTGATTTCAACCCAGTCACGTTAAGGAGTTCAGCTTTTGAAGCGAAAACTTTCTTTTATCTTGAGAGTATAATTTCTGAACTATGACAACGCTGAGCTAAATACACTCCTTATACTTGAGTGAACTATTCTGACTGTTCTTAAAAAGCATTTTCTGCAAAGATATATAGTATATATTCTTGCTAAACACTTGTTCTGTGACACAATGTATTTGCTATGGAAAACAAAACCAACTAATGTCGGGCTAAGTGCTCTCAGACGACAGGCGAGCGGTTGGCTCCGGTAAGAGCCAGGTGGGGCATAGGAATGCTAGCATTCGGGGGTGACCGAAGTGTGTGGGGGGGGGGCAAGAGTTAGAGGAAAGTGGGTGGGTTCAAATAATGGTTGGTAGGGTTGCGAAGACTAGATGAGAGAGGGGTTCAGATCGACAACTGGAAGAGGGTGGACAGTAGCAGTGTTGGGTGTGGTAATAGAATGGCTGATGGCGGGATGGGGAGGGGAGTGACTGAGTGAGGTTAAACTTTTAACATTAAAAATCTCCCTTCACACCATGAAATTGATTCCTCAAAACATTTGAAGCGCATTTTTAAAGTATGGCAAGGCTTAGAGATCTAAGAAAACTTAATGCCCTTCAAGCGCTACCTGTTGATCCCGTTTTTGAGAACAAAAAGTCAATTGGGTCAGAGCAAAAATTGGTCATGCAAAAAATTGCATAAATACAAAATAATTGATACAAACTTTGTTTGAGAGCAATTAAAAATCGTTCTCTGACCGTAATCGTGACTTTTAAACTTATATTAAACGGTTCTGTATTTATTTTGTATTTCGTAATTTCTTTGCAAGGTAAGGCTAAAGTTTTAACTTATAATTAAAGTTCTTTTGATTACTTATAATTAAAGTTCCGCTGATGTACAGTAAAAATAGCTTTGTAAAAATCTCGTAATCGTGAAAAATCTCGTAATCGTGACTTTAAAAATTAAATTACGGTTCCGTAATTATTTTGTATTTCGTATTTTCTCAGCATTTTCTTAAAGTTTTTACTGGCAATTAAAAATTTTTGGATGTACAGTAAAAATAGCTTTGGAAAAACAAACATGAAGAACTACTAATTGATCTCCTATATCTATTAATTCTCCTCTTCATTGCAAATTAGTTCGAACATAAATGTCTTATTCTTTGGTTTATTAATTTCCAATTTTTTAGTGGCAAGCGGTCGGGAGCAGATATTATAATTTGGAGCATGAAGCACAATAAATTTGCTTGTAAAAATTTGCCAGAATTCATTGGAAAACGTTTCGCAGTTCGATTTTATTTGAAAGAAAAAACGTGAAAAACATTCGGCGATAAACCTTTGTATCTGTTTCTCAAACCTCAGTTCCTATCCTGTGATCATCGATTTTTGTGGAGACTAAAAAGAAACCACCCTTTTAATCTAAGGTACTGTCATTTAGTTAACCTCACCACTGTTAGTCTTTGTTTGAGTTTGATGCTCTTCTTTGTTTGGGTTACTTTTCTAAGAATTGTTAATTGTAGATTTAGCATTCCTTTCACGTTTTTCTTTTCTCTCATCTCTCACAAATGTTAATAGCAGAATTAGTATTTTCTACCAGTTTTCTCGTCTTAAGTTATTTTATTGCTCTTAATGTGCGAAAGTCTTTTTACACATTGTAAATTTAATACAATTTTAAATCTTCTCAACATTCTCAACATCCTCTCACATTTCACTCAGGTTCCACTATTTGCAGCCCAATATGTCCATTCTGTGTACACAAATGTTGCGGATTGCATCTGTTTTGCCCGCTCCCCGTTTATTGGGCATCTTTTCCGTTTGTGCTCACAGTACGTTATGCAACCTAACCCATCCCGTTCCATTACACGCGCGTGCCATTACATAGTAAATCCATATGTTAGAATGGGGGGGGGTAAACTAAAAAGATCTCTTTCTGACCCCCACGCGTGCATGCTATTTTCACAAGGTAACGTGGTATAAAAACAACACATAACTATTTGAATGCGTGACACATAAATGTAACGCAATTATGTGTCACGCATTTATGTGTTAATATTTAATAATTGTTCCGACCCCCACTTTAGTGGGGAGGGAGGAACTATATACTCAATTGGGGTTTTTTTGCTTCAGTCAATTTTGGCCGATCGATATATTCATCGTAGAGAATTGTGAGTGGTATCATTAAAAAGCCCGTCCAGCGTAGAATACGGAATTAAAAAGATTTTTTGGATTTTCGTGTTTTACAGGAAGTTATCGAGGTTTAAAGTTTTGTGAACATTCGACTGTTTTTGTTCACATTTTCATGAATTTTTGCTAAAATTTGGCACATTTTCGCTAATATAATTCAAGGTAAGTTAAAATTTTTAACGGCAGAGTGTTGTTGTTACCATTAGAGATAGAAAAGCGTTGCTGAAGTGTTTGAAGCGTTGCTGAAGAGTTTTTTGGCTAAAATTTTTGATAAAATTTTAAAAATTCAAACTTTTTTCATCCAAAATGGCACAAAATATGCTTTTTTGGCCGACTTTGTTAAAGTTTGCCAGACTTAGTGACCTAGAAACCTTAACACAGACTAGACTTCCTGATCTCAAAAAGATCGCTAGTTGCAAATAGGCGCCGTAGGAAAGTCTTCTGGAATTAAAACTTTGCAGATTTAACTCGATAATTATACAAAATGCATCTTTTCTTTTAAAATTTTTTAGAGTTGCACTGAACAATTGGTCTAATTTGCAAAAACTTGGAACAATTGGTCGGTTTGCAGAGCGCGCCACAAAATCAGGGAGAGGTTCGATAATATCATGGACTCTTAGAATCAGAAACAGTTTATATTTTGATGCTGCCTTTTTTCAAAGTATTTTGCTTTTGTTTTTTAATGTTAATAAATGAGATTTTTTTAAATTCACGGCTCTGTTAATGACAGATCCAATTTACGTAAATTTGAGGCCGAAAGTAGATACAGTTTGTTTTCAGCGAACCGAAGGTTTTTATGTCTTTGAGGAAGAGTTTTATTAAAATTTAACTGAATTCTTGTTTTTTGCCTTCAATTGTTGTTCTTTTGGCAGTCTGATTGTTAAGTTGAAGCACTCAAAGATCTAAACTTTTTCTTCAAGAGGTGCATTTGAACCTTTTCTATTAATTCAGTTGTTACCTAATGTCTCTTATGTTATTGAATGTATTTGTTTTAAGGAAATTTCTGTGTTTTTTGAACTTGCCAATTTTTTATAGTAATTTAGTCAACATTTTGCTTATTCTCAATAAGTAAAGGTCAACCTTACCTCCCTGTAGAATAAAATCTAATTTTGCGGCCGATTGTTTTAACAAAAGGGTTGCTTGCTTTTGGTACTACGAGTTTCTATACAAAATTTTCTGGTTTTTGTGCATAATTGCCCATTTTTGCTGTTGTTTTTGTTTCTTTTGTAAGTTGTCACATTATTTAACAATCTAATTGAAAAAATCTTTACAACATTTGAAGCTGAACATAATTTTCGTTTTTATAACATATGGTTTGAAGTCCTGCGTCACCGTTCTCTTGCAGAATTTGATAGAGTTTTTTTTATTTTTGCCCTTTATTTGTTGTTAATTTTTGTTGTCATATGCCAAATGTTGTGTAATTAAAGGTCTTTCACATCCTTTATCTTTTGCAATACAAATTGCTCTCCATACCGGTTTTATTTTCCTCAAATGGTCTTTCTTCTTGGAACAAACGGTTTTCATAAAACCAATTTTCGTGATTTTGCAAATTTGTCCCTTTTTTTAGGTTTTTGTTTTCTTTTCACAGTATCACATTAATGGGCGTCATTTGACTTACAAATGTTGTCACCTGCAAAAAATGCAAACGAAAATTTTTATTGTTTACAGTGATCATCTTAAAATTTGATTGATTGGAAGACATCGTTTTCGTGCATAATTTTTCGTGCAAATTTTGTCAGTCAGTGTTTGTCGTTCTTTTTGTAGTCGTATGACATATCCTAGATAATGAAAGGCCTCACACGCTCTCAATTGAGGTATAAAATACTCTCCCAATGATTTCATTTGATGCGTAATGTTTCTAATCAGTTCGAATTTAATACTTGTTTTAAAAAAAACAATGTTTTAATAAACATTTGCCGCTTTTGCTCGTTTCTAGTCGACTTGTTGCCAAGTCGCATTGAGGAAAAGTCCCATATTTCGTTCCAAAAACTACCAGTTAACCTTCTTTGTAAAATTTTATCTGATGTCCTTTTGATTTAGTTATTAGTGGTTTTCAAAAAATGGACAAGGAGTTTTGGTCGTAATTAATATTTGTATTTATTGGATATTTTTGCCGTCTTTTCTGTAGTCATATTATGGTAGCCATAGGTCTCATAGACCCTCCACAGTAGATTGTTTCATCACCTTAGTAGTTTGTTGAACGATGTGTTGATAAGTTATTTTTTTTATCTCTTCCTCATTTGGTAGACAATTAAGTGAAAAATGTAGATGAGCGGGGTCGGAACTTAATGTGCGAACGCACATTACCGAGCCTCCTTGTTAATTATACTCACAATATCTATTGGCGCCTAACATATTGGGTGAGGCAACAAAGAGGATCACAATGTCGATAAATATAGCATTAAATTTTTAGTTGCAGTTAATAGCATTTTATCAAGTAATGTTTTTTAACTGTTTGTTATCTTTGATGAATTTGCTTTTTGGGAGCGCTACTTATTTTTCCATTGGTGAGATGCAATATCAGCACTAACTTTAAACAAAACAAGAGGGATCTGCAGAAATTTGATTATAAGAATCTTAGCATACATAAAAACTCGTATTTGGTTCTTGCTAACAAATGCTTTCATTCATATTTGAATCCTTGCTCCAAACAAAGATCATATATTGAGTTAAAAAACACTGAAGTAACATTTCAAGAAAATTTTGACCCATATTGAACCATAAAATTTCTGAGTTTGCTTACTCAATCTTGGGATCTTTTTCAAAATGATTTCTATTAACTTGCTAAAAATTTCACTGCTATTTCTTTCTAGCCAAGTTTTCACCATGTATGAATAAAGTATTTTTCTGCGCTATTGGAATTTGTTGACACAATTTACCCGTGACTGCACTTTTTAACTTCTAATGTAGATTAGAAGGAGATAAAAATTTTGCAGCTCGGATTACTTTGTAGGCAGTTTCTCAAATGATTGTCTTATCCACAGGCCATTGAAGTTAGCTCGCATTGCGTCCTTGTGGCTTAATGTCTTTGTGGTCATAAACTTAATGCTAACATTTAATTACTGAATTTTTTTGATTTAATAAATGGTTAGTTTGAGGTCCAAGACTATATTGATAATTGATCACACGCAATCGAACTCATGATTGTGCTTTCAAAGTTTACAGGTTCTCGACAACATGAGAAACTCAAAAGATAGTCTAATTAGAGGCAGGTTCAAACACAGTCTAGCCTGATCTTATATTGCATATGAGATTGATCCAGA
Source organism: Convolutriloba macropyga (assembly GCF_964194025.1). NCBI lineage: Eukaryota > Metazoa > Xenacoelomorpha > Acoela > Convolutidae > Convolutriloba > Convolutriloba macropyga. Next base: position 35,370,574 of record NC_134479.1, on the reverse strand, counting down.
AAAAGAGCAGATTTCAGCAGATTGACTTAGAGAAGTTTTAAATGGTAAGTTTTAATCGAAACTCTTTTCAATTGACCTCACAGCCAACTTTTGAGATTTTACAAAATTTTTTGGGGTGCTCTCCTGCACCTACGCCATTCATTGTGAAAATTTCACTCAGCATAAGTTGAGGTAAACGTTTATCTTAATAATTGAAGGTAATTTTACCTTAACTGATAAACTTGTTAGGTAATTTAAACATTAGTAGCAATAACGTTAAGTGGCCCATTTATTAATAATTAGGAACTTAAAAAGCCTAAAAACAATCGGATCAAAAGTATGTATATAAATGATCTTTGACCAGTGCAGTTGATAAAAATAAATTCTATTTCTACGATTGCTATAAAGGTCTTGAAAATGGTAGTTGATTTGAGATCAGGCGGATTTCGATGAAATCCTCGGTGTCTTCGTGCTTAAATAGTTTGGACATAGGTGTGGAAACGATATGGGCAGGGTTGCCACAAAAATCGGGCAAAGTTCAGGAGCTTGTCCAACCAGAGATTATTTTGATCTGGGACAACAGTTTGAGTGCAGTTTGAGATTGCCCCGAACAAATATTCTTGATAGTCGGGCAGTGTGGCTCATAGATACATAATTGCTTCTTGGTAACATTTCACAGAAATTGAAAAAAAAATCACTTGATATAAAATTATAAATCATTATTCCATGCGGTGATTTCTTTAAAAAAAACTTATTGCTCTAGAATCTTCAGAATCCGATAAGAAAAGTCATCTCTGTAAACTACTTTTATTTTTGAAGAAGTTGAAACAAGCATTTGTTAGTTTGAAAACAAAAAAAGTCCATCCCAAAAATCCGTGAATTGCAACTTTCTTGGAAAATTTCTAGGACTACCGAACCAGCGTTCTTTCTGTTTTTTATTTCATTGAAATGGTTGTTTATCTCTAAACCCCTAGATTAAAACTATTTATTTGCGCCCTCTCTTTCTTCAGAAAATATCCCCTTCATTTTCGACCCAATTTCTCTCCCCGGTTATTGGGTTCGCAATGTACTCTCGCCCCGTGACCGCGTCGTACCCTCTCATTTCGGCTCCTGTCGTCTTTTTAATTGGACGAGCGACGATTTCATCATCGTCATCAGCCACCAAAATCTGAGGTCCTGGACCTTGCTTTTTATAGTCCTGCTTCAAAACGGGTTCCGGTTTTGGTTCCGGTTTGGGTATCGGTTTTGGAGGTGGCGGGGGCGGTTTGTCCCGCGTTAGAAACCAGTACACCAGAGCTATGATCAAAGCAATCAGAATGATTCCTCCGATTATGATACCAATCATGGCCACAACTCCAAGTTCAGTGTCCAACCAAAAATTCTCGGATTCTTCCGGATCCTCGACCTCTGGCTCGACCAGAACTATGTCGAAGTCGTCCAGAACCCCGCCCACGCTGTTTGTCAGGGTAGTTGTAGGGGTACCTTGTGTGTTTTGTCGGGTAACCTCAAGCAACGAATTCTTCGGGACGTAAGTTTTGGTGACGTTAAGGTAGTTCACCGAGTTTGTAATGTCGCTAGTCAAAGCGTAAATAGTAACTTCGAGATTCGAAGTTCCGTTGACAAAGTTATACAGTCTAAAATACCACCCGGTGCTGTTGAACACGTCATTCATTGAGAGTAGAAAGCGATTTTGGTTCGCTTCAAAGTATGAACTAGTTACAGTCATGTGAAAAACAACGTGAACTTCACTTCGGTCGTATGAATCAATGCGAACGATGCCCATTGGCGAATACTTCGTTTCGGGATCGGTTCCTAAATCATAAGCAATTATGAACACATCATACCTTTTATACGGAATCAGAACATAGCTTGATTTTGAAATGGTTCCCAAAACTGCGTCAATGCTGAAGTACTGCGAAGGAGCCAGGAATCGGAACTCAAAGTCGTTGTTGACCCCCAGATCGTTTCTAATTGAAGAAGAGACGTTATTAGCGAGGTCAATTCCAAGGTCAAAACCGCTGCCCTCATTGTAAGGGACTTCTCGATTCCAAAAGGTATGAATAATCGGCCTGTTGTCATTAATATCAGAAAATGTAATATAAACTAAATGTGAGTTAGAACGTCGTCTTGTAAATGCGGCCGCGTAACTATCGGTTGAAGGATGATAATCTTGTGCCCATACCTGAAGAGTAGCCGTGTTTCCCAGAAGATCTCGATCCCAAGGGTAGTAAAGGTAAATTTTCCCAACCTGCGTGGTCCCATGACTCGTGTCTTCAGTAACTGTTTCGATTCGGAAGTAATAGTCACCGGATATGGAGTCAGTCGGGCTTACGTGACTGTTTATAGAGTATTGCATTGAGGTGCTGGGATCGGCGTCCGGGTCGTACGCGGACACTTGGGTCACAAAAGTGCCTCGGACGGAGTTCTCGGGTATTGTTACGTCATAACTTCCGGTGTTTGTGAAGATCGGAACGTTGTCATTGTCGTTTCGGACTGTGATTTGAATCGGATACTCGGCAGTAGCCCCGCATGAGTCATTGGCTACTATAATCAGAGTAAAAGTCGGGCGCTGGTTCAGGGCTTCATAATCAAGGTTTTGAGCCCATTCAACGTAACATCTTCCAGAATAGGTCGAGGTCGTCGTATCCAGACTAACCGTTACTCCGTTGCTTCCGTCGCAGTCAATAAGGAAGAAACTGGAATCGGCATTCTGAGCAATGGAGAACGTTATAGTTTCCAAATGTCCAGGAGCTGCCGAACTTCCGTTTTGGGGTGAGTCGGGGTCGGTTACAGTCAAGTCATAACCTGTGCTAGGTCCTGAAAGCCTTTGTTTATTAGTACCCCCCGCAGCGTACAAATCGCCGGAAACCGTGGGTTCGTTTTCGTCAAATCTAAGGTGAACAGTTTGCGTGTCTGTAAATACTGGTTTCTCGCAAACATCGGTTACATTAATAGTCAAATTTGCGGTAATGTTCGAATATGGGGCGGTTGTTAAGTTTATCATGACTTCAAGGTAAATTTGCGTATCCGACGCGTCCAAGTCTTCAAACGAAAGCTCATTAGTAGTTCGAGATATGACCCCAGTGGTCGAGTTTATAACAAATAGGTTTTCACCTTTCGAATTGTTATAACTCGTAAGCAAAACGTATTCAAGTAGGTTAGTTGAATAATTATACTCATTATTTACCCCGTGAACTTGGTAAATAACTTCCTGGGAAACAATTGCATCGCCATGAATGTTTTCAGCAAGAAAAATAGTCGCCGGCATGTTATCGGGCTCAAAACTGGGCGCCTGGTCAATTTCGTTAGTAACACTGACTGTCAAAATCTGACTTAGTGAACTTATTCCGTCTGATAGTGTGACCTCCATTGTGTATTCAGTTTGGGTTTCATAGTCCAAAATTGACCCTTGAGTTATATAAACATAACATTCGTATGTCGGGTACGTTGCTGTTACCGTGCAATTTTGAACCGCAAATGTATTGTTATAATTAGGCTGAAGCCTAGTCAAAATCGGTGAAACTGTATCGGAGAAATCTTGGTCGTCAATTTGAAGTAGGAATATATTCGTATCGTTCACGAACGCTTGTTCGGCAGTCGTGTAGTTATACGAGGCCGAAGGACCCGCTAGTTCGGTTACGTTAAGGTTAGCCACCGACTCGTCGTTGATGTTCGCTATGTATTCAATTGTAATCGTTTTTGTTATCGTGCCATTTACATCGGTCACTGTCAAGTTTGTGGTGGCGACCGGGCTTGTTACAGGGTTCGTATCGTACTGGGGCGCCGCGGGAACAGTTACAAGACTTATAATCGCCGCTTTGTCGCCAGTCGCCGCGTCTGAGTTCACGTTTTGCCCCGTTCCCGGAGATCCAGCTGGAGTTATAGAGATCGAAAAATCAGCGGAACTTGACGACATCGAAAGTCCGGTTGCTTGATCTGTATTAACGGTTATGGTTGCAACTGCTACTGGGGCTGTTGCACTTTCAGGTATGTTTATGGTTTGTAACGGGCCACTTTCAGTCAGCGTTGCTGAAGATTCGAAAATGTTTTGGAAAAACAGCAAAGTCAAAAACCCAAATAATGCGCCTTTAAAACGTCCGAAACGCATTTTGTTAACTTTATTGCAATTTTTTTGATTTCTGTTGCAGGTTTACGTGGAACCAAATTTTTCGTCAAAAAGCATGTTCTTACAATAGTTTCTTTAGCGTGTTACGCTCGCTTTCGTCAGAAAAATAAGAAAGCACTTTAAATGTAATATTAGCTTTAATTTACATACGTACTTAAGTTTTGAATTTCATCAGAAAAAATCATAAACGCCAACACAAACACAATACTAAGCACAAAATTGTTTTTATTATTTACCAAAAGCACAATTACAACATGTGAACTTTCTTTTGTTACGTCAAAGGCAAAATCTACTCAACATTCTTGGTCTTTTTAATCTAAATTTTGGCGAGAATTTGTTTTTGTGAATAAAGTAACGTACTTTTGAGCTTAAGAGTTGAAGATGAGATTGATTTATACTTGTATTCGGTGGATCACAAATTTGAAACTGAAGCCGATGCTGCTTAAGGCAAACTTGTGAATTTTTTATTGATGTGGAGCACAAATTACGTCACAACATTCAACAATGAACCGATCAAGATTCAAAAAAGTTTTTGTTTGATATTTTGTTTGGTTTCTTCATGAGAAAACTATACTAAAAAATTCGGTTTGATCAGAGTTACATTTCACTACTAGAGCAGATCAAACGCTTTACGCCTTGGTGATCTGTTTTATATATCAAAAATGGTTCAATTTCCAAAATAATCAAAACTGTAAAATGTTTAGCATTTCCTCGCGGCCGTTCTTCTAGAAAATCACGCACGAAATTCTATTCCTTATGAGTTTAGGTAAGAAACTCTGCTGTATCCCTTATTTTGAATTTTTTGCTTCAATTCTTTTTATTTCAAAAATTAGGCATTTTGATGTCATCCAAAATTAAAACAAAAAATTATGAATGACGCAAAGTTTAACTTGATAGTGACATCAGCCTTGAAAAAAACAAACATAACCCACTAACGTCGGAAAAATTGCTCTCGAATAAGTAGTGGGAGCTCTAATCTACTGCAACTAAAGTGGGGGTGGGGTAACTAAAATCACTAAGGTGGCTTCAAATGAGGTCATTAAAGGTTATTATATACCACTATAACCAGTAACAAAGTTTGAAGTGAAAAAAATTAAAACAATTTCGGCTTACTTTTCTTTTGACTTTTAGTAGTGAACTACCGACACTTGAGATCAACTGCTGACACGTGATTGAAAGAAAAATTCATATCACGCAAAAGGAAGATGTCAAGGGCGCAAAAGTTACTGGAAAATTCAAAACGGTCAAGCAAGAGTTTTGCATAAAAAACATAGCCGGTGGAATACTGAAAACGACAAAAACGACTCGGATGGTCGTCGTGCACTAACATCTCTTTCAATTTATCCAACTTTATTCGGAAATATCGAAAGAAATACAAATTATGCAAAATATAGTTAGAAACAGCCTATTGTTAGGTAAGAATGGGGGATAGGTAGGTGGGGGTATAGGAGGTGGTAATGTAAGTTGGGGTGAAGATAGTGGGTAGACTGACTCCCAGAGTGTAGATAGATGGGGATGTAGATAGATGGGGAGTGGGTAGTTAGGGGTGGGGCGCTAGTTGGAGGGGGGGTTGTTGGGGGGGGGGTGACAGCGTGTGTATGTGTGTGGTGTGTGTAGGGGGGTAAGTTTGGGGGGCTAGTTGGGGGAGGAGTGAGTTAGATAGGTTGGAGAGACTTCTATAGGATCAAAAATTCTCAAATTGACCTTTTCACATTGAATATTAACATCAGTTCTTAATAACTATACATTGTGAACTAAGCTACTTTTACAGTCCGTTGTTCAAAAACAGAGGTCAACGTTCTAAAACAGAAGTCAGTGTTCGAAAACGAAAGTCAGATTTCAAGTCATGACTTCAGATAAAAAAACACAGCCGGAAACGATTCGACGAGTCATGCAAAAAAGACTCTTATCTAACTTTACTTATTTCAGAAATATGAAAAAAGAAACAAAAAAGCAATATACTGTGCGAAAAAAATACATTTTGGGGTGGAAATGTGGGCAGGTAGGTGGGGGGATTGGGGGAATGATATGACAGGGACTTATATAGGATCAAAAATTCTCGAAATAACCCTTTAACCTTAAATATTAACATCAGTTCCTTATTACTTGACATTAACAACTTAGCTACTTTTGAAGACCAATGATCGAAAACAAAATTGAACGTTATAAATCAGGAGTCAATGTTCGAGAACAAAAGGCAAAAGTACAAGTCATGAACAAACTTGCGTCAGCCTAAAAAACTGTAGAATCTCAATACTCCTCTTCCAGTTGTAAAAACCTGTAGAATGTTAATACTCCTCTTCGAGTTTTAAAAACTTGTAGAATACCAATACTCCTCTTGAAGTCGTACGAAGAACAACATGTTTACAATAATTGCTTCAAACTTCGTTCGAGGTTAACTAAAAACCAGTTCAAAATATTTTAGCGCAACCCATCGTATTGAAGTTCAAATGACTCACAAGAAAAACCGTGGTTCATATCCAAAACCTGCCAAATAGAAAAAATGAAGAAAAACAAATGGCTGCTCGTATTTTTCTAAATTTACCGGCTCGACAGTCATACAAAACTCCGAGTAATCATACAAAAATATTTGTGACTCGTGATGGCTACAAAAGATCATGTTTGATTTATAACACATCTTGATGCCACACTAAGATCGTATATGTGTTCATAAAAACAATTTAGGAATCAGACGACAAAATTCTAAGAGCATGAAAAAGGTATAATTTCTAGATCTGGGGCAGAAAATAAAAAAAAATTGAAGTAACCATTAAAAACCATATTTAACAACTAAAATGTTTCTCCTTTTCTTATAGATAAGTGTAGCTAAAAGGTACTGAAAGTAAAATTTCAAGAAGAAAATTTCAGTGGTAATGCACTATGTAAAAACAAAATTGGTTGTTGCATAATGGTTTAGTTGTTTTTTAAACAAAATTGATAAAAATCAGTAATTACTAGAGAAAATTGTCTTTCAAACACACGAACTTGTTAGCATCAAATCATGAGACATAAGTTCATATAAGAAACCAATTTTTCTATCGGGAATTTGCTTTTTAAGGTGTTTCGGTGGGTCGAAAGTAGCAATGCTGAATCACATCAGTGATTCCTCATCAACAAAGAATAAAAAACCACTTTTTGAGAAAAAAGTAAGAATAGTTTTTTGGCAATGCCAAAAATATATCAGATTTACGTAATCAATTATAGGATAAAACAAGATTTTTTAAAAGTCTACACAAGGACTTTAATAGAAAAGTAACCTGATTTGTATGATAACATGAGCAAACTTTGAAACCGTCCAATGTAACTTTGAAACCTTAATGTAAAATCAAAAACAATAAAAACCTGACGACAGAACAAAAGGCTTATCCAGCATAAATGTTTTCCGAAAAAAAGATAAACCGACAAATGTCGTAAGAATTGCTCTTGAACGACAGGCGAGGCAATTTAATTCAGGGGCTAGATTAAATTATGGGTGCAAAATTCCCCCCCCCCCCCCCGGATTCGAACCACTGCCCTCCCGATCCACAGCCACAACTACTAACCACTGCGCTACAGATCACATACGTCACGTATTCTGCAACCGAATTTATATTAGCTTTACTTCAGAGCAACAGAGATCACGCAAAAATGAAGAACGAAAGCGTGAAAAGTCACTTGAGAAGTCAAAGAATGTTCTAGAAGAAAAGCGCAAAACTGTCAAGCAAAAAATTTGCATAAAAAAAGATACACACTTTTACAATAATTGCTATGAACTGCGTTCAAGAGCAATTAAACATAAAAAAACAAAAAATAGTCAGGTGAATTGCTCCCCAACGCCAGGCGGGGGGCAAACTCATTTTGGGGCGTAGCTTAGAAATTGTTTGGGAGCAAAAATTTGGACCTGATAGAGGTTTGAACCCTCAACCTCCAGGATAGCAATTAGACTTTTTAATCACTGAAGTCACAGAAACAAAGCAAAAAATGGTCAAAAAAATTAGGCAATAAAGATCAATACGTAAAAATAACTGCTTCAAACTTCTTTTGAGAGCAATTAATAATATTGGTAACAAGTTTGAAAAACCAACCAATTTATTAAGGAGCAAACAACCTGTGAATTGAACGGCAAATTGATTTATCAGGCAGTTTTCTTCTACTTTCCTTTTTCGTCTGTTAATTAACTTGCTAGTGCTTTGAAAAAGAAGAAAAAAGGAAAATCGACACCTAGAGAGTAATTTTTAAGCATTCCATTTTTGCCTGCAGTTTAGAATCTCTAAAAACTGACTGTTCCACTATGCCGACTTTTGTTCTTAAAAAGCGTCACATACTGACATCCAGTGTAATTGGTTATACTCAACTTGAGAACATGGAACCACACAGTTGATTGTATGCTTTTGGGGAAATTTGTTTTCTAATTTGTTGGCAGACTATTGAGTTCCTTAATTTAAAGTTACCTATAATCAAATCTACTGGATATCAGTGTTGCGCGTTTTTGAGAACTAAAAAATGGCTAAGAAAAATCAACGCAGTTTTTAAAAATTGTAAAGTGCAAGCAAAGATTTTTTATAGACTTTTTGAAAATTACATTTTAAGTTTTGGTTTCGGATTTTTCTTTGTTATAATTGAAAGTGAGCTCTCAATTTTCCAAGACAGTTCGATCCTGTAATTGTTTATAATATGTCTAATTCTTGTGCTGAGCTCTGAATTTACGGACAACAAAAAACTAAAAAATCAAAGCATAATTGTTAATCTAGTAGCATACGCATTTTTTGAAATTAGCAATTAAAAATGAGGTATTCAGGCGGTAGGAAGACTAGCATCGGCAAAAAGATATTTAAGCAATGCATTTTTGCCAGAATTGGATTTTTGCCTAAAATACAAAATCAATAGCAAAGTTTTTTTGGAGATAATATTAATCGCCAAAAAATAACTGAAGTTTAAAAAAATCTGTAATAACTCAACTGAAAATTTTAGAGCGATTTCCCCGACAACTGTTGAAATAATTTAAATTAAACGTTCTGGAAAACATATCCTCAATATTTTACACAAACTCTTTTGCTTGAGCAAAAACTTTATGAGCCCATTCTTTCAAGTTTTTCTTCTTAAATTTTATTTTAAAAAATTTGTAATAATAGATGAATACTGTTTTAAGCTATTTGAGTTTTTTTTTAATTAATTCATTTTATGCGATCTTAAATCTGCAATGAGAAGTTATATGTAATGAATATAATTTTCTGCATAAATTCGTTTATTTTAGTACTAAAGCGCTTTTAAAATTCGATAAAGCGAGTGACGCAAAAAATGAGAAACATTCAAAGACTTCAGGCATCAATATTAATGAGTTCCAGAAAATCAATCATTTGAACGGTCGGTTCTTTTTGGAGAATTCTTTTTATTGGTTCCTCCTTTGTATCTATTCGCAAATGATATCGATCCACCAAATTTGGCCTCAAAATTTAAGTCGAGAATAAAGTGCTTAATCCTTATACCATGGAAGGTGAGAACAATTAATAACAACATATTCAGTTGCGATTATTTTCCAAATGTTTGAATTCTGATATACCGATGTACAATTTTTGCCCGAATAATCATTGGGAATCAGGCATGACGTGGTAAACATAACCGACTGACGTCGGGCAACTTGGCTCTCAAATGTCTGGCAAGCGGTTGTCTATTCAGTAGCTGGCTGGGCTTAGGGATGTCAGCTCAGGCTTAACTGAGACTGGTGAAACTGTACTAGAAAAGGCGGTCTGCATTTGGGCGGGCTGAATTCAGGAGGGGGCTATTGAGCTGATTGGGTGGCAACAAGGGTGCTGAGTGTGTAAGGTGCGCTGTTAGGGGTTGGAATGAGTTGGCGGAGATGGGTTGGAGTGGGAAGTGTGATGTGAAAGGGCGGCGGGGACATCAGGAAGCTGTGTAAAACTGTCTCACGCACATTGATTTTATTTCTTCTCAGCAGCGTCGAAGATTTGGGGTCTGTACACTTAGAGACCAGTAAACCTTTAACAGAGCTGCTCAGAAACTTATCAAGCTGCGGGATATAACAGTTAATCCCGTTTTTTAGGACAAAGAATCATACGGTCAGGGAAAAAGTATTGGACGAGAAGTCCGTGACCGAAAATCGCTTAAATAGAGAAAGACCACCACGACTAGTCTAACTGCTACAAACTTTGCTTGATTGTTTTAAAAATCGAAAATGAAATAAACTGTATAACTAAACAACAATCAGCTCTTTCTTCGCCCCGTGAACAAAAGTTTTGTTATTTTTTCATTACCAGTTGTGAACAAACTATATATCTTTTTCAGTTTTGCTCTGATAACCCGGGATTACCAATAATTTTACCTACAACAAAAATTACCAACCATAAAAACGGACCTCAACGGTTCCTAGAAGTTCGTTAAAATGCCCTTCTCTGAGCTGGTTATAATTTGTCATTTTTGTTAATGGTCAGTTTTCACAATATTTTCGTTCAAGGGGAAAATTTGTAACCAAAAAACTGACCATAAACATTTTTATTGACGTATAATATTAGCAAATTATCATGAAAGCAAAATTGTGTGTTTGTGTGTATCTATTTCATACATAGGAACGGTGTTTGTAAACTGCAAATCGCGATTACCAGATAAAATTAAAATTTCATTTTATGGAAGTAAGCTTCCATGAACTCCATATATGTCGTTTTATGATAAGTAAGTTTCTTTTATTGTAGTCAAGCCAAGAATTGTTTTTCATGTCCAAAAAGATGCTGGACTGTCCGTAACAAATTCAACGCCTGGCTAAAAAAAGCGAAAACTCTCAGAGATTTACCTTGAGCCCTTTCCCTGCATGCTTGCACACTCCTGCAATTTTCCCAATCACTTTCTTGCACTTGCCCACAACTGTCTCTTCAATCGCAGACTCACACCCTCCCTTCGCAGTCTGTCTGAATTCAGAGCACACTTCACTCGACTTTGTTTTGTACTCGAGAAGTAGCTGGCGCTAAACCAAGGGCAAAATGCTTCAAATTATCGTTTTTATTGGGTGCGGGTAATAAAATATGACGCGAGATGAAAATAAGCATCATCGAAAATTAGGAACATAACCACCCAGGTTTAGGTCCGGACCCAAATTGAGATATGATCAGACTATCCAGACTGAAATGGCCTCTGATCAGACTTTCCAGACCAAAATGTCCTCTGATCAGACAGAACCCAGACCATGGTCCAGACTATAGTGCGCTTATGGTCAGACTCAAACTCAGACAATTGTACAGACTATAAAAAAACTATGATCAGACCTTCCGGACCAAATTGGCCACTTATCAGACTCAATCTGGACCAAATCTGGAAAATTGCACCTTTTCTCTGTTTTTTGCATCGTTGGCATATTTCTCGCGCTTAAAATGTAAATTCCAGACAATTTTCAAGCCCTTTGATCTAACAACACCAATAGTTGTTGCTAATTTAAAAATACTTCAGCATTCATGATTTCAACAAATTTGTTTTCAACAAATAGTCAAAAAGTTTAAATCATCATCAGGTTAATGTCGAGTTGGAATTTTTCTTCCACCTCGCGCATTAAAACTTTCCCTGTTCGGCAACAACTAGGTAAAACTTCAAGTTGCTTTTAAAAGATCAGCGACGGCGAGCCGCCACCTTCTGTAGAAACCAGATTGGGTATGAACTAGGTGGCGGGGTTGAAGAGTGGGACGTCTTTTTCAACCAAATAAATGATAAATTTTTAGGGTTCAGGGGCGCTTTTTATTTGAAATTTAATTACCCAAAGACACATAAAAACAATTTCACTAGAAACATCAAGAATAAAAATAAATTGCTGGAAAATAGCCTTCAAAGACCCCACTGATTGAAGTTGGGATTTCAAGTTAGAGAAAACAAGTAGCAAAATTGACATAGTTTTCTTATAAAGGACAAAAAGTGTTATAATTTGGTACGCACTTTCATTCAACTCAATATGGTGAAATTCAACTTCAAATTAGGAGGACAATAACCTAAGTACTCGTACCAATTATTAGTACTCTCTGAGGAACTTTGATAAGTTATGCAATAGGTCTTCAAAGTTTGCGTTTTAGTGTCCAAACTTTATTGGTTTGTCCCATTTCTTTTGATTTCAGTATTTGACGTTGACCGTATTTAATTTATTTTACAGAATAGATTCTGAAAACTGAATGATCGAAAAATTTCAAACGTTAAACTGGTTAAATATCTAGCTAAAGTTAGCCGAATTTTAGAAACATAGTAGGACAAGTCCTGAACAACAACTGGAAAGATTTTCAATGATTAAATCTAAATTAGAACTAGAAACGAAAAACATAACCGACTAACGTCGGGCGAATTGCTCTCAAACGACCGGTGAGCGGTTGGCTTTGTCAGTAGCTAGCCACGGTTTAGTGAGCCTAGCTTTGGCTTGATTCGACTCTGCAACTCTAAATAGAAAACTGATATTTTAAAAACTTGCAAAATTTTGCGAAACTAAAAAGAAAAGCTTCCAGATTTCGGAGTGAAAAAGTTCCGAACGATGTTTTGTCTCTGGAGTTAAGTCAATTAACCCATCTGCTTGACTTGAGGAGCTTCGTTGGCGACTAATGATCGTTCAACTCAGAAAATAAAAAAATTATGCAAAATTTTCAAAAACAATAGCAAATTTTTTTTTAAAAAAATCTTGCTAAGATTCAAAATATTAAAATCTTCAAAACCATTTCATTGTCTCAAGAGACTATCCAGTATCCCTATTTCAAGTTTTAAATAGTTTCACTGGCTCATAACAATCCAAAAACTTGGAACATGATAATTTTCCGAAAAAATGGTGGAGGCAATAGTGGGGGTGGGGGGGGAGGAGGGGTCAACATGGGGGGGGGGGTGTCTCAACCTCTAAGAACCGCCCTTCACACCATAATTATGAGTCTCCGAAATAGTTTGAGCTGAAACAGAGCTGAAAGGCTCTAAGAGCACTCACTGCCCGCTGGGCGCTACCTGTTTATCCCATTTTTGAGGACGAAATGTCAAAATCGGTCAAGCGAAAAATCGCATAAAAACAAGACCGACAGGAGTAATATAATTGCTATAAACTTCGTTTGAGAGCAATTAAACATTTGGGAAAAACATTTCAAAAGAAACCGAGAATAAACTCTATAAATAGTAAAAGCAAGTCAAATTGCCATAGACGAATAACAAATCAACCGAAAAAGCAAAATTTGGTCACACAAGGTTTTCTCGCTCTACTTTGATATTAGAGCAAAAAAAGTTTCACGCCGTAAAACCACCCGTTTTTTTGCTCATATTCATGTTTCGGCGTGACTAAAGTCACTATCACAATTTGATTTCGAAATGCTAGAAAATGTGGGATGAGATCTTGACAAAAAAACAGCACCCTAACAGAATTCAAAAAGGAGAAGGTTTAATAAGAAGCTGACAGTAGATATTAAAAACAATTATAACTATTGCCATGGCCCGGGAATAAGGATGGGTTCAATGACCACCCAAGGTCTTGTAGGTCCCTTTTTGCAGGCAGGCTAGACCAAAAGCTCTTGATGTTTTAGACCCATACACAAGTAATCTTTAACCTGATGTTTTGTCTCATTTGAGCAGCTCCTTGGTCCCATCAAAATCTACTAATTTTGAAAAAGTTTATTCTCCATGACACTTTCCGGTTGACCCATGTTCAATCAAGACACCTGTTGGTCGACGCGCGGTCGACCCATGACCAATATCGGTCTACATATGATCGACGTTGACCAATATTTGTCGACCCACGGTTAACCACTCACTAAGGCCGACCCAATGTTTTTTCATACCCAAAATCAGTTAGCCACCGCCTTTTTGCTCAATATCGACCGACCACAGTCTTTTCATAAGTCGACCCCTCGACTAGAGTTTCATAATTTTTTGGGCTTTCATAGTTACTATACATACCTTTGCATCCGTATCATTTGGTTGCTTAGCTCGCTCCAACAACAACTTGTAATCCAGCAACTCTGATCGAGCCTCTCGACTTTTAGCATCCACACAACTGTTAAATGATGCAGAGTTGATTGAGAATTGTTCTTCACAATGTGCAGGAATCTCGGCTAGTGTTTGATTGAGATCCTGCTCCCTTTTGTCAAGGTCACTTGCAGCCTGAAACATGACCTGTGGGATGGCAGCTTTTGAACACGTCCCAGGTTGAGGTGCCATCCGGAAGTGACCTCTGATCAGACCGTGCCAGACGAAAGTAACCTCTGATCAGACCATCCCAGACGAAGATGACCTCTGATCAGACTAATGTGCGCTCAAAACACCGTGTGCGCTGAATGTGCGCTCAAAATGGTCTCTGATCATACCATTCCCATCCGGAACTGATCTCTGATCAGACCCAATTCAGACCATTGCCAGACGATTGTGCAACCATGGACCAGACGAAACCCAGACCATTGTCCAGACGATTGTGCGCGTCAGATGACCTCTGATCAGACTATCCCCAGACGAAAAATACCATTGATCAGACCATCTTCCCAAGATTTTCTGACCACCTCCAGACCATTGTCCAGACGATTGTGCAACCATGGCCCAGACGATTGTGCGCGTCAGGATGGCACCTCAACCTGGGGTCCGTACGAATCTCACAATTAAGGACCCCACGCGCGTGTTTTAGCTTTTAATTTCTTACATGAAAACTTTGAACATCCCCCCCCCCCCAGTATGTCCGCACTCACGCACCCACGTATGGACGCACACAATAACAAACTCTATCCAACCCATCTATGGAATTATGCCTTTCGTACAAACCCAATAGACCCCTAGTTTCCATGTTTCACCGCTATAAATGACGTACAGGGTGGCGGTCAAGCAAGCCGATAGGCAAGCAAGCCGAATTTTGAAAATGAGATATTTCTGATAGCTAGATTACATAACTATTACATAACTTTCGGCTTGCTTTTCTGTCGGCTTGCTTGCCTATCGGCTTACTTTGCATTCGCCGACGTACAGATCAAATGCAATCAAATAATAACTGTAATTATCTGCTAAGATTCTATTGAGTTAACCGTCACGAGCAGGTCACTGTCACTGTTAGAATACGCTACCTCTATCAATGCCATGATGTCACTGTCGATTGAATTGTATTTCTCCGTGAAATTCTTTCCCAACTCGGCAACTTCAGATTTGCTGAAATTAAAATTTCTGACTAAAAATTTCTGACTTAAACTCATAAGATATTTTATTTGCAATTAGTAAAACATGCGCTCCTCTCTTGTGTAAAAAAATGGGGAAAGTTATAGGAGAAAAACCTTGCCGTGCTTCCATATAAAGTGACAAATTTTTTTATGGACATTTACATTACAAACAAAAAATTTTTTCGGAACTTTATTGTATATGCAGCCACATATGTATTCTTTGATTTGTCTGCAGAGTAGCTGTCTGTAAGCAAATTATGGCTGTTTTGAGCCGATAGTGCTAGACTATGGCATTAAAAAATTTTATACATTAAATCTTTGAATTTTTTGAAATTGTTTCAAATAACGTTAATAAAAACTATATTTTGAGACCATTTAAGTATCTCGCTAACCATAACTATTGTTCTAGTCTTGAAACAATCATTTAACTTAAAATAAAATGGCTTGTGTAGATTTGTAACGACATCTAAATAATCAATTTTGTATTCTAAAGCTGTATCATTCCATAAAGGCGGCTTGAAAACCTCCCATAGGTTTTCACTTTGCTTCAGATTTGGATTTCTCGCAGGGCATTTCAATAACGCCCAGCCCACTCATTTGTAAAAGAGACAACCTGCAAGAATAATAAAAAACGATCCAAGATATTTTTTGAAGCTTTGTATTTTTGTATTTAGATTTTTAGTTTTCAGGAAAATTGACAAAGATGCCGGATGTTCTCAGAGGACAGAGAGTGAAAACAGAGGACTGGCATGTTTACCGTCCCGCATAATACCAAGCAAAGTTTTGACTCCAACAGTAATTGTTTAAAGTTAAATAGTGTAACAAGGAGGCTCGGTAGTTATGAGTTCGTACATAATGTGTTAACTCCACTCATGTAAATTGCCGTAACTGTCTCTCAAATCAAAAGTCACAACAACTTTCAAAAGTACACATGTTTTTCAAAAGTAATTGGTAAATGAGCTTTAAAAAATTATTAAAAGCTTATCATCCAAATGAATTAAATCATGCCGATTATACCTTCCAAAAACACGACTACAAGGCCATTTAAAATGACTATCAACAGAGATTAGTTGTATGTTCAGTTATATCTCCAGGAAGTCACCAAGACAAGGATGTTATCATCCGCAATATGTGACACGCCCAAAAAAACAACAAATACAAGGGAAATTCAAAATTTCAATTAAATGAAAACGGTTTCGAAACCGTTGAAACCATACGCTATTGACTAAAACACTTCGTATGCTCAATCAAAAGTGTTCTTTGTCAAAGACAAGGGGAACTGTTATTAGTGTGATAATCTGATAAAGCAACAAAAGAATAACATCAAAATAGGTAAAGGTACAAAGTTCAAAGTTTTCTAAAAATTGAAAACTTGTTGCATCAACGCCTTGAAACTGTTAACTAAAAACATAACTGTGAAAAAATTAAACTGTCAATTGCAGAAGAGAGGACTCAACCTTTGTTTTCTGACATTAAGCTACAAGTTGACAGAAAAAAAAGTTGACAAGACTCAAAAGAGCATTTAGGATCAATAAGAAGTAATCTAAAAGCATTTAAACGAACTACATCTTCTAATGGTAAGATCAAGTCTTAGGAACCACGAAAAAGATGAATGCGAGCAAACAACAATGATTTATTTACAATTTACAGAAAACACTTTCTTCGAAACCATAAGTTTTTCTCTGAAAAAAAATTTTTTGAGCACCAGTTTCAAAAAAAATCTGCCGTGATTAATTACTTCTTAAGAAAATCATCTACTAAGTTTTTAACACAAAAAAACAACAAATTGCTAATATATTTTTCGAAAAAAAAACTATCAGCTCAAAACAATTAGAACCGTTTTGACTGTCAAAGACCACGATAAGTCAAAAACTAGCCTTGCTTTTGCTACCCGTTTCTTACTGACAAGTGTTTGATCCATTTTTTACTGAAATAGATGTGGCAACGAAAACTTCACTTTACCAAAAAAACGTTGCGTTTTGGAGTATAATTGTATTAAACTAGCGGAAAACCGGCAATTGTTTGTCTCAGCACACTCTTATTGGAAACGGAAGTAAAACTAGCCTGAGAGTGTTTTCAAAATTTGTGAGCAGTTTTTAGGTCTCTACTACAGCAAATTTGAACCAAAACTGTGCCAAAGATTAGGTTTTGTTTTTGTTTTCAATTGTTGTATTCTATAACTGAGGACAGAGTGTAAAAACGTGGACTGGCTTGTTTTCCGTCTCACATAATACCAAGCAAGAATTTGAATCTGGCAGTAATTGTTTAAAGTCAAATAGTGTAACAAGGAGGCTCGGTAATGTGAGTTCACGCATAATGTGTTGACTCCACTAATGAACACTGCCGTAACTGTCTCTCAAATCAAAAGCCACAAAACCTAAAATTTGAACAAAAGGAAAGGAATTTTTCAAATAAATTTGCTAAAGGAGCTTGAAAAAAGTTACTCAGAGCTTATCAACCAAATGAAATGATTCATGCGAATTATACCTACCATAAACACGACTACAAGGCTATTAAGAACAACTATCAACAGAGATCAGTAGTACTTTCAGTTATATCTCCACAGAAAGTCACTGTGACAAAGATATTATCAACCGCAAAATGTGACACACCTACTAAAAGAACGACAAATACACTGGAACCTCAAAATTTCAATTACATAAAAACGCTTTTCAAACCGCTGAAAGAATACGTTACTGACCAAAACACTCTGTAAGTTCAATCAATAGTGATGAATTGTTATTAGTGTGACAATCTGATGAAGCAACAAAAGGACAACATCAAAATGGGCAGAGGTACAAAACTCGACTTTTTTTTCAAATTGAAAACTTGTCAGATCGAGGCCGTAAAACCGTTTACTAAAAACAAAAAATTCAAAAAATACAACTATCAATTGCTGGAAAGAAGACGCAGCCTTTGTTTTCAGACAAAATGCTTTACGTGGAAAGAAAAAAAGGTGACAAAATTCAAAAGAGCCTTTAGCGTCACTAAGAAGTAATCTAAAAACATTTAAACCAACTACATCTTCTAATAGTCAGTCCAAGTCCTAGGACTGCCAAAAAACAAAATGCGAGCAGAACACAATGATTTACTCAAAATTTACAGACAACACTTTTTCAAAACCACAAGTTTTTCTCTGATTAAAAATTGTGGGCCCAACTTTCATAAAAAAATCCGCTGTCAATATTTAGTTCCTGAGGAAAATCAACTATTCGGTGTTTAACATGAAAAAAAAAAACAAAATATTGCTAACAAATATTTCAAAAAATTTACCGCCTCAAAACAATCAGAACATTTTTGACAGTCACTGACCACGGTAAGACAAATACTAGCTTTGCTATTGCTGCGTGTTCAATATTGCCAAGTGTTTGGTCCACTTTTTACTGAAATAGGTGCGGCAACGAAAACTTCAATTTACAAAAAACGTTGCGTTTTGGATTATAATTGTATTAAACTAGCGGAAAAACGTTAATTGTTTGTCTCAGCACACTCTTATTGGAAACGGAAACGGAAGTAAAACTAGCCTGAGAGTGTTTTCAAAACTTGCCAAAGATTAGGCTTTGTTTCTGATTTCAATTGTTGTATTCTATAACTGAGGACAGAGTGTAAAAACCTGGACTGGCTTGTTTTCCGTCCCACATAATACCAAGCAAGATTTTGAATCTGGCAGTAATTGTTTAAAGTTAAATAGTGTAACAAGGAGGCCCGGTAATGTGAGTTCACGCATAATGTGTTGACTCCACTCATGAACACTGCCGTAACTGTCTCTCAAATCAAAAGCCACAAAACTTAAAATTTGAACAAAAGAAAAGGATTTTTTCAAATAAATTTGCTAAAGGAGCTTGAAAAAAGTTATTCAAAGCTTTTCATCCAAATGAAATGATTCATGCCGATTATACCTACCATAAACACGACTACAAGGCCATTAAGAACAACTATCAACAGAGATCAGTAGTACTTTCAGTTATATCTCCACAGAAAGTCACTGTGACAAAGATATTATCATCCGCAATATGTGACACACCTACTAAAAGAACGACAAATACAATGGAACCTCAAGATTTCAATTACATAAAAACGCTTTTGAAACCGCTGAAAGGATACGCTACTGACCAAAACACTCTGTAAGTTCAATCAATAGTGATGAATTGTTATTAATGTGACAATTTGATGAAGCAACAAAAGGACAACATCAAAATGGACAGAGGTACAAAACTCGAGTTTTTTTTCAAATTGAAAACTTGTCAGATCGAGACCGTAAAACCGTTTACTAAAAACAAAAATTTCAAAAAATACAACTATCAATTGCTGGAAAGAAGTCGCAGCCTTTCTTTTCAGACAAAATGCTTTACGTGGAAAGAAAAAAGGTGACAAAATTCAAAAGAGCCATTAACGTCACTAAGAAGTAATCTAAAAACATTTAAACCAACTACATCTTCTAATAGTAATTCCAAGTCCTAGGACTGCCAAAAAACAAAATGCGAGCAGAACACAATGATTTACTCAAAATTTACAGACAACACTTTTTCAAAACCACAAGTTTTTCTCTGATTAAAAAATGTGGGCCCAATTTTCATTAAAAAATCCGCTGTCAATAATTAGTTCCTGAGGAAAATCAACAATTCGGTATTTAACATGAAAAAAAAACAAAAGATTGCTAACAAATTTTTCAAAAAATTTATCGCCTCAAAACAATCAGAACATTTTTGACAGTCACTGACCACGGTAAGACAAATACTAGCTTTGCTATTGCTGCGTGTTTAATATTGCCAAGTGTTTGGTCCACTTTTTACTGAAATAGATGTGGCAACGAAAACTTCAATTCATCAAAAAGAAGTGTTGCATTATGGATAGTGGTTGTATTAAATAAGCGGAAAACAGGCAATTGTTTTTGTCTCAGAACACTCCTATAGGAAATGGAAGTATACTAGCTTGGGTGTGAATTCAAAATTTTTCAGCAAGTTTTAGATCTCTACTATGGCAAATTTGAACAAAAATTCTGTCAAAGAATGAATCTTGTTTTCAATTGTTGTATTCTATCACTGAGGACAGAGAGTAAAAGAAGGACTGGTATGTTTTCCGTCCCACATAATACCAAGCAAAATTTTGAGTCTGGCAAAATTTTTTTTAATTAAAAAGTCTAACAGGGAGGCTGAGAAATGTGCGTTCGCATATAATGTGTTGACTCCGCTCATTTACATTTTCGTAATTGTCTCTCAAATCAAAAGCCATAAAAACTTTTCAAAATACAGAGTTCTTGCAAAATAATTGGCAAATGAGCTTTAAAAAATTTATTAAAAGCTCATCCTCCAAATGAATTAAATCATTCCGATTATACGTGCCATAAACACGACTACAAATACATTAAAAATAACTATCAACAGAAATCAATAGTACGTTCAGTTTTATCTTTACGGGAAGTTACCAAGACAAATATATTATCATCCGCAAAATGTGACACACCTACAAAAGGAACGACACATACAATGGAAATTCAAAACTCAATTACATAAAAACGCCTTTTGAAACCGTTGAAAGAATACGCTATTGACTAAAACACTCTGTAGGGTCAATCAATAGTGTTTTCTGTCAAGGACAAAGGGATTGTTAGTAGTGTGACAATCAGATAATGCAACAAAAGAACAACATCAAAATGGGTAGAGGTGCAATATTCAAGTTTTTTTTCAAATTGAAAACGTGTCGCATCGAGGCCATGAAACCGTTAAATAAAGACATCACTCCGAAAACCTTAAAATGTCAATTGCTGGAGAGAAGAGGCAACCTTTGTTTTCTGACATTAGGCTACAAGTTGACCGGAAAAAAAATTGGTGACAAAATTCAAAAGATCCATTATAATCACTAAGAAGTAATCTTAAAACATTTAAACCAACTACATCTTCTATTGGTAAGTCCAAGTCTTAGGACTGCAAAAAAAAACAAAATGGGAGCAAAGCACAATGATTCAATCAAAATTTACAGAAAACACTCTTTCGAAACCGAAAATTTTCGCTGAAAAAATGATTTCTGTGAAAAAAAATTAGCTGTCAATAATTAATTTTTTTAAGGAAATCATCTACTCGGTATTTAACATAAAAAAAATTATTGCTAACATCTTTTTCAAAAAATTTGTCGCCTCAAATAATCACAACAGTTTTGACTGTCAAAGACCACAATAAGACAAAAACTAGCCTTGATATGGCTGCGCGTTCACTATTGACAACTATTTGCTCCATTTTTACCGAAATAGATAATGTGGCAACAAAAATTTCAAATTAAATAGAGAAACTCTTATAGGAAACGGAAGTAAAACTAGCCTGTGAGTAATTTTGTCAGCAATTTTAGATCTCTACTACAGCAAATTTGAACAAAAACTGGGCCAAAGGATAAATTTGGTTTTCAATTGTTGTATTCTACCACTGAGGCGAAATCGGAACATTAGCTAAATTTATTCGTCGGTAAGAAAAAAAACTTACGAGTCTAAAATGCCTTGAACCGTTTCATTCACCGGTCGGATCACAATTTTCTGCACTTGTTCATAGTTCCCAGCCATCATTTCACTGCAGCATTCTGAACAGAGGTCAAGATGTCACTTTTAATCATTTCTTTATTATTCACAGGGAAACCAGACCTGAACCTGTGTAAAAAGTCTTATTTCAACACTATCAGAGCTCTGGTCATTTTCAAGACCAAATTCCAAGACTTATTGTTATTGAAGACAAAATTATTGAAGACTTTTACACAATTTCATTTAAATTCAGACGCGGATCATTAAGACATAATGAATTTCAAGTCATTATTTAAACTTGAAATTCAATCCATTAATTCAATCAAATACTGAATTTTAGAGCAGGTTCGCAAAAACTGAGTTCGGACGAAGATCACTAAAACATTCCCAAGCAATCATATTATAGGGTGAGATAAGAGCCTTGCATAGCCGGCAGACTGCCGGAAAATAGCCGCGATAGACGCTTGTGACCTACCTACCATGAATTGAAGCAAATAAAGAAATAAGATTGACAGATCGACCACCAGCTTTTTAATAGACCTCTGGACTTTTTGGGTTAGATTCGGACTGTCATTTTTATGAGACACATTTGCTCTACAAGCAAAAAGCCTTAATGGAGCTTCTTTAAAAATTATAATTCGATATTAAAAATCAATACTCTATTACTCAGGAATAAGGGCTTATAAGTTTGGCACTACTTAGATGCACACTACTGACCTTTAATTAGTAAATGTTCATAAAATTTAAAGTTCAGGAGTCCGTAAGTGAGTTCAGAAGTCAGTTTTTTGAGTGAGGTAAGTCATGCAGTTGACTTAAAAGCAGATATGACGTCACGAACTCAAATTTTAACTGCAAAGCAGTAGAAGTCACTGAAGTCATTGGAAAAGTCAATTCCAAGAAGTCAGGATAAGACGAAACAAAAATCTGTTAGACGAAATAAAAAACATAGAAGGACAAGTCCTAAAAAACAATTCAAAGAACTGAACAAAAATCAGATGTAATCTACCTGACCAGCAAATCAATTGAACAATGCCAGCCAAAACGCAAACAAAATTATCTCAAATTTGAGAAAGTGAAACAATCAAACAAACTAAACAAAATTATACTCATTGCTAAAACTCTTGAAGTTTTTAAACGAAGGCAAAAATTGATCCCTTCAATTATACCTATTTCAAGAAATTGTTCAAAACCAATTTTACTTTCTGAAATCGGCAGTATTATATCTGCAAAACCTGAAAAGAATTCATTGGCCGTTGAAGATCGATTAACTTGAAAATGCCAGGAAAACTAAAAAAAGAAATCAAATGTAAATTTTAATGAAACGTTCCTGAAAATCGTTATAATGATATCATTCGAATGATTTCTGTGTCCCTAGAGGTTATCCAGTAACCCAATTCGAAGCCTTAAAAAATCATTGGCTCAATGATCGATAGACGATAATTTTTAGAACAAAAATTTAAAAAAATCAAATTTTGTTCTGTTAAAATGTCGAAAACCAGTCTGTTGCCCCCTAGCAACTATTTAATAAAATAAGATCAAATCTTGTATGAGGTTAATTGGCTACTGAGGCAAGAAGAACTGACAAAAAGACAAATGTTTTATAAAAATTTCAAAAAAATTGTAAACTTTATCATAAAAACTTCAAAAAAATCGAAAGGTTAAATTGTTGAAAACAAATCCATTGAAACTAACAACCATGCCGTAACTTTTCATCAGGCTCTGGAATAGGTCTTCCGGCATTTGAGAATCAAAAATGGAACAGGTCTTCCGGACCAATATCAAAAATTGACAAATTGTAAGGAAACCGTAAAAAATGGCAGATTTTATCAAAAAATTGATAAAATTCGAGATATTAAAATGTTGATAACCAAACCATTTTTACTAGAAACTATAGTTTACTATTATCAAACGGTAAAGAATATTACCTGGCGGCTGAAAAAGGTGACAAAAATTTTCAAAAGCTGGAAAAAACTTCGCAAAAGTTAGTATCATTTTGCGAGTTTGTGTTTGTGGTGCCAAAACATTTAGCTCATAAAATGGTCATAACAATTAATTTGGTCTTGCAAAAGGCCTTCATCAACTTTTAAAACTTTCTATCTATGAAAAATGGACCATTTTGAGCCCAAAAACTCCTAAAAATGACCATACAACCTTAAAATAAGGCCATTCCTGCAGCTGCACCACTCTAAGCATTTGAAGGACTATTAAAGCCCACTTTGGGCCTCTAATGAAACTTCATGCCCGCTGAACTTTACCTGTTTATCTCGTTTTGAAAGATTAAACTCATTGAAAAAATGTGTGAACACATCTTAATAAACACAGCGCCCCAATACAATTCAAATTCTTTGAGTTGTAAAAACAAATTAGGAGCGCTATAATAGCCGTCTGGAGTTCCTGACGCGGCTACCAATAATATCTAAGAGCATAAAAAGAAAAAAACTTCAATCTCTTAGCGTTGTGATTAATTTGAAGCAGACTCAGGAAATAGACCAAGTAATGTCTAATGTAAGTGCTAATTCCACGCAATCAAGACAAAAATACTACCATTAAAGTGACAACTCAGTCTAAAACTATAATTTTGATCACGTGGAAAAAATCCAAAAATATATAAAACGACAGACTTTTACGAAAAAATTAACCTTATCAGAAACAAGTAGGAAGTCAAAACTACTTTTAAAAATGAGTGAAGTTAGCGAGCAATTGAGTTCAAGAATATTTCGATGTACTGTAGCATATTGTACTTATCTTAATGCTTAACACAAGAGTGTTTTGTGCTTCTCAGACCACACAAAATCTTCATGCCTGTTGACATGAAAAGCCAGAACTAAATTTTTTGTGTCAGAACAGAGGCATTTTAGTATATTTAGTCAGACAGTTCAAAAAACTATTTTATTACAGTACAACAGGCAAATTTTGTGGACTGATTTCGATTTTAAAGAAAACAAGGAGGCTCGTTAATGTGCGTTTGCACATCAAGTTACGACCCAAGCTGATCTACTTTTTTGACTTAATTGTCGACCAAATGAAGAGATAACCAAAAAATAGATGTTTGAGTTTTAAAAAATTGTTTCACACCCAAACTACTTATTGAACTACATAATGCCATGCCTCATTACAGCGCTCACAAGATCTGCCATTTAAAAGATTACGAGAAAAAAAACGAACTTCATACACATTTGTTAGGGTGTTCTATCTTTAACTCATTTGGTATAGACATTTATGCCAAAAATGTGGATGAGCGGGGTCGGAACTTTATGTGCGAACGCACATTACCGAGCCTCCTTGTTTGTATGAAAATCCATTTCTACAACTATCTTAGTGCGCTTTGATAAGCCTTCATTTATCTTCTTGAAAAAATGTGTGAACACATCTTAAAAAACACAGCGCCCCAATACAATTCAAATTCTTTGAGTTGTAAAAACAAATTAGGAGCGCTATAATAGCTGTCTGGAGTTCCTGACTCGACTACCAATAATATCTAAGAGCATAAGAAGAAAAAAAACTTCAATCTCTTAGCGTTGTGATTAATTGGAAGCAGACTCAGGAAATAGACCAAGTAATGTCAAATGTAAGTGCTAATTCCACGCAATCAAGACAAAAATACTACCATTGAAGTGACAACTCAGTCTAAAACTATAATTTTGATCACGTGGAAACAATCCAAAAATATATAAAACGACAGACTTTTACGAAAAAATTAACCTTAGCAGAAACGAGTAGGAAGTCAAAACTACTTTTAAAAATGAGTGAAGTTAGCGAGCAATTGAGTTCAAGAATATTTCGATGTATTGTAGCATATTGTACTTATCTTAATGCTTAACACAAGAGTGTTTTGTGCTTCTCAGACCACACAAAATCTTCATGCCTGTTGTCATGAAAAGCCAGAACTAAATTTTTTGTGTCAGAACAGAGGCATTTTAGTATATTTAGTCAGACAGTTCAAAAAACTATTTTATTACAGTACAACAGGCAAATTTTGTGGACTGATTTCGATTTTAAAGAAAACAAGGAGGCTCGTTAATGTGCGTTTGCACATCAAGTTACGACCCAAGCTGATCTACTTTTTTGACCTAATTGCCAACCAAATGAAGAGATAACCAAAAAATAGATGTTTGAGTTTTAAAAAATCGTTTCACAACCAAACTACTTATTGAACTACATAATGCCATGCCTCATTACAACGCTCACAAGATCTGCCATTAAAAAGATTACGAGAAGAAAAACGAACGTCATACACATTTTTTTGGGGATGTTCTATCTCTAACTCATTTGGTATAGACATTTATGCCAAAAATGTGGATGAGCGGGGTCGGAACTTTATGTGCGAACGCACATTACCGAGCCTCCTTGTTTGTATGAAAATCCATTTCTAAAACTATCTTAGTGCGCTTTGATAAGCCTTCATTTATCTTCCTTTATTTTCGTTTAATATAAAATTTCTAAATTGAGCATCTAATTTAACAGTTAAGGTGCGAATTTATGATAATGGTTACAGTCGTGCTCTAATTTGTTCACATCCCTTTTCAGCAAATGAATTAAATGGAGAAAACCCAAATTTGAGACAAAAACAAGGTTAAATCTCGCCAACCCACACCTATAGCTTCCATAACTTGTTCAGCATTGTACACAATGTTTGCCACCGGCCCCTCCGTGACCAAAATTGTCTCGTACGCAACAAGGAAGCTGACTGCTCCTTTTCCCAGCACCAGACTAGGAAGCATCAGGGAGAAGATGCACCTCCACCTGGTTGACATTCCAGTTATGACTCCAACCAAAACTGAAATTAGTTTTGGATCAATTGTTTTTCAAGCCACACACCAGATTCGCTGAAAAATCTACTCAAGTTGAGGCGCGCGACCCTAGCCAGCTGTGACCAGACCGACATAGGTTGCGCGCAACCTTAGTCCAAATCTATACTTTATGAAAAAAAGTCAAAAAGTCCAGGGGGCGATATTAACCCAAATTACACGGTCGAGCATATACCTAAAGTCAAGACAAACTCATTTGATGGGTCCATACACGGTATTCTCAAAGATGGAAACGGTCGAGCTCACTCGACTTATCACGGGTCGAGTCAACTTCTTATTTTAGATTAATATAGTCGAGAAGGAATCATTTTTATCTTATTAATTACTACTCTTAATATTATTCAATGGTCAATAAAAAGGCCAGACCGAATTTTGCTCTGATCGAATTGACATGAGTTTAAAGCATCAGAGCAACTGGTTAGTGCTCAAAAACTAAAAAGGGGCGTTTTCATAAATCCACCGTTTGATTTTTCATCAAAAATAATTTCAAATTTTTTTCAATCAAAAATTAGTCGCGAGATACGCTTAACTTCCTTAATTGTTGTGATTGTCGTCGACCTGTATAGAGAGACGCCGTATTGATATATTGGCTGTATGTAATTTTGAAAGTTTTAATCATATGTCTTTCTCTCAAAACATTTTTATCCTATAAAAGATAAAGCAATTTGACAGATTTGGTTCCACAAATTGCTTTGAGTGGTATGTGAAACTCAGTTTATCGTGCATCGTTATATCTATCCGGAATTTATCATCTATCGTTGGCAATTTTAATTTTGCTAATTTTTTGTGTTCTTTGTTTAAGTTCTCGACACAAAAGTTTGGTTTTTATCAAAAAATATCTTTTTTTTCGTGTTCGGGGTCAATTTGTTTTTAATTAGCTATTCGTTTTCAATATATAATGTTTTGTTATGATTGTCATCAGTTTTTTTGCAGCATCAGTTTTTACTTTTTACAACATGGTCAATAGCACATAAAATAATGCTTGAGTGTTTTTGGATCACGCTCATGTCTTGCAAATAATAAACAACTTACACAACATAGTTTTATCAAATGTCTCTCTAATCAAAGTTCATGACCTTTTATACTAGTACTTTTTGTTTCTAATCTCATGCATTTTTGATACTCTTGTGACCTGATCAACAGATTATCAGTACTGAACGTGTTCCATGAAAAACAGTTGCAGCATATATATATATATATATATATATATATATATATATATATATATTTAAAGCCCAAACTTAACTGAATTCTGGCTATCAACAAAATGTAGCTAAAAATGACCGTTTTGAGTTTCATACGTTTTGTCGATTCCCAGGACTGTTCGTCAATTCACAGTTTCTTAAACTGATTATTAACTTGAAACTCATTTATAAGAGCTCATTTTTGGCCTTAAAAGAAATCAGAAGATGCTGACAATTTCGGACATTCATCTTTTGCCTCTCCTAGCTTTTTTCGGGTCTTTCCCAATATAACCCCCTCCCCCCCCCCAAAAAAAAAAAAAAATCGGGTCTTTCCCATTATAGCCCCCCCCCCCCCCATGAAAATATAGTCCCCCCCCATTATGGTATATTTACCATGATTGGGGGGGGGGGGGGCTATAGGTTATCTGACCACTAAGCTGGGGGGGGCTATAATGGGAAAGACCCAAAAAATCATAGCTCTCATTATGGTATTTCTATCTTTGTGCTTATATATATGCTTATATATCATTGACTTAAATGTTTATTCTCAGATAGTTTTTCATTTACAGTATTATCATCTTTCAATAACTCTTTTCAACTTTTATTTTTCTTTGTTTATTTTATTAAGCGACAAGTATACCAAGTTTATAAATTTTAGTAAACCAACTTGCAAATTGAAGAACTAGAACATTCTTTTTGTCGTCTAATCCTCCCCAATTCATGGTGGAAATCAAAATAGTGTAGATAAAGAGTCCCATGAAGAAGCCAAATATGAAACCAAAAATGAACTTGGCCGTCTGATGCTCCGTTGGTGGGCTTCGGAATAATGTCCACAGTATTTTGTTCTTTTCTGCTTTTGACATTTTTGTGACACAAATTTTTCTGAAAACTGTGTGGTTTACATTTTTCTGAAATTGAATTCAATCTCGAGGCTTTAACACTTTTTGGATCTTTACCGTTAATGGCCCCAACATGCGCACATATTACTACTAAGTTAATTGCTCCCCACCTTATCAACCCTGAGAGCACTAGCTGCTTTGTACTACTAAATAACAACACGCATCTGCTAGTGGGAGTGTCAAAACGTACTGGCTGGGGGCAATAACAGAAAAGATCCAACTTTGTCTGTTGATATATAAATGGATAGTTTAAAAGATTAGAGGAACCAGGGTACGATTTCATCGGTCACTAAACTTCGAGACAGAGAGCTTAGTTTGAGAGATTGAACCAAGGCATAAAGAAGCGAAAGTCTAATTTTTTGTCCTAACTTGGTGTCCTATAGACTTTTGTTTGTTTAAGTCTAAGTTCAATCTTACAAACTAAGAAGTCTTCTGACATTTGAATCAATCCGCTATAAATACTCAGCTGCTTCGCTATCGGAGACAGAGACGTTTGGTTTATTTCAAGTCATGTATATTTATAAATTTCCCAGAATTTTTTTAATGTTTTTTTTTGGTTTCATCCTATCTCAAAGAATGGAAATTTTTATTAAAAAAATAAATCAAACGTCGTGTTCTGAGTTTCAAACGAAGACATGGAGAGCGACGACTCAGATGCTACTTTGGAAGGAAATGAATTGTTCGACGATTAGATACCATCAATAAGCACTGAGAAAACGAAAAAAATTGAGTTTGTTTGCAGGAGTAGGAACAGAATGAGTATCCAGATTGAAAAGAAATCAAAATTATTCAAGAGTGAAATTGATTGAATAAAAATTTTAAATCTAATGCGGAGCAGGTTCAATGTTCAAGGAAGTTGAATTAGAACTTTCGTTCACCAAAAAACCAAATTTGTACTCTTATACTCAATTTAAAATGAAAGAGCATTTTCATACCCTTTGATTCTCTGAATACATTACAGCAAAATTTCAGTCGTGCCCGGATATTGTGTTAAGCACTCGGGTACAAGCGCCCTCAATTCAGGGCACTAATTTTGTTCTAAGATTTCGTTCTATCATATAAATAGGCTAGAATTCTTTTAGCAGCAGAAAATTGTAAAATTCAACCTCTATATCAAATTCTTTGTTTTAAAAAAAAACATTTCAAATACACTCATTGACAAAATTTAACGCATAAAATGCAATTTTGCATATTTAACTGCTTGTTATACATGTCAATTTTATTCAACATAACTTCGGCCGTTTCTTATGGTTTTAATATCAATCGAGGCATAATCATCAGAAATTTATTTGATATAATTCTTGCTAAACTGACAAGCTATTTTACTTAGGAAATCGAGATAAAAGTATGCCATAAGCTGTTGTAAGCTGCTGCTTTACTTAAGCTGCTGTATTTTGAGTCCAACCTAATTTTTGTTAAATCTGCTCAAAAAATAGTTGAATTGAAATGCAAAATCTATGACGGCATAAGAAAGTTGAAGAGATTTCACGTCGGACTCAAAATACAAAATAAAGCTGCTTCTGGAAAACGAGCCTGCTTTTTTTCTGAATTTCTTCTGAAGCTATACTTTTCAGTTTCTTCAGAATCATATCAATTAATCTTCTGATGATTATGCTTCGATTGAAAATGAACCTAAAAAAACAATCGAAGGTATATCGGCCGAATTTGACGTCTAAAACAGGCAATTTAGCATTAAAAAGGCAATATTTTTCCGTTTGTGACTCCTAGACCGTAAACTGCCCCCAGTTACACTGAACGTACCATTACAAACTAAATCATATGGCACGTACATCTGTGGGGCGTAAATAATTTGCACCCAGTAAGCTGGCACAAACGGAAAAGATCCCAATTGATTTTTTGCATTTCAAATTAGTCATTTAGTTTGTAATGAAGGCTTAAAAGTGCACGTAGATAACACTTAGGCAGTGGAATCAAGTTTATATCGCACTTTTGTAAGTATTCCATGCCGTATGTTAGTTGCTCTCTAAATTCGAAAGTTTTTTTTGCTTTATCGCCTTACTGAGCTGCATTCTTGCACCAGCAATCTCACGTTTGGTTTTTTTATTTGTTAACAAAATTAAACAAACTATTTTCAGCGTTTGGTTTTCTTAAAAAGTTAGAAAGTAAATGCAAGTCCCACCAGCCAATTCTCAACACTTGGTGAAATACCCTCGTGTAAGAGCTCTAACTCCCTCGGTTACCTAATATTTATATACTGACATAAAATTAGGATGGTGCGTTTTCATGTATGAAATTTTCGATGACTCGATATGAAGCCATTTGAGAATAAAGGAAATAAAATGGTCAGGCACTAAAGGCACGAGGCAGCTCAACCTAGTATCTTAATTTGCAATTAAGTCTTAGAAACGCATTCAGATAACACTTAAGCAATAGAAATATGTTTTTATTGGGCATTCGACTATGAAGTATCCTGCCAGCTTCGTTACACACCTCAGTCTAGTTTTGCTGCCGTACTTAATTGCTTTATTTAGTTACCCAACCGCAATAGCAAAAAAACTTTTAACTCTTTGTCAAGTGTTGATAAAAAACAGAATTTCTTACCTTTTGACTCCCTAAGGACGCTATAAGGACGCTTCATCAGAACTTGTTGTTGCTGCTAAACAGTTCATTGTTCTTTTAGCTTTCTTGCTTGAACTTTTGCTCGTTTAAAGCGAAAAAAAGCCATTTCTCATTGTTCTTTTAAAGCAGATTTCAAGATTTAAACATTCAAACCTTTTCTTTTCCGTCTAAATAAAAAAAGTTAAAGATTGTAACAGCTATTATTTATAAACATTAAGAAATCGTATGAAGGCCTAGATATTATATTCTGACAGAATTGCGCCATTCCAAAAAAAAATTAATCTCAATTCACACAGTAAATCATACTTTTCC
Source organism: Convolutriloba macropyga (assembly GCF_964194025.1). Classification (NCBI taxonomy): domain Eukaryota; kingdom Metazoa; phylum Xenacoelomorpha; order Acoela; family Convolutidae; genus Convolutriloba; species Convolutriloba macropyga. The sequence goes on along the minus strand of NC_134479.1, from coordinate 35,339,058 downwards.
GGACTTTATTACTACTTTATTTCCAGATTATTTTGTCAGGATGGATGCCAAGTTATTAAAATTAGTGGAGACTATCCAGGATGAGAGTACGAAGCAGGTCGTGAGTACCATTATAAGCGAATTTAAAAAAAACCCCAGAGCGAGGTTAGTGTGCAATTCAAAAACATTAAAGATTTTTGCTCAGAGTTAGAAATGCGTGTTCGGGAACAAGAAAGATACACGAGTAAGTACTCCATCATTATTGATAATCCACCGTTTGACCCAAACGTTGATGATGATGCATTACTGGAACTGATTAATTTTTTCATTAAAAAATTTCTGCTTTACGAACTGGAACCGAGTAAAATCAAAGCGTGTCATATACTACCTGATCGAGCCGAAGAAAAAGGTCTGATGGCTTCTGTAATCGTCAATTTTTTGTACTTTCGTGATAAAAACCAGATATATGCGAATCGAAGGTATCTCAAAGCACAAAAAAAACGAAATAAATCAAAAGAATATTTACGTACGAGAAAGATTACCTGCAATGGATACTTATATCAAGAAACTCGCAGAAGGCAAGGGACTCATAACAAGCACTAATAACTGCACTGTGTCCGTATTGTGTGATCAAGGAGATGGGAGAAAAAAACTTGTAAAAGTAAATGATGTTACCGAATTGGAAAATGTAAAAAATCCAATTGTGCGAGAGCAGAATCGTAGACCAGACCAAATAACTGATTTCCGTAAACCAAAGCGACCACTTTGATTGACTGATGATGAACGTGCCGATCGGCTATTTGCATCATTCGCTCCTGAACAAAAGAAAGCTATCTTCGAAATTGGAAAAGCCAATTAAAGTGATGGAAAAAGTTTGAACTGAGAATAACTCATTAAAAATTTTTGTTAACGTCTGAAGTGCTGAAGACACAACACATGTGTGCAAAATGATCTGTGTTTTGTTATACAAGTTTCATCTAAACTTACTTCTCAAAGTTGAAACAAGGATAAAAAAATTAAAGTTATTTTTTAACTAAACTTTCTTAGTTTTTTATTTAGCTTATTTTTATCTGTTTAAACTTTCCGTGCTTTTGGTTTTTGTTTTTTTCAAAATTTACTGCACGAGGTTCTGCGATTTCCGCGGCTTCAGGCATTATTGTAATCATATATTTTATATATATGTTTTTCTTTTTACTTCTTCATAAACAAAAACTTGCATCAGGCACTGCGATTTCCGCGACCTGTTGCAAGCTGAGTGAACTTTAAAAATTTGTTGTGTCACTAATAGAACTTGGGCTCAGAATACAATTTAGTCTGAAGTACTGCGATTTCCGCGGCTTCTGTCTCTTTGAAGTCCTCTTATAATCCTCTAAACTAGTTTACTCTTTTTTTTCTCAATAAATGCTTGAGTTTTTCTGGTCTGCACTGCGATTCCGCGGCAGCAGGAAAGACTGAATCAAAAAAAGACAGAAAAAAAAAGAAAAACAATGGTTTATGGCTGCAATTTTGTCAGAATACTTCTTGGACATATATGACTTTAGAATATTACTTCAAAATTTAAGATCAATTCATAGAAATTTTAATGAGCTAGATCAATTTATAAACTAAGAGAAAGCAAAACCTGATGTAATTGCATTAACAGAAACCTGATACAACCAGTATACTTTCCAAAATGCTTACCAGTTGAATGGATATGGCCACTTGTTGAGGAGTGACAGAGTAGAAAGAGGTGGTGGTGTAGGATTTTTCATTCGGAAAGGCATCAAAGTTCAAATTAAAGCAATAACAAACAATGAACACGTACAATTGTTGACTGTTGCGTTGTTATGATATCAAAATGAAAAAAATGATAACTGTTGGTTATAAAACTCCGAATTTTGGTATAGATGAGTACATGAACGTTTGTCAAGAGCACCTTAATAAATTCACCATCAAACCGGAGAGTTTGCAAGTCTTTTGTGGTGATTTCAACTTAAATGTAATTGAACAAACGAACAAAATTGCTAAGGTTTTGGATTTTTTCTCTTGTACAGGACTGCAAATAAAGAATAGATCAGAACCGACAAGAGTCACTTCATGTACGGCAACATGCATTGATATTTTTTTGCGAATTTTGAAGCCTCGGTAAATGTGAAGGATACAATGATCTCTGACCACAGAGGAGTAGAATTGAGCTGCAAGGAAACAAGGGTTGATCCGGAAAAATCAAAGGAATAATTTCCTTTTAGGCCCCTGAAAAAACTTCAAAATAAGGAACTCAGGTTAGATTTAAATTACAGTATTGCAAAAGAACTGGGAACGAGAAGTAAACTATATCTATCTTCTGATTTAGATTTCAGTTTTACGGATTTAATGAGGGTGATAAACGAGGAGTTGGATCGTCATGTACCCTTGCAACAGTTCAAAAAGCACACTAACGAAAAATTCAAACAGGTTCAAAAACCTTGGTTGAATAACCAGATCAAAAATCTCAGTCTTAAAAAGCTTGAAGCCTACCAAAGATTGAAGAACGAACAGTCTGCCGAAAATATAATAAGCTGCGTAATCGTTTAAAAAACCTAACGAAAAAAGCAAAAATAGAATTTTACGAACAAAAAATTGAAGGAAAGGCTAACATAAATAAAAGTTTGTTTTCAATAATAGACGATATTAAGGGAACGAAAATAAAAAAAAATTGACAATCTGAATGCTGATGAAATCAATAAATATTTTATTGAAAAAGGAAACAAACTATCTGAAAGTTGTAGTCTGCCGTCAGATCTAAGCCGGGTCAGAATTTAGAAAATTCCATGTTCTTAACTAACGTCACAGCCAAAGAAGTTTTCGACATTATCAAGCAAATGCCCAAAAAAACTTCCTATGATTTGCATAGCATTTCAAATCAACTGATTATGTTCATCAATCCAAGCGTGTGTGAAACATTTGCAAAATTAATTAATCGTTGCTTTGATGAGGGCCATTGCCAATGTAATACCTCTGTACAAAAATGGTAACGGAAACGAGTTCGGTAATTACAGACCAATATCACTGCTCCCAGTTATTTCAAAAATTGTTGAGAAATGTCTACAGAAAAGGCTCATTTCTTTTTTGTCCAAATACTCAGTAATGAACAAGGCTCAGTTTGGATATTAGGCAAAGAAAAACACAATTGATGCTGTGTCGGAGGTTGTTGAAACAATAAGGATTTCTTTGTGTTCGAAAGAAAGTTACTATGGAGTTTTTATTGATTTATCGAAGGCTTTTGATACTGTGAGTCATGAAATTTTGCTCCAAAAATGTTTTGCGTATGGTTTGAGGGGGAAATTTATGACATTCTTAATTCATATTTGACCAACAGACAACAATGTGTTTCAGTTAGCAAGCAGCGATCATCCTCTGAAAACTTTTTTTGCGGTGTACCGCAGGGTTCTGTTTTAGGGCCACTTCTGTTCTTGATTTACGTAAACGATCTGCCTGCCTTTTGTACAAACTGTAATGTAACTATGTTTGCTGATGATACAAATATTTACGGAAAGGTGGATGATGGAATTAATGATACAATAGAAAATGTGTCAGTTTGGATGGAATCAAATAAGTTAGCAATAAATAGAGATAAATGCAAGGCTATATGTTTTGGTGCTACTAATGAGACACCTGAAATAAAAAATTATGATTACAGCATTGAAATTGTCGACCACATTAAGTACTTGGGTGTATACATAGATAGTAAACTGAGCTTCAAATCACACATTGAGAAAATCATTAGTCTGATGAATTCATTAACAGCGGCAATCTATCAGTATAAAAATTTTTTCAAAAGACACATACTAGTCCGATTATACAAAGTTTACGTTCAACCAGTATTACAGTACGGGGTTTTGTTGTATGGATAGGCCAATAAAAGCGACCTTCAATAATTAGAGTGGCGGCAAAGCAGAATTTTTCGTTTGTTATTTTCAGCTAAGAGATTCTAAAGCATTGACGAACTGCAATGTAAACACAAGTTGTTTTCTGTTAAAGAGTTACACATATATGAACTGATAAAATTACTGTCAAGAATTCTCCGCCATGAACATCCAAGCAAATTATTAAATAACTCATTTCCGGACTTAATTGAAGAAAATATCCAAGTAAATGAAAGAACTCATCTAGTCAAAACAAAATATTTGCAAACGAAGCAAAGAAACAAGTCACTCATAAATAGATTAAGACGCTTATATAATGTTTTAAATAAAATGGATGAAAGTATTATTCAAAAATTATGCTCATTTAGTGCACAGGATTTAGCAAACTTTTTACATTGTTTTAGAGACTCATTTATTATAGATAACAGATTTTTTGTTAACCTTTTTTGGTAAGGAATAAAGCGAGCTGCATTTTTTTTGTAAAATTGGCATTCTTAATAAACATTTTCTTAGGGGTTTCTAAGTTTGATTGGAAAGTGGTATTACCAGGGTAAAATATGATTTTAGAGGGTTTGAATTAACAAATAAGTAGACTTTGAGAAGAATTAAAAGGCATCACTTGACAGGTCTAGCGACCTTTTGATGTCCTTTCGGGTTATGTTTTGTTGTTTGTAAATTTATAAATGCAAGCAATGGAATAAACTCGAGAACTAATTTATTATTATTATAAGGCAAATCGCAATCCCGATTGTGACTTGTACCCAGCACTCGGGCGCAAGCGTTTTCGTGTCAGGGCACTAAGTAGCTCGGAAAATGGAGTTTTTTTTAAATTAGTTTATCAGAGTAACTTAATATTTACGTCAATTACACAACGGCATAAGCTGCGCAACGTTATAAATGCAGCAAGAATTGACTAATAGAATACTTTTTCCCGCGAATCTGTTTTTTGTCACTCTTCATATAGCATCAGTGGTGCCAAAAAAGTGGAAAAAACTAAATTCAACCCAAAAACAGTTCAAAATTTTTCTATTGCTAGGCATATAAAGTGATTTTGTCAGAATGTTTTCCAGCTGTTGTTATCGAAATGAAAGTTGATTAAATTTGATTTAAATTTTGCCTCTGGCAGAAGCAGAATTTTGTAATTTTTATTGGAACTAATTACAATTCTCTACGCAGATCATGGCAAAATTAGACCAAGGATTTTGAAATGATATACGATAAATTTGACATTAGACGATGCGACCGAAGCATAGGGAATTACGTTGAGCTTATTTGAAACTAGAGACAAAATTCTCCAATTAAGACCGAAATTAGAACAAATTGGTGGAAATATTTAAATCACTGGAATTTTTTTAAATAGACAACCTTCTGATCTATGCTGTGTTGATCCCCCAGTGTCTCTATGCCGCCCAATTACAATTTACTAATTGTTATATAGCACTTTACTAGGAAAAAAATGATCATGTGCGCCTGGGGGTCGTAAAAGCTATGGGAAAGCTGAAACAGAAGAGCTCCGAAACTTAACTGACCGCCTAGTTAACCAGCTGAAAATACATCACCTTCCCGTACAGTGACGACGAAACAATGAACAAGTTTTGACCTGGCTACATGTGAAATCAAACGTGAGATTTTGACTATATTGCTCAAGATTTTGTGTTTGCTCAACATGGCATTAAGACAAATTGTATTGGCCTGATTTTATTTTTTTCCAACCGAATGCTTTGTCATTCAATTTTTATCATTTTGTGAAAGAATAATCCTAACACGTATTAACTTCAGTGGTATACACTCTCTTGATTTGAGAATACGTCAAGTTTCAAATTACGAAAATTAAATTGAGCAGTATTATTTCAAAATTAAGTTCCCAATCTCAGTTTCGTGTGCTTGATGAATAAGCCAAGAATATAGATGAACGGGGTTGAAACATTAAGTGCAAACGCACATTATCGAGCCTCCTTGTTATTTGCTTATACGATTATGAGCGGGATCAAGGAGGATCTCTCCTCACGCCCATGTCTATCATTCAGAACGATATGTCATCAGAAGGTCAATTTAAAAACCACTCGCTTAAATTCTATTCAACAATCTTCCCTTTTTGCAAAGGAATGGGAGACTGTGGAAAAAATCACAGACATCTTGTACAACTAACGTTTAATTAATCTTTTATTCGCTCAATTATGTATCCACACTTCAATCTTTTCAACAATCCCCTCTTTGGTACCTAGTAGAGAACCTCCTCCCGTATCTCGGCTATAAATAGTTTTTCAACAATTCTTCCAAATGGGGGGAACTTATATGCAAGGCCGGTCTTTTCTTCAGAAAATTTTGATGCTCGTAAAGGCTACCTTTGTTATTTCAAACCATTCAAATTTATTCCAGGTTGAAAAAAAGAGAACAGATAAAAAATGGAAGAAAAATTAGAGAAGGAAGAAAATCTAGAAAATCTGTGACGGGACTAAATTCTGAGAATAATTTTAGCTTTATTTTTATGTTAATATAATTTTCCTATTTTTATTATTTAAGAATTAGAGAAATTTCACAATTAAGGGTCAATATGGTTTATTTTTTTAAACTTAAAAATAGAGAGCTCGAAAAATAAAATAAAAACTATATTTTGTAACTTCTTTCTTTCTCTTCTTTTGTTGTGTTCTTTCTCTTCTTCTGAGTACTCATTTTTGAAAACCATCTTTTTGTCGCGTAATGGGATTGTAAATGGAAAAGAATCAGTCAATTCACGAAAATGAAGTAAAAGCAAAAATCATTTTTTGAGAACACAGGGAAAAAATTAATTAACTAATTTAAAATCGAAATTACTGTCTTGACCAAGAACTTGGCCTCTTGTTCGTATTCATCAATTTGATTTGACTAAAATTCTAAAAAATTCCAAAACAAAGCATTTGTGATACAACACGATAGAAATTAAAAATTATTGCGAAATTCTTGGAAATAAAAAAAACAAAAAATAATAGATACTGCAGAATTGTCGTCTTCTTTAAATTTTTGAGGGTTTAAATATTTCTTAATTGTCATTTACACACGTAGGAAGCATGTTAATGGACAAAAATTTAAAAAACGTTAGCATATAGCATTCTTATAAGAGATACAAAGATAGAACTTTTGTGCTCTGATATTTTGTTACTTTTCCTGATATTTTCATTGATATTCAAATTTCAGCGCTCATGTTACTTTTCAATCTCAGTCATCGGAAAGAGTGCATAACTTGTCAGTATGTTTTTTACTTTAAACGGAAAAACCTGTCATAGAAAAACACATGGAAACTTATTTTTCAATTAAAATCTGCGAGAACTTACTTCAAACCAAAAATCAAAATTCACAAACAATTATTGGACTCTGTTAGGCTAAAATATCGACGAGACTTTTTGTTGGACATTTGAAACAAGAACAACTGAAAAAAAATTATTTGAGAAACGTGCAAAAAACTTATTTAACTTCATCTTAACTTGATTTTTCTGATGACAACATATAAAGTTAATTGTACTTTAAACATTTTTTCTCTAAAGGTGCCTTAAACAAATGAATAGATTATTTAACGGAAAATGTATACAGTAGTTACACATATAGTTAATAAACCTCAATCAAAAGACGGGACGACCTTCGCTATCTTCTATGATTCCTTTTTTATCATTTTAAATTGGACAAAAAAATTGTTTCTTCTAATAGATCCGACCATTGGCGAACATCACAACATACAAAGTTGGCCCGCAAGATACTAAATCAGTTTTTTTTGAGAACGCATAATTTTTGAATACATTTTTTTCAGCTCACGAAAACAGTGAAAAAAAGATATTTTTAACTTATTTTTTTTTGGTTGGAGCCGTTCACTTTTGACGTAAACTATGTCACATACAAAAAGAAATTTAGAAATTTAAAACAAAACTTCACGCCAAAAAGGCAAAAACTTCACGCCAAAAAACAAAGGTATTTTTCTAATCTATTTGTTGATTGTTTTTGACTTTGTAGATGATTTTTTCTTTAACACCTTTAATTTTAGCATACTAACCATTAAGATCGTTCCTAGCTTCTGATTTAGTTGCATGTCGCATTTGTTAAGCTTTCCGCATACAGGCGTTAAAGCATTATGTTGTTGCGTTTGTGTTCTTTAAAATTAGAATCATTAGCTATTTTTGTTAAACATCAATTTTACTCGAAAAACATTTTGAGATTGCGAAACAATGTAATAGGTTTACAAATGGTAAAATTATATCAAATTGACGTTTGGGAATGTTGCGCAGATTTTGTTACTTTGAAAAAATCCTCATAATTGCTCCTCAAATTGCCTCAAATTGTTCTTGGATGATGTAAATGGTTCGTCTTTCAGAACAAAAATTCTTTTTTATTAAAACTAAGACGTATAATGGAGAATTCTGTGCTACGCACACACCCACACGAGCCTTCTTGTTAACACATATAATTAGTTTATAGTTCGGACAAGCAAGCATCACTGTAACAGGGATAGCAGACTGCTTTTCAGGGCCATGTGTCTCATGAGATGTGGGAACCCCGGGCATTCCAGAATAGTTATCTTGTAAGAATCGTACTATTTCGAACAAACTCATCTTGCAAGATTCTGTATACTTAGTAAGAAATTTTGCAAGTTCTTGCAAGTTTTCAGACTGAATTACCACTGACAGATAATTTTCTTGCAAGATCTTACAAGATAACTATCTAGTACGAACGAATAAGTGTCTGGCTGAAATCTTACTTAATCGTACTAAATTTTTTACTAGTTTGTACAAAATAGTACGATTCTTACAAGATACCTATTCTGGAATGTCCGGGGATGTAATCCAGAAACCGTGCGACTGCTATAGCGGTAAAACTGGGAGCAGCACCAAGCAAGCCGGATTCTTTTCGTTTTATATTTCAATTCGGCTAATTACCCTAGCGTAGCTTCATGTACTCTATTCTGCTTAACATACTAGGCGTATGCATGAACAGTAAGCTATTTACTCTGATTGGTCGAAAAATTCTTTGCGTAAGCTCTGCTCGACAATCCCCATCCTTTTGCGAAGGGGAGAGATTGTTGAAAACGTCCCAAAGTTTTTATCCAACAAAACCTGAGACATACGATGACCTACGAGCTAGTAAAATTACTTGGTTCTGCATTTGAAAAAAATAAGCAACGGAAAAGTTTTAAATTCCTACGTAACCAGTTAATGTTATCTCATCTGTTTGAAAAACCGCGCACACCGTGAAACACATTATGAAGCAATGTCATCAATGAATCAAGTTCGACTTCAAAGAATGCCGAAACTGGGTTTCGTACTGTTGATTGAATTTTTTTAGGAATGGGAATGATTTATAGAGCTAACTCTTGCAAAGGTATAATAGAGGTCGATTTATAAAGAGAAGGAAAAAAACCCTGCAATGAATCTATATATAGATTCCCTTATAACCTCAAAGGCCTCTAACCATCCATTATCATATTTTTCCTCCAAAAAAGTTATCACTAAATGAGAAAGCAAAACAGGAAATTTGATCTCTTATTACTTAGCACTCTAAGATAAATTAGAATTTTCTGACGGAGAAATTGATACCTTATCACAGCGAAGCTCTCTAGAGATTGAAAAGCATTACTTTTCACTTCAATATCACATTGCAGTTTCCCTCAATCTAAATGTGTTCACACAAGGAAAAATCTATCCTTTTTAATTAAAAGAAAAAAGTTTAATTCAGTTGAAATTTAATTGGCATCACTCATAATTTGAACTTGGCTTTCCTTTTTTATTGGAAACAGACAAAAATTCCCAAAAGGAAGCGAGCGCGGGCAAGCGAATGATAAAACTTTCTTATATTTTGTAAAAAAAACCCAAGTGATTGAAGACTGATTAACTTTCGCCTTTTTATTTTTAGTTAAATGTTCTCTTTTTCACCTTTTGGTTTCCGTTTCGGCAGGAAATCGACTTTTTGACATTTTAGCTCCAAAAGCACGAGTGGCGAGTACGCAATAAACCAAATAAAGGCCGCTAAAAACGTCAAAAAATTTCCTTAACAACGTATAAAAACATTATACTATGCTGTAAAATATTGTCGGTGTACTGGGCTATAGTTGCACTGTACACGTATAGGAACGGCAGCGATGTTCCATTTCCTTTAAATTTTTTCACACATCATTTTTCGTAAGAAAAGGAGCAAATTTACCCATTTTAATACGTATTAGTTTACGTATGTTATTACCGTTACACTAAAACATTAAAACGCTTAAAACAGCAATGGTATTTTTACGTTATTATTTGGTCGTTTAAAAACCCACAGTTTTTGAGCTTAAAATTCAATTCACAAAATGGGAATTATATTTAAATAACTTTCAAATTTGGCATATTATTGGTTTGCGATATTCCATCGGGATTATTTTCTCACAAAAAGGATTTATTCTTACTCAGTGATTCCATATCATGATTATAACAGTCAATTTCACAGAGTAAGTAGAAAATTTCTTTACTCTGTAACAAAATTTTGGTTTATTTTTTACCTTATTTGGTCCGCCCAGTTGTACTGATCGATAAAGAACCAAAACGGAAGTGCAAAAAATCATAGATGGCAAGGGGGGGTTCCGATGTGTTAATCAATCTACCTGGAAAAAAGTAAAATGGTAAAATGACATAACCCTCATGATCGATTAAACTGACCTATCTGACTGACTAATTAACAGCAAATAATAACAATATAATTTCTAGAAGTTTCGTGTTTAAGAGCAATTACATATCAACTTTCAAAAGTGTGAATGAATAGCTCTTCAACAAAAAATATTTAACAAGTTCATGTTTTGTTATGTTTATTTGAAGGGCCTAAACTGAACTGAAGCAACTAATGTGAAAGATAGCCAAGATTATATTGGAGCCACTATCCTCAAACTTAGTGAGCTAACCATTGAAACAACTGCCCGGGTCGAGGTGTCACCGCTAAAAATTTATAAATAATGTAAGATTTGCGGCGAGTTTGAGTAAAAATGGAAGATTTGCACTCAATGCGATGAATGCGGTGAAAAAAACATAAGGGGTGAAAGATTTTTTCACCGCTTAAGTCGTTAAAAAATTTCTTTTACCAGCAGAATGCGGTGGAAAAAAATTTTCAGCGTTATCAGCAGAATGCCGTGAAAAAAAATTGAAACCTTACAAATATTCACCGCTTTCACTGCATTCAATGCTAAAAGATGCGGGCGCTTTGCGGTGAAAAAAATTTTTCAACGGTATTCACCGCTAATCTTACATTATTTTTTTTTTACAAAACCTCGACCTGGGTGGCGTTAAGCTCTTTTACTTGGTTATTTTTACTACCCCTTTGTTTCAAGAATTCAGGACTAGGCGCAAAAACATGAACTTTGACAAGGTTTGTTCTTTCTTTTTTTATTAAAGTCTGTATCGCCAAATTTACGTTACAAAAATAATTGTTCGAGCCACAACAGAAAGGGGTAAGGTACTTAAAACAAGCCCCATAATTTTTTCCAGCCATCATTAGTCAACCTATATGTTTTGCAATGAAGGACAAAAAGTGTGTCATTGAAAAGTGTGTCATTGGAAGATCTGAATCAACTGTTCAATAGTTTTTTTTTTTAATTCTTCTGTTGCTAGAAAAAATAAAGACTTCTGCCAAGGTTTTTGAAATTGTCAGGTAAGCTTGTAGAATTTGAAACATTGATATTTATTTTTACCAATATCAAAACTCTTTTTTCAAGTTTTTTTAAGGAGCTGCAACAGTTAAACAGGGCAATTATTAGTCTTCTTTTGTTTTCTAAGTGTAAGAAGTTACGCTGAACTTCCATTTCTTCTAACTCTGTTAAGTGTCAATGCAAACATCAATGACTCACGTGAAAAAAGTGTTTAGGTCAATCTGTTGAGCAGTTATGTCAACTCAAATGGTTATCTGCACAAATATCAGTGTATTGTACCTGTAAGAGAGTTTTAAACTTATAAAAATTAATAGCTTCAGATGAAATTTTGAGCTGTTTTTAGTCAGATTGCTTTCTTAGGCACTTTTAAAAAATTTATATATTCTTAAGTTTTCACAGTACACTAAGAGTTTTTGCCAGTTAATATTTCTTGATGATTATTGGTTTAAATGCCATGAGCAATAGATTAAATACTTTCAAAAAATCTTTTTAAATTAGGTGAACTTTCTGCCTGCTATGTCTATGTTTCCGCATTTTCATATCTTTTTCTGAAAAAGTGCTTTGTTGAGGTGATATATGACTATAGCTACTAGGAAAAATTAGCCGAATGGTGGCAGCGTGTGATAATGATGAAATGAAGAACTATTTTTTTAAACCAGTTTTTCTTCAGTTTTCGCTTGTTTTTTATTGTCGGTTAACGTGGCGTATAATCTGTGACAAAAAACCAACAAACATAATTTGAGCATGAAATATAATTGCCGGACTATTGCACAACCTGTACTGAATTGCAATTGAAAAAAAAATGAAATGAATTGCAATTGAAAAAAAAATGAAAACTTTTTTTCCTTTAATGTTATTTGTCTAGAATATATATATATATATATATATATATATATATATATACATGTATGTATATCCAGATATTTAGTATGTCAAAAAATAAGCGGGGAGAAATTTTTCAATTTAGAACTTGATTGATTTATTAAGAAATATCTTTAAATTTATTAGTTTGCTTTTTCAATTAATTTTGTTTGACTTTAACAGAATACCTCAATGGCGGAAAAACTTCACACTTGATGGTAATTTCCTGCCGTTTAGGTTAATTATTACATTGAATTGTTTCCAGACTTTTCCGTGTTTCTTTTGTCGTCAAATTTTTTGTTACTACAGTATGTTGTCATTTTTTTTCAAGTCAGCTTTTGCTCATTTAATCACGCAAGTTTTGGACTTAATTACCTGCAATACGTCGTTTTCAAACTCATTGGAACAAACTTTTGTTCATTCGCGTGGATATCTTTGCGGTAACACGTGACTTACCTCATTCTCAAAATGACTTTTCAGTTCTCTCAAATTATTATTTGCTAATTTTGATTAGAGGAACTGAAGTCAATTGAAAATGCATTAATTTAAGTCTAATTTGTTTGCGGCTACTCCCACGTCTCATAAGTCCAATTAAATCACGAACACAAGATTTCTGTGAAAAATATTTTCTTCGAATTTTTTTTTATATCGTACCCGTTGTTTCTGTAGTTTGAGAAGACACGTATCTAAAGGTAGTGAGGCTATTTTCCGGCAATCTATCAGCTGTGCTGATAAAACTGATATTTTAACTATTGGAATGTAAAGCCAACCCTTCCCCAAAAAACAGACTCAATAGCTTTTTCTGGTTACAAGGCTTATTAAAGTAAAATCAAACTCAAAAAATTACATTTTTTTGGGAAAACAAATGATTTTTTTCTAAGAATCATATAATCATACCAAAATTTTTATGCTTCAGTGAAATTATATCACTGAAATTATACAAAAAAAAAGAAAACACATCTGCTTACATAGGCAAAAGAAAGTTCGAGAGAGATTGCAAATTATTTGTAAGCTGCTGTCAATTTTTCTTAGAACATACCACTACATAAATTGTGCAAACAAGCAGAACGTCAAATTGTTATACAGTGACTCGTCAACAACCCCAAGAAGTAAGATTCGACTTCTTAAACTGAGATGAACATTGAGGGCGAGAGCAAGTTTTAGTTTATAAAGTTATATGCATTGTTAATCATTTTAAGGGTCATGATTAATTAAGTTGGTCATGAAGATTATACTGCAGTAATGAAAACCCGATTGTGTGTGTTGCAATTTCAAGATGAGTCGAAATCACAATTTGATCTGTTGATGATTTGAACTGATTATAACTTTGCAATCAACGAAGAGTCCATAAAGAGATGTTTAACTGAGGAGTTAATTTAAATTAATGAATGATTTTAAGGGTTGGAATATTATGTGTGAACAAATATCCTTGTTCACAAATGTCCCTATCTAATGTTCAGTTGAGTAACATTTAACTGTTCTTTCAACATTCTATAATGTTAACCATAAATTTCTGTTCTGATTTCAGCATGAACATTACATCAGAGGATGAGGGTGGGGGTGGGGTGAATGGCTCGGGGGGAGCCGGACTGTGGCAGGGCTCCGGACCAATTGGCTGCTCTGTTGGGTGGCTAGCTTTCGGAGTGGGAATGTCTCTCGTGTTCTGGGGAATTGTAAGACGACGGAACAGGTGAGGACTAATATAAAGTTCATTTTTCACTCCTACTCGTGTAGCTGCCCTAGTGAAGTGCGCGTTAAAGATCAACCCCATCCAGACCATAAATCAGCCATGATCAGACTTTAGCTCGTTTTAAAAAGCTGCTGGTTTTAGCCACGATCAGTATTTAGCTCTTTTTTGAAAATTGTGCTCGTTTTTGCATCTTTACTGCGTTTTAAAAAATCTGTTTGTTTCTAACTTTCTTCATTATCTCATTTAAACTAAAAGTTGAGAGTTACAAAAACCCAATAACTTAAACAGTTTCAATTGTTCATAAGTCAGAGATCTCTCAAACTAGCAGCACATTCTCTTCAGTTTTAGAAGTGATCGTTGAAGTTGTGTTGAATTTGTTGAAACGCCTATTGGAAGCAATTTTTGCCTGACGAGAAGTGTTTCTTTGTTATTTGTAAAGTATGGTATAACACGAAACCTTCGTTTAGGCCTGAGAGAGAACAAGTGGATAAAAACATGTGCAAGGGATCTGATAATGCTATATTCCTAATGAGCGTTAACGACTACACCACACAACCTCGTTAATGACCAGACCAACATCGTTAATGAGTAGCTTTCAGGCAGACTTTGACAAGGTCCCTCCGACCGGGTAATGAGAAAACGAAATCCCCCTGTGCGTTTTTTAAATTGTGTGATAATTAACGCGCACCTTGACCTGGGTATACTCATGTTTTCAATGATAGCTTTACATATGCAGCCAGGTTGAAGCTATTGCTAACATTCCCAATCAGGTGAAAAAAAATAAATTGAAACAAGGAGGCTCAGAAAGGCGTGTTTGCACATGAAGTTCCGAACCCGTTTATCTACTAGTTTGGCTTTATTGTCTACCAAAAGAGGAAGAGATAGAAAACTTTCAAAAATTCTCATTTTGGTGCATGAATAAAAATGCCTCCAACTCAAATCGCTTAGTAAATTAAAAAATGCCACATTAATGAGCCGATGACACGTGTCATTATTACGACTATAAAGCAAAAAAAAAAACAAAAAACCAAATAACAACAACAAACATTTACATCCAAAGCTCAATGTCTATTTTTTTGAAAAAAAACTAAAAAACTAAATAATAACAAAGTCAAAATAGTGTCAAATAAACTTAACCTAAAACACAAGTCTGCCATTGACTAGAAAAAAAACATGAAAACAATCCTTGAGGAGACTCGGTAACAGGCAGACAATAATGAACAAAAACGACAAAGCTAAAAGAATATGTTTAAGTTTTCTCGAAGGCAAACAATGTCAATGAAAAGCATTAGACATCAATAGAAATCTTTAGTAGATTTACGCTCAGTAATACTTTAATATAAAGACAATGAAGCTTGCCGGTATCCAGAATATGTCGAAGGTCTACAAATATAAGCGACAATTTCAACAGAAAAACAACAATTCGATTAAATTGTGCAAGAAAATGGAGTCGAAGCACCTTCTTCGAAAACCAATTATGAGACCAAATGAGAACCAAATTGGAAAAGCTAGAAAATACATTCATTATTTTCACAAACAATTAATTTTAAAAATATCTAAACTATAGATAGAATCGGATATCAATTCCGATTTCAAAACCAATATCACCAATATTGTTTTCAGTTGTCAAAAACATTAAGATCTGCCATTAATCATAAAACGTCATATTTCTACAAAAAACGATAAATAGACAAAAATCAAAACCTAAAAAAACAGTTTGCAAAAAAACCGGTCTTGAGGGCGTTAAAACAATAAGAATTGCACTAAAAACCTTAGAGATGTTCAATTTTGCCCTTCTTCAAAACCAATTAATTGATACGCGACTTGTTATTAATGAAACTAGGTAACAAGAAGTAAAAAAAATAAATTGGGAATTTAAAAATTACTTAATTATATAATTTCTATTAAAAAAATGATTCGTGTTATTCTTCAGCTACCAAAAAAATTTGCGATAAGTTAACATTTTTTTAAAAAGGAAGCCGCCAAAACCTGTAACTATGTAGTATTTCTCATTCGACAAGAAAAATAACGACAAAGAAAGACGAAAATCGAAAAAATTTAATTTTATGCGAAAAATCAGTATCGTAGCTGTTAAAACAAAAAACGATGCATAAATTCAAATATGACTTTCTTAAACACTATCTGCAACTTGTATTTATTGAGAACAGGTAACAAAAAGCCGAAAAGTACAGCGAAAAAGTAAATTTAAAAAATATATCTATATAAATTTTTGAAACATTTGATTTCAAAGTCATAAAAATTTTTTGATAATAATAAAAGTCAGTAAATAGTTCACTTTGCTATTCCATAGGAAGAGGCTAAGACCTGCAATTATCCAAGTCTTTAAAACGTCTACAAAGAGAACGACAAATAACGACAAAAAACAAAAAAATCAAATTCTTTTAGAAGAAAATCTCAGAGCAGTTAAAAATATAATCCATTTAATAAATCTTTCAGGCGCCACTATTGCGACATAAGACTTGTCAATAATTCAAAAAGATTTAAAAAAGAACTTCAATACTGTAAAAAGCTCCGAAATCTCCGAAAGCTAACTTTTTTAAAGGAAAACCTGTAGTATCAATGCAAAAAAAAACCATTGCTTAAAACGTAAAAACCGCAATAAGTGTTAATTTTTTTTCAACCAGTAACCGCATGCGACCTGTCTTTGATGACTTTATGCTAGTAATTGACCAAAAAATAGAAGAAATTCGCAAAGCTCATTAACCTATATTTTATTTTAGAAACATGTTTTTTAAAAGAGAAAAAGGCCATAAGCTTTAGACTAAAAAACGAAATGGGTTTCCCTGAAAATCCCTAGGAAGCCAATTGGACCTGCCATTGGTACGTTTCGACTTTAATTATTTTTTTTGTAAATAAAGTAAAAATGGGGAAAATGCGAAATTGTTTTAAAAAATCATCGACTGTTTACAATCCGAATTCTTTGAACTTGAGGAAGCAACGATTAGGCCAACATTTGCCTTTCTATTGCCATTAGTCTATTGGGAACAATTTATTGCTCCGGATATTATGGATATGCCTTATTTGACAAAAAAATTCAATATATCAAAAACAAATTTTGCATTTTGCATAACTATCGAGTTTTTTTTAGCAAAAAAGAACATCCAAACAACAATCGCAAAGAAAACAGAAGTAAACGTTGCCTTCTTTGGAGTTAACAAAGATTATGTCAGCAGTTTTTAGGTGTGTATAAATTTAAACAAAATGGACAACAGAAGCCTATTTCGTGCCATTTTTGATGGGGAAAAAGCCTTTTTTAAAAAAATTTAAGCAAAAATTTTAGCCAAAAAACTGCATCAAACAGTTGAACAACACTGCTTTGGTTTTAGAGGTAAAACCAACAACACTATTGTAACTAGTTTTATGTAATTTTTTTGCAGAATTGGCAACAAAATTGCATAAAAATACCGAAAATGTGAACAGAAACAATGAAAATCACTCAATTATTCAAAAAACTTTAAACCTAGATAGCTCTTTCGAAAAAACCAATCTAAAAAAATCTTTTCTAGTTATATTTTCTACGCTTGACGGGCTTTCTAATGATACCTCTCATAACTCTCTGATATGAATATATGGATCGGCGAAAATTGAATGAACAATGAAACCGTTTGAGTATCTAGCTCCTACCCCTACTAAAGTGGGTCGGAATAACCTACGATCTAATTGGTAAAGTAAGATCTAATTGGTACTGAAAATAAACAGATTAATGGCCCGTGGTTTCTTAAACATAAAAAACATTCAAACATATAAAACAAAACAATCCGAAGATTTATAAAAAAAAATTGAAAAATTTTCTTTTGGTCTTCTGGTTTGTTCCTCGCAGCTGGCATGGACCTAACAGCAGATCTGTATCAGTGCTGAGAAAAACATATACAAGGATATATCCATGTTGAAACACAAGGCTAATAATTTACTTAGCAACAACTGAACAATCAAATCTAATCCGTGACCTGAGGACCCGGGTCGAATGTCCTCCCTAAAATCCTCCCATTTTGATGTAAGAGTGGGGGGGTAATTTGTCTATGGGGGGTAAATTGATGTAAGAGTGTGGGGGTAATTTGTTCAGAGGGGGTAAAATGATGTAAGAGTTGGGCTGCAATGGGAGGACTTTTGAGGAATTACCCCCCATGACTGAAATTGCCATGTAAGAGTGGGCTGCAATGGGCTGCAATGGGAGGACTTTTCGGGAATTACCCCCCACGACTAAAATTGCCATGTAAGAGTGGGCTGCAATGGGCTGCAATGGGAGGACTTTTCGGGAATTACCCCCCACGACTGAAATTGCCATGTAAGAGTGGGCTGCAATGGGCTGCAATGGGAGGACTTTTCGGGAATTACCCCCCACGACTAAAATTGCCATGTAAGAGAGGGCTGCAATGGGCTGCAATGGGAGGAATTTTCGGGAATTACCCCCCACGACTAAAATTGCCATGTAAGAGTGGGCTGCAATGGGCTGCAATGGGAGGACTTTTCGGGAATTACCCCCCACGACTAAAATTGCCATGTAAGAGTGGGCTGCAATGGGCTGCAATGGGAGGACTTTTCGGGAATTACCCCCCACGACTGAAATTGCCATGTAAGAGTGGGCTGCAATGGGCTGCAATGGGAGGACTTTTCGGGAATTACCCCCCACGACTAAAATTGCCATGTAAGAGTGGGCTGCAATGGGCTGCAATGGGAGGACTTTTCGGGAATTACCCCCCACGACTAAAATTGCCATGTAAGAGTGGGCTGCAATGGGCTGCAATGGGAGGACTTTTCGGGAATTACCCCCCTCGACTAAAATTGCCATGTAAGAGAGGGCTGCAATGGGCTGCAATGGGAGGACTTTTCGGGAATTACCCCCCACGACTAAAATTGCCATGTAAGAGTGGGCTGCAATGGGCTGCAATGGGAGGACTTTTCGGGAATTACCCCCCACGACTAAAATTGCCATGTAAGAGTGGGCTGCAATGGGCTGCAATGGGAGGACTTTTCGGGAATTACCCCCCAGGACTGAAATTGCCATGTAAGAGTGGGCTGCAATGGGCTGCAATGGGAGGACTTTTCGGGAATTACCCCCCACGACTAAAATTGCCATGTAAGTGTGGGCTGCAATGGGCTGCAATGAATTACCCCCCATGACTACACATTAAAAACAAAAAAGTGTTTTTCAGTATAGTGAAGGACTTGTTCAAATAAATTGAGGGCCTAAGTAGGAGTGGAAAAGTCCAATTGGGTTCTAAATGAGAAGGAATCATCGTTCTAGTTGGTCTGAGATAGCAGTATTTAACACGTTGTCAGATTTCGCACTCAAAATATCATCTTTATACAGTTTAACAAAAAGTGTTTTTCAGTATAGTGAAGAACTTGTTCAAATAAAATGAGGGCCTAAGTAGGAGTGGAAAAGTCCAATTGGGTTCTAAATCAGAAGGAATTATCGTTCTAGATGGTCTGAGATATAAGTACTTAACACGTTGTCAGATTTCTCAGGTTGACTATCTTAGAGGAAACTTTGAAAAATTACTAAGACTTATACGCTGCCTTAGAAAACTTACAAAACTTTGTACGGCACCGCATAAGGCCGTAATAAGTTTTCTACGACACCGTATCTAATTGATGTAATTGCCAATTTCTAAAGTCTACCTTCCTAAAATTGGTTTTAAAAACAACGATTATCTCATACAAGTCATTTTTGCAATGGGAGGATTTTTTAGGAAAATGCAGCTCAAAACTCTTACGTCTTTTTGGGCTGCATTGGGCTTCCAAGGGGGGTAAAATGGTGTAAGAGTGAGGGGGTAAAAGACAAATTAACCCCCCACTCTTACATCTTTTTGGGCTTCCAAGGGGGGTAAAATGATGTAAGAGTGGGGCTGCAATGGGAGGATTTTTTAGGAAAATGCAGCTCAAAACTCTTACGTCTTTTTGGGCTGCATTGGGCTTCCAAGGGGGGTAAAATGGTGTAAGAGTGAGGGGGTAAAAGACAAATTAACCCCCCACTCTTACATCTTTTTGGGCTTCCAAGGGGGGTAAAATGGTGTAAGAGTGAGGGGGTAAAAGACAAATTACCCCCTCACTCTTACACCATTTTACCCCCCTTGGAAGCCCAAAAAGATGTAAGAGTGGGGGGTTAATTTGTCTTTTACCCCCTCACTCTTACACCATTTTACCCCCCTTGGAAGCCCAATGCAGCCCAAAAAGACGTAAGAGTTTTGAGCTGCATTTTCCTAAAAAATCCTCCTATTGCAGCCCCACTCTTACATCAATTTGGGCGGAAAAATTCAACCCGGGGAACACTTGCAAATTGATTCCACTGCTAATTCGACATTTGAACCGCTTTCTCAGATTACCATTCTTGGCCATGACTTGTGCAAGACTGCCAATGAGCGCAATTCTGAATCAGCACTGATATTAGACTAATAGGCTTATCAAGAAATGGCGGTGACCTGCCGTTAGGTCCACAGGGGTTTTTATAATTGCAATGTTTACTTTTAACAAGGAGGCTCGGTAATGTGCGTTCGCACATAAAGTTCCGAGCCCGCTCATCTACATTTTTCACTTAATTGTCTAGCAAATGAGGAACAAATAGAAAACCCCCAAAAGTTCAAGTATTTTTCAAAAAAAGGTGTATGAACAAATAGACCGCTTCCAACGCAAATCAATCAGGGGAGTTAAAAAAAGCCGCATTAGATTGATCAGCCCAGCCATTATTAAGAGATCAAGTCAAGATGAACCACAAATTCAAACAATAATAACAACAAATGCTAATTACATCCAAATTTTTCTACTTTTTAAAATATATATATATATATATATATATATATATATATATATTAACCAGGTCAAAATAGCGTCAGATAAAACTAAAACTAGACAAATTAATTTTTAGTTCACTATAAAAGATCCACCCCAAAAGGACTACTCCATGAAAAGACTTGGTACAACTAGGCAAAAAAGAACACAAAAACAGCAAAGTTAAAAAGTTCGCTTAAGTTTTTGAAATCAATTACTTTCAAAGTAATGAAAACCCTGATATAGCACTTGAAACATCCAAATTGTTGTTGCGTTTCTGCAGGAGGAAATTAAGAGCTGTCAATATTCAATTATTTATGCGGTTACAAAAAGATCAACAAATCGAGACAATAATTAAAAATTCAAATAAAACTTGCGAGAAAAGGCTGTCGAAGCAGGAAAGCCATTTTTTGTCATTTAAATTATGTCCTTCCGTGAACGCAAAAAAATTATGTGACGTCTCTTTAATGAGAAGACGTAAAAAGGAGAAAAAAAGAGAAAAAGGACAAAATTAAGTATATCTTTTGTGTTTTTCGAAAACAATTATTTCCAAAGTCATAAAAGCCATTAACTGCAAACTGAAATAATTAAATAGGTTCCTTTATTCGTCCACAAGAACCACTTGGGGACCTGTAAATATTCAGAATGTTTTCGTACGTCTAGAAAAAGAACGTCAAATATAGGCAAAAATATTAGTCTACTATTTTTGCGGAAAAAACCGTGTCAAAGCCACAAAATTCATAACAAACTCTTCAAAAACATTAAAATTTCAACACTTATTCCGTGCCTCAATGACAATAATGTCACATGTGGCATGTATAAAACAGGACTAGGTAAAACATAGACAAAAAGAGCAAAAATTCGAAGCTAAATTGTGTTTGTCCTATTACTGAAAGCAATTGTTTTTTTAAAGTCCAGAAAGCCCTCAGCTATCTACTTAAATCAGATTATAAGTTCATTTAATCATCCTTAAGAAGCAAATAAGAACTTTCATTATCCAGGAAAAATCATGCGACTAAAAAGACAAAGTAAAGCGAGAGTTAATTACAAATGGAAAAAATCAATTAAATTCTTTGAGAAAGGGGTGTCGGAGCCGTTAAAACCAAAGTCTATGCCTTTGAAAACTTTTAAATGTTCAACTCTGCCTTAGTTTGAACGCCAATAAGGTAATATTTGAACTGTCGATGAAGAGATAATGTGACAAAATGAGAAAGAAACGTGAATAATGGACCAATGGCTGAAAATGAGAAAAAAATTGTGAAATCTAGTATTATCAAAACCAGAAAACCATAACATAACGCTTAAAACAGCAAAAAAAGTAAATTTTATATCAGTATGAAAAACAGGAAGAAGAAGTATTCTTTCTTGCTGACACTAAGCCACAAATTGGCCGAATAAAGAGAAAAATAGTGGCAAAGTTCAACAAGCCATTGTTTATGCCATTTGAAAGCCATTTGAAAGTCAAGCGCCCAAATTTTTTCGAGAAAAGAAACTAGATTCATTAATTTGGAATTGCATAGGAAGCCATTTGAACCTGTCAACAATGGGCTTTGATTTGAATTGTTCTGTTCTTTAATTAAACATAAAAAATATCAATTTTTTTTCAAAAAAAAAGACCGACTGTTTACAATTCGAAATATTTTTTGATTGTAACAGTCAAGATTGGACCACGACCAGACTTGCTATTCGTTCATTAAAGACACTCCATTGTTCTGCATGCAATAAATCTAAATAACTTCTTTGGTAAAAGATCAAAAATAATTGCTCCGTTTTTGACAATGATACAGTAAAGTTAGCAAAAAAACGGCAACATTTTAATTTCAGACTACTCTCAATGGAAGTGCAAATAGGAATAGCTGCCTATGTAATTAAAAAAAATTGTGTAAGTTGTTTGTGGGTGTTTACTTCCGGCAAATTTAATCAAAGTGGACAAAAAGAAGCTTATTTTTGACGAAAAAGGCTAAGTTTTGAAATATTTAGCCAATATTATAGCCAAACAATTAAATCAAAATAGTCAACAATACTGTTTTTGTCCTTAAAAATAAAATGAACAGTGCTAATTACAATTTTTTTACATATTTCAGCAAAATTGACGAAACTTTTGTAAAAAATTCCGGAAAACGTGACCAAAATTACCGCAAATCGGTGTAATATTTGCATAAATTTAAACCACGATAACTAGCTTTAGCAAACTAAATTTTAAAAAATATTTTTTATTCCGTATTCTGCGCAGGACGTGTTTTTAATGATACCACTCAGAACTCTCTACGATGAATATAACGATCAGTCAAAATTGACTGATCAAAAAAACCCTTTTGAGTATATAGTTCTGTTTGTTCAGATACAGTGTGAAGGAAGACTTTGACTACAAATGGCGCAACAGAGAAGTTTACGACGACAACTGTTACGTCACAAACAACTTCAACACAGCATTGTCGTCGCACATTCCTACTGAGGCAACTTTCGGAAGTTGTCACGTCTCCAACAAAGTATGTTACGTTATATGTATCCCTAACTGTTTCTCTGCATTTCCTGCATGCAAAAAATATGAACATCTCAGTCAATTATTAAACCAAAGATTTGTGAAAAAAATTAAGTAAAAAACCATTAACTAAAAATATCTGTTACCCATGTTGTATTTCCCAGATTGAGGTCCCAGACCGAAAGTCCATATGTCCAGACCGTCCCAGACAAAACATGTCTATGTCCAGGCCGCCGCAGATTGAACGTACTTATGTCCAGACTTTCATGCGTTCGAAAAAATTTGTGCGTTCTTCGTGCGTTCAAAAGAGCCTATGTCCAGACTTTCGTGCGTCCAAAATTAGATATGACCAGACTTGACACAGTGCAATTCTGCGATGGTTTTTGAAATCAAATTTTGGGTATTCATCAATTTTGCGGAAAAATGGAATAACAATCAGTAGTTTTAAACTACCTGTACATTACCTAAAATTTTTTTCTAGTTGATGGAAAAAGTCAGGAGATTTTTACACTTAGGGAGTCGAAAACTAAAACCCAAAAATCTGAACGTCATTATATAAATTTAGGACGTCGCAGTATTCACTATGTGTCAAATAAACATTCATTTGCAGTAACGCATGTTGGACCAAAAAAAATAGGAACTTCGTTACCACAACAAGTGTTATTGGTGTTTTAGGAACAACTAAAAACAACAATTTGTCAAATTTTGTCTTAGAAAATTCGGGAAACAAAAATAGTTAACAGCATATTATGAGCAGCATCTGAAATCAACTCAAGAATGTGTAATGATATTTTCAGTCTTTGCTCGCAAAAAAATAAAGATTAACAATAAGGTTTCTGAGAAATGATACATCGACATCATTAAAATGAATCCATATTTGTCGTCGTTCTTTCATGTCATTTTCATTTCTTGGATATACAAATCTAATTTGTGATTTCTTTATTGCCAAGTCAAAGCAGAAAAAAATCAGTTTTACTAATTTAATTTTGAGGTCCTTAGAAGACAAGAACTCATAGAAAAAGTGTCGAAGTTCATAAAACGTTACCATTGATTAATTGAAATACCTATTTTGTCAAAAATCAAGATTAGAAATGTTATTGTAAAGTTTTTCTATATTTAATTGATGTTCGTCTTAAAAAGATATTGTATTTTGTCTTTGTACAAGAAGTTTGGTTTTGTATTGTTTTTCGTTGCTGAATTCTCATCTTAGTCAGATTTTTTACCCTTGAAAATTATGAAACTGAGGGCAGACTAGAAATTGTTATTGTACCGACCCACTTTAATGGTGAGAGGAACTATACACTGTCTGTTTTGTTCACACAATTTTGGCCGACCGATATAATCATCGTAGAGAGTTGCGAGTGGAATCAATAGAAAACCCGTTCAACGTATCATATGGAATCAAAAAAACTTTTTTGATTTTCGTATTTTACAGGGAGTTACCGAAGTTTAAAATTTTGAGAATAGTAGACAATATTTTGCGGTTTTTATACAAAATTTCCATATTTTTCGTCATTTTTTTATCATTTTTCGTCATTAAAGATATTAAAAACTTTTAGCGGTAGTGTTATTGATCTCATCTCTAAAGATAGATGAGGGTTGATCAAATGTTCAATCCGAGTTTTTCAGCTGGAAATTATAAGAAAATTTTCAAAATTTGACTATTTTCAGTCAAAAATGGGACCAAATAAGCTTTTTAGTCCAAATATTGCTTCTTTCAAAAAACAAAATTGAAAAACGATACAAAGCGAAGATGGAAGACTATTCGATGCAAACAATTTTTTAACCAAAAGACAGTTCGGTTTCAGGAAAAAATGTTTTACAAAACACGCACTAATATACTTGACTGAGCGCGTTGGAAATCAATTTTTTGAATTAAAACCATTTTACTACATGTTCTCCTCTTGATCTCCCTAAACGACTCAATAAATGATAAGATACTATTGAAAAAATGGAAAAACTTGGATTCAAAGATTCATCCGTGAAAAATTTATCAAATTTCTTAAAAAAACGGTTGGACGCAAAGAGTAATTGTGAATGCTGAAACTTCAGACTTGATTCAATTACATCATGGGGTCACGAGGATACAGCTCTAGGACCGCCTTTATTCAATCTTTATGTACACGATTTGTGAAATCATCCAATACACTGACAAAACTGTTCTTTTGACATCACATTGAGACCTTTACATTTTTTTAAAAAAAAAGAATCACTTGGACAATCAATAGAAGTTACACTGGACTACTTTGCGTCACTGGCACTCAAAATTAGCGCAGAAAAAACTGAACTTATTGTATTTGGCTGAAAGAATCAGCCACAATCACTACAGATTCGAGATAAAAAAAAATTGAAGAGAAATCTTAAGTGAAGTATCTTGCTGTAACTATAGATAGTTAGCTCAGCACAGAAGTTATCAAACAGAGGTTAAGAATCTGCTCTCAAAAATGGCTTAAAATATTAAGTTCTTATACAATTTGAGAGACTGCCTACCACAAAAGCAATTTCCTCTTGTGATTATAGTTTTTAGTAATTAGACATTTACAATATCCAGCCGTACTATCTAGCACAATTGATAACAGCTTAATTGTTTTCTTAGAAAAACGATTAAGCTGCGCATTAAAAGCAAGTTATCATCGTTCGAAATTTGAATCATCTACAGATGTTAAACCCCTGGAGGAAAAACACTTTTCCCCTCTTGCTTGACTACAGATTAACCTGCTACCACTGCCTTTTAAATACTAATCAAAAACCAGCATTTAATAGTCCAAATGGAACCTGGATACCAATTTTTGACTGCTATAATTTTCAGGGAACTGGAAAATTTTTTCGTCAAACAGTTAGTAGGAGCAAACGCTACGGTAACAGCGTAATCTGAAAAGGAATTGAAGTTTTGAACAAGTTACATAAAAATCTTTTATTCTGCCAATGTAATAATGCAACATTTAAAAGAAATCTAAGAGAAATCTGCTAATTATAATCATACTTTTGGTAAAATTTCATGACCTTACTTTTTCATCAAAAATTTTTGTGATTTCTTTAAAGCAATAATTAATAAAAACAAGTTTTGGATTTGTCTGCATTTGTAATAAATATACGTGTAATTTCTCTCTATCCTTAATGATTGTAAACGTGCATTGTCTCTTTTGAAAAAATAATTTTCTAAAATTGTAACACTTACTCATCTGATATATTATCTGAAAAAAAACACGGCCTGGAATTATACACAAACCTGCAAATACTCGGGTAGTTCAGTGTTTTTTTAACTTTTGATATGCTAATCTATCTTGAGATATTTCATTAACAAAGTTAAATGTTGCAATGGAAAATGGGTTTTTTATTATCTGTAAAACTCTGAAGCCCCTTCACAACCGACGCTACTGTTCCGCAATTCACCGTTTTTCCCTTTCAATTTTTAATTGTTCGCGCTTTTGAAAATTTTGAAAAATGAGAGCTTTTTATACGAATCAAAATTAGGCTCCTAAGTCTTCAAAATGACGGTTTTTTCTCTGCAACTCGTGATCAAAAAAAGAGGAATTTGATTGAAGAAAAACCCGGCCGCGCATATATATTACCCCATGATTGAAACAATGTTGGAACAATAATCAGATTTTGGAAAATCTAAGCCTTTAAATTATGTACGTACTTATTGAGCTAGTTAGCTACAATTTTTTGGTCATTCCTCATAAATATTTTTCAGCTTATTTTTCCGCAGCGTCAATATTTCCAGCGTCAAGTTCAAAAAAACTACTCATTTTTATGATCTTTTGATCGCTCTTCATTTACATTTACTTGAAATTTAACCTGAACTGACGATTGTGATCTAAAAAAAAACAAAATTTAGTTTGCTCACTAATTCCACAACTGAAATAAATTCTGATCAGACATTTCCGCAGACTTTGCCTGTGATTAGACCACTCCAGACTTCAGTGACCACTGATCAGTGTTCAATCATTACTGATCGGTCTTTCGAGCTTGTTTATCAAAATTGCAGACAAAACAATTGATTAGCAGTACAAACATTAATTCGAAAGTAATTTAAGGGTGGTCACTGTTCGGTCACTAACACGGGTGTGCGAAGTCTCTATGCCCGATTCTACAATCAGGCATCGATTGACAAAGAACAGGACAGTCAAACTAACATCAACGCCATTGACAACGATTCCGCATATCACACAGGTAGCATAGATCGATGGATTCCACGACAATCAAGTCAAATCCTTTCTTCCTTCCAACACATGACACACACTTACCCACGTACACTAACGCACATACACGCACACACAAGCGCATATAAGCACACACACACACACACACAAGCACACACACACGCGCGTGCACACACACACACACACACACACACACACACACGGTGCTAGAAAAATTGGCCGACAGGGCGTTTAGCCGACAAGGAAAAAATGAGAAATTTAGCCGACAGTTTTATCATAATTCGTCATAAATTTTACTTCAATTGGTCATAAAGGTCTCATTGGTCCATAAATCAGTAGTTCGGTTGTGATAGTTTCATATCAAGTCCCACGGGCCGCTGAGGCATGGCCATGGCCCGCGAGGCATGGCCAGATGCAGTAAAATACGGTCCGACCACGGATAGACCTTCGTTAATTACACTAGTTGATGAAAAAATTGCGTCATATGTGTCCGCTTACGAAATAGTGTTTTAAATTGGCCAATCGCAGCTTCAGAAGAAGTTTTATTTCTCATTTTACTTAAATTGTCGGTTAAATTTCTCATTTTTTGGTTGTCGGCTAAACGCCCTGTCGGCCAATACGGCGGCCACCCACACACACACACACGCAAACAAATGCACAGACAAAAACACACAAGCACAGACACCCATACAAAAGCACACACACGCAAACATACGCAAACAGACACACACACACACATGCGCGCGCACCCACACACTGACACCGGCACACATTCGCATACGAGCAAACACACACACACATGCATAAACATGCAGTGAAACATCAACAATCCGAACCCATTAACAGAACATAAGTCGCGAAAATGTTTGAGCGCCATTTATGAGTACAAAGTTTCTTTAGGAAAACAAAAACCAACCACTACGATTGATAATTTTGATCCATTTTGTATAAATTGTCTGATTATCTGAAGCATTTTTCTCCAATAAATTACAAGATTAAACTGAAACCTTCTTTTATTCAATAATGTTTGCTTAAATGGGAAGTACTTTTTGTAGATTTTTATTTCCACATAAAAATTTCAAAAACTCGCTGGGATCGACAAGATTTGCAAAATATGCAATATAACTTAATAATTATGCAAGATATAAAGTCAAGACGAACATAATCAAGGCACAGACAATTTGGGGAAACTACAGGAAGAACGCACAATGTTCAGTTTGTGCTGGAAAAGTTGTTCAGTTTTGGCATTGAAAGGAGAAGACGAAGAATTAGTTAAATAATATAATGAATAGTTTCCCTTTTAAATTGATTCAACATGTTTCATATCAAATCCCCAAGCAATTAAAAATAATTAAAAGGAGAGAATGAATTTACATGTGATAGGTTTTCAAGTATTTCAGCTAATCCAGGAAGAATTGAGTAAAGCATAAATATAAGCGATTACCACATCGTTTAACAAATTTGGAGAAAGTCCAGAACAAAAGACCTTCCTGCTGGTTCCAAAAACTTAATGTTTTCTCTTTTTTATGAAATCGACATCCTTTGAGAATCAGGAAACGTTTTGATTTCTTGCTGAACACAATCAGCATTTCATGTTAATTTATGTAGAGAATCAGTTTATGTCAGCACTTTTTGGATTCTTCGAGCGGTTTTAAGTACCTACTACAAAGAAGATGCATTTCCTGATACATCAGAACACTTCAACTGAGGAAATAATAAAAGGCACGAACGTAACAGAAACTATCATAAAAAGCACTATTCTAGAACAGCGAGCAATATCAAGATACAATTTGAAACATCTTGCTGCTGCCGGGGTTACGAGATTTTTTTTGAAGTTCCATTCATCCAAAAAATAGTTATATTCAAAAAAAAAGTAAAGACTAAACTATCCATTTTTAGAGGACTGAAAATTGGCTCCAACGAAAAATCTTACTTTATTATTTTTTTAAACAATTCAGTTGCAACTAATGAGAAGCGTTTGCTGAGCCTAAATTTTCTTAAACTTGACATCTGATAGAGGTTTATGAAGAGCATTACAAAATTTAGGATCTCTTTAATTTTGAAAAACAATTATCAAAATATTTAGATATCATTCAGTCGGAATGATAGAAAATGCTGAAAATCAGTGAGGAATTTATCAAACGTTCCAGAGAAAAAACAGATTGATATTCATTTCGATAGATTTTAATTTAGATAATAAAAATTGAGAGAAGCTGCAAAAGTGGATACGCTTCTGTGTTTGAGGTATGTAACAAACAGATTACAAAAGGCAAAAAACAACTTAATGTGTTCTCTTCTTAAGTTAACAGAATTTGAGAATCCAGAACTTCTTTAATCACTCACTCACATTCACTCTCACTCACTCTCGCTCCTCACTCACTCTCACTAACACTCACGCTCACTCGCTGTCACTCTTTCTCTCTCGCTCTCTCTCTCTCTCACACACACACACACACACACACGCACGCACACACACAAAGACTGGCATTCTTTCAGGCAACAATTAACATTTCGTCGTTATCATGACTTCCTAGACAAAATGTAGGATCTCTTAACAAGATCTTGTTCAGCTAATTTTCCACGAGAAACTCTATTTGCGCATTATCATCTAAATGTCCATGAAAAACAAGACAATGACTCCTAAAAGTTCTTACATATCTTTAGGTTTTCCTCAAGAATCATTAAGATCTCATTAAGATATTGGAAGTTTCATTTTACTGAAAAACGATTTCAATGATGATTGTGAGTGAAAAAGTACGTATTATTGCTTCTCTGCTCCAACAGCACGTCTAAACTCTTATAAGGGGCCCGGATCTTAGTCTTAGAGTAAACCAGCGCTGAACCATAAAACTCTACATAAATCTACAATACGGACAGAGGTGTCAATTCCTTATTATTTTGAAAAAGGAAAATCCCGAACCAAGAAAATTGTCAAAAATTGTTCAAGATTAGCAGTGAAAAGTTGCTTTTTAACAAAAAAATCCGGTTTTTTCTATTATAGTCCCCCCGTCCCCAGTGGCCATATAACTTATAGTACAGGGAAGGGGCTATATTTTCGTGCGGGGGGAATAATAGATCAGACCTGAATGTTTTGTAATTTCACTGCTTAAGTTACATAATCTCAACGCATTCAAAATTCAAAGTCAATATTTAATAATTTGCTATTTTGGCGGTGAAACCTCGATCAGGTATCAATAAAAACAACTTAATCAGTTTTTTTCCACTCTAGACCCAATTAACCAACCAGGCACATTCGACGAGGGGCCGGAGCCCGAGCCAGACTACTCGTCGTCAATGGACGATCCACAATTAGACGAGCCAGTAGAAGACTCAGAACCACAACAGGTCACGAAACAATCTTATTGTAATTCAGAACATGCAATAAAATATCACAGCTTGGATATGAAATAAATGTAATTTTATTATCGCCAACTCTGTTTATGGCACCAGATTAGTGATGGCACCCCACCCCAACCCCAAATAAATTCCAACTAGCAGTGGAAAAAGTCGGAAATTACCCAAAAAATTTGACGTTGCAGTTGTCGCAAACTCTTATACATGTTGTACGGTGATCAAAAACATCAGGACAGCGAGCATAAAAACCTCCACATTTATGTGTATTGCAAGAAAATTGGTCATTTGGCTTGACAAAACAATTAGAAACACGAAGATATTTTAACAAAAGGGTACTTTTAAAAAATTTTCCAAGGAAAGGATGATAATTAGTTTTTAGAAAGTGAATATATCAGACAACATAGCTACGATGACACAATTCGAAAACTGCTCATGTTTGTTTATAATCTCTTTGGGGGCATCTCAATCTTTCTGATATGCGAACTGTCAAAGACTTCAGTTTTTGCTCATATCTTCAATAGATAATAAAATATCTATCAAAATACAAAGTAACTTACATTAAAAATATGTGTCTAAAATGTGTGCCGAATTTGTAATTTATTCCCAAAAGTTCAAGAATGTTCATAAAAAATTATCTAGCAAAAATGTTTCAAATTTGTCAAAATGAAGATCAATAACAAGATAAAGAATAAAATATCCAAACAAGATGTGTCATCTTTTGCTTCAATTGAGCGTAGTACCTATAATTATCAGGTTTCGTCAGAAAATCGAGTCATGTCGAGTGCACAGCGACTTGTCGAAGCCAATGATAGAATTGCAGAGACAGGATTTGCGGGTACAAGTTCGGGGGGAGGTGTAGGAGAGGACCACAACAACAATGTGAACGAACTCCAGGACGATGAGAGCAAAAAGGAGGAATTTACCGATGAAGATGATCAAGCACAATTGTGCGAAGACTCCGGTGAATAATTAAACGAATGTTTTCTAGGCACAAGACGTATAAGTCACGTGACTCTGCTTGAAGTCAGTGAGAACTGGTGTTTATCGAGATATCTTAAGCCAGAATTTCGAAGTGGCCTCTGCAAAGTCATGTAACATTGCTTAAAACACCAAGCGCACACGTTTTAAAATGCCGAATGTTCACGGAAATCAACTTTTGACTATCTAATTAGGAACTTCTGACATTTTAACTTCTGGCACTGCAGACTTGCAGTTTTTTTTTAAAATTTGCACGTAAGTGTTTTATTTTTATCAACAAGTTGTTTAAGTTTATAATGCTGGATCTGTTCCGTTTGAGCCCCCCCCCCCTCCAACTTAGTGGGTGCATATTATTTGCACATCCAGACATACGTGCCATATTTTTTCTTAATGGTTTACCTTGTAATGACACGTGCTCTGCAACTGGGGGAGCATAATGTACTTGGATGGGGGGCATAAAGAAAAGTTACAAAATGCTTTTTTGTCTAAATATGTTCAGTGTCATAAGTTGAAATGGCAAAAGTTCCCGTATACATAGCCAGAAATTGACTTCTATGAACGTTTGGCATTTTCAAATTTGCGAGTTGCGTTTTTTAAGCACGGTTACGTGACCCTGCTGAAGCCACTTCCAAACTCTAGCCTAACATCTTGAGCTGCTGCGCGGTTCTTTTTAAAGGCCAGCCGTTCTGTGGCTTTAAGCAGAGCAACGCAAACCTGGTTTATATTGTTTTTGTAGCTTGACTTTGAACTACTTTTCCAAGGCATATGCTCATCCGAAGCTGAGAACTCGACTTATTAGAAGACTTATTAGAACGATATTAGGGGACAATATGGACTAAAACCAAGAGGTCAAGCATCCTAGATGAAGTAGAGATTTAGCCTTCTTTATATGTGAGCATATATTCTCCATATGCCAATCAATTCCGGAACGTTTTTCCTTGTGCTTCGGTCAAATTCAGAAGAAATGGCTATTTTCTGAATCTTCCGTCAGAAAAATGATCTTTAACAACCATACTCTACCCATAACTGGTCAATACAGATCCCCAAATCGGGCAAAATTGACCGATTTGTGCACGTGGATTTTACACCCAATCTTAATACATTATTTCCGTGGACAACACGTATGTTCGCTAAATTGGCTTGGATTGAAATATTTTGAGGGGATTAAGTCAGTCTTGTCCACAAACGCGTCATGGTGAATACACTGACGGATGGGACTTGATATGAAACTATCTCAACCGAACATGGGATTAAAATATCAGCTTAATTGAGAAATGTTTGTAAAACGGAGTTTTAATTTCTAATCGGATTATTGAACAAAAAGATCAAAGGGAATAAAATGGTTATAATGGCATTGAGTGTTTTGGCACATTGGGTATTTTGGCAACGGGTGTTTTATCAGGCAACCATTAGAGAAATTCAAAGAATGCAAAATTGCTTCTTCATGCACTGACAAATTGAAAAATGTTCTGACCAAAATCTGTCAGTGTAGGCAATTTTGTATTTTTCCACTAAACCGCCCTAAAAGCCCTTTGTGGACAACACTGATGGATTAGTGTAAGTTTAGCGCAAGTTTCCGCAAGT
The DNA here is from genome assembly GCF_964194025.1 of Convolutriloba macropyga. Taxonomy (NCBI): domain Eukaryota; kingdom Metazoa; phylum Xenacoelomorpha; order Acoela; family Convolutidae; genus Convolutriloba; species Convolutriloba macropyga. The sequence goes on along the minus strand of NC_134479.1, from coordinate 35,305,661 downwards.
GAACTCCCCTGATCCAAAATAAAAGAGAAATTGAACTAAATTAAGGGGTCTGTTTTGACCAGTAATGCCCTATAATCCGATAATGAGCATGACCATAGAACGCTTTCAATGTGAGAAGTTCAAACTATAAACCACCTGTTAATTAGAATCCATTGTGATGTTAGCATTTCGATTGTCAGTAACAGCATCAGCATTTTAAATATTTCGTGATCACGAGAAAATTTATTGATTTTCTTACTGTCCTTAATAATGGGCGAGTTTAAATCATGCCAGATTCTTGCAAGATGATTAAAATCGTTACTCCGAGTGACTTCCATTTTAGAAGTGAGTGGCAGTTTGAGGCGAGAGGATACAGTCGAAGATACGATCACGGATTACAACGGATCTGTCAGATCTGACCAATCACTTCCCACCGACGCAACCAACATGTCTCTCTAAGCCGAAAATGTTCACTAAACCCAACATAGTTTTCTATAGGCAGTCACTTACTGAAACATCAGGTATCACAATGTCATCACTAAACAAACACGAATTGCAATTGTTATCATATATCAGCTGCCAACTCTTTCACGATATTCGCCTCCTGCCGAAGCCAAAAATCGAACCAGATGCAACACGATAGAAGGACGAAGAAAACCGAAAACGCTGATGACAACCTTGAAACAGTATTTCAAGTTTTTCAGACATAAGTAGTATGTTTGTTCAGGAGTCGTACTTGGATCTATCCATTCTGTCTCGTTGAAAAATATCAAGGTTAAAAATTAGTCAAGCGCTAACAACAATTTTAGCTGAAGTTTGTCGATTATACTGAACGGCAACAGTAATTTAGCACCCCATATTTTTACAAAGTAAAAATTCGATTTTTGGGTAACAAGATTCCAGGTTAAAGTCAAAATTCGCTAACAATTTTTACACCATTGCTCTCTTACACCAGTACTCTCCCCTTCCTATGAAACTAAGATATAACGAAGCGTTCAAATACGAAAAATCCAAGTTGATGCAATAGATCTAAATTTCATAGTTTTAACAGAAAGTTGTCGAAAAGAAAGTTGTAATAAAATAACAATTTATTCATATCTTTGCTCTCTCTAATGTTTAACACAAGTGCCAACTTAGCTATAGCTGAACAAACCTAAAACATATCACATCTTGTGACAACTTTCTGTCTACTGCGAAACTTTGATGGAGTTCATCAACTTAACATAGGGATTTCTGATAAGTGACGTTTTATCTGAATTTGATAGGTAGGTCAAAGTACTGGTGTAGATCAATAGTGTAGAAATTGTTTTCGAAATTTGATTTTAAGCAATATTATTACCCTAAAACTGAATTTCTACTTCGTGAAAATAGGTTTTAACTTACTTTTGTTCAGTATAGTATGCCACTGAGACAAGAACTCACTAGGAAAAAAACACGTTCTGAACAAAAAATATGCTTTGACCGCGAGTTGTTCAAAGTGTCTTCGCTCTACATAGTTGTTGCCCTTTATTAGTCGTCCTGTGGCAGAAACAAAATGTCATTTTTGCAACTCTCAACAAAGCGACTTATAAAAATGTAATACAGAAAACCCGCTACGTTCATTTCTCGATAAGAAATGCTGATCGTGATTTTCAATTGCCCTAAATAGATCTCGAGGCGCTCTCAGATTTTCCCTCGATGGGTGCAAACTTGATTAAATTTTACACCTTTTTATTCTCTAAATAATCTAGAACATCTACTCATCCTTGCGCCCTGTATCGTCGAATTCGTCTTTCTGTCAGGGCACTAAGACCCTTGATTATTAAGATTAATGTTCAAACAAAGTCAAAGACTTCTGCTTTCGAGATATAGAGTAATTGATGGTTCCTTGAAATGAGGCATTTATCAAAAAGAGTTATGCCATAAATTATAATAGCACGAAAGCAATAGTCTTTAGGTGTTTAAGTAGCAATCATACGTGATTTTGTCTTGTTAATTTATCAGTACTACAAGCAAAAGTATTCATTAATGGCCGAAAAGCTCGAGGTGGATTAATTTATCAATTAACAATGTTCATTTTTGTCAACTTAATCAATGTTCATTAATAAGTGGCAGTAATAATTAATAAGAAAAATTTGACGAATTATTAGTTTAGTTTTCAGTTTTGCTCTCAGTACTCGTATTTTGAAGGATAAAGAGATACAATTTGTCAGGAAATTAAGAGCTGTTGTATTGCTCGCTTTTATGCCATCGGAGGAGGGGTGGGGTTGGGGTGGGGGGCAGTAATCTAGTCATATTAAATCGTGAAATTAAATAATTGTTTTGTGGGAGTAGGCGATGAAGACCCTCAGGAAGCAAAAAGTTCAATTGAAACATCAAACACAAAGCATGTTGATGTTTTTGTCCTCTCCTTTTCAATTGAAAGTGTTTTAATCTTTGCAGATGATTACGCACATTCCTCAAGAAGAGAAAATGCGATCTTCTAAATTCTCCGCGAATGCGGGACGTGTTTATGTTTCTATACTAATCTTCATGTTAAAGATAGTTCAGTTTTGTGTAATAGAATTACTCTGAATGTTCAAGTATATTGTTCGTCAAAGCAATTAAATTTTTCTCTTCAAAAGGTTTGCGAAACACCATGAGAAAGATTTCTAACTACAAACACAATAAATAAATACGCTTAAATAAAGTTAAAAAACTATACTTGACATTTTGAAAACTTCTTGTGATTTTGACGTCCCGCGCGCATAGTTTCCACACACCTCTTGGTTCGAAAGCCTTCTACAGAAAGGCAACAAATTCTCAAACGGCCTTTTCACTCAAATATCTCAGAATTTGCAGAAAGTATCTCAGTATTTCTGAAAGTATCAGTATTTGCAGAAATAAGCTCGCAGTACTTAAAATTTGTATCAATATAAAATTGTGCACAAAAGAGCCATACCGTGAAAACAAAGAGAGATCGAGAACACAGTAACAAGCCTGAGGGGGTTTGGTTAGTAAAAAGAAACAAAGTAAAAACATTTTGTTTGACTGAAACATCTCAGACGCTCAAGGCATCTCAAAATTGCCGCTCACACCATGAAATTCAAGTAGAAGCACAAAAAATGCAAGAAGATTTCAAATGAAAACATTAAAAATATCTATTTCGCTTCCCTCAAAAACCATAGAGAATTGTCATTTATAATAATTAAGTCACAGGACAATGATATGAACAGCAACTGAAGGCAACCTCAAAAAATCACAACAAGTTTCCGAAACCAAATTGTGAAAAATTCATGGAAACAATTGGTTTTTGAGTCCCTTAAACTAAAACTTTTACGCCTCATTGGAAAGACAACATCGGTAATTAATGATACCAAGTTACAAACCATCTTAAAAACAAAGGAAAGACAAGTACGTTCAATAGTATCCAAGTTTTAAAGTCATTAAAAACGTTAGCTTTAAAGGAAATCTTAAATACGTTTGAATGACAATCTATCCAATGCTATTATACCCAATATGTCCAATGCCAACATACCCTGTTTTAATAATAATCACTTTGATGCTAACTTTGATAAAGAATGCTCATTTTGTGTTCAAAAGCGAAATGGTAAAGCCTAATTGTGCAAATAAAGAACAAAGCGAGACAAAATGATGCCAACTTTCAGAACACTTGCACAGAAAAACTTAAAAATGAACACACATTTTCGACAAGTGAAATGCCGCTTTTAGGTCAAACCGCATTTTACGTTAAACTTGTTTAAAACGTCACACATGAAAGATAACTCAAAATATCACTGTAAACATGAAATAACGTTCAAAGCAGAACTGGCTCAACGGTTAATGCGCGCAACGAAAAGTGCAGTGGTTCGAATTCCGGTGACTAAATTTCTCTAAAAATTGAAAGCTGACTTAATAAAATCGAAAAATTGGGAAGAAGTCGGGCAAACCTGCCAATACCAGCTATGGGCGGTGTTGGCAATGGGTGGGGAGCGGAATAAGAAAAAAATCCCACACAGAAAATCCACTGTCAATTTATCAGCTCTCTAGCTCTTCTAGTTGTTGAGTAAATACTTTCACCTATTTCAAACTAACAAGCCTATACGGTTGCAAGCCTATACGTCAATTTTGATACCAAGCAGCAGAACATGAAAAAAATGAAAACAATGATGTCACGTTCGTCACGTCCATTTGCTTTATACACAACAATTGGATAAAAGGAATTGCTAAAAAACCTGATGGATAGAGCAAAAAAATGACAATTTCGATTAAGGCGTCTGGTGTTAACGTGTTTGTTCAGTATCTACGCAAAAGCATAGCTGAGAACGAAAAAGTTTATTTTAGAAAAACATTGAAAATTGTGGCCTGCCTTACCTTTATAATTGGACTGACGTTATTGTTCCGACCCTCTTGAGGGGGAGGAACTATATACTCAAATGGCTTTTTTTGTTCAGTCAATTTCGACCGATCGATATATTCATCGTACAGAGTTGCGAGTGGTATCATTAGAAAGCCCATCCAGCGTAGAATATGGAATTAAAAAGATTTTTCATTGAATTTCGTATTTTACAGGGAGTTACCGAGAGCTGAAGTTTTGCGAATAATTGACGGATTTCTGATGTTTTTGTTTACATTTTCCGGTTTTCCACCTAAAATTTCGTCAATTTTGCTAAAAATTGTTAAATTTTTAACAATAGTACAGTTAATTTTATTTTAGAGACAGAAAAGTTAGTGTTGACAATTTTCATTTAGTTTTTCAGGCTAAAATCAAAAATTGCCCAAAATAAGTTTCTTTAGTCCAATTTGATTAAATTTGACGGATGTACACAACGCAAAAACAACAAACACAATCCTTGTAAACTACAGAGACAGCTAGTTTTTCGCTAACTTTACTCTATGATAATCGAAAACGCAGCATTTAATTTTGATCTTGTAGCTAACAAAAAATCTAGATCTAAAGCATTTGAAACAAATGAGTGCTCTAAATGGGCGATCAGCAGTAGCGGGGTTGATTTTGTTGCAATCTTGGACTGTTACAATCAATAAAAAATTCGGATTGTAATCAGTCGTTTTTTTTTAAATTAAGAGTTTTTATGTTAATTGAAGAACAGAACAACTCGCATCAAAGCTCACTGTTGTTAGGTCCAGATGGCTTTATCAGCAGTTCCAAATTATTGTATCTATTGTCTTTACTCGAAAGAATTTCGTCATTTTGACCTTTGAAAATGGTTTCTTTTTAAACGAACAATTGCTCATTGAACTTTGCCACGATTTTTCTCTTAATTTGGTGAACTTATATCTTAGTGTCAGCAAAGAAAGAATGGTTATTCATCACCTTTCTATTGAATTAAATTTTGCAAATTTTTTTGCGGTATTACGCGTTAAGTTATGGTTTTCTGGCTTTGATACTACTCGATATCACAATTTTTTTTTACTTTTAGCTATTGGCCAAATTTCACGTTTTTTTCACATTATCACATTATTGACAGTTCACATATTGCATTATTGTCGTCCAAAATAAGGCACAATTGAACATATAAAAGTCTTGAAAGGCATATCATATGGTTCGACACCAATTTCTCGAAGTTAAATTAATTTTTTTACAATTGTCCTTAATTGTCGTTTTCACTTTGTCTTTTTAGTCGTATGAAACAACCTGGATAATAACAGGTCTCATTGGCATTTCATGAAGGGATAAATGAGCCTTTGTTCTGATTTGAGTAGATAGCTGATGGCCTTCATAACTTTGAAAACAATTGTTTTCAAATATAAAAAAAACTCTTTTTAAAGTTCTTTAACTTCTCATTTTTGTGTTGTTTTCTGTCTATTCGTTACCTAGCCTCGTTAGTTACAGGTCAAATATGAAATTGTTGTTGTCGAGGGAAGGTGCAAGTGTACAAAATCTAACGTTTTTTTTTCAAGAATTCGTTATGAATTTACTGGATTCGACACGGATTTTTCGCACAAAGTAAACTAATTTTTGATTTTGGTCTATTTTTAACGCTCTTTTTGACAGACGTAGGACGTATTCTGACTTATAACAGGTCTCAAGCACTTCTTTTGGACGAATAGGCGGACCTGCTTAATTGTTTCAATTTGTATCTAATGGCTTTCATGACTTTGATATTTGTTTTCGAAAAAAGTGCAAATTGATTTTGCCCTTTTTACTTGTTACCTATACTCTTTAAGGAGAGGGCCAATACCATATTTTTGGCGTTTTAAGAAGGCTCAATTGAACATATTTTGAGGGGCCAAATATGGTTTTAAGGCTTCGACAGCGTTTTCTCGCAAGTTTTAATTGAATTTCTTTTTCTTGTCTCTTTTTGTTGTTCTCTTTGTAACCACTTAAAAAATTGATTATAGACAGGTATTAACGCACTCATATAGAGAAGCGTGTGATCACACTTATGTTGGATGTTTTCAATTGCCATCTAATTGTTTTCCTTACTTTGAAATTAATTGTTTTTAAAAATTTAAGCCAATTTGTTTTTTCTTTTTTGTCAAATTGCTACCGAGGCTTTTTATTGAGTGGTCAAGATCTTTTCCAGTGAAATACAATTTATTTTGGTTAGTTTCACCTTTATGCGACGCTATTTTGAGCTTGTTAGCAAGTTTTTTTTTAAATGGACAGAGTTTTGGATGTAATTAATGTTTGTTATTGTTGTTTGATTTTGTTGTTCGTCTTGACTTGCTCTCTTAATAATGACTGATCTCATGAATCTAATGCAGCATTTTTTACTCCAATGGGTTATTTGCGTTGGAGGCAATCTTTCTTCATACACATTTTTTGAAAAAAATTTTAATTTTTGGGGTTTTCTGTCTGTTCCTCATTTGGTAGACATTTATGCCACAAAGGTGGATGAGCAGGGTCGGAACTTTATGTGCGAACGCACATTACCGAGCCTCCTTGTTTAGGCTAGCGGCTCAATTCCGAAAGATAGCAGTTTAGTTCAAGCAACAATCGAAAAGTCAGTGTAAAAAAATTGCACGGAAAACTTCATCACTCAAACGTTTGAAAGGTTACTTAACAAAAACAGTCAAGCAAAAACTTAATGCAATGCTTTATTAGAGAGCAATTAAAAATTGAAAACAAATTATCGAAACAAGTAGCTAAACCTCTGTGTTAATATCCAAAAATTATTTAATGCAGCGTTCGATTAACCCATCTGCAAAGAAGAATCACTGCCCTGTTAAAAGAAAAAGTTGAAAGGGGAAAAATTCACTACAATTATTTCCTGTTAAGGTTAAAATTACCAATACATATTCCCCACATAAGACATTGCAATTTTACTACCCAGGACTTCTATAAAGTTTGATCAAAATCAATTTAAGATCAATTTGACAATAACTGAAAAAATTGGTCACAAAAAACTCAAAACTTAGGGACTATTGCAACTTGATGACTGGGGGCTTTACCTGTATACAAAAAAGCCTTAAAAAATTTGTGAACGTATCTTATAAAAAGTCCTTTGAAAAATACCAAGAGCACCGTAATATAGCTTCGCTGAGCTTACAGCTTCGTAGATATAAAAAGTCATAAATAGATAAATTTGAATTCAATTTCGAACCTTCACTTTAGAATTAAACTGAATGATTCTAATACAATTAATGAAAATAGCATTAGATTTTAGGAAGTACATATAGATAGATAGATAGGTCAATGGTGAGCAACGTAATACATTCTTTGACAAGCATTAAACGGTGCCAGTAGTTCTAGTACAAAATCTAGAATTATCATTTACGGAAAGCACTTTCAAGAAGCCCTAGTTTAGTACACAGTTATTCTACACAAATTGGGACTTTAGAGGCAGCTAAAGAGTAAAAGCAGGCATAGCTATCAATAGAACATGGAATTTGCTTTACAACTAAAATTCTAGATTATTTCTCGTCTACAGTCAAATCGAGAATTTTATCAATACCAACAAATAATTGTGGATAAATTTGACGGAACAGAGGCAGATTAATTATCAACAGATCTTTATAAACGTTCTAAATTTATTCAACATCAATGCTTTGTTCACACTGCACCAGTTGATATCAAGGGAACATCTCATAAACCGTCAAAAATTGATCAAATCAAATTGACAATGTCTCATGACAACTTAAAATCAAGCTGATCATTTTGAAATGGTCAGTTATATAGCAGATTCTTCATAACGCTGAAAACATCAATTCGGAAAAAAACGAGAAAAGTTGACGTTGGTAGTAGTAGTAAGCAGGTTAAGGTTATGAGGGCTGGACTCGTGACTCGCGTGTGTTTGTGGGTGGGGCAATTTTCACATGCCGCGGGGGGGGGGGGGGGGGGGAGTGGGAAGGCGATGTTCAAATCCTAAGCAGGGTCTATATTTAATGTGGTAATCGGGTCTCATAGAAATGATATCTATACGAATAAAACTGCAGTCCCAGTCCCTATTTGTGAATTCCTAATTTATGTCAAAATTTCGCAGGTGATCAGCTTATCTCGAGCAAAGCTAGTTAGGGCCGGAAAACTGACAGGTTTGATATAGCACGTGCTGCTTCACGCCAAAACAAAAGATTAATAGGATCTTTCATCTTTCTTTTCTGTTTGTGCCTCCCCAGTACGTTATTCAACCCCCCCCCCCGTTATAAAGCACGTGCCATTAGGAAGTAATTACTATGTACAAATATGTCACGTGCGTATGGGAGGTGCCAATAATATACACCCACTAAGCTCCACAAACAGAAAACACATCCAATTAATCTGCTAAATTGTTCTTCCTTTAGCTTTTAGCGCCTGATCAACGTTTACCCTGAGTTCAATAAAATGAAAACATGCTTCTACCGCTGATCTGAATAAGTTTCTTGTCCCAACTTAGCATAACCTATGACCCGGACCCTAATGTCATAGTCAACCAGTTCTGATTCATGGTATTCCAATAAAAAATGCTATTTCAGTATTGTCTCATAGTATTCAAAGAGCATTTTGTTCGAATGAAATTAGCCTGGACAGTCGGTTTCCGTTTCCTTTATCCGCTCACACAAAACTAAAGTTTTCACAAGTTTTCAACCCGGGATTACCACCCAGACTATTTCAGTACTGAACCTGAGTATCTCAATATTATCTTGTTAAACCAGTACTGAAACAGATTATATACATTAAAAAAAAGTTGGTAATTATGCCCAGAAAAAAAGAACAGCTATTCAGACTGTTCAGAATAATTTCAGTGTAAAGTTAGTAGTGTACAAACTTCGAAAATGTTGAAACAAGCTGAGCATGTCAGAAAAGCATGCATTATGCTTTAACGACGTTACCAGTTAAAACAGCCACATACATACTACATACTGTGTGCATACTGCTACTTTCACTGATACTGGATATTCCGGGGTCCGTCTGGGGAGCGTTCGGGGTGCGTTCGCATAATTGTAAAACCGCAGCAGGTATATTCTCGACCTTCCGGGTCACTTAAAAGGTGTACTCACGATGTCCCGGGTCACTTAACAGGTGTATTTACGATGTCCTGGGTCACTTAAAAGATTCACGATGTCCCGGGTCACTTCACAGGTGTATTCACGATGTTACGGGTCACTTTACAGATGTATTCACGATATCCCGGGTCACTTTACAGGTGTATTCACGATGTTCGGGGTCACTTAACAGGTCTATTTACGACGCCCCGGTCACTTAAAAGGTGTATTCACGGTTTCCCGGGTCACTTTACAGGTGTATTCACGATGTTACAGGTCACTTTACAGGTGTATTCACGATATCCCGGGTCACTTTACAGATGTATTCACGATGTCCCGGGTCACTTAAAAGGTGTATTCAAGGGTGGGGGTGAATTAATTGTAGTGGTGGGTGTTGGGGGTGAATTAAGGTAGAGGGGGGGGGGGTGAATTAATGGTAGTGGTAATGGGGGGGGGGGGTGAATTGACCCAGGACATCGTAATACACCATCGTAAATGGTGATGCAGCAGTCGAAAATTAAAGCAGCAGTCTTTACAATGATGCAGCAGTGATAATGGTGGTAGGGAGGGGGTGACTTAATGGTGGTGCAGCAGTCGTTCATTAAATTAAAGCAGCAGCAGTCGTTACAATGATGCAGCAGTGATAATAACGATCTCTTCAGTGCCGTAATGTCGAAACGAATCAATGAGAATTCACTGACAACAAGCTTGCCAACAAAAAATTCGAAATAAGATGACATCCGTTATGATTCCATGACGTATCGTGATCCGCTGGCTGATAGAAGAAATGTAAGTTGAGTCCGACATATATACGTGTCCTTTTGCAGACTCAATCGGCGAGGTGCCTCTTTTCCTAGCTAGTGGTTAGAGAACTGTATGCCAAGTAATATTCGCTCTCGGACGAAGTTCAAAGAAGTTAATTTAAACGTATGCTTTTCAAAATGACAGTTACAAGCTCTTATTGTTCTCATCTTGGTTAACAGTTTCATCATTTGGCAGCTGTTATTGGACTCCTCTTGGTGTAACAACTTCATCATTTAGAATTGTTGATGAGTAACAAAACCAAACACCCAAACACGGCCGTATGTGTATGTAAGTATGAATGCATGTATGTATGTATGTATGTATGTATGTATGTATGTATGTATGTATGCATGCATGCATGTATGTATGCATGTATGTGTGTATGTATGTGTGTATGTATGTAGGTAGGTATGTGTGTGTATGTATGTGTTCAGGTATGTGTGTATGTATGCGTTTATATATGTATGCATGTATGTGTGTATGTATGTGTGTATGCATGTGTGTATGTATGTGTGTATGTATGTATGTATGTGTGTTTGTGTATATATGTGTGTATTTATGTGTGTATAAAGGTGTGAATGTATGTGTGTATGTATGTGTGTATGCATGTGTTTATGTATGTGTGTATGTATGTGTGTGTATGTGTGTGTTTTTATGTGTGTGTGTATGTATGTGTGTGAGTATGAGTGTGTGTATGTGTGTGTAAGAGTGTGTGTATGTTTGTATGTACTTGTGTGTATGTGTGTTTGTATGTTTGTGTGTATGTCTGTGTATGTATGTGTGTGTATGTGTGTATGTATGTGTGTATGAATATATGTATGTGTGTATGTGTGTTTTTATGTGTGTATGTATGTGTGTTTGTATGTGAGTGTGTATGTGTTTATGTATGTGTGTATGTATGTTTGTATGTATGTGTGTATGTATGTGTGTATGTATTTATGTGTATGAGTGTATATGTGTGTGTATGTATGTGTGCATGTATGTGTGTTTATGTGTGTGGGTGCCTCTTTTCCTAGCTAGTGGTTAGAGAACTGTATGCCAAGTGATATTCGCTCTCGGACGAAGTTCAAAAGTTCAAAGAAGTTAATTTAAACGTATGCTTTTCAAAATGACAGTTACAAGCTCTTATTGTTCTCATCTTGGTTAACAGTTTCATCATTTGGCAGCTGTTATTGGACTCCTCTTGGTGTAACAAGTTCATCATTTAGAATTGTTGATGAGTAACAAATCCAAACACCCAAACACGGCCGTATGTGTATGTAAGTATGAATGCATGTATGTATGTATGTATGTATGTATGTATGTATGCATGCATGCATGCATGTATTTATGCATGTATGTGTGTATGTATGTGTGTATGTATGTAGGTAGGTATGTGTGTGTATGTATGCGTTTATATATGTATGCATGTATGTGTGTATGTATGTGTGTATGCATGTGTGTATGCATGTGTGTATGTATGTGTGTATGTATGTGTGTTTGTGTATATATGTGTGTATTTATGTGTGTATAAAGGTGTGTATGTATGTGTGTATGTATGTGTGTATGCATGTGTCTATGTGTGTGTATGTATGTGTGTGTATGTGTGTGTTTTTATGTGTGTGTGTATGTATGTGTGTGAGTGAGAGTGTGTGTATGTGTGTGTAAGAGTGTGTGTATGTTTGTATGTACTTGTGTGTATGTGTGTTTGTATGTTTGTGTGTATGTCTGTGTATGTATGTGTGTGTATGTGTGTATGTATGCGTGTATGAATATATGTATGTGTGTATGTGTGTTTTTATGTGTGTATGTATGTGTGTTTGTATGTGAGTGTGTATGTGCGTGTATGTGTTTATGTATGTGTGTATGTATAAGTGTATGTATGTTTGTATGTATGTGTGTATGTATGTGTGTATGTATTTATGTGTATGAGTGTATATGTGTGTATGTATGTGTGCATGTATGTGTGTTTGTGTGTGGGTGTATGTATGTGTGTGTATATGTGTGCGTATATGTGTGTGAGTATGTATGTGTGTACTTATGTGTGTATGTATGTGTGTATGTATGTGTGTGTATGTATATATGTATGTGTGTATATATGTGTGTATGTATGTGTGTTTGTATGTGTGTATGTATGCGTGAATGTAAGTTTGTATGTATGTGTGTATGTATGTATGTATGTATGTATCTGTGTATCTATGTTTGTGTTTATGTGTGTTTGTATGCGTGTATGTATGGGTAAATTTATGAGTGTATGTGTGTGTTTATGTGTGTGTATGTTGGTGTGTATGTATTTGTGTATGTATATGTATGTGTGTATGTATGTGTTTATGTATGTGTGTATGTATGTGTGTATGTATGTGTGTATGTATGTGTCGGCATGTGTGTATGTATGTTTCTTTGTATGTATGTGCGTGTGTATGTATTTATGGGCGTGTAGGTATGTGCGTATGTGTGTTTGTATTTATGTATGTATGTATGTATGTATATGTGTATGTATGAGTGAGTATGTATGTATGTATGTATTTTTGTATGTATGCATGTATGTGTGAATGTGTGTATGTATGTATGTATGTATGTATGTATGTGTTATATATATATATATATATATATATATATATGTGTGTGTGTGTGTGTGTGTAAGTGTTTCTATAATAAAATTTATATATGATATCAACTAATTACATTTTGTATATTTTACCAAAATACAAATAATCTAATTTCAAACAAAACTTATCTATTCAAGTGAAGCTTGCTATAAAATACCTCACCATTTGAGTAAAATTTTCAACAAATGTATGTTGAATTATGTTTAAAGATAATTATATTTATAGACAATTATTTTTCCACGTTTTAGATTCTACTTTTAGTTTATACCTATTATATACAACTATATATTTTTTAACCAAACAATCTCTCAAATTGAGTGAAGTTTGCCGGAAATAATTAGGTTGCTAAAATTGATATATTGATAAATGATATATATTAAATGTTAATGGATTTCTGTTGTATGTTTGATCCAGGTTAGTAAATCAAAGGTTTCCGACAAGGGCAAAGAGAGGCTTATGAATGGAGCGGCACGCTGCTCTCAATAAGGCAATTGAAATCGCAAAAACACAGTTGAAGAATGTTCGATGGCTCTGGAGTTTTCAAAACAATGAATCTGGAGTTCTTAAAGCCTTGCTTGGTGGTATATCTCTCGGTGTAGCAGATCGACGAGATAAGAGTAAGGATTTTTTTTCAATTGATTAACGCGGCTATGTAAACGTTATATCGTTGGTTTTGCTCCTCCAGGCCTCCAGCAAACTTTTGATCAGGTTGGAGAAAAAACATCCAGTCACCAAGAGCTACGTTTGGAATGCTACAGTTTTGAGTGTTGGTCACGAAAATTTCTGTCAATTCTGGGCAAAACAAGCCAGTGTACAGGCCAAAAGGGCTCGAGAAAAAGAAGATGTTGATTTCGTTCCTGATGTTGAGCCTTTTGATCCTGAATTGACAATGTACGAAAACATTTTATGCTCGGACCCAGAACTTGGTCAGCCTCTTGAAAATGATCTGATAGACGAGAACGGCGAGTTAGTGATTGATGAGAATGTGATCAGCACATCAAATCACGAATCTTCTTCTGTTGATGTTTGTGGAAGCAGAGATACCACGAGAGTCTCTATTAATTCTGCCAAATCAGAGCAGGAACTGAATTGTAGTGAACTTCTCGCTATCAAGGTTTGTGAGCAGGCTGTTTTGATTCACGTGCAGTGAAAATGCATCATAACCTGTTTTTCCTAGGGAGAGCCCGAGAATAAAGAACCAGAAAAAAAGGAGGCGGATAAACCAAAAAAGAAGCCACTCTCGTCAACGCCTGGTGGTGCCGAGAAAGTTTGACGAGGACACACCTATGGTCCTGAAGATGTACGAGCGCAATGTTATCTTCAGAAAACCGATAAAGAGGTTACGGAGGCAATTGTGAAAGCTGCTGCACGGATATCAGATGCTGCAGAGTTAAATATCAACTGCATGAGTGAATTTAAGCCGGCCATAAAGCCGGCCGTTTGAGCCCCTCCTCCCTTATCACCCGTTTCTCAGAACTAACTTAGCCACTAACAAATACATCCTCCAAAGTTGCTCCTCCTACTACTCCACTCCCCCCCGACTGTTGCACCCCTCCTCCCCACAACTAAATTATTACATGAACGCTGCAAACCACCAAACTGCCCACACTACTCCACCTCATTCCAGTCGTAACCCCGCAAACTTTCTCCAGGCGCATAAAGCTTGTTTTGACATAGTCAGAGATCTGATTTTGCCTATTGAATTTCAGACTGCAGAGATAGCAAAGCTTGGTATTCTATTGCCATCAGCCAAACGTTTTGCTTAAGGTGAGGGTCCCGTATTGCATGTTCCTGAGGGAGGTGTAGACGAAGGGTTTGATCTGGAACAACTTTATGCAATTACTCCTCAACCACTAGGACAAAAAGCCTGTTACAAACTTTGGAGCGAACATGAGTTCAAGCATCATATGCTCTCTCCTAAACGGAAACACAAACAAGGATCTGAACCTCGGACCGACTTCAGTCCAAGAAGAAAAGATACTTTCAAACGTAAGCTTAATGCCATTTTAACTGGATTTTCCAACTCTCATAGATGGTAGTATAGGCAGTTATTATTCTATGATCTCATCCACCTCCTGTAAAAGACATGATCTTAAGAATTGTGTGTCTCGAAAAGTTTTGGCTTTGTATTTAGAATTCTTCCGACTCAAATAAGACGCATTGGAATGGAATGTACGAGAAGGCCAAAGTCAGTCTAAACAATCGTGGGAACGAAATAAAATCTGTTGAGCGCCGGAGCAGTGACATTTCCAGAAGTGCAAATCGAAGCTCAGGAGATGAAAATACTGATAATTAAACAAGAGCTTGCGAAAAAGTAGGAGGGAGAAAATTTGTGAAATTTTAAAATAACTTGTCTCTTTCTACGATCTATACCGTCGTTTTTTGTGTCAATCACACATTCCAGTATATTATTCATTCCTTTTTGAAAACTGCAACACGTGTTGTTTTGAAGTGTTCTTGATGTTTCAATGCTCATATTTCGATTTTACCAATCTCTCATTTCAAATTGAAAAATGCCATTCTTGTTTTTATTATTCATTCGACTATATTATCCCATTTTAAAAACTGCAACACTTGTGTTGTTTTGAAGTGTGCTTGATGTTTCAATGCTCATTTTTCGGTTTTATCAGTCAATTCAAATTGAAAAATGCAATTTTTTTATTATTCATTCCACTATATTATTCAATTTTGAAAACTGCAACTTTTGTGTTGTTTTGAAGTGTTCCTGATGTTTCAATGCTCATTTTTCCATTTTATCAATCACTTAATTCAAACTGCAAAATGCAATTTTCGTTTTTTCGAAGTATGTGGAAACAGGTTTTACACAAAAATCAAAATACCAAAGATTAAAAAAGATATCTTTGGTATTTTGATTTTTGTGTAAAACCCATGGTCATCACGGAGGAATCCTCATTGCATTTCACAACAATTTCTTGAAAGATATCGAAATCAAATATTCCTCAAAATCCGAAAATGATTGCGTCGTGTTGTTTACGTACGCGAGCCTAACCCTTTGTGTTGTTCTCTTCTACCTTCCCCCACGTGGCTCACAGTTTTATGTCAAACCAATTGTCGCAGAACTCAGAATTCGCGCTATCATGAGTGAAGTAGAAAACAAATTACAATTGAAAAGCTCAGATTCGATACAGTGGCTAATTTTAGGAGATTTTAATTACCCGATTGTACAGTGGGAATGTATGTCATCGGCACACTCGGACGAGCAGACTCTCCTGGAATTCATAACCGAGCAGTTATTTTTTACGCAAATAATTGACCAATCCACTCATAGAGCTGGAAACATTTTAGACCTTGTATTTTGCTCCCATCCAGATGATTGGGATTTTGTTATCAAAGAGTCAAGTTGCTCTGATCATAATTTTATATTTCTGACTTTTGAAGGTATTCGATTAAATTATTGCTCATCGAGTGCGTTTTCTTTATCTTCATTCGATGCAAAGTCTTTTATTCAAAATCTTCCAATCACAAAGTCACTAGCATACGATTGCCACAATTCACATCCAGCATTTATCTCTAGATGCTACAAGCTCTTGGAAAGAGCCCTTCAGCTAAGTGTCAATATGAAACGCAAGAAAAGGATTGATGCACCGTTTTTTTATTCTTCGGCAACGATGCACTGTTTGAACAAATTGCACTCTGCCAGAAGAGGTAAAAAGAGTAACGTTCAAAGCCTTGAAAGCGAATTAACAATTTTAATAGACATGGATAAGCAAGTGTTTCTTAACAGTGTTAAGAATTTCAGTACCAATGACGCGTTTTCCTTGCTTAAAAAGTTGAATGGCAATAGCTGTCTGCCTGGTAAAGTTTTTTACAATGACTTAGCGGCTTCGAATGATTTTGATAAAGCCAATTTATTCAACCGTTACTTTAGTTCGGTCTTCCAACCTAAGGCTACCTTCTCCACTGAGGATTCACCTTTTGGGAAAATTGGTCAAGCTCTCGGAAGTTGAATTTAGCTTGAACGACATTCAGCTCTTGCTAGCAAAAGTGCCCGATAGTTCCATAGCAGTTTGTGACGGGGTACCACCAACTATCTTGAATAAAGCAGCTGATACACTGTCCACGTTACTCTACCTTGTTTTTTCGTACGTTGTTAGAACTCAAAAATGGCCTGATACTTGAAGTGCGCCTTTGTCACACCAGTTTTTAAAAAGGGATCAAGAGCAAATGTTGAAAATTACCGACCGATATCTATACTTCCATGGATTTCTCTTATCTTCGAAAAGCTTCTCTTTATGTACATATACGGAAAAATCAAGGACTTTCTTAATGCAAGGCAGCATGGTTTTCGTAAGAAACATTCTACGGTGACGCAATTTGTCCTTTTTCTACACGAATTGTATTTGAATTTTGACGAAAATGTGGAACAAGTTGTTGTGTATTTAGACTTTTGCAAAGCGTTTGACTCTGTCGATCATTCCTGTCTGCTATTTAAAGTAGCATCTTTTGGGTTTGACAAAGATTTCGTGGCATTGCTCTCATCTTACTTAGAATGTAGAAGACAAAGAGTTAAAGTTGGGAACAGCCTCTCAGACGTCTCGGATGTCAGCAGTGGCGTGCCGCAGGGGAGCGTATTGGGGCCTATCTTGTTCCTAATTTATATCGATGATATGCTTGATATCCCTGAATTTTCTAATGTATATTGCTTTGCTGATGACACAAAACTAGTTTGCAGCGAAGACTCTTGCCTACGCGCAGTTCAAAGTGATTTACAGGCGCTAAGATTATGGTCTTATTGCTATTCTATTAACTTCAATGCTATCAAATGTGGTTATCTTCATTTCAGCCGGACTTCTACCGATTCCTTATGTATTGGAAGCGACAATATATCTCGAGTTGACCAGATTACAGATTTGGGTATTGAAGTGTCGAGCACATTAAAGTGGAGCTATCATGTTAGAATTAAACTCCTGAAAGTTCGAAGAGCTCTAAATTATTTGAAACATAGCGTTCCATACGGTCTTTCCTCTGGTGTTAAGTTTAATTTATACAAAGCATGCGTTCTATCAGTATTGTTATATGGCTACCCTGCCTGGTACCCGGACATTATCCATATGCGTAGGTTAGAACTCTTGAACCTACAAGGTCTTAGGTGGTGCTTTGGACCGGGTGACTATGCTGGCTTGTTGATTACATCGAATTCCCTGCCAGTTGCCTATCAGCTGATTGAGAGTGATTTACGTTTCTTCTCTGCTATAATGAGCGAACAAAATTGTCTAAGTTTTAACGATTTCTTCACAATTGAGACAAAGAGTGTAAATACTCGTAATATGGACCTGGAACGCTTAGTCGTCTCGCGAGCAAGAAAACGTATTACAGAGAAGTCCTTCTTCTTCCGAGTGCAAAGAGTGGTCAATGACACTGCTGATCTTCTGAATGTCGGTATAAGCAGCTTCAAATCGAAAAACCCATGTCAAGATCTTATACATAATTGTCTTTTGAACTTAACAAAAACAAAATATGACATCAATAATACGTGTACTTGGGCTTTAAAATGTAGATGTAGTGTTTGCGCAGGATAGGCTTTATTTTAATGTTTTAGTTCATTCTTTTTTGTAATTATTAACCTTATTTTCTTTTGACATGTTAACAATGCTCACTCTATTTATGATACTGTAATATCCTATCAAAGGTAATAGAAGTCTTTTACTACTACTACTACTACTTTTTCCACATACTTCGTAAATGAAACGAAAATTACGTTTTGCTATTTGAATTGAGTGATTGATAAAAACAAAACTAGAGCATTGAAACATCCAGATCACTTTGAAAATGCTTTCGAAAAAGACTAATTGGTATTTTTTGGCCCAATGCGACTATTTTCAGTTGCGCGTTTAATTCAAATTAATGAAAGGCCAGCGTTGAGAACCATAGTTCCAATGGATGAGTCAGTTTTTGACAGAAAGGTTGTCGAAGAAGCAGATTGGGGAGAAGCTCATACTGTAGTTTTGAACGCCTATGGTGATCTCCAGTCTGATTTCTCAATTGAATACGACAGTTTTGGTGGCTACCGGCTAATTTACAGAAGAAAAATTTTTGTTAGGCCTTCTACTGTTTTCCGCAGGCTTTCTGCTGGTTTTGAGAGACCTGTTCCTGATAGAGTGGTCACTGATTTATCTGTCATGTCCTCTGAGAGAACGGGAGAGCAGCTTATTCTTCTGGGTCCAGTCAGGTTCGTTAACTCTGACTGTGAACCAAATGTGACTACGACTACTCTAGCGACTCAGGAATTGTCCAGTTGAGGGTAAGAAAGACTATTAAACCGGGAGATGAAATTTTCTTTCGATATGGAGAAGATTTTTTTGAACTTAACACCGCACTTATTTCGCCGACCTGTATTTCGTTTCGTCAACTCAATCAGCAAATGATCGCCCAGATTTTTCAGTATCAGCCATTGCCAATGAACCAATCCTTGAATCAGATGACCCCGCCTCTGAGGAATCGTTCCAAACCCACACAAAGCTGTTCAGTGGAAGTACAGTTACCATGGAAGATCCGCTAACCTTAATTGAACAATTCTCCTCGCGCTTCAATCTCTCAGACGAAGGTTTGATTGTTCTGAATTCTCTTGTAAAAAGCATATTGCCTCGTGACAACATCTTACCTTCAGGTTACACTACTATCCGTAAGAATGATCAGAATTTTAACCATCGGCTACGTTTTTTAGAGAAGAGCGCCAAAAATTTATTTTGAAGTTTCGCAGTCAGCTAATTCGTATAGTAGAGAAACATTTCAATAGTATTTTGAATTATTCAGAATTCCGCGGACAAAACAAAGAAGTGGACTTCCATCCATCGTTCTTAAGACCACTGAAAATAGAATATAATTCGTTTCAAATAAGTTTACTTCTGTTTGCCGATGGAGTCAGCATAAAAAAAACTACGATGAAAAAAGAACCGTGGCCTGTTTGGCTACAAAAAGCTCACTTGCTTCCTAAGCTGCGTATGTCGAGACCGAATATGGCATTAGCAGCATTATTTTTAGGCTAAGATCATCCTGAGTGGAAGGACATTGTCCCTCATACTCGCGCCAAAACTTTGTCACCAGTTGAGAACTTAAATCTGAACGTCACTTTCAAACTTAAATTGTTGATTGCAGACCTGGGCGCAAAATCTCACATTCTTAATATGTTCAAGTTTAATGGGCACTACGGGTGTCATTTTTGCACTGTGCCAGGTAGAGCCATTGGCCGCGCGCATTCCTATTATCCAGCTGAACAGCAAGGGAGAACACGTGAACAGACCTACAAAAATGTTTTTGTTGACTACGCTGAGAGTTTGCCTTCTACTGAAGTATCCAATGTTGTAGGAGTCAAAGGCAGAAGTGCATTTTGTAGTATTATTGATGATCTCCCTATCACTGCCCCATAGACTAAATGCACTGTGTGCGTTTAGGTATTTTTACTGAAACGCTTAAATTATGTATTAAGGAGTTGTCTAGCACTTTGAAAGCGGAAATTTGTCATACAGTGTCGCAGCTCTCTTGCCCGAAAGAAATGATTGCGTTCTCAAGAAAAATACGTCCTCTAAGTGAACTTGCAGAATTCAAAGCAAATGAGCTCTACAATTGGTTGCTTTATGTTATTCCCGTTGTTTTTTTGGACGATTGCCTGGCATTCTATATTCTCATGTAAGCAATTTAAGTTTTGGTATCAGACTCCTGATGGAATCAAGTTCGAAAGATAATGTCGATATAGCTGAACAATTGATGGGTTCTTTTTGTCGTGACGTTTCTGGAATTCATAATGACGAACGCGCAGAGACCATCAATGTGCATTTTGTCAGTCATTTGGCTGATCAAGTTAAGACATTCGGCCCGTTCTGCTTTTCGGCTATGAGTTTCGAAGCCGCAAGTCGAACTCTTGGCGAAGTGATTTCGGGATCGAAATCAGAGTGCGAGGTTTTTGCAGGAGAATTTTACAGCGACAAACTGAGTAATAGTAAGATACAAGATGACAAGATTCGAGCAGTGGTAGACAAAATGTCGAACTCAAAATTGTAAAACACTGGCCACTTTAGTCAAGACATGTTCGAGACAGAGTCTCTCAGGTTCGGAAGGCAATTATATCGAGACGCCGTTTTTCTCAACCGGGCAATTTTGAATGGAGTTCATTACGATTCGCGAAGCTAAGGAAAATACAAAAATGGAAACTGCTTTGTTAGTTTTTATGAAAACAAATCGGAATCTTTCGGGAAATTCAATATTTCATGGCAATGCCAGGTCCACCATTTTATGAAGAAATGATGGCCAATGTTCGATATTTTTCGGTAACTGAAAACGTAGGGAAAGTAACAGGCTTCATCTATCGGCTGAAAGAAACAGACTACGAAAATTTGTAGCCACTTCAGGAGCTAAGAAAGATTTTTCGCGAGGGACACTGTAGAAGATGTAGTAGAAAATCTCTGCGCTGTTAAACTTTGCTCTGTTTTTAGCATTCCTGATTCTACCAAACTAATGATTTCTGCCAAACTAAACGATGAACTGATATGCATTACACTGCGATAATACTCTACTTATACATGTCGATACTCTACATATATGTCGATTTCATTTGAACATAAATTATTGAGTGTTTTTAATTACATTATATATATATATATATATATATATATATATATATATATACATATATATATATATATATATATACAATATACATATTTATATAAATGTGTGTGTGGTTGTGTGTTTATATAATAAAATATTTAATAATATAATACATACAAATATAAATGTCTTGTTTAATATATTTTTAGATATAATATATGTATATAATTACATTTTATGTTTTACAAATAAGAAAAAATTCCAAATTCAAACAAAACTTCTCTATTTAAGTGAAGTTCGCTATATAAAAAAACCTCACCAATTGAGTGTATTTTTCAACAAATATATGTATAATTATGTTTAAAGATAATTAAATTTATAGAAAATTAGTTTTCTACATTTACATTCTATTTCTAGTTCATACCTATTATATACAACTATATTTTTTTCTAACAAAACA
>NC_134479.1:35153711-35283681 GCF_964194025.1 Convolutriloba macropyga | reverse complement strand
CGCCCACTTTGCTCCATCGCACTTCGGATTTTATTTTTTCAATTTCTGTTACAATTTACCACATACAATTAAGTACAGCGACTTAATTTTCTAAATTAGAAGGACTTATGTTAGGAACAGAAACTAATGAGAGAAGTTACGCGTCATAGAATCAGTCAAGGAATTGGACTGTTGGGAGAGATTTGTGAGACAAAAAGGCGAGATCAAATTGTGAGATCAAAATCATCAATATCTATATTTTTTGGGTTTTTCCAGCTCGGCCACATGAGCGTGAGAAGACGGAAAAAATATACCCGGAAGATTGCCGCTGTTAATTCACATAACCAAGATTAGGATTAAAGATAAGAGGATAAGATATTAGGATAAGAGAAAAAAACTAGTGAAAAAAATGATTTTGTACAAACAATTCTAAAGTACAAAATATTTTGATGTCATTTTGGAGCTGAACATACTCCTGTTTCGCAGTGAGCCCACACAGGTGCTAGTATCAATACCAATAAGCATTAGAGATGGTAACTAAGAACAAAGTTCGAGTAACGTGCATCTAAAGTTGGGCGTTATGGGTTTATCCCGTTTCTATTTATTATTTCGTTTTTTGATACTGTCTCTGTTCATTTTGAATTGCTTTGTTGAACAACTGCTGTCTAAAACACTTTTTATCTGAATGAGAGAAGAGTGAAACTAGCCTCGAGAAGTCAAAAAGATTTCACGCAAAATGCTGAACAAGCTGTGAACTAAGACAAAATTTTTATTCGACGAAGTAAAAAAACATAGCAGGACAAGTTCTGACGTACAATTCAAAGAATTTTCATTGACTAAACAAAAAACTAGACCTAGAACGGACTATCAGTGAATTGGGAAAAACACTTTTAAAAAAATCAGATCGAAAAATATAGAAAAACAAAAAATCAATGTCAAAATGCCACATTAGAACAAAAAACCACTAGCAAGAAAGCTACAATTCCTGTTTCGGCGTGACTCCGTGGCACTACTCCAATTTGACTTCAAAATTCATGAAAATGTGTGAACAGATCTTAAAAAAAGACAGCACCCCAATACAATTCAAACTCTTTGAATTATAAAAAAAAAATAGGAGCGCTATAATAGCCGACTGAGAAGCTGGGGCGGCTATTAAAAAGTAATTAGGGAACACTAATAAACTGAACGAAAACTAGGAGTAGAATATTAATCTGTCAGATGCTTTTCGACGTAATTTTCCCCAAAAAATCCCCATTCAACCAACGCTACATATAAAGAGACTTACAGACAAAAAGAACACTTAGCAGACAGCAAACAGCAGAAACAATCTAAGAGGACCAAAGGGAAACCTAATGCCCTCGAAATTTACCAGTTTATCCCGTTTTGGAGGACGAAAAATCTGAAGCAACAGACAAACATACCCGGCAGATTTCCGGAAATAGGCGCCGTTGATTCCCATAACTCTATTGGGATTGAAAGAAAAGAAAATATCAACAAAAATTGATTTTCGTATAAAAACGCTTTTAAGTGCGATTTATTTTGATGTCATTTTGTAATTGAACATACTCCTGTCTCTCAGTGAGAGGCTACAGGGTCTAGTATCAATACCAATAAGCATTATAGATAGTAACTAAAACTTATGAGAACAAAGTTCAAGTACCGGGCATCTAAAAATGGGCTTTATGGGTTTATCCCGTTTCTATTTCTGACTTTGATTTTTTTATACTGACTCTCTTCATTTTGAATTGCTCTGCTGAGCAGCTGCTGTTTAAATGGACTTGCAAAAGGACTTGTTTAAAAGGACTGCAAAATGTCGAAAAAGCGGCAAAATGGGTAAAGCGAAAAAAAAAGCTCGACGAAGTAAAAAAAAGGAGCGCTATAATAGCCGGCTGAGAAGATGAGGGCGGCTATAAAACATAACCGAGTAACGTCGAGCGAATTGCTCTCAAAGGGTCACCGAGTCCTTGACTTCGTAATTCAATATCGACCACTTTTCTCCAATGCACTTCACTTATTACTTTTTCAATTCACAGTTACAGATTACCACGCACAATTGAGTACAGTGACCTGATTTTCTAAATTAGAGCGACTTAATTTAAGGGCAAAAATTAATGAAAACGTCACGAAAGTCAAAGAATTCGATTGCTGGGAGACAATTGTTAGACAAACACAATTAGGGTCAGAACAATTTTTGGATTTTTTTCAGCTGAGCGGAGGCTATGCCTATAACCCCTAATACCATAAATTTACTAAAAATGGAGCTATAATTTTGTTGAGGGGAGGGAGGGCTATAATGGGACAATTTTACATATTTTTGTCAGTTTCTATTACTTCAACCGCCGAGATAAAAGATTCAGTTTCGCTTGTATGAAAACTTCAAGGCCTACTTTAATTTGTTCAACACTTACAGACACTGGTGGCGCCCAGAAAGAGGGTGATGATGGCCTCAAGGAAGAAGAGGAAGTTTATGAAGTAGGAGTGGTTGTTTGCAGCCACACAGTTGAACACCCACGGACAGTGATGATCCATCCTCGCGACGCATTGGTTGCAAAATACGCAGTGCTTAGACCTGAAATGAACTTTAATATGATAAAGGTGATCTACTACTTCTGGGAGTTATCTATTCCAGTTCAAATCATAATCAACTTTCTTTACCCTACGGCTAGTAGATGTCAGCCTCATTGGTTAAAATAGGGAGAAGCATAAAATTGTCTGTGATACAATAATTTTTTGCAAAATTTGGGGGTGGTTGTAATTTTCTGTAATTTTAAAGCGGGATTTGAAGTGATAACTGACCGTAGAATTCGAAGAGTAGAAATCATAAGAACAGGAAATTTTTCAAGTAAAACAGCCATATACATATCTAGATTGGATCACTTTTTATTAAATCTTTTATTGAGTAATGTAACTGATTAGTGCGAAAAAAATTATAACACAATTGACCTAAAAATCATTGCGAAAACAATAGAAACAAATGACGTCAAGCAAATAAATTTCACCTGCTGAGTGGAAGGATTTAAAAAAGTCAATCTCTTGACTTTTTCCAGAGTGAATCAAATGGAGGCAACAAAAATTGAGGGAGACGACGAATTAGACAAAAACAAACGGCAGACAATCAAAAACGACTCGACGAATAGTTCAATCTAAACTCTTAACTAACCTACTAGCCTCGCCTAAATCAGAAATATCAAAGGAAAAGAAATAAAGTTTAGCATATACTGCCTTAGGGGTTTTAAAGAGCAGTTACAATTTTTTAGGGCAGCGCAAGTTGGAGGGGGCTGCGGTCTTTGAGGATAGTTTAGCTGCTGAGGGTTTTAGGTAGACGTGGTTGTTTGTGACTGGGATAAGGAGGAGCATTTACTATGGGAGCTCTTGACTTCCAAGATTACCAGCAGCTCCTATACATTAGATTTCAATACATTAAAAACTAAGCTGAAAAATGTTCAATGTTCGAATACAGAATTCAACGCTCTAAAACGGAATTCAATGCGGAAAAGAAAGTAGCCAAAGTTGAAGCATGAATATACTTGCTTCCGCTAAAACATAGCTTCAGGTAAAACTCTTTATCAACCTGACCTAAATCAGTTATATCAATGAAAAAAATGACAACTAACTGCTTAAAAAACTATAAAAAGTGTTTTCAAAATGCAGACAATTTATTAGTTTTGGGGTTTAGGGTTGGAGGAGTATTGGGAGGTGGTGGCCGGTGTCAAAGAGGGGAAGGTAGATTTGGTCGGGGAAGGTATTTGGTGGTGGGTGTGTGTGTGTGTGTGGGGGGGGGGGGGGGGGGTTAAGTAGAGGGTCTAAAACTGAATCAATGTGCGAAAAGAAGAAAGAAGTCCAAGTCATGAACAATCTTGCTTCAGCAATCAAAAACTCTTTTAAAATACTAATACTCAACTTCGAGTTGTAAAAACACCATGAGACCAACACTAGCCTGGCTATAGCTTCACCGCTATTAAAAAGCATGAAAATGCTTTAAAATCACATATCAAAACCGTTCAATAGCAGATTTATTTTTAACTATCAGTTCATGTCTTTATAAAGGATGAACTTTTATTTAAAAAATGGACAATAATCCTTGAAGTAGTTGGATAAAACTACTTCATCAACTCGAGATACAAAGCAGATTTCACAGTTTCAAGCTGAATGCAGCATTTTTTATCCACGGTTCCAAACAAAACTAACACACAAACACAGATTCATTTTTCCCTATTCGAACCCTAAGCGTGGAAAGTACTCAAACTTTCCACGCTTTCCTCAATTTCCAACAAAATTGGCGAGAGCTTTATTTTTGACACTTCAGAACACATTTTTTGATACTTCAAAACCCCTTTCTAGAAAAAATGAGAAAAAAATGGTGGCCGCCGACATTTAATTGTAATGACCCGCCTTGACAACGCAATCCGACACAAAATTTTAAAATCAATTGATTTAATTTCTCAAAACTTTTATATTAATTATTCAAAAATGAATTATTTTCAAATATTGAAACATAACCGACTAACGTCAGGCGAATTGCTCTCAAACGACCGGCGAGTAGTTGGCTTCGTCAGTAGCTAGCCACAGTTTAGTGCGGCTAGCTTTAGCTTGATTCAACTCTGCAACTTTCAGTTTTCTAGCCTGTTTAGTAAATAAATCAAATTCTTATATTGATATTTTAAAAAATTGCAAAATATTGCAAAATCTTCAAAAAAAAATATTAAAAAACATAACCGACTAACGTCGTTCCAATTGCTCTCAAACGACCGGCGAGCGGTTGGATTCGTCAGTAGCTAGCCACGGTTTAGCCTCAGGCTAACTTTAGTTTGATTCGACACTGCAACTTTTAGTTTTCTAACCTTGTAAATAAATCAAAAAAACTGATTTTAAAAATTTGCAAAAATGGCAAAATTAAAAAAACTTCCAGATTTCGCAGTGAAAATGTTCAAAACTATTTTTTTGTCTCTGCATTCATGTCATGTAACTCATCTGCATGACTTGAAAGCTTCGTTGGCCAGTAATGATTGAAAAAGGACAAAAATAACCAAAAATTACAATAGCAAATTTTAACAAAATCTTGCCGAAATTCAAGATATTAAAATCTTCAAAACCATTTCATTGTCTAAAGAGACTACCCAGTATCTCTATTTCAAGCTTTAAATAGTTTAACCGGCCCATAAAGATTCATAAACTTGGAACATACATAATTTCCGAAAATTTGACAAAAATAAATTTTATCAACAAATTGGTAAATCTGGAGTCGTTAAAAAATTGATAGCAATTCCATTAACTCTAGAATCTATGCAATAGCCTATCATCAAACCTTGGAAGAGAACAAGGACCCTGGTGTCGGAAAAAAATTATAAAAAAATCAAAAAGATTCAAAAAATATGAAAATTGCAAATATTTTTAAAAAACTGTTGATATTAAAAACTGGAAGACAATTCATTTACATCTATGCAGTACCTTATAATCAAACCCTCAAGGAGGTTCGCTGTCCCATGGGGTTGAAGAAACCTAAAAAAATAACAAATTTAAAAAAAAAAAAGCTGGTTTTGTCAAAAAACGCTAAAATTCGTGATGTTCAACTGTTGAAAACCGTTCCATTACCGTTACAAGCTATACAGTAACCTATTATCAAACCCTGCAGGAGGTTCGTTGGCCCTTGAGGTTGGAAAAATCAAAAAATGACAAAATTTCAAATAACTTGAAAAATTGCAAGTTTTATCAAATTTTTGCTAAAATTTGTGATAAAATAATGAAAACAACTCCATGGCCACTAAAAAATTTAGTACCCTACTATCAAACGCTATAGGAGACTTCCTAGCTCCGAAAAACTTAAAACAAAAATTAAAACACACCCGGCAGATTGCCGGAAATAGCCGCCGTTGATTCCTATAACTCTATTGGGATTGAAAGAAAAGAAAATATCAACAAAAATTGATTTTTGTATAAAAACATTTCTAAGTGCGATTTATTTTGATGTCATTTCGTAATGAACATACTCCTGTCTCTCAGTGAGAGGCTACAGGGTCCAGTATCAATACCAATAAGCATTATAGATAGTAACTAAAACTTATGAGAACAAAGTTCAAGTACGGGCATCTAAAAATGGGCTTTATGGGTTTATCCCTTTTCTATTTCTGACTTTGATTAATTTATACTGACTCTCTTCATTTTGAAATGCTTTGCTGAGCAGCTGCTGTTTAAAAGGACTCTGAGCAGAATGACTGAAGAGTGAAACTAGCCTAGAGAAGTCAACAAGATTTCACGCAAAATGTTGAAAATGCGGCAAAATGGGTAAAGCGAAAAAAAGCTCGACGAAGTAAAAAAAAGGAGCGCTATAATAGCCGGCTGAGAAGATGAGGGGGGCTAATAATAATGTCAATAAATTTTATAATTCGAAAAATGCATGTTTTATAAAAAAAAATTGCTTAAATTCGCGATGTTAAAATGTTGAAAAACCATTCCATTACCACTAGAAACCATACAGTAACCTATTATTAAACCCTGGAGGTTTGGTTGCTCTTGAGGCTGGAGAAACCTAATAAATGACAAAAAAATTTCAAAAAAGTTGAGGGGTTGGGGGGTGGGGGCAATAGTGGGGGGGGGGGGGAGGGGGGGTTCAACAGTGGGGGTGGGGTGTCTTCAACCTCTTAAGAACCGCCCTTCACACCATAAGTGTAAGTCTCTAAAACAGTTTGAGCTGAAACAGAGCTGAGGGGCTCTAAGAGCACTTAATGCCAGCTGGGCACTACCTGTTTATCCCGTTTTTGAGGACAAAAAGTCAAAAGCGTCAGACAAAAAATCGGTCAAGCGAAAAATCGTATAAAAAAGACCGACAGGACTAATATAATTGCTAAAAACTTCGTTTGAGAGCAATTAATATGAAAAATTTGTCTATGAATGAGTACAAGTAGCTCTCAAACCTATTACGCTAACTGTTCACTTACATAATTGGTGGTTTCGTTGAACAAACTCTAAATTATTAATTTCGTTAAGTGAGATTTTGCATCCAAATAACATTTGAGTTGAAATTTAATGAAAAGTCTAGAATTGTGAAGTTTAATAAATTAATAAAAAGAAACTTCGAACAAACCCTATCGAGATTTAAAGAATTGCGAGATAATTGTCATAGTAGTTGACGAGTCGGTTAGGGATTAGATCCATGGAAGTTTTATCTTTCAGACACCCACCCCTAGACCTTAAAAACGGTCAACCAAAAATTTTTAATGAGGAAAACACACGAGTACAATAATTGCTTCAAGCTTTGCTGGAGAGAAACTAATCACTTAATAATAAATCACTTGGACAAAAATTGTTTAAAAGACGAGCACATCAGTACCTATATATTTGCTCAAATGGTCTTAGAGCAATGAAATGCATTCAAAATTCTTTCATACAAAGACTCACCTTATAGGACGCCTGATGATGCAAGTTGTGCAGAAAGAGGAGAAATCGGCTTGGTCGCTCTCAACATATGAAATTATTGCCTAAAACAGCAGAACATTTAATCTCATTTTTTGGACCGGAGAGATAGGCGGCTAACATCAATTGAACAAACAAAAACTCATTTACCTGCTTTTTAGCTTCCATTGATCTTTTCAAGTAACCAGGATCCGAAAAGACTGTCTTGTAGAAATTATAGCAGAGAAAGAAGGAGAAAAACAGCAGCATCAAATTCGTTTTCCCGCTCACTTCGTTCCAATAATAATGAAACCACGTGAAATACATCAGTACTTTCTGGGCTAAATAGGTAGAAAAGGGTAAAATTTGCACTGAGTTTAGCGTCAAGCAAGATCCGCTGATGTATTTGGCTGTGAGAATAACTGCAGGAATTAGAATTAGTTTGAGCATAAAGTGAAGATAGCTTTCTAGGAGTAACCCAATAAGGCCCATACATACGAAAGGCAGGGTGAAGGTCATTTTGTCGATCGTTTTCTGAAACAAGCATGGCACCATATACTTTCTGTTTGCTTTAATGCCTTGCTAAAATTGCTTCTTTTGGTTTATACATTCCCGTACACATTATACAATGCACTGAAAATAAATTCTAAAAACTCATCAGCAATTGTTGAAGCAATCAAATCTGCTTGTCTTCGCGATTTCTTTGCAAGGTGACAAATTTTATGTAGCTAGCAATTGTTTTGGGGCGTAAGAAGAAAACTTTTGTTAGCTTTCCAATAATGGGTTGTGTATTTTAAACAAGTCGTCCAGCTGCAGTTTTAATGTCGCAGAAAATTGAAGCTAATGCTTCAAGTTGTTAACTTAAGATATCTGATTCAGAGATGAAACCAAAATAGCGGACAGGTGGCCCAAAAAAGAGGACAGATTGCGAGTTTCATAGATCTGCATTCTGAAATGATAAACATAGCCGGCCAATTGTCGAAAATAGGCGCCGTTTACCCGTTTAAGGCACATCGCGATTAAAACTGAAAAAGACGAGATAGAAATTGACAGAATTTTTCTAAGTGTCAAAAGAGTTCTAACTTGCGCAGTTTGAGTCAGATTCAAAAATTATGATTAATTCAGCTCCTAAATTGAAAGCTAACAGGGTTAAAACTAATGCCAGCTAGCAATCGCTCTGATAAACTTTGATAACCTGATGCATAACAACCAAATGACCGGGCTATATTGGTTTATCCCTTATCTTTGACCGTTTCCACTATATTATCTTTTGATTTTGACAGTATTCACTCTGTATTGCGTCATTCAATGAGAGAAAAAAACCATTCAGTTGAAACAGTGAGTGAAATAAGTGAGCAGTCAAATGCAAAAGTCGTGACTCAAGTTAAACGAAAAGCATGATCGAATGGTTCAATGAATTGCAAAGGCAGCAGGACAAGTTCTTACCTACAAACCACAGAACATTTATTCAATAAACAGAAAAACGTAGATATAGAACAAACTATGAATAGATTGCCAAAACCATTAAAATATTTTGATCCAAAGACCCATAAAACAAAAACAGTATAACATAGCCGGAATAAACAGATACATAATTGAGTAAGAAAAAGGTTATCACAGCCACCTTAAAAAATTTAATAATTCAAAATTTATCATTGAGACATTTTCGTGTTAAAAAAACTGGCAACAGAGGTTCAATCCCAAAGCCCCTGCGTAAAAATCAGAAGCATAAACCATTTGACTATTAGACCATTGTTACCGTTTATTTTACAATCAATTTTGTTTTAGCAACAGACATAATTTCTGATTGCTCAAAATTTAGGTCACATAATTGAGTTAGAAAAAAGTTATCGCAGTCACCTTAAAAACTTTAATAATTCAGAACTTTATCATTGAGACATTTTCGTGTGCAAAAAAATGGCAACAAAGGTTCAATCCCGAATCCCCGGCGTAAAAATCAGAAGCATAAACCATTCGGCTATTAGAACATTGTTACCGTTTATTTTACAATCAATTTTGTTTTTTAGCAACAGACAATTTCAGATTGCTCGAAATTTAGGTCACATAATTGAGTTAGAAAAAAGTTATAGCCGTCACCTTAAAAACTTTAATAATTCAGACCTTTATCATTGAGACATTTTCGTGTTAAAACAATTGGCAACAGAGGTTCAATCCCAAATCCCCGGCGTAAAAATCAGAAGTATTAACCATTCGGCTATTAGACCATTGTTATCGTTTATCTTACAATCAATTTTATTTTTTGTAAGAAAATTTTATTTTTTGTAAGACATAAATTATGATTGCTCGCAAATTAAGTCACGCAAAGAGCAAGGAATCAGGCGTGAAAAAGTCACTGAAGAAGTCAAACGGAAGAATGAATAGAAAAAATGTAACAAAAACAAGGAGCACACGAGTATAGCTACATACAGCTTCGAGGCCATAAAAATCAAAAACAGATAGCCGTATTTGAACAAAAAGGCACTAGCGAATTTGTTTTCAACGCTCACTCTACTTTATACATAAAATGAAAACATTCACGTCCCAAAACCACTCGGATTTTTGCGTGTGACTCAGATCTTGAAAAAGACAGCGTCCCAAGGAAAATTCAAATTTTTTGAAATGTAAGGAGAGCGAAAAGCTGTTGCGAACCTGACGGCGAATACTAACAAACATAGCCGACAGATTGCCGGAAAATAGCCGCGATAGACACTCGCGGCCTTCCATGAATTGAAACACCTAAAGAAATAAGATAGACAGATCGACCACCAGTCCTTCAATAGACCACTAGACTTTTCGGGTTAGCTTCGGACTGTCAATTTTTTGACACATACGTTCTATAATGAAAACTCCCTTAAAGAGCTATTTCAAAATTGATATTCGAGATCAAAAACTCAAGACCAATAATCACAAATTAGGGCATATAAGATTGGCACTACTTAGATGCACACTATTAACTAGTAAATCTTCATACATAAAAAATTAAAGTTCCATAAGTGAGTTCAGAAGTCATTTTTTGAGTGACGTAAGTCATGAAATTGACCTAAAAGCAGATAGACATCACGTACACAAATTTTAACTGCAAAGCAATAGAAGTCACTGAAGTCAATTCCAAGAAGTCAATTCCAAGAAGTCAGGTCGTAAGAATCATCGATGGAGACAACGAATTAAAAAAAACATAGCAGGACAAGTCCTGACGTCCAATTCAAAGAACTTTCATTGACTAAACAACAAACGACTTATAACGGACTATGAGTGAATTGGGAAAAACATTTCTAAAAAAATCAGATAAAAAATTTAAAAAACAAAAAATTGGTGTCAAAATGCCGCATGTGAACAAAACACCACTAGCGAGAAATGAAAATTTGGTTCAAACAAAAAACAAGGCCTAGCATTAGCTATTAATGGATTGGGAAAACCATTTAGACAAAACCCGATCCAAAAAAATCGAAAAAACAGTAAAA
This sequence comes from Convolutriloba macropyga, assembly GCF_964194025.1. NCBI lineage: Eukaryota > Metazoa > Xenacoelomorpha > Acoela > Convolutidae > Convolutriloba > Convolutriloba macropyga. Next base: position 35,272,852 of record NC_134479.1, on the reverse strand, counting down.
ATCAAAGTGAAATTGCCGCATGTGAACAAAAAACCACTAGCGAGAAAGCGAATTTTTGTTCAAACACCATTTTCTCACTCTACTTTAAATTTGGAGCGAAAAAATTTCACGCCGCAAAACCACTCGCTTTTTTTGCTCCGTTTCCTGTTTCGGCGTGACCAAAATCACTACTCCAATTTGACTTCAAAAATCATGAAAATGTGTGAACAGATCTTAAAAAAGACAGCGCCCCAATACAATTCAAATTCTTTGAATTGTAAAAAACAACGATGTCCCCAAAAATAGCCGCTATCGCTTCGCGGCTATTAAAAAACAGACCTAAAAAGAGAAAATTCTCTTCTAGTGACACATACGCAGTCGACACTTTATCGACTTGAGTTAAAGCAGAGAAAAATACTTTTGAAGGGGATAAAGTCATTTTTGAGAGCAAAGTTACGTGAGGCCAAAAATCTCATAACGCGAATCAACAGAGCTCGCTCCACTAAGAGTGAAAGCTCTTTTTCACTCCACTTCCTGTTTCGACAGGACAAAAATCACTACTCTAATTTGACTTCCAAAATCATTTGACCGAAAATCATCAAAATGTGTGGACGGATGGATCTTACAAAAGAGAGCGCCCAAATATAATTCAAATTCTTTGAAGCGTTAAAATCAAAAAAGATTGCCAACAGTAGCCCCCATCTATCTCTTAATAACCGACTAACGTCGGCCTAATTATTCTCAAACGAGCGGTTGGCTTCGGTAGTAGCATCTGCGGGCTAGGTAAGTTATAATTACGGCGTGCATTAGTGAAGGCTGAGCGGGAGGCTGTTCGAGGCGCAGGGTCCAAATCGCCGGGTGGTAGAGCATGGTGAGCTTGGGCTCTCCTCAAGTTCCGGTGATTCGCATATTCTGAGACCAGTAAGGGGTAAGGCTCTAAAGAGTTGTTCAGCCATTTAATGTCCTCTGCGCTTTATCTTTTTATCCCGTTTTCCATGACGAGAAGTTAAAACCGTCGACGAAAAATCAGTCAAGCAAAATATTGCAATATTACATTAAAATCATCAGAACATTATATACAACATAAATTTAAGTTTGTCCGTAGCCAAAATGATGCGTAAACTCACCCCAGTAATTTTTACTATTAAACATAGTAAAACTATGTAGACTAACATCGGAAAAATTAATCTCGAATGACGCGCGAGTAAATTTAATTCAGGGGCTGCAGCCTAGATAAATTTTTCTTTGTGCGCGCAAAAACAACAGACTAATGTACGATTCTGTCACCTTGACTGAGGCAATAACCTCTCGGCTATCAGGGCCTTATTATCGTCTCTTTAACAATCGGTTTTGTTTAAACAACCTTTATTTCGGAGGGAGTGCAATTGAAATCACTCATAAATCAAAAAGAAATGCGTGGAAGTCATTTGAGAAGTCAACGATTACTGCAGATGAAAAGCGCAAAAACGGTAATGTGAAAAATTTGCATAAAAAAGACACACATTCGCCTTAATAACCGACTAACGTCGGCCTAATTATTCTCAAACGAGCGGTTGGCTTCGGTAGTAGCATCTGCGGGCTAGGTAAGTTATAATTAGGGCGTGCATTAGGGAAGGCTGAGCGGGAGGCTGTTCGGGGCGCAGGGTCCAAATCGCCGGGTGGTAGAGGATGGCGAGTTTGGGCTCTCCTCAAGTTCCGGTGATTCGCATATTCTGAGACCAGTAAGAGGTAAGGCTCTAAGAGAGTTGTTCAGCCATTTAATGTCCTCTGCGCCTTATCTTTTTATCCCGTTTTCCATGACGAAAAGTTAAAACCGTCGACGAAAAATCAGTCAAGCAAAATATTGCAATATTACATTAAAATGATGAGAACATTATATACAACATAAATTTAAGCTTGTCCGTAGCCAAACTGATGCCTCTCTTCTACGTAAACTCACCCCAGTAAATTTTATTATTAAACATAATTAAACTATGTAGACTAACATCGGAAAAAATAATCTCGAATGACGCGCGAGTAAATTTAATTCAGGGGCTGCAGCCTAGATAAATTTTTCTTTATGCGCGCGAAAACAACAGACTAATGTACGATTCTGTCACCTCGACTGAGGCACTAACCTCTCGGCTATCAGGGCCTTATTATCGTCTCTCTAACAATCGGTTTTGTTTAAACAACCTTTATTTCGGAGGGAGTGCAATTGAAATCACTCATAAATCAAAAAGAAATGCGTGGAAGTCATTTGAGAAGTCAACGATTATTGCAGATGAAAAGCGCAAAAACGGCAATGTGAAAAATTTGCATAAAAAAGACACACATTCGCATATTTGCATCTCATCCCAGAGCAGTTAATCACTTTTGCCGAAGATAAAACGACGTGAAGTAGAAAACCTTGACTTTAGTGGAGATATTATTTTGGCGAGACTTTAGAAAATACGGTTGCTTTTCGAGACTTGTCATGAAATGTTTCAGCCGACCTATGGTCCAAGCCATAAATAATCAATACCACAAAAAGTAGTCTAATTACAGATTTAGCTTACAGGATTTTTATGAAAAGTCCTCCAATTTCTCCTGGCAGTGAGCTCAGTGACTTGGATATGTTTCTCAATGCGCTTTTTCATCACAATGTTTGTCACTGTCTTCAAAGCCGACTTGACCGATTCTCCCTAAAAACATGCAGAATACGCCTTAATATGTTCTATTATATATTTTATATAACATATATATAATATGTTCTATATATTGTTTTTAAGATGATAGAACTCAGTGCATTTACCTTTTTGTTGGGAATATCGAGTGATGCATTGCAGTTGAGCAGCTTCGTCACTGCCGAGTAGTTGTTCGTTCCCAGAGCATAATGCAAAGCCGTGTTGCCGAACGATTTATCAGTCTAAAAAAAAACAAACATTTTAAAACACAATTTCTTCATTTCATGCAGAGAAAATCAACCGTAATTTTTTCTTCGTCGCCACTTTTATAAGTTATTTGCAGCTCAGATAAAATCAAATGCTTTTGAAAATTCACAATCTATACAAATTTCACAATCTATTATTTTTGCGAAACAGCGCAATAAATTTTGATCAGTTCAAAACGGGTTAAAAGCACAAAACTTTGGTCATAAAATGCATTCTGGTCAAATTCGGACGAATTGTTCAGCAGGTATTGACTGTGATATATTAAGGTTAACTGATGTTCTCAGCATTTTGCAACAGAAGACCCCAGTGGTCTCGTTATCTGTCCTCAATTTCTATCGTAATAACGAAATTAATTCTTTCTTTCTTTATGAATCACAAATCTATAATAGTTACAAAACTATAATAGTTACAGAAACTTTTTTGCTATAGTTACAAAACATGCATTTTCTTAAATGTTTGGCGCTTATACACAGAAAAATGTTTGCTGCTTACAACCGATAAAAAAATTATCGGTTAGACCAAAACTGCACTAGAAACAAGTAACTCAACGAAATGCTTCATCAAAAATTACTCGAATAATCAGTATGATGTCAATTCAATACTGACCTTGTTAACACTTGCTCCAAGGTTTATGAGAAGTCGAGTTGGGTCTTCTCTGAAATAAGGTACAGGTGCAAACATTATCAACTGAATCCCTGATTAACAGTGTAAACATTTATTGAATTTCGCTCAAACAAGTTTAAAAATGACATATCTCAGCAGTGCCAGATTCTACAAACATAACCGACTAAACGTCGGAAGAATTGCTGTTGAACGAATAGTGGGAGCTCTAATCAATTGCAGCCTGCTTCAGTCGGGGGGGAGCCTAAATGGGACTAAGAAGTTCAATAGTGGGCTTCAAATAACCACATTAGAGGTTAACATATACCACTATTAAGTGAAAAATGGCACCAGTTTCGGCGCACTTTTCATTTGACTTTTAGTATTAAATTGCCGCCAATTGAGTTCAACTGCTTGAAATTGTGATTGAGAGAAAATTTTAGATCACGCGAAATGCAAAAAGTCAAGGGCGTAAAAGTCAATCAAAAAGTCAAAATTGTCAAGCGAAAATTTTGCATAAAAAAAAGACACACACGTTTACAATAATTGCTATGAACTACGTTCAAGAGCAATTAAAAACCAGACTTTCCTATATATAATGCCAGATTTCAAACTTCGAAGTTTGGATTTCAAACAAGGTTACTCTGCAAAATTCACTATGAAATTCCGACTTATAGCTCCAATCACTGCGGCTCTTGACGAATGCCGGATTGTTTCAAAGATTTCATGAGAGTCACCTAACCTATCCTTTAGTAACGTTCAGAACTCCAACATCAAATTACAAGTCTTTAACTTTAGACAGGATGTCGTTATCAAACATCAATTTTTATTCTAGTTAGCACATAGCATGACAAATCTGTTACATTGATTAGAACCCTTTGCCCCTTAACGAACGAAAACATTAATCTGCGACATCTCTAATTGACCGACTAACCTTACAACACCACTTTTTAATCCTGTTAGCATCACTTTAAGATGACTCCTCCAAAACGGCTTCAATCATAGCGAAGTAACACAACATATTGAAATCTATTAATCCTTCGTCGCCCAGTTATACAAATTTTTCTTTTCAAAAATAGCAATAAACGGAAATTTAGAGAAGAACAGAGTTTCACCGAAATGAAGTCCTCTTACCCAGAGCTGTGCAGTATTGCGTGCATTAGAGCCGTACGTCCATTCTGCTCATCAGTGCAGTCTACGTCACACGCTCCAGTTGCAATCAGGTAGGCCACAATAGGCGTGTGACCACTTTGGGATGCAACATGCAAACTGTTCAGACCTGAAATTTGCAGCAGCATAGATTTTTTTGCTCTAGTTAAACAATTTTCTGCGTTTTGTTGGTCTAGTTAAACAACCCCGACCAACAAAACGCAGAAAAACCAGATGTCAAATATTTTGTCTTGCAAATCATTCATAAAAAGTAACTCCAAAACACAATTATCAATAAAGTCTGTGATATCATTCAGGCAATTAAAGGTAACATAGAATTGACAAAAAACAATACAAACTGAATTAAAGCAAGATATTACGAAACAGAGATAAAAAACTAATATAACTGACAAAAAGGACAAAAGTTAAACGATTCTGATCAATTTTAAAAAAGAGCTGAAAATCAAGTTAATCGCTTTATTAGAACCCGAGGAAAACAAATTGCAGTCGATAAAGATCCAATGACCGTTCAGACTACAGTTTACTGATATCGCTCAAAGGCGAGACTTCATCTACAAGTCTAGCAATTTTTTGAGGGTCAAAAGAAATCCAAAGCGAATTGACTGAAATAATGTATGCCACAAAATTCCAACAGGCTGAAAAACAGGCTGATAAAACGGATAGCCTCTCTTCACCTGGAAAAGATAAAACGGATAACCTCTCTTCACTTTGCTTTATAATTTTGTCTGAATCGACTACGACAACAACCGAGCAGAATGAAAGGGAGAAGCCGCAAAATTTGTCAACTGTAAAGTAGGAGTGTCAATGTATAATAGGAGTTCGAATGGCAAATTCAATGCTCAATAAAATGCATTTAAAAGAATAAAGTAGAAGTGAGAGACTTATCCTGCAAAAGTCAAACGCAACCTCGCCAAAGATAGGTTTAAGATCAGAAGGAAAGCGCAAATAGAATAAAACATTGATGCTCGTGTTCACCTGGAAGACGCGAAAGAAGCCGAACGGGCACATAGTTAAATACCATTAAATGAGAATTGAAGCCGAATAAATCAAGATCGCTGATTGGTCGATTCTAAACAACAACCAACGTCAATTTTGTAATCACAAATTTGTTTTTAACTGTCATCGCAAACTCAACCCGCAAGGACCCGAGCTCGCACTATTAAAATCAAGCAAAGAAAGTTCGCCATTTCTTAATTCTTCAGTACTTTAATTTAGAGCATCAGATTGTCACTCCAATGAGACCTTATACTGATTCAACATTTCTTTCTGCGTCTAATTACAGGTGTCTATTGACAGGTGTTGATTGATTTTCTATTTTAAAAGCCCTCCATTCATCCTTAGCGATTATTGACACGTTGACTTTCTTCTGAAAAAATAACGAAAGTTTACCACGTCTCAGGTGATAAAATTCTTATAGACAATTTAGGATATTTACAAAATTGAGGAGTTTTTCTTACGAAATTGAATAGCTTACTCATACATACTCTTCATATGCATACGCTCACTGTTTCTGAAGTTCCATAAAAATGTAGTTACAATTTCCCACTGAAAAATTATCCCACAGTACTTACAAATGATAAGTTCACGTCTGCTTCGTAGTCTCTTACTACTATGAATGATTCGGAGTTTTTCAAACTTTCAATGGGGGAGGGTTTGCATTTTAAAATCACAAGCTCGGATAGTACGCAAGCGGCAAAAGTCAAGCCAAGTAAGGAAAAATTATTAATACTGCAAGAAATTGCCAAAAATTGTTAAAATTTATCAATTTCCTTAAGTTCTCTCAATGAAAACACTATTTTACAAAAAAAATTGTAATCAATTGATAACTAAATAAACTTGGTCGCTTAACATTCGCTTTAAATCACAATGAACGCAATAAATTTAAACAAGGACCGAAAAAATCAAATCAAAAATGATCATGAAAAAGACCAAAGAGACAGAACAATATTTAAACGCAAAAAATCATATGTTACCAAAACCAAGCCCTATGAATAACCTCATAAAAAGAGGGTTGTTCAAAATTTGCAATTGAAGCTAGCAAAACCTCATTGTCTTATTACGTTAAAATCAATTGCAAACATACTTGAAAAAAAATCCAAAGGAAATTGTTCCAAAAATTCACAAACAAAAAAGTAAAAGGAAACAAGATAAAAATTATTAGTTCAAATTGATAATTTTTAACTAAAAAAGGCAGGGCGAATAAAACTATAGGTCTCAGGAGAATTTTAGAACCAAAAATGCTAGAATGAGGAGAATACATACATTGTGAAGAAATATAATAATTAGCGATTTCTGAAAAATCAAAAAAGTAAGTTGGAAACTCTTAAAAATCAAAACAAATAAATGAGGTTAAAAAACATGAACTTTTTGCCATTAAGCAATCGAAGTTTAAGAACATTACATAGCCATCTTCCTGTCTAAGTTAGAAGTAAAAAAAAGCTCAATTTCGCAACAGTAAAACAAATTAAAAAAAAAACAACAATGCTCAAAAAATGGTTAAAGAATTTCATTGTATTTTGAACAGCTATCGCCAAAAACAGTTCAATTGGCAACAAAACGAATCCAAAAACACCGATGGCGCACCAAAAGAATTTTTATGGCAAAAAAACTCAAAGTAAAAACAAAAAACTCAGAAAACTTTGACAAAAACCGCCAAGATCGAATCGTATGTGTACAAATTTATAAATCAAAAACACCTCACGTCAACAGCTCTCACAATTACTGTGGTATTGATTTCAGATGATTGCATATTCATGCCGCATTGATCAAAATTTACTTCAACAAAAAACTAAGTTACAATAAAAAAAAATGGGCCAAATTGACGAAAACACGGCTAAAGGCTGTCATCTATATGCGCCAATCTCTCAAAAACTCTTTTCGAAGTCAAAAAGTCATTCACTGAATGCAGCGCGTGAACAAAAAACTGCTCTCGCTCAGAAAAACTTAGTTCACACGGCAATTTCACTCATTTTCACTATTAGGTCAAAACGCCGCCTGAACAAATCGTACTTCCGGTAGAAAAAACCTCAAGAAAACCAATACTCCTCTACGAGTCGTTAATAATATTAGCACCACTAAAATAGCCGGCTGAGAAGCTGAAGCGGCGATTAATAATCAGCCTGTCTCATAATTTTGCAGATTTTAGGTATTTCCAAGCGATTTTTACTACGGCGGAAATTTTGGTATACCTCTGCGGCGTTATGAAGAAAATTTAAACTTGGCTTACCGTTAACGTCCGTGACCAAAGGACTTGATCCATAATGCAGTAACAGAACAACCATCTGCAAATGCCCCTGTCTAATTGCCCACTGAAGGGCATTTGTGTTCAGGTCTCCGCACTTTCTGTCAATTATGGCTCCTTTCATAATTAGATATCTGACTATGGATACCCTGTTGTTTATAGACGCCCAATGCAGAAGTGAAATTCCTTCTTTGTCCAATTGATTCACATCTGTCTGTCCCGATTCTATCATCTTTCGCACAACGTCGAATTTACCTAAAGTAGTCCTCTCATATTAACGCTCAAATAATCGCCACCCAGAAAACAAATATGATTGAACCTGTTAGTTATCACTAGTAGACGTGTCTAACTTGGAAAAGAACCATAATTTAGATTCTAGTAAAGGCTCCAGTAGAGGAAATGACTTTCCCTAAGATTTGAAATTCTTCTAAATTTAGAGGCCTGTTGAATCTGGGATATTTTAGTTTTTTGGGTCTTTCCCATTACAGCCCCCCCCCCCAACCCATGGTAGTGGTCAGATAACCTAGAAATTGGATGCTAAAGAGTTTTATGATTTTTGTAGGCGCAGACTTGTTTCAGGCCCTCTTTCGAAACACAAACCAACTTTTGAGTTTTGTCATAACAACATTAAACAATGAATAATTATCATAACTAAAAAATTAGCTAAGGTGTTCATATTTATTGTGAAAACCACCATCATTATCGACAATATTACTTATATTTTTAAAAATAAAACTGATTTTTCATTATTTTTCATCTTTTAACAAAAATATAAATGAAAATTAAATTTTCCGAAATTTTATGACAAACTCCACCATGATCTTCCCAACAAGCAACCCCACCCTCAGCGCATCTGCTTCTTACTTATTAAAAATGATCTGTTCTGTTTTGCCTCACTCCCCATATTTTCATACCACTCAATTCGAATTGATGTGTACTTATATAGCACGTTATGAAAAAAGGTGGGTCTTTCCCATTATAGCCCCCAGCTCAGTGGTCAGATAACATATAGCCCCCGTCCCCCAATCATGGTAATTATACCATAATGGTGAGGGCTATAATGGGAAACTCTTTTTTTGCCAATTATGGTGTTCTCTCTACTTTACCCACTATTTTCATTGCAATTAACGTAAGAATTTTTACATATGATTATGAATAACTAAACAAAGAAACGAATCGTTAAATTTTTTAAGCGCTCCCATAGACGGGCCTTAATTACCATATTGTGTCGCTTGAACGATGTCTGTGTTGGCTCCAGAAGGCAGACCATCAGCAGACGTTCCATCAGTGGTTTGCGCCTCTTCTGGATAATCTATTTTTTCAAAATGACCTATTAGCCCAGAGTTACAGTCCGGATCTTTTTCTTGCTGCATGTTTACCCTGAAAAAAAGCAAAATTAAAAAAGAGAACGATTATTAACCCTCCAGTCAGAATTTATTAAACCTCCAGGCAACACAAAACTTCATTTGCAATTTGATCGGCACGATACATAGTGCTATACAAAAATCTTAAAAAATTGAATTTCTGGATCTATACTAACCCCCTCCTAAACCACCCCCAGTTGGTGATGGGTATATGATGGTAAATACACCATGATGTGGGCCTATAATTTCATGGGGGGCTATGAGAGAGAGAGTTTAGGCTTCTGTGGGTCTTTCCACATGGGTTTGCACCCTTCATATAACGACTGAGCTGAGCTTCTGCACCGGGTTACAATGTCCACAGCTGCAGTTGAAAGCCCAGGAACATAAGTTGACTTCCGAATAACTTTTGAACAAGTAGTTCCAGTATATTTTTGATAAATATTTCTTATCAATTTGATCGAGATCGACGTTCCCTACTTTTCGTATTATATTTAGTAAATAACTGGTTCTTTTCCAGAAGTGAAAGACCCGAATTCTCTGAAGCTCAGAAGATCTTACGCAGTGATGACTCCTCTGCTATTGGTTGATCAATTTCCGTACTTCATTTATCGGGATTGTTCAAAATATTTAGCAGATGCGGTTACTGCTTTCCCGACAACAGTCGGCACACTGGCAGCGAGACTCATGCGGAATATTTTATATCTTTAGTTAATTGAGCGTGTTACAATAGAGTGGTTAGCTCTGATTGTACTTTTGTTGTTCAATGAATGAATTTAATCCTCCTTTTGGTCAGTACCCAATATCGGTTCCATCATCCTGGTAAATTTATCCTGGTAAATTTATTCGTCAGTACCCAATATCGGTTCTATCATCCTGGGAAATTTATCCTGGTAAACTAACGAAGTCAACACATGTATCGGTTTCGTTGAAATTGTTCGAAGCCCAAGCTTTGTTTAATCAAATGTCTATTTTGTTTTCTTTACACCTGCAAAATTTGTGTCAGCCATAAATCAGTTAATAAATTATCCTTTAAACTAAACCTTTGACATTGAAACCCAAGGTTTTTAGTGCAACTTTTTTGGATCTTCTCAATTTGTGCCCCATCACATCAGTACGTTATGCGTCCTCAATTCTTTTGTCGATCATTGACAGTATCTTTTTTCCGGCGTTGGTTTGCCAAATACTGGATGTAGTGTTCCAGCTGCGGAAGCTCTGACCGCAATTGGTCATTCATTTTCTGCTTCTCTGCAAAAAATTTCTCTAATTTTATGGCGAATTGTTTGAAAATTGACTCTGTTTTAAGTCTGCTTTGGCGAAAAGGCTACAATGTAGGTTTTCATCACTTACATTTAAGTTAGTATTCATTGACCACTGATATATTTCACAAATCAACTTCTTCAACGATTCTTCATATTGTTGAAAACTGCTGTCCTCTAGTTTGACATTTGGATACAGCCGTTTACTTGCAGTAAGTGTATAATTATGATACAAAACTTTTGTAAGAGGATCCATATATCTAATAGATGAAAAATTTTGACCCTCTTTTAAAACAAAAACTTCATCTGTGCAGAAAGGCAGCTTAGTTTTTGTTGCTACCAACTTGGCACAATTCTAAACATATGAAACTGATCCTGCTCTTTCAACATGATTTCCTTTCTCGGCAAGCCTTACTGATTGATTCACGACCCTTTTGATAGCTCAATCATTCTTTGAAATTTCAGTTTTTGAATTTCAAATTAGCGCGTTCTCATTTTCATAAAAAAAGTTCCATTCTTTTTTAGTAGCTCAAAATTCAAGGTCTCAGCAACGCTTGAAACAAACATTTTCTTGGTTTTTTAAAGATTACCAGTTGTCAGTTCTGATCTTTTCTCGGAATAAAAAACATCTGGGACTTTGGTTGTTTATACCTGCTGTCTACACCAACTAATTGCTTTTTCCTCTAAAATGTTTAATGCGAAATCTTCATATTTCTTTTTGCGTAAAATTTTGCCGACGATAAAGGAGATTGCTTAAAAAGTTTTAAATTTTGCTTTCTGTTACCAAAAATTTTTGCAGGGTCCTCTGTATTAAAATTTTTGATCGTTTCACGTATTTGCTTACCTCAATTTTCAAAAAATAGTTTTATAAGTCGTCTTCAAAATTTGTCGTTTTGATTAAAACACTTGTCAAAATATCCAAGGGATCCTTTAAGTGTAATTGGATTCTTTGTAGTAGGGTCACAACGTGTTCCCATGTAACATTTTGCTTTAAATACCACCTTTCCGAAGAATTTTTCTCCTGTAGATGAAACCCACTCTACAGGCTCATATACAGAGCGCCTTTGCGTCCTTTTTTCCATGAAAATTTGACTATGCTTCTCGACATAAGTGGTTTCATTCGCTTTTCACAAAATTTTTTCGTTACAAACCTGTTGACTCTAAACGCCCTATCTCTGAAACCTGTTATAGTGAATTCTTTTTCTGTCAAATGTTCCTCCAAGTTCTCTTTTCTAAAGAGTATAATGATATTAGTAATTATTGTTTTGAATTTTCTGTAACCGTAAACGACATCGTCATTTACGTTGCTTTTTTAAGTGCATTCTTGGTGTATGCTTCTTCATTCATGCTGAATTTTATTTTAGGCTCCAGCTGGACATCAAAAAATATCAGATTACCTTTTCTATTGTTTTAGATACTAGAAATTTGTTATTGCAGTTTGTACTGCAATCCAGAGAATTGACTTTTTTGATTAATTATTGTCAACATTTTAGCAGTATAGGTTGATACAAGATGAAAGAGAAGAAATGGCTAACAAGGCCAGCTACAAACATGGTAAAACTCCATCACACGATGCTTAGGACAAACTTGCCTAGCCTTTCGAATCCAATATTCCCTTCTGAATTTTATTGAAACAATAACATCATCAACTGCTAATGTACTCTTTATCATTCCATCATTCTTAATAAATTAATTTTTAAGTTTATTAGGTACCGATTTTGATCGGCTGCTGGACGTTGAAGCCTTTTGTGATGCCTTGAGATTAGTATCAATCTTCAATCTTTTCTTCAGTACTTCTTTTCTTTTTTGTGTTTTTCTCTGGTTTTGAAATATTTATTTCTTCTCCTTTCCAGTATAATCGCTAGGTTTCAAATAGGTTTCAACTCCTCCCTCGACAACTTTCTTTGCCTTCTCTTGTTTTTGGTGGTTTCTTGCTCTGATTATGTAGCTTCATTCTCAGACGTGTCATTTGTAGCATTTATTGAATTTTTAGCAATCTAAACTTCAGATCAATTTTTTGAGTTTAGATTATTTTCACTGTGTGTGGATGATTCTATTTAAATTATAACGTCATCATTTGAGCTGTCCAAATAGACATTTTTCTCCTTGACTCTTGTATTTGGTTTCGCCAGCGGCTCAGAAGTGAACGGCTTTCTTGTGAACTGCTCGTGTTTTATATTTTTTCGGTCGGTCATAGTGACCTTAATAGCTTTCTTCATTTTTTTGTCTTCTACGTTGAAAACCAAAAGGTTTATTATTTCAACTAATAATTATGATCCTCTGTTGAAAGAGACAAAGTTTCTCCTTTCTCCTTCTTTTTACCGTTGAGTTGAAAACTAACACTCCCTCTCCTACTTTAAAAATCGATCCACACTTACTGCACTTACTGCAATCATAATAGGTCTTTGGGCGTTCTTGTTCAGCATCCAAGAATTCCCGCATCAACTGATGCATTTCCTGTTGTTTTTTACTGCTAAAACATAGTCACCTAGTATTGCATGCATTGCGGTCTATGGTGTGCTAAAGATGAAGTCTTTAGCTAGTGACATTTAAAAACCCAATACCACATTCGGTGGGCAGTACTAGGCTAAAGTTTGGATTGATGATCGACAGACAATTGTCCTTAACGGTAAGAATTCGGTTCATTCATCTTGAAAATGGCCTGTATATTTGGAGACGCATTCTTTATTTTCGATTTTTTCTTTCAATCATCACGTTCCCTTGTGAGTTGTGATACCTTAGACCACAAGGTATGTAATTGAGGAGCAAATGTATGTCCAAAATTCTGATAGTGGATTCGAGGCACGAATCCAATATTTTTAGTTTAGCTTGAAATTATAGCATTCACAATTATTGTGCAAAGGTGTTACGACTGTAACTCTATTTTCAAATCAGGGAATACTGACTCGATTTTATTACAAAACTATTCTCATTCCAAAACAGGAGAGATTGACAAGCAACTGAATTCAAGATTATGCTGACAAAGAATGACATTATAATAAGCAACAAAAGTGGGACGTATGGACGTATTTGAAACCTTGACTTTTAAGTCGGAGGTCAAGATTACCTCAGTGAATAACTAGAAGTTAACGAATGAACTGAATGATTTTACGGCAAGTAAAAATTTTGTACTTATTTTGATCCTCTGATATGTATATATCGCATATCCGCGACTTCCACAAAAATTTGAAAAATGCAAGTTATCAAATTTTATATATAATTAACATATTTGCTGGTTATTGTACATAGCAATTTACCGTTAGTTTTTATGAAAATATTTCTGAGTTTGAAACAACAATATAAAAGTTTGGAAACGCGATGCTTTTCCAAACTGATAAAATAAGATTGAGATTGAACAGCATATACAGAATAAAACAAAGAAACTGCAGAGTTTTAACAGCAAATGTGACACAAAAGTAGCCGTGTTTATGAAATGAACAAATGATTTACGTTAACATGAGAATTGCCTTAAAATTAATCTAACATAACAGCAAAAGTACTACGAATGAACGAAAGTTTAAGACCTTGACAAATGAATTAAAATTGCTTGAAATTATAATTAAAGGAACAAAGTAAATGGAACTCTTTTGAGAACAATTTATATGACCTAAATTTTATTTTCAGCATCAAATCATGCTGACCTCTCTTTCGTAATCAGTAAAATCGTTATCATGAATAGGAGGGGAGTTTGTGAGTGGTCGGATTTGCGGATCCGGTGGGCTGACTACTGGAATTTTGAATGAATTTGCTTCTAAAGGAGGTTGTGAAGCTTCCTCTTGTATTATTGTCTCGATGACAGGGTTACTGGTCCGTGCTCGTTTGGGCATTAGTACTGTTTCCTGATCGCCCACCAAGCAGACTGAACTTTCAAACCCGTAGTTGTCCAGTGTTCGACAATTGCGCTTACCTTTCAAAGTTGAGGGGCTGGAAGTGGACAAAGCTGCCGAAGTAATTGGTGTTGCTGACAACTTTTGGCTTCGAAGATTGAGGCTTAGTTGGTTTCCTCGTGCTCATGGGTTTGGAAATGTTACTATTAGTCGAACACACACCCGAAGTGTTGTCCGCCTGTCGTTGACAAATCTTTACATCGCCCCTGTAGTTCTTTTTCAACTCCTTCGACTGCAAAGCAACTATCTCCTCCGTAGTCTTACCATACGGAAGGGGACCTCTTTGTGCATATTGCCAACAATCTGTGTTGTGTTCGGCCTTTGTACCAAATCTTGCGATGTCATTGTTCCACTATAACCTCGAGTACGCCTGGCTCTTTGATAACCGTCGTCGTGGGTGAAGTATGGACTACAGTGTTTCCAGGGGCCAATGTGTCCCACAATCCTCGAAGTTATCTTTTAGATCTTTTAGTCACTTTCCTCGCCAATTTTAGTTCCATTGAAGTTTCGGTTCGTGGAAACGGGAAGGAAAGTTTCAGGTAAAGTATAAAACAATATAACACTTTGTTCTTCTCGCCATTGTATCTCCAACCCGCATCCACTTGAGCTTTGATCATGGCTTCATCAATGAGGATGTCATTTATTTCGCCCGTCAGCCAACTGTTATCGTCGGGATAATCCTCTACATGAACCGTATCAGCGTCTAAACAATGATTTCGAAAACTATCATAAAAAAATATGTAGATTTTGGGACTGTACTTATATTACTGAGTGGTGTATTTGGTTTTCTTCCAAAGTGTGCTTAGAATGGTGTTAAATTTCTTGTCTTTTGTTTGCATTTACGTAATTGATATAGAATTGACGTTACTGAATCTTTAATTGTGAATATATTATTTCTTTTAGCTAATTTCATCGTCTTTAATCGTCTTTTAACTGTTTGTAACAAAGGTTCCACTAATCCAATGGCTCTATGATCGTTTGCAGGCGCTATGACAATGTTAATAACATTTTGTTTACAGAAATTTTTAATTTTTGTTACCTATAAAGCATTGCGCCTGGTCTAGTCTAATATTGCTAGGAACTCCATGGTTTTGAATAACTTCATCTAAGATTTTTTACTACATTAGGTCCGTTTGCTTTGTCAAATACTTACACGGTGGGGTATTGGGATAAACAACCGATACATGCAAGAAAATTTACATCTTGATTTTGTTCATTTGTAATTGGTCCACCGAAATCTATATACATTTCTTCATTAGTTTTAGTTTTTTACATGAGGATGCCATTTCGAAGTGGGAATTATTGGTTTAAGATTCTTACAAATCTCCGTACACGGTTTCCATTTTGCAGCTCTATTCAAAACCTCCTCATGTTATCATGCCCCAAATTCTTGGGTGAGTCAGATTCAGGGACGCGAGTACTGCATCTTGAATGGAGTTGGAAATTGCCACCCATTTTTCAACAGATACTCAACCCAATCGAACGTGGAGGTCGCGCCAGAATTAATGTAGATAGGGATTCAGATCCTTACACCTTCGCTCATCTTCTTGTAAGGTGCAGTCCCGTACTTCTATTAACACGGCATCTTTGTTTGTTAAGACTGCCAGGAATCCCTTTGTGAACAGCTGACTGAGGTTTTTCTCAAACACCTGTTCTTGGACAGTTCAAGGTTTGGAACAGCAGGGCCTTTGTTCGACAACCGCATATAATTTACCCCAGAATTGAGTGTGGACTGGAAAGTTACCCGCCCTGTTGTTGATGTAGAGGAAGTTTGTGCGGTTTTATTCAATTTGCTCATTTTCAAACTATCTTCAGTTTGGATTGGTGATTCATTTACAGTGTTATTGAGAAGCAAATGATTTGTGTGAAAATTTAAGGCTGAAAACAATTTGGAATTTTTTGTTTTTTGAGCATTTAAAGTACCCGTGGAATGTGTTTGATTTACTGTGTTATAGTGCTGTGATTGAAAGCTTAGTGGTGTGGAATTATTATGAATGGCTGTAACTGCGTCACAAAAATTTACTGTTGCCATCGTAAATTTCTCATCACATTTATTTATAACTTTTGCTTTTTGATTTGGTCGGCGAGAAATGTAATCTTCAAGTCCCATTTTCGTTCCTGGTAAACGTTCAATTTTGAAATCAAAGGGTAATAAGCGATATACAAATCCGGTTAAACGACTATTGAAATATTTGTTGGATCTATTTTCTTTCATGATTGATAATAATGTTATGTGATCAGTGATGATAATGAATGATTTTCCAAACAGATAATATTAAAAATATTCAACAGACCACACCACTACTAACAATTCTAGTTCGTTAAAACTATACCGTTCTTCATTTGAATTAAGAAATCGGGAAGCAAATGCAAATGTGTGCAAACCTTTTGGTGAGTGTTGTTCTAACGCAGCCCCTAATCCAGATCAAGAAGCATCGTATTTGATTCGGGTTTCCAAGTGTGGATTATGTGTGTTTTTTGTAGCGTTTGGTACTTTTTCATTTATGTGTTGGAAATGACATTCAATTTCATCAATCCAGATGAATTTAGTATTCTTTTTAGTCAGTGGTCGAAGTGAATGACAGAGTTGTGAGAGGTTGGATATAAAATTACCTAAGTAGTGCACAGACGACAAAAAAGAACGCAACTGTTTTAAGTTTTTAGGTGCTGTTAGGTTTAAAACCGCCGATGTTTTAGTCTCAAGTGATGGAATTCCAGATTGAGTAAATTTGTAACCCAGCCAGTCTATTTCTGTTTTAGTGAAGCGGCACTTCGGTAGATTTATTCTCAAATTGTCTTCATCTTTTTTTTTTCAAACATTTTTAGACTAACTTTGGCGAGAGATTTCCAGACCTAACTTTAATTGACTGTATAGGTACTTCAAATCCAGTGTTGAAAAGTATGCTGTTTCATTCGATGCCTTGTATTTAAAATTTGTTGTAGTGTGTCATTTCAGTTATCAAAATTGGGCGCTTGATATTTATATTTATGAATTGATTTGCTCAAAATTTTTTAATCTAAGGCTAATTTAACAATTTTATCTCTCTTAACATTTATGATAATTGGAGATATCAAGTTTTCGTCCGAACAAATTTTTAGTTTTTTTAATAAATTTATTATTTTATAATAATTTTTTTATTTCTTTTAAATTTGGCATTTACTAAAAGTGGAATGTTTATAGGGACACGTCATCTTTTTTGATAAGTGAGTGTAAAGTGTTCGTGAAATGTAGATGTAATTGTGTTTTTGGGAGATTTATCGATTCTAAAGATGAGGCCTGGAAAGTCAGGGGCTATTTGTTTCTTGACTGAAAATTGATTTTGATCTATATTTATTATTTGCTTATATTGCACTAGTGAGCACCAAGTTTTGGGAACAAATCACAGCCAATTATAGGTGTTTGACCGTCTTCTACAACGGTGATGTTCACATTCGTAGCTAATCAGTCGTTACATTTCACAGTAGTATTGATTACTCCAATTCTCTCCAGTTCAAACGCTCCCTGAATCCAAAAACGTTTTTGTTTCAATGTTTTCGAATTGAATATGCATGTTGACAGGCTCCACTTCACTGATACTGTCACTAACGGAACTAACAGCTATGCAGTTGTCTTCGAAAGTGTCATAGTCAGAGTCATAATAGGCTTCATATATAATATGTTTCTGTATCATCGCATCAATTTTATCCACTTATTCCTCCACAGTTGCAGATGTACCAATGGTAGCAACCTCTGAAGATACATCGTCAATATTGCTAAAACTTGATTTTGGCTTCATTTGGTTCTTCGATTTTCGAAACACCTTCGTGAAGTGATTCGTGATTCCACAATTTTTGCAGTTCTTTCCTCGTGCTGGGCAGTTTTGACGATGGCTGGCCGACCAAGCGTATCCAGAGTTTGGACAATTTGTAGGCCTGTAGTTATTTGTTGTCGATTTAGGTCTATTTCATGAGTTTTGGATGCTATTTATAGAAGTGTTTGTAATTTGATTAGAAACAGAAAATGTTTCGGTTCCCAATACTTTCAACTTGTTTTGAATGCCCATTTTAATGTTTGTTGCCAGTTCTAAAGGTTTCTTGGTCTTAGCCGTCCTCGTTTTCTTCAACAGTTCTCTTTGTATTTCTCCCTCATCCATGTTGGCGATAAAAATATTGCGAATTGTGGATTCTTCGTGACTGCCAAGGTCACAGTTCAAAGAGTTGTCTATGAGGTATCCGTAAAATTTCTCTATTGGCTCCCCTTTGAGCTGTTTTTGTGTGAGGAATGTAAAAAAAATGAATGTTATATTCCGTTGTTTTGAAAAAAACATTGTCCAAACAATCCCAGAGGTCCTTCGTAGTGAATTGATCAATCTGTTACGTTGGTTCTTGAGATCTAACAATCCGTTGACCTTCCGTGCCAAGACTAAGGTTTGTAATTGAAAAATGTTTGTTATCATAAAATTTCGACGACCTATCGCCACACAATATTCTCCCAGCTTCGATATTTTGGCATTTGTTGAGCCATGCATTTTTGTGTTGTTCGCTTTGAATTCTGAAATCTCTCTCCTTTTGGGCCGTGCTATTGTTCACATCTTCCTCATAGATCGGTTCAGGGGGTAAAGTGACTTTGTCTGGGGTGTATCTCGTAGTATCTCAACCGAGATGAATTTCGCGAGTATTGTCAACTTCAGGATGATTCTCAATCGTTCCGATATGGAGGTTCTAGTGTTGGTCGTTTCCGAAAAAGCTATGCCCCATGAAGGGCTCGCATTGATATCGATATCATGCGCTGAAAAGTGAATTTCATGCAGTCGTTGCAAGTTGCTTTGAGTTTTATTTCCCTTATCAGCACTCTTAGAGAAAACAAAGTGGAGGTAGGTATTGAGCAGTTTCGCTATAACCATGAGTACGGTTGAAATGGACATTAGATAATGCTTTCTTCAAACGCCTTCACATCTCCTTTGTTAGGCGAAAAAAAATTGTGCTTTGATCTTTTTAGACTGCTTCTGTAGTAGCTCGACGGTGTAACTGACATTATAAGCCTGATTGAATACGGCAGATAATCTGATTTAAAAGTCTGGTTCAACTTGTTATCGAACGTCAGTTCATAAACACCATCAGGACAGTTAGTCAAAACAACATCAAGTTGCCTTGAGCCTTCGTTTATCAGTTTAGTGATGTTGTTCATTAGAAAATATAGCACCTGTTTCTCAGCTGGATCAGTCAAATAGATTTGTGTACGTTTCGATCTATTAAATTGATTTCGCGCACAACATAAAAGAAAAATTATAGGCTGCATAAAGTTTGAAATTTCAAAATTTAGCAATTTTTTTTAAATGTATAATAGAAAAGCCTATTATGAAGCAGTACACCGCGACCCATTGCCATCACACCATTTGAGGAACATTATGAGATAAACGAGGACTATTGAATATCCGTAGGTCAGCATAGTGACAAGGATGTCAATCGTCAGCAGAAGCGATATCAGGACAAAAAACAATAGTCGAACAATGAACACATGCGGGTTCGCCAAACCGAGATTCAATCCCCTAAGGCAACTCTATACCCGGCAAAGCCAAGAAGACCGCTGTACGCATTAAAGTACAAACAAATTTCCACAATCCACTATACGAATGAGCAGAAGAACAGGCCATACCACAACTCTATTGTTGTACCATACGTGTGCTATTAAGGTACTAGTCTACAAAAGACTTTTGTTACAAACCTATCCCTTTTAAAATCCCAAATCAGCGGACTCTGATAAATAGGCGATTCGTCCAACTTTACACAGAGCAAAAAAATGTTGAAAGTAGTATCTCCTGAGCAGAGCTGGGTGGGGTAAAAGGATGTACCTATGTATTAACATTAGGAATAGCCTCTTTTCATCCTATTCCCAAAGATGTACCAAAAGTATTGAGTGAGAACAACAGACCTGTCATGTTACCATAATTACCCAGGGTTATTACACCAGGGATATGCATCCATTTGGAATTTCCGCTATGAAGCACTTCAGTTAATCTTATCTACTTAATAAAAACCGTATGCAGAGTTTTCTCTTTCATACACTTCATTTACGCTTAACTTTTTCATTCATAATTTTTTTTTGGATTTTTGATTTCTTATGAAATTAGTTTCAAATTTTCTTCAATCAAAAATTTTACAGTACAACTTTAGAGGAAATTTTTTAAGTGGAATTCAATGGTTGTAGTTTCACAGTCAAATATAGAATATAGGTTTGGTTTTTTGTGGTTATAATTTCTCAAGCCTCAAATTACAAAATAATTTCTTCGAGAATGGTATGCTATATCAGCTGTCTATATGTAATTTTTAAACAAAGATTTTGATAGTGATTTCTTTAACCCCAAGAAGTTACACTTTTTGATTTTTCCGAAGTTCCATCTTCTGAAACCTGAAACCTCAAACTATTTTTTTAGAACTGTTTCGGAGCGTAACTTTTAACGCAGAATCCATTGAACACAGATAAAAAGTCGTGAAACATGTACAAGTTTTTATTTTTTGAAGTTTTAGAATTTAAAATCTGAAACCTCAAACATTGTGTGGAATTGGGTGTTACAATACATCTTTTTATCTTTATTTTTAACGCAAAATGCAATTTGTAAGGGCATAAATTAAAGTCAAGAAGAGCGGACAAGTTTTTATTTTTTTCGAAATTTTTGATTCTGAGACCTGAAACAAAAAAAAAGATTTGTCAGAAATTGCTGAATTTTTGAAAAAAATATAAAATTTTTGCCAAAAAATACCCAATTTTTGCTAAATATACCTAATTCTGGCCACAAATAACCAATTCTTGAAAAAATACCCAATTCTTAGCAAATATACCCAATTCTTGCTAAAAAATACCCAATTCTTGCTAAAAAACACCCAATTCTTGCCAGAAACGTCCCAATTCTTGCTAAAAAAACACCCAATTATTGCCAGACACTAACAAATTTTTGCCACAATTACCTAATTTTTGCAAAAAAAAATAATTCTTGCCGCATATACCCAATTCTTGCTAAAAATTTGAAAAAACATAAAATTTGCCTAAAAATACCCATTTCTTCCTAACAAATACCCAATTATTCCCAAAATTATACAACCACTGCCAAAAAACACAAAAACCTTGCTAAAAAACACCCATTTCTTGACACAAAACATCCATTTGTTGCCAAAAGTACCCAATTCTTCAGAAAATTACCCAATTCATGCCAAGAAGAAACAATCCTAAAAATCCGTTCTATTCCAGGTATAAACAATTCTTACCTAAAAAATACCCAATTTTTACCAAAATCTTATCTATTTTGCCAAAAATACCTAATTCCTGCTAAAAGAACCCAGTTATAGCAAGAACTGCACAATACCTGGCACACGAAAACATACAAATCTTGCAAAAAATTCCCATTTTCACATCAAAGTAGCTAAATCTAGTCAAAAAATACCCAATTTATTAATATTATCAAAAAAATACCCAAAGTGTAAGCAAAATAACAACATTTTATCAATTTTTTTTCTAAAATATATCACAAATTGCACAATCTTTCCATATTCTGTAATTATCTAAATTCTTTCTGACAATCCAATTCTTTAGTCGAATCTTCTCATTTAGTCGACATAGGTTTAATGCACACAAATTCGTCACGAATTATTTACTTTTGTCCGAAATAGTCGTTAAATGTATCGGTTTAATCGCAGTAGTTTAAAAATTACGTCCTTCCATCTTCACAGTTTTGGACAATTAGATGATCAAAACAACATCAAAACAACATCAAAACAACATCAAGTTGCCTTGAGCCTTCGTTCATCAGTTGAGTGATGCTGTTCTGCAGTAGAAAATATAGCACTTGTTTCTCAGCTGGATCATTCGAATAGATTTGTGTCCATTTCGATCTATTAAATTGATTTCGCGCACAACATACATAAAAGAAAAACTATAGGCTCCATAAAGTTTGAAATTTCAAAATTTAGCATTTTTTTTAATGTATAATAGAAAAACCTATTGTGAAGCAGTACGCTGCGAGCCATTGCCATCACACCATTTGAAGAATATTATGAGATAAACGAGGACTATTGAATATCCGTAGGTCAGGATAGTGACAAGGATGTCAATCGTCATCAGAAGCGATATCAGGACAAAAAACAATAGTCGAACAATGAACACATGCGGGTTCGCCAAACCGAGATTCAATCCCCTAAAGCAACTCTATACCCGGCAAAGCCAAGAAGACCGCTGTACGCATTAAAGTACAAACAAATTTCCACAATCCACTATACGAACGAGCAGAAGAACATGCCATACCACAACTCTTTTGTTGCACCCTACGTGTGCTATTAAGGTACTAGTCTACAAAAGACTTTTGTTACAAGCCTATTCCTTTTAAAATCCAAAATCAGCGGACTCTGATAAATAGGCGATTCGTCCAGCTTTACACAGAGCAAGAAAAATTTTGAAAGTAGTATCTCCTGAGCAGAGCTGGGTGGGGTAAAAGGATGTACCTATTTATTAACATTAGGTATAGCCTCTTTTCATCCTTTTCCCAAAGATGTACCAAAAGCATTGAGTGAGAACAACAGACCTGTACTGTTACCATAATTACCCAGGGGTATTACCCCAGGGATATGCATCCATTTGGAATTTCCGCTATAAAGCACTTCAGTTAATCTTATCTACTTAATAAAATCCGTATGCAGAGTTTTCTCTTTCATACCCTTCAATTACGCTTGACTTTTTCAATCATAATTTTTTTTGGATTTTTGATTTCTAATGAAGTTAGTTTCAAATTTTTTTCACTCAAAAATTTTACAGTACAACTTTAGAGGAAATTTTTGAAATGGAATTCAATGGTTGTAGTTTCACGGTCAAATAGAATGGTATGCTATATCAGCTGCCTATATGTAATTATTAAACAAAGCTTTTGATAGTGATTTCTTTAAACCTAAGAAGTTACGATTTTTGATTTTTCCGAAGTTCCATCTTCTGAAACCTGAAACCTCAAACTATGTTTTTAGAACTGTTTCGGGGCGTAACTTTTAACGCAGAATCCAATGAACACAGATTAAAAGTCGTGAAACATGGACAAGTTTTTTTTGAAGTTTTAGAATTTAAAATCTGAAACCTCAAACTTTGTGTGGAATTGGGTGTTACAGTACACTCTTTTTATCTTTATTTTTAACGCAAAATGCAATTTGTAAGGGCATAATTTAAAGCCATGAAGAGTGGACAAGTTTTAATTTTTTTCGAAGTTTTTGATTCTGAGACCTGAAACCAAAAAAAAAAATTGTCAGAAAAGGCTGAATTTTTGAAAAAAAAATAAAATTTTTGCCAAAATACCCAATTTTTTACAAAAAAATATACAATCTTTGCCAAAAATACCCAATCCTTGTCAAAAAATACTCAATTATCGCCACAAATTACCCTATTATTGACAAAAGTTTCCCAATTCTTGGCAAAAAATACAAAATTCTGGTCAGAAAGTACCTAATTCTTGCCAAAAAATACCCATTTAGTGGCAGAAATGACACACTCTTCGGCAAAAATTAACCAATTCCTGCCAAAAAATACCCAACTTTTCGCAAAAGTATCCAATTCTTGCCAAAAATACCAATTCTTGAAAAAATACCCAAATCTTGGCAAAAATACCCAATTCCTGCAAAAAAACACCCAATTCTTGCCAAAAATGACCCGATTCTTGCGATAAAAACACCCAATTATTGCCAAACACTACCAAATTTTTGCCAAAATCACCCTGTTTTTGCCAAAAAACACCCAATTTTTGCTAAAAAAAATAATTCTTGCCGCATATACCCAATTCTTGCTAAAAATTTGAAAAAACGGAAAATTTGCCTAAAAATACCCATTTCTTCCTAACAAATAGCCAATTATTGCCAAAATTATCCAACCACTGCCAAAAAAACACAAAAACCTTGCTAAAAAACACCCATTTCTCGACACAAAACATCCATTTGTTGCCGAAAGTACCCAATTCTTCAGAAAATTACCCAATTCTTGCCAAGAAGAAACAATCCTAAAAATCCGTTCTATTCCAGGTATAAACAATTCTTACCAAAAAAATACCCAATTTTTACCAAAATTTTATCTATTTTGCCAAAAATACCTAACTCCTGCTAAAAGAACCCAGTTATGGCAAGAACTGCACATTACCTGGCACACGAAAACATACAAATCTTGCAAAAAATTCCCATTTTCACATCAAAGTAGCTAAATCTTAGTCAAAAAATACCCAAATTTACCCAATTTTTTTAAATTATCAAAAAATACCCAAAATGTAAGCAAAATAACAACATTTTATCAAAATTTTTTTCTAAAATATATCACAAATTGCACAATCTTTCCATCTTTTGTAAATATCTAAATTCTTTCTGACAATCCAACTCTTTAGTCGAATCTTCTCATTTAATCGACATAGGTTTAATGCACACAAATTCGTCACGAATTATTTACTTTTGTCCGAAAAAGTCGTTAAATGTATCGGCTTAATCGCAGTAGTTTGAAAATTACGTCCTTCCATCTTCACAGTTACGGACAATTAGATGATCAAAACAACATCAAAACAACATCAAGTTGCCTTGAGCCTTCGTTTATCAGTTGAGTGATGTTGTTCTGCAGTAGAAAAAATAGCACTTGTTTCTCAGCTGGATCATTCGAATAGATTTGTGTCCATTTCGATCTATTAAATTGATTTCGCGCACAACATACATAGAAGAAAAACTATAGGCTCAATAAAATTTGAAATTTCAAAAT
Organism: Convolutriloba macropyga; assembly: GCF_964194025.1. Classification (NCBI taxonomy): domain Eukaryota; kingdom Metazoa; phylum Xenacoelomorpha; order Acoela; family Convolutidae; genus Convolutriloba; species Convolutriloba macropyga. The sequence continues at coordinate 35,247,705 of NC_134479.1, read as the reverse complement.
TTAGCAATTTTTTTTAAATGTATAATAGAAAAACCTATTATGAAGCAGTACACTGCGAGCCATTGCCATCACACAATTTGAAGAACATTATGAGATAAATGAGGACTATTGAATATCCGTAGGTCAGGATAGTGACAAGGATGTCAATCGTCAGCAGAAGCGATATCAGAACAAAAAACAATAGTCGAACAATGAACACATGTGGGTTCGCCAAACCGAAATTCAATCCCCTAAAGCAACTCTATACCCGGCAAAGCCAAGAAGACCGCTGTACGCATTAAAGTCCAAACAAATTTCCACAATCCACTATACGAACGAGCAGAAGAATAGGCCATACCACAACTCTATTGTTGCACCCTACGTGTGCTATTAAGGTACTAGTCTACAAAAGACTTTTGTTACAAGCCTATCCCTTTTAAAATCCCAAATCAGCGGACTCTGATAAATAGGCGATTCGTCCAGCTTTACACAGAGCAAGAAAAATTTTGAAAGTAGTATCTCCTGAGCAGAGCTGGGTGGGGTAAAAGGATGTACCTATTTATTACCGCCAAACCGAGATTCAATCCCCTAAGGCAACTCTATACCCGGCAAAGCCAAGAAGACCGCTGTACGCATTAAAGTACAAACAAATTTCCACAATCCACTATACGAATGAGCAGAAGAACAGGCCATACCACAACTCTATTGTTGTACCATACGTGTGCTATTAAGGTACTAGTCTACAAAAGACTTTTGTTACAAACCTATCCCTTTTAAAATCCCAAATCAGCGGACTCTGATAAATAGGCGATTCGTCCAACTTTACACAGAGCAAAAAAAATATTGAAAGTAGTATCTCCTGAGCAGAGCTGGGTGGGGTAAAAGGATGTACCTATTTATTAACATTAAGTATAGCCTCTTTTCATCCTATTCCCAAAGATGAACCAAAAGCAATGAGTGAGAACAACAGACCTCTCATGTTACCATAATTACCCAGGGGTATTACCCCAGGGATATGCATCCATTTGGAATTTCCGCTATAAAGCACTTCAGTAAATCTTATCTACTTAATAAAATCCATCTGCAGAATTTTCACTTTCATACACTCATTTACGCTTAACTTTTTCAAATATCAATAATTTTTAATTTTCGATTATAGATGAAATTTTGTTTCGAATAATTTCAAAACATCTTGAAAATTTTTTTGAAAATTTCATTTTTTTTTTCAATTTTTTTTACTTCTCATGATGTGAAAGCATTCAGGAAACCAATTTTTTGGCCGTTTCATTTGTTACTTTTTGATTTGCTTCTTGGTAGTTTCAGTTTCAAAAACCCGAAAACGTAAACAAAGTTTTCAAACAAAGTTGCTCTAATGATCGATTGAAGTTTTTCTCAACGCTGATTTCAATGAAAAATACTAAAGCACTGAAAATCATATCTGAAAATTTTTTTTTGGTAGTTTCAGATTCTTTCGCTCAAAATATTACAGCACAATGTTAGAGGGTATTTTTTGAAGTGGAACTCAATGGTTGTGATTTCACGGTCAATTATAGATTATAGTTTTGGGTTTTTTGTAGTTTTAGCTTCTCAAGCCTCAAACTACAAAATATTCTCTCCGAGAATGGTGTGCTATGTCAGCTGTCTATATGTAATGTTTAACGCAGAATCCAGTGGAATGTGTGAAAAGTCGTGAAATGTGGACAAGTTTGTACTTTTCGAAGTTTTGGATTCTGAAACCTGAAACCCCAAACTTTTATTGGGATTGTGTGTTACAGTACATCTTTTCATCATAATTTTTAACGCAGAAGGCAATTTATAAGGGCATATTTTAAAGTCATGAAGAGAGGACAAGTTTGTTTTTTTTCGAGGTTTTAGATTCTGAGACCTGAAACCAGAAAGAAAATTTTTGTCAAAAAATAACCAATTCTTGAAAAAAATAATCGATTCATGCCAAAAAATCCTGTCCTTGGCAAAAACACCCAATTCTAGTAAAAAAATGGCCAATTCTTGTCAAAAAATACTCAATTATTGCCACAAATTACCCTATTATTGACAAAAGTTTCCCAATTCTTGGCAAAAAATACTAAATTCTGGTCAGAAAGTGCCTAATTCTTGACAAAAAATACCCATTTAGTGGCAGAAATGACGCACTCTTTGGCAAAAATTAACCAATTCCTGCCAAAAAATACCCAACTTTTCGCAAAAGTATCCAATTCTTGCCAAAAATACCAATTCTTGAAAAAATACCCAATTCTTGGCAAAAATACCCAATTCTAGCAAAAAACACCCAATTCTTGCCAAAAATGACCCAATTCTTGCAAAAAAACACCCAATTATTGCCAAACACTACCAAATTTTTGCCAAAATACCCTGTTTTTGCCAAAAAATACCCAATTTTTGCTTAATATACCCAATTCTGGCCACAAATAATCAATTCTTGAAAGAATACCCAATTCTTAGCAAATATACCCAATTCTTGCTAAAGGATACCCAATCCTTGCTAAAAAAACACCCAATTCCTGCTGAAAAAAACACCCAATTATTGCCAGACACTAACAAATTTTTGCCACAATTATCTAATTTTTGCTAAAAAAAAATAATTCTTGCCGCATATACCCAATTCTTGCTAAAAATTTGAAAAAACGGAAAATTTGCCTAAAAATACCCATTTCTTCCTAACAAATAGCCAATTATTCTCAAAATTATCCAACCACTGCCAAAAAACACAAAAACCTTGCTAAAAAACACCCATTTCTCGACACAAAACATCCAATTGTTGCCAAAAATACCCAATTCTTCAGAAAATTTCCCAATTCTTGCCAAGAAGAAACAATCCTAAAAATCCGTTCTATTCCAGTTTCAAACATTTCCTACCAGAAAAATACCCAATTTTTACCAAAATCTTATCTATTTTGCCAAAAATACCTAATTCCTGCTAAAAGAACCCGGTTATAGCAAGAACTGAACAATACCTGGCACACGAAAATATACAAATCTTGCAAAAAAATTCCCATTTTCACAACAAAGTAGCTAAATCTAGTCAAAAAATACCCAAATCTATCCAATTTTTAAATATTATCAAAAATACCCAAAGTGTAAGCAAAATAACAACATTTTATCAAACTCTTTTTCTAAAATATATCACAAATTGCACAATCTTTCCATCTTCTGTAATTATCTAAATTCTTTCTGACAATCCAATTCTTTAGTCGAATCTTCTCAATTATTGGACATTGGTTTAATGCACAAAAATTTGTCACGAACTATTTACTTTTGTCCGAAATAGTCGTTAAATGTATCGGTTTAAACGCAGTAGTTTAAAAATTACGTCTTTCCATCTTCACAGTTACGGACAATTAGATGATCTCACCCTCTGGCCTCTTTGAAACAAAGTTTAGTTCAACTTCGTCATTTGATTGCTACAATTACGGATACCTAGGTATTGTAAGGGGTCACTGAACTTTTTATCAAAGCATGCAAAACTTTTTCTCAAAGCATGCAAAAAAGTCTTACTCATAATAATGTAATAATTACGTACTTATTGCGTGATAATGATATCAATTTTTTTTACGAGTACGAGCAAAAGACCAACTCAACGTACTTCTTGTCCTTCTCTTCAACAACTCAACTATAGTTTGCCCTTCAATCTTTTCCGGAGACAATTTCAATCTCATTTTTTTACATACCTTAGTTGTCAACTACAAATCTTTCAGTGACGATTCTTCATCTGCAGGACATCTTCTTTCTATTAGGGCTAACAAGTAAGTCATTTCTGTTAGAAAAAATTGAAACCGCCTAAAAAAAACGAATAAATGGCTACTATAATTATCATAATCATTGGGGAATAGCATATTAATTCTCATGAGCGGAAGATTTTGCAAAACTTTAAATTTCTTTCGTTTAGGAGTTCAAAAGGCTGAAATAATGAATATCAAATCTCTGAAATTGAACAAAAACCCAAGGCCCACTTTTTATTCCCCGATTTCAATGATGATGTAGCGATTATAAAGGAGAGGAAAACGTGCTTCGGCTGTGTAGTTGATCCTCCATTCTCAATTCCGAGGCAGCTTCTGGTCTTCATTATTGCAATCAAAAATTTGCCTGAGGTCTCTTTACCATAAAAACAGACAACTGTAGGCTTCTACAAGAAACAAAACAAAAACGCAACTTTAACGCGAAGAAGATCACAACAGAGAGTCAACTGCCGTTGCAGAGACTATGAAGTTGATTAAAAAAGTTTCTTTGTTTATCAGATAATGGAATGCAATCAACATACGCTTACCAAAAACGTGAAAGGTTCTCATGTGGATAAGTTTAATAACAACAAGTCTTTCAAGTCCCTGAATGAGTTGCCATGAGTCTTTACATGGCATATAGTGAGGAACAACTTGACAAAATCAGTCGATCACACGCAATTTTTCTGATATGGATAATGCAAAGCGATTCCAGTAAAAATTACCAGTGATAACCAGCAGCAGTTTTCCGCACAAAAATGTTGCAATAAGCGTACTGCCTTTGATAAGAGGTTACGTAGTCTTTTTTTAAAAAAAAAATTGGCAAGGAAATTTTACATATAGATACACATACTAATTGTTAAGTATAGAATTTACAGTTTTTTTTAAAAAATGAAAATTTTTTGCATCAATTTTTTAGGATTTGGAAAAAAATATTGTTTAACTAAACTAATTTTTTTTAAAAAGTTGTTTTTTTTACAAAAATTTTTCTATAAAAGATGCACATTTTGATTTTTTTTTCATTTTTCAGTTTTTTAATGTGACATTTTCAATTGAATTATTTTTTATAACTAAAATATTTTTTTTGAACAATGTTTTTTAAAGAAAATATAAATCTTGATAATTTTTTGTGTTTACTTTTTTGTTTTTCCATTTTACAGTTTTTGAAGTTTTTTTCATGTAAATTTGTCAATTTAATTATTTTTTTAAAAGAGAAGGTGTTTTACTAGAATAGTTTTGCTTTCAAAAATGTCGTTTTTCACATAAAATTTTAAACAAAAAACGCAGTTTTGGTTGCTTTTTGTTTTTCTATTTTTCCTTTTGTCAGGTTTTGAAATTTTCTCAAATGAAATTGTTTAAATATTTTTTTTAAAAAAAATTTTATTACTAAAACAATTATTTTCAAAATGTCGTTTTTTACATAATGTTTTCAACAAAGAGTTGTAAGTTTTTAATTTTTGTTCTTACTTTATTTCCAATTTTTCAACTTTTGAAGTTTTTTGCAATTTAATTTATTGAGGCCGAAAGTTGTAAAAATCAATTTATTTCATTTAATACAAAAATCAATTCTTTATCATTTCTATTTATTACAATTTACTACACTTATTGATAAAATTCGCGAACAATATCGAATCAGGAATCAGGCTTTTAAACAATTACCTTTTTATTATATGCTTCTTAAGAAATTCCGCGGTGACAATTACTGACTTCAAGCATCCCTAGCGTGCATCTTTGGATACTGTTCGAAAAAAAAAGATTGTTGATCGCTGCTCTGCGGCGAGGCGCGCTCTGCGCCAAAGAGCTTTTATTTCCGAACAACTTCCAAAGATGCACGCTACGGATGCTTGAAGTCAGTAACAGTGATTGTCACCACGCGACAACATTATTCCGTGGTTCACTCTGACGTATGTTCAAATCGGAATATCTTAAGCAGAATATGATATTATTAAAAATGAAACTGTTTAAAATGAAAAATTAAAAGAAGAAAGGATGTCATCAAAACCTTGATTTTTTTTAGATTTCCGGAAAGTCTATCAATATGTGTAATTAATTGTATTAAATAATTGTAAAAATTAATTGTAATAAATAATTGATTTTTGTAATTATTGTAATAAATTGTTTTTTTTTACAATTTTCGGTCTCGTTAAAAAATTACAAAACCTTCAAAAGCTGAAAAACAGAAAATAGAATGAGAAAAACATCAAAATTTCCATTTTTTGTTGAAAATGATTATGTAAAAGACGACCTTTTGAAAAAAATTGTATTTTTTATTAAAAAAAACAACTTAATTAAACATTTTTCATGAAAAAAATTTTGAAATCTGAAAAAAGGAAAAAGTCAAAAAAACAACAAAAATAGCATTTTTTGTTTAAAACCTTATTTAAAAAACGACCTTTTTGAGAAAAGAACTATTCTAGTAAAACAATATCGTTTTTGAAATATAATTAATTTGAATTTTTTCGACAAAAAAAACTTCAAAAACTGAAAAATGGAATAACAAGAATAATAAAAAATCAAAATTTACCTCTTTAATAAAAATCATATTGTAAAATACGGCATTTTTGACAAAAAAAATAATTTACTAGAACATTTTTATGAGAACAAAAAATTCAATTGAAAATTTTACGTAACAAATTTCAAAAACTGAAAAATAGAAAAGTAAAAAACAAAAAAATGCATTTTTTGTTACAAACCTTACGTAAAAATGGCATTTTTGAAAGAAAAATTACTCTATTAAAACGTACTTTTTTCAGAAATAAATTAAATTAAAATTTTCACACAAAAACTTCAGAAACTGAAAAAAGGAAACATAGAAAAATGAAAAACAAAAAAATGTTTTGTTAGAGACCTTATGTAAAAAACGACATTCTTAAAAGAAAAAATATTCTAGCAAAATATTTTACTTTTAAAAAGATAAATTAGTTGAACATTTAACATGAAAAAAACTTCAAATGATGAAAAATGGAAAAACAGAAAAGTTAAAAAAAACAAGGTTTATATTTTTGGTTAAAAATGTTATGTATAAAACACCGTTTTTCAAAACACAAAATGCATTTTACTAAAAAATGACTTCTTTTTCAAAAAGATAATTCAATTCAAAATTTCACATTAAAAAACTTCAAAAAATGACAAAAGGAAAAACTGACAAAAAAATCATCAAAAAATACGTCTTTTATAAAAAAGACTTATGTAAAAAAACGGATTTTTTAAAAAAAAGTAGGATAGTAAAACCGTTTTTTTTCAAAGCAATAAAAATGATTAAACTTTTTTTGAAAAAATATTAATTTCTGTTCTTGACGGTTTGTATATGTATCTATATCTAAAAATTGTTTGCAAAAATTCTTCTTTAAAAAGACCAGGTAATCTCTTATCAAAGGCAGCTCATTGCAACATTCTCTCGGGAAAAACTGCTGCTGGTTATCACTGGAAATTGTCAGTGCAATCGTTTTGCTTTATCAGTATCACAAAGATCCTCTTTTTGGTCAACCGATTTCGTTCGTCTAGGTTTTTCTCACAAAGTGCCATGTAAACATCATCAGTATCCGTTTCGATCAACTCATATTTGTTTGGATCGCAGAGAGAGAGAGAGGAGTAAAATTTGTAATTAAGTTGCAACATTGTAAGTTTGGCGTGCAGGAGCATAGTAACAATGTCTTCCTCATTTCTACCTCACAAATCTGGTCTGGCAACTCATTCAGGGACTTGAAAGACCTGTTGATCTTGAATTAATCCACATGAGAACCTATCACGTATTTTGTATGCGTATGTCGAATGAAGTTCAATATCTGATAATGAAATGAACTTTTTTAAATCAACTTCAACGACAGTTGACTCTCTGTTCTGATCTGTTTTGTGCTAAAGTTGCGTTCTCGTTTTGGTTCTTGTAGAAGCCTACAGTTGTCTGGTTGTATAGTAAAGAGACTTCAGGCAGGTTCTAGATAGCCATAATGAAGACCCGAAGCTGCCTCGGAATTGAGAATGGAGGATCAGCTACCCGGACGAAGCACGTTTTTCTCTCCCTTTACAATTGTTACATCATCATTGGAACCGGGAAGAGAAAATGGGCCTTGAGATTTTCGTTCATTAACACAGATTTGACATTCACTATTTCAGCCTTTTTCGGGTAAAGACGGTTGAATTCATAAAGGAACTTAATTTAAAGATTTTGCAAAATCTTTCTCTCAGATAAACTATTATACTATTCCCCAATGAGTCTAATAACTATAACAGCCGTTTATTCGTTTTTTCTGGTCTGTTTTAGTATTTTATAACAGAAGTGACTTACCTGGAGGAGGAAATAGAAAGATGTCCTGGAGATGAAGAATCGTCACTGAAAGGTTTGTAGTTGACAACTTAGGTTTGTTGTTGAATAGAAAGAAAAGGAGCACAAGAGTTGGACTTTTTTGCTTACGATAAAGAAAATGATGTCATGATGACTCAATAGTGACGTAATTATAACATTTTCATGAGTAAGACTTCAAACTCCTTAGCTGTGTATGCTTTGATAAAGTAAGAATAGTCTTATCGTGAGTATGGATAATCTTTTGTTCAAATAAGTTCAGTTAGTCCATACAATCTCTAGGTATCCCTACTTGTAGCAATCATATGACGTAGTTGAATTAAATTTTGTTTGAAAGAGTTCAGTGACCCCCCTACAAGGATGAGATCACCTAATTATTCGTAATTGTGAAGATAGAGGACGTAAATGTTAAACTACTACGATTAAATTGATACATTTAATGACTAATGTTGGGCAATAGTAAATAATTAGTGACGAATCTGTGCTCATTAAACCTACATCGATCGCCTGAGAATATTTGTATTCACAAAAGATAATGTCAAAAATTGATGTTCGTAAAGTCACCAAATAATTGTATTGTCAGGAATAATTAAGATAATTACAGAAGATGGCATGATTGTCCAGTTTTTTAGATAAAACTTTGTTATTTTGCTTACAATTGGTGTATTTTTTGACAACACTAAAAAAATTGGGTAGATTTGAGTTTTTTTTGACAAGATATAGCTACTTTGTTGTGAAAATGGGTTTTCTATTGCAAGATTTGTACGTTCTCGTGTGCCAGGTATTGGGCAGTTCTTGCTATAACTGGGTTTTTTTTTAGCAGGAATTAGTTATTTTTGGCAAAATGGATAAGATTTTGGTAAAAAGTGGGCATTCTTTGGTAAGGTTTGTTTAAATCTGGAATAGAAACCATCGATTGCATCAATTTTTTAGGGTTTGGAAAAAAATATTGTTTAACTAAACTAATTTTTTTTAAAAAGTTGTTTTTTTTTACAAAACTTTTCTATAAAAGATGCACATTTTGATTTTTTTTTCATTTTTCAGTTTTTTAATGTGACATTTTCAATTGAATTATTTTTTATAACTAAAATATTTTTTTGAACAATGTTTTTTAAAGAAAATATAAATCTTGATAATTTTTTGTGTTTACTTTTTTGTTTTTCCATTTTACAGTTTTTGAAGTTTTTTTCATGTAAATTTGTCAATTTAATTATTTTTTTACAACAGAAGGTGTTTTACTAGAATAGTTTTGCTTTCAAAAATGTCGTTTTTCACATAAAATTTTAAACAAAAAACGCAGTTTTGGTTGCTTTTTGTTTTTCTATTTTTCCTTTTGTCAGGTTTTGAAATTTTCTCAAATGAAATTGTTTAAATATTTTTTTAAAAAACTTTTTATTACTAAAACAATTATTTTCAAAAGGTCGTTTTTTACATAATGTTTTCAACAAACAGTTGTAAGTTTTTAATTTTTGTTCTTACTTTATTTTCAATTTTTCAACTTTTGAAGTTTTTTGCAATTTAATTTATTGAGGCCGAAAGTTGTAAAAATCAATTTATTTCATTTAATACAAAAATCAATTCTTTATCATATCTATTTATTACAATTTACTACACTTATTGATATAATTCGCGAACTATATCGAATCAGGAATCAGGCTTTTAAACAATTACCTTTTTATTATATGCTTCTTAAGAAATTCCGCGGTGACAATTACTGACTTCAAGCATCCCTAGCGTGCATCTTTGGATACTGTTCGAAAAAAAAAGATTGTTGATCGCTGCTCTGCGGCGAGGCGCGCTCTGCGCCACAGAGCTTTTATTTCCGAACAACTTCCAGAGATGCACGCTACGGATGCATGAAGTCAGTAACAGTGATTGTCACCACGCGGCAACATTATCCCGTGGTTCACTCTGACGTATGTTCAAATCGGAATATCTTAAGCAGAATATGATATTATTAAAAATGTAACTGTTTAAAATGAAAAATTAAAAGAAGAAAGGATGTCATCAAAACCTTGATTTTTTTTAGATTTCCGGAAAGTCTATCAATATGTGTAATTAATTGTATCAAATAATTGTAAAAATTAATTGTAATAAATAATTGATTTTTGTAATTATTGTAATAAATTGTTTTTTTTTACAATTTTCGGTCTCGTTAAAAAATTACAAAACCTTCAAAAGCTGAAAAATAGAAAATAGAATGAGAAAAACATCAAAATTTCCATTTTTTGTTGAAAATGATTATGTAAAAGACGACCTTTTGAAAAAAAATTGTATTTTTTATTAAAAAAACAACTTAATTAAACATTTTTCATGAAAAAAATTTTGAAATCTGAAAAAAGGAAAAAGTCAAAAAAAACAACAAAAATAGCATTTTTTGTTTAAAACCTTATTTAAAAAACGACCTTTTTGAGAAAAGAACTATTCTAGTAAAACAATATCGTTTTTGAAATATAATGAATTTGAATTTTTTCGACAAAAAAAACTTCAAAAACTGAAAAATGGAATAACAAGAATAATAAAAAATCAAAATTTACCTCTTTAATAAAAATCATATTGTAAAATACGGCATTTTTGACAAAAAAAATAATTTACTAGAACATTTTTATGAGAACAAAAAATTCAATTGAAAATTTTACGTAACAAATTTCAAAAACTGAAAAATAGAAAAGTAAAAAACAAAAAAATGCATTTTTTGTTTCAAACCTTACGTAAAAATGGCATTTTTGAAAGAAAAATTACTCTATTAAAACGTACTTTTTTCAGAAATAAATTAAATTAAAATTTTCACACAAAAAACTTCAGAAACTGAAAAAAGGAAACATAGAAAAATGAAAAACAAAAAAATGTTTTGTTAGAGACCTTATGTAAAAAACGACATTCTTAAAAGAAAAAATATTCTAGCAAAATATTTTACTTTTAAAAAGATAAATTAGTTGAACATTCAACATGAAAAAAACTTCAAATGATGAAAAATGGAAAAACAGAAAAGTTAAAAAAACAAGGTTTATATTTTTGGTTAAAAATGTTATGTATAAAACACCGTTTTTCAAAACACAAAATGCATTTTACTAAAAAATGACTTCTTTTTCAAAAAGATAATTCAATTCAAAATTTCACATTAAAAAACTTCAAAAAATGACAAAAGGAAAAACTGACAAAAAAATCATCAAAAAATACGTCTTTTATAAAAAAGACTTATGTAAAAAAACGGATTTTTTTAAAAAAAGTAGGATAGTAAAACCATTTTTTTTCAAAGCAAAAAAAATGATTAAACTTTTTTTGAAAAAATATTAATTTCTGTTCGTGACGGTTTGTATATGTATCTATATCTAAAAATTGTTTGCAAAAATTCATCTTTAAAAAGACCAGGTAATCTCTTATCAAAGGCAGCTCATTGCAACATTCTCTCGGGAAAAACTGCTGCTGGTTATCACTGAAAATTGTCAGTGCAATCGTTTTGCTTTATCAGTATCACAAAGATCCTCTTTTTGGTCAACCGATTTCGTTCGTCAAGGTTTTTCTCACAAAGTGCCATAGAAACATCATCAGTATCCGTTTCGATCAACTCATATTTGTTTGGATCGCAGAGAGAGAGAGAGGAGTAAAATTTGTAATTAAGTTGCAACATTGTAAGTTTGGCGTGCATGAGCATAGTAACAATGTCTTCCTCATTTCTACCTCACAAATCTGGTCTGGCAACTCATTCAGGGACTTGAAAGACCTGTTGTTCTTGAACTAATCCACATGAGAACCTATCACGTATTTTGTATGCGTATGTCGAATGAAGTTCAATATCTGATAATGAAATGAACTTTTATAAATCAACTTCAACGACAGTTGACTCTCTGTTCTGATCTGTTTTGTGCTAAAGTTGCGTTCTCGTTTTGGTTCTTGTAGAAGCCTACAGTTGTCTGGTTGAATAGTAAAGAGACTTCAGGCAGGTTCTAGATAGCCATAATGAAGACCCGAAGCTGCCTCGGAATTGAGAATCGAGGATCAGCTACCCGGACGAAGCACGTTTTTCTCTCCCTTTACAATTGTTACATCATCATTGGAACCGGGAAGAGAAAATGGGCCTTGAGATTTTCGTTCATTATCACAGATTTGACATTCACTATTTCAGCCTTTTTCGGGTAAAGACGGTTGAATTCATAAAGGAACTTAATTTAAAGATTTTGCAAAATCTTTCTCTCAGATAAGCTATTATACTATTCCCCAATGAGTCTAATAACTATAACAGCCGTTTATTCGTTTTTTCTGGTCTGTTTTAGTATTTTATAACAGAAGTGACTTACCTGGAGGAGGAAATAGAAAGATGTCCTGGAGATGAAGAATCGTCACTGAAAGGTTTGTAGTTGACAACTTAGGTTTGTTGTTGAATAGAAAGAAAAGGAGCACAAGAGTTGGACTTTTTTGCTTACGATAAAGAAAATGATATCATGATTACTCAATAGTGACGTAATTATAACATTTTCATGAGTAAGACTTCAAACTCCTTAGTTGTGTATGCTTTGATAAAGTAAGAATAGTCTTATCGTGAGTATGGATAATCTTTTGTTCAAATAAGTTCAGTTAGTCCATACAATCTCTAGGTATCCCTACTTGTAGCAATCATATGACGTAGTTGAATTAAATTTTGTTTGAAAGAGTTCAGTGACCCCCCTACAAGGATGAGATCACCTAATTATTCGTAATTGTGAAGATAGAGGACGTAAATGTTAAACTACTACGATTAAATTGATACATTTAATGACTAATGTTGGGCAATAGTAAATAATTAGTGACGAATCTGTGCTCATTAAACTTACATCGATCGCCTGAGAATATTTGTATTCACAAAAGATAATGTCAAAAATTGATGTTCGTAAAGTCACCAAATAATTGTATTGTCAGGAATAATTAAGATAATTACAGAAGATGGCATGATTGTCCAGTTTTTTAGATAAAACTTTGTTATTTTGCTTACAATTGGTGTATTTTTTGACAACACTAAAAAAATTGGGTAGATTTGAGTTTTTTTTGACAAGATATAGCTACTTTGTTGTGAAAATGGGTTTTCTATTGCAAGATTTGTATGTTTTCGTGTGCCAAGTATTGGGCAGTTCTTGCTATAACTGGGTTTTTTTAGCAGGAATTAGTTATTTTTGGCAAAATGGATAAGATTTTGGTAAAAAGTGGGCATTTTTTGGTAAGGTTTGTTTAAATCTGGAATAGAAACGGATTTTTAGTATTGTTTCTTCTTGGCAAGAATTGGGTATTTTTGTCAAGTGTTGGGTATTTTTGGCATTTATTGGATGGTGTGTGTCGAGAATTGGGTGTTTTGAAGCAAGAATTTTGTATTTTTTTGGCATTGATTGGATAACATTTGGTAATAATTGAGTATTTTTTTAGCAAGAAATGGGTATTCTTTGGCATGGATTGGTTATTTGTTCAAAAATTAGGTTTTTTTTAGCAATAATTGGGTTTATGCGGTAAAAATTGTTTTTTTAAGCAATAATTGGTTTTTTTGGCCATAATTGGGTAATTTTTGGGCAATTATTGGTTATATTTTGGCAAGATTTGGGTGTTTTGTGCCAATAATTGGGTTTTTTTTCACGAATTGGGTTTTTTGGTCAAGAATTGGGCATTTTTAGCCTGAATTGGCTATTTTTTGGCAAAAATTTGGTATTTTTTGGCAATAATTGAGTAATTTTTGGCAAAAGTTCGGTATTTTTGCCAAGAATTGCATAGTTTTGCGACGAATTGGTAATTTTTGGCCAGAATTGTGTACTTTTTGCCTTGAATCGGGTAGTTTCGTTTCTGCCAAGAAATGGGTGTTTTTTTGGCAAGAATTAGGTATTTTTTGTCTAGCATTGAGTATTTTTTGCCAACAATTGGGAAATTTTTGGCAATATTTGGGTAGTTTTGGCAATAATAGGGTATTTTTCACAACAATTGGCCTTTTTTTACTAGAATTGGGTGTTTTTGCCAAGGACAGGATTTTTTGGCATGAATCGATTATTTTTTTCAAGAATTGGTTATTTTTTGACAAAAATTTTCTTTCTGGTTTCAGGTCTCAGAATCTAAAACCTCGAAAAAAAACAAACTTGTCCTCTCTTCATGACTTTAAATTATGCCCTTATAAATTGCATTCTGCGTTAAAAATTATGATGAAAAGATGTACTGTAACACACAATCCCAATAAAAGTTTGGGGTTTCAGGTTTCAGAATCCAAAACTTCGAAAAGTACAAACTTGTCCACATTTCACGACTTTTCACACATTCCACTGGATTCTGCGTTAAACATTACATATAGACAGCTGACATAGCACACCATTCTCGGAGAGAATATTTTGTAGTTTGAGGCTTGAGAAGCTAAAACTACAAAAAACCCAAAACTATAATCTATAATTGACCGTGAAATCACAACCATTGAGTTCCACTTCAAAAAATACCCTCTAACATTGTGCTGTAATATTTTGAGCGAAAGAATCTGAAACTACCAAAAAAAATTTTCAGATATGATTTTCAGTGCTTTAGTATTTTTCATTGAAATCAGCGTTGAGAAAAACTTCAATCGATCATTAGAGCAACTTTGTTTGAAAACTTTGTTTACGTTTTCGGGTTTTTGAAACTGAAACTACCAAGAAGCAAATCAAAAAGTAACAAATGAAACGGCCAAAAAATCGGTTTCCTGAATGCTTTCACATCATGAGAAGTAAAAAAAATTGAAAAAAATCGAAAATTAAAAATTATTGATATTTGGAAAAGTTAAGCGTAAATGAGTGTATGAAAGTGAAAATTCTGCAGATGGATTTTATTAAGTAGATAAGATTAACTGAAGTGCATTAGAGCATAAATTCCAACTGGATGCATTTCCCTGGGGTAATTAAGATAACTACCCCTGGGTATTTATGATTAAATGGCAGGTCTATTGTTCTCATTCTCCTTTTTAGGTACATCTTGGGGAACTGGATAAAAATGGGCTATACCTAATTTTAATACATAAGTACTTCCCTTTAACCCCCCCCCCCCCCCCAGCTTTGCTCACGATATACTACTGTTGAACATGAAGCGCATTCCTACATTGTATACGTTAAACAGGTACCATTTTTGAGAATTTTATTATGGAAACATTACCTGAGTGCTTTGCAGTTTCCACAGCGCAGTTTATCTTGTTACCGCAGAAAAGTTTGCCAAGCTTTAAATTTCGATTTATAGCAGGCTGCAGCAAAAGTGGCATGAAAAAAACATTGTATATTTTTTTCACCTCGACATGCCGTCAGGCGTAATAATTGCTAAAAATGATGCACCAAAATTACAGTGTAGCAATTAATTTCGTATCATTGTGTTTTAATTATTTAAGTTTTTTTGTAAAGGAGGAAGGAATTGCAGAAAGTAAAAAAAAGATAGCTTAAAGAGATCAAGCTCAGCAATAAGATGAAATGAAACTATCATGCAGAGAAGGAAAAGCAAAAAATTTTGCGCAAAATCTGAAATAGCTGCCAAGAACAGTTCAAGCAAACCGATATTTGTTTGACGAAATCTAACAAATCAAAAACAAAGAAAGGGCTTGTCTTGTATTACATTTCACAGAACTGCCCTGAACTGGTTGTCATAGCCTTTGAGTGCTGAACCGTTGATAAACCAGATGCATTCTGCCTGATTATGTTTCTGTTCATGTCAAATAATAGAAATGAAAGTCTGCAATTTTTAGATCTTGGCGCTAGTTGCCAAATGCCCGTAAACTGGTCAGCACTAATTGCTGAATGCTGTCCAAATGGCCAGCTCTAATGCTCTAATTACTCTCCTCCCCCAAAATTTGGCTTTATCAACAGATCCAACACACTCCAATTCAAATAGGCGAGCATTACAGGCGGGCATATGGGGGGGGGGGGGGTTAAAACGTTATCTGACATGAGTGGGTGGGGGTGAGGGAAAACATTAACTGACGTGGGTGCTGCGGGGGGTGAAACGCTAACTGGCGGGAGAGGTGGTTTAAAACGTAAAACGTTAATTGGTTAACTGATACGCGGGGTGGTGGCAGTGAAACTCCAACTAGTGTGCGGTTGCTGCGGGGGGGGGGGGTGTAAAGCGTTAACTGAAGTGGGGGGAGGTTATAGGAATTGGAGAAAAACTTTTGTGTCAAGCAATCCTTGCGACCTCTTCCGTTTGCCCCCCCCCCTCAATACTTTTCAGAGCATATAGAATTGCATCGAAATTCTTTAGGTAGTACTTTTGTCAGAAGTGTAGTCGTGTTAAGATTAAAACTCGCTCACGACGGTGTGATCAGGGTAGCGCCGTTTTAAATTTCACCAAACATGAGCGGTATTCGAAATTTTCACTGTTATTAACACCACTGCACACTGTATATTTCTAGCAAAGGCTAAGAACTGTTCTGGCCATTGGGTTCGCAGTCGGCTGTCATGTCTGGCCAGAATAGGTTTCATCGGTATTGAAGACTGACCAGGTGATGGAAAAGTCGAGCTAGAGTTCTGGGCTGTCGGAATTCAACTTTAACACATCTTCACTGCAATTTTACTCATCTTTACTGCACAAATAAATCGCAGGTTGTATTGAGAGTAGGAAATAACCATCGCCGCTTCAATTCGGAGTTTGACGCATGAGATCAGCGCAAGACGCTATTCTACTTTTCCTTGAAACATTTCAACATGAAATTGATAATGGTATTATTGTTCAAGCAGTTTTTCTCGAATTATCTGAAGCCTTTGACGCACTGCCACATCAAATCTTTCTGAGAAAAGTACAATCTCTAAACTTTTCAACTTTTACATAACCGGTTATATAATGTTTTCTTGCGGATCAATTGCAAAAACTGTGGGTTAATGAGTTGTGTCAAATTGGATTGAGCTGAAGCAAGGAGTTCCTCAGAACTTATTTAAGACCATATATTTTCAACTTTTATGCAAATTACCCTGAGCATGTAAGTAAAACTTGCTACCATAGACATCACTTTTGCTTTCAAAACAAGTAAAAAAAGTCAGTCATGAGAAACATAGCATGGTTGTTGGTATCAAAACCGCTGAAACTTTACAACACATATCTTTTGCCAAAGTTTTACCAATGCTCTTCAACTATCTTGTCGTTAGTGATTTAGAATACTATGCTTCCAAAGCAGTTTAATGTTGTTGTTTTTTTTTGAGAACATAAACTGGGCAATAGTTTCATTTCAATAACAAAATTTAAATATTATCTTTTATCTATTAAAAGAAATTTTTTTTAAGAGTTTTAGGGGTACTACAATCATTATATAAACGCGTGATTGGAAAATGGTAAATGATAATGGTGTTTAAAATGTTAAATAACAAAAGAACTACGAAAAATATGTAAGATAAGCAGTAAAAAGTTGTTTTTTTTTCACTGCAAATTTCGTACATAATTTTGCAGAGAAATGCGGTTAAATTATGCAATATCACCGCTAGAGTAAGCGGTGAACTTACAAAAATTCACCACGTTTCCCGTTTACTACAGCATACCGTCCGTACAAGGATTCGAAACTCTCATCCCCTGCTTAACAGCCACTTTTTATTCTACTGCGCCACCTTTCACTAAATACGGGCATATTTGTTTTCACTATAAATCAAAATCAATCTACTTTCTGCAAAACTTGTGAGTTGAGTTTTTGTAAGATCAGTGGTTAAATTACAAATTTTAGCGGTGAAATGTGGTGATTTTTTTGTAAGTTCACCGCTTTCTGTAGTATTACGATGAAATCGCAAAAACTCAGTGCTCGCAAAATTTTTAAAAACTTGTTTGATTATTCGTGGATTATGTATGTAATTTCACCACATTCACAGCTGATCTCACAAAATTTTTTAATACTTTTTTTGTCAGCAGTGAATTCATGTAATTTCAACACTAACTAAGAGGTGATTTTATGTAATTTCACCGCATTCACCGCTTATCTCATATAATCTGGACACTTTTTATAAGCGGTGAAATTATTTAATTTCACTTCTAAATTCAGTGGTGAAATCATGTAAATTCGCCGCCTGATTTATGTAACTTCGCCACATTCACCGCTTATCTTACATAATTTTGTGTTGAATGGTGATTAAACACCGCTCGACCCGGGGAGTTGGGGACACAGCGGAAAGTTCACGTTGGCTTTTGAAAATAAGTCTTATTAAATTTAGCAAAGCATGAATACACTTTGAAAATTTACAACGGAATGTCACATCTACAATTCCAATAACTGAAAAACATCTTACAAATTATTCGGAGCGAAGAAGCAAATATGACAAACATTTGGCGCACAATGCAAACATTTTCAAGGCACCTGGCCAAATGATCCATAAAAAACTCTCAGATAATAGAGAATTTTCAGATAGACGAACTAATTTTTTGTAAATTCTTCATTGAGTTTGAAAGAAAATCATAGTAATGTAAATTTTGCAAATTTGCAGTGATGATATGACCCGCCAACAATCTTTAATGATATGCGGAGTCACAAATGTGAAAATATATGTTCGGCAGAGCAAAAAAGTTTGCTTGTTTTTTCTAATGCTAATATTATAAAGCAATTAATATTAGAATCTCTCTCTTATAAATAAATGAAATCAAGTGCTAATTAGGTTTTCATACAACTTCTTAAAATGTGTCTTCAAGAAAGCAGATAGTGAAACGATAACAACGGTGAAGAATGTATTCGTTTGTCTTTGCTGTCAATAATGTACGCATCATAGTTTGGTTTCATAGACACCTTCAAAATTTCTCAATAGGCTATTGAAATACTTTAAATCTACGATCTTTTTGTATGCACATCATGATCTGTAAGTAAAGATGGCGCCTAAATATAACCTAATTTCCAAGAAACTCGAAAAATTGAAAAAAACTGACTGAGTAGATGACCAACCTCCTAAAAAAACTTAAAACGTTGTTTTTTTTTCAAGAATTTAGCAATGACAGTGAACATTTCAGGAACATTTAAATAACTTTTCACTTTTTTAGTTTCAGAAACATTTCATAACTTTTGAACTATAAATCATGAATAAAAATTTAACATTACTGAACAATAAATCAATTGATAAAAGGTCATGTGCATTTAACCAGTTTCGGTCAGAACACTCTTTTTTTCATTTCTCCACTTGCTGAATGACTAAAAAACTTATTAGAGCGCTGCAATTTTGTCCAAATTTATGTTGATATGTCTCCGAACTATAGATAGGTGCTGGGTTAGAGAAATGTCAAAATGATTGGTCTATGAGTCTCTTGAAAAATGTTCTCAACTTTTTACTCAAAAACTCATTTCACCTGAAAATTGATTAAATTTCAGGCTACATTGATGCTCACAGCTTGAGCCAAAACTTTTCTTTAAAAACCGAATTTCTTGACCTCATGTTTCGGAGTGATCTCCTAGATGCAGAGAGCGTTGAATTGATAACACATATGCTGGTAAGGTATGCATTCAAAAGAAATTGTCCGAACCCAAAAATTTTAATTTTTTCATTTTTTTAGAAGAATGTGGGAACAAGGATAAATTTGTTTTTTTCTTATCTTATTACTAAACTTTGATCAGCAAAGTAAGTTTTTGTCAGAATGTTGAGTTATGGATTTTCGCGAGCGGAAAAAAAGCGTTTTTAACTAAGTAGAACACTTATATTCTCGAAAATGACAGAATTGCAAAATTGATATTTTACAGTAGAATTTAGAGATTTACAGGAGACATCTGATTATTAGATCAAGACGATGATTTGAGTTTAGAAATGAAAAAAGGCTCAAAAATTTTTATACCCGTAATCAGTGCGAGAAAGTAAAGATACAAAACTAATCTTAGCATCATGATTTATAGATATGGGTCACAAGGTTCGCCCAGTAATTCTTGCTTCTGCATATATCCTAGAAACAATCGCAAGGGATACAGTAGATAGCAAGCAGTTACACTTTTCTAAGAATTCGTTCATATTTCCGGTGATATCATAAAATATCAAATGTATCACAAATATACCATAATATATCACAAAAATATCAAAACATGCTGGTAAAATATTACATCAACAATCTCACTCAAAAAATTGTTATCAGGATTCACCACCTTGAACGAAATATTGATTCTAAGCACCATTTTTTAAAAGCGGAATTATAAAGCGCTTTTAACTAGGCAGAAAAAATTACTTTTCTCGAAAATGAGAAAATAACAAAAATTAAATTTTACAGTAGAATTTAGAGTTCTACAGAGAGAATTGATTATTAGATCAATATGGTGATTCAATTTTTGGGAGAAAAAAGCTGTAAATACCCATTATCAGTGCGAGACAGTTAAGACAAAAAACAAAACTTAACAACATGATTTGTAGTGTGGGTTGAAAGAGTTACCCAATACGTTTTGCTTCTGCAAAATTGCTGGATATCAGTCAGAGGGGACGCCATAAATAGTACGAAATTACAAATTTCTACGAAATCGTTCACTTTTCGGGTGGTATCCTAACCAATCAATACATGCTGGGAAAGTTTTTACTTCAATAATCTCACTCTAATAAAAGTTATCTAGACTAATCAGTTGGTACCGAATATTGAGTTAAAGCACCATTTTTTGACGGTTCTTTTATATTATTTATTTGACTAGAATTATTTTGCTCTTGTCTTAGTAATCTGGTGAGTTAAACTTTCTTTCTAATAATTCTAACTATGTTCTGGAGCATAGTTTGGTCCAATTTCAACTGCGACTCGAACCCCGCTCAAACTTGAGCGGATTGCGTAGAGTCCGTTCCCATCAAAATTGTTATGAACAATTCCACTTTCGATACAGGTAAGGGTTTCGTGAAGTTGTAGGATGCCATTTTGTCAGTAGGAACGTAATGAATTGAAATAATTCGTTTTTGTTTTTTTGTAGCGAATGATTTGAAAAAATTATGTCTCAATCTGCTTGCTCCTCTTGTGCATGACTGGGTTTTGGCACAATTTGACAAAACTCTGGTTTTTTCTCCCATTGCTGTTGAATGCTTCTGTTGGATGTCGAAGTCTTGCAGAAGTTGTTTTGAATACAATGCTTCTCTAGTCTGCTTCTCGACACTCCAGCTGACTGCTGCGCCACGTCTGTTGAGCGAAAAGTAATCGTTCTTTGTTGATTTTCTGTTGCTCACATCACCAGACCACTCTGTATCACTTTCCCCCACAAAAACATATATAGCTTTTTTGTGTAAGATTTGAAGCTTTTGAAATTTGAAAAAAACGCAAAAGTAGTTTTATTCATAGCCAGTGTAGATTTGTGGGTGCAATCTTGAAATGTTGCTTCGAGTGCCTGCTTGACATTGGAGATAACTGTCATGTTTCTTGATGCTACTATGATGTCGTCAATCTATACCAAGATGAAAGTATGACCCTCTATTTCTGCTCTCGCGAACAAAGACCGTTCCTGCTTCTAGTGGACCCCTGTCTCGAGTAGGAAATTTGCCAGCTTCTTATACCAGTTGTTAACCACCCCTTTCAAAACGTAAATTGAATTTTTTGGTCGACGTACCAAATTCTTTCCATCTGATCGTTGCTTTATTAACTCCTGTGGCTGCTCCAGGCACACAGGAGACAAAAACGTTGCCACGTAGCATGCTTTGTGTATTTCGACTTGACCTCTGGGACCCAATCTTACTTTGTAAAATTAGATCCTAGAACCATGTACCCTGTATGAGGTCCCAGTCTATGTTTGGTCTCACTAGTTTCCAAGTCTTGTTGTCTTGGAGTGCCTTGACCTTGTCCCCAATTGCCCGGTACAATCGGTCCCAATTATCACTTTGCTTGGCTGCGCAGACTGTTGTTGATTCCACCCAGTTGCCCTCAGGCACAATAGGATAGGTTCTGACTTTTCCAAAATATTGCGGATTATTCCTTGCTTGTGTCCCTCATCTGGGCTCTGCACGTTCTGCTTGCTCCAGTCCTTCTTCAAGGAAGCCAACTGTCTTTGCTTGTGAGTAGTTTTCTGTGTCACTGTCTTTCAGTGACTCTGAGTCTGTGAGACTCCTTCTTTTTGTAGTAGATCCTTCATCTAATGCTGCTTACTTGACCTCTAAACCATTTCTTACTTTTAAGAGTGTTCAGGAATGCAAAAAAAATTGTTGAGCTTGAATTGGAAATCCCAGTCTGAGGGTATGCTGATTCAGACACAGCGAAGCCTCTCCGTTGGCATTTCTGACCACCGATTGATTGAGCACAAAGAACATGAACGCGCTGATGTTTGTCATTATTTGATCTGTACAACCACTGTCCACTAGCATGCCTATTGTCTTCCACTGGGTAAGCGATGCTCAGTATTCCTCATCTCGTGCAGCCAATGCTGGAACAATTTACATAATTTCATATTTGTCTCCATCTCTAAGTATCTTGCAAAACCCGTCTGGTGACCCTTCTCACCACACTTGTTGTCTCCTTCCTCCTGCCGTCATTGGCAAATTGTCTAGGGATTACCACACACAAAGCAGTCTCCTCTCTTGTGTCAAACTTTGAAGCCATGCTTTGCTGCCAGTGCCACTGAACCACTTTGTCCTTTGTGTCTCTGTACTGTCCTCTCAAGGAAATTCTGCAGTCATTTCTTCAACTCTACGACTTTCGTTGCCGGGTTTAAGTATCTTTCCTGTATAACAAAGCGTTCATACGTCAATGGCAGACAATTGAATACCATTGAGACTCTTTTCCCTGCTTCTTTTGGCCTTTAGAACGACTCCTGTCCTATGATGAAGAAGTTGTCCTAATCCTCGGAATCTGCGAGCTGCAGTAGATCAAGCTCTGCCAACTAAGTCACCACTGTCTGTGCCTCCATGATCTGAAATCTCTCTCGCAAAAACTTCCAAGCCTTTGAATCATCTTCGATGCGGTCATCTTCCACACAATCATGTCTCACTGGCATGAGAGCTGTTGAATCTAGAGTCAGTGCCAGATGGCTTCACACATTGTCTCAAATCTCCTTGATGTCTGCAATTTCGTTCTCATATGCATCCTTCAGCACCTTGCCGTTCTTCTTCTTATCATTGCCAAGATAGTGATTCTAAGCACCAATTATTGAGGATTCATAAATATAAATTTTGTGACAACTATTAATTTTCTCTTGTCTTAGTATTTTGGTGAGTTAAAGTTAAACATTTTTTTTAATAGTTCTAATTAAGTTCAAGACCATAGCCGGTCGCAATTCTAACACACAAAGGGCAGTGAATCGAAATAACACTGTCAAAAATCGGGCAATACGGGTAGATAAAAAATCAGGGTAGTAGTAGGGGCAATACAGGTAAAAATATTGCTATTAAACATCTTATCAACAGAAATTACACATTCTTGCGAGTGGATTCAGAACCTTTTTTCTCTGAGAAAAAATAAGCGAGCAACTTAAAAAAAGGTTATGGACCAGGAAATCTGTGACGTGTAATCGAGTGTAGAGATCGAATCAAAATATCGACCAGTGCGATACCGTCGAAGTATCTTTTCCGACTGGCCTTTCTTCTGCGATGAATTCCCTCAACCAAAAGATGTGGGAGGATTATGTGTTCCTCCACGAAATTGGTGATCTCTGCCGCGTCCATATCCAACAGATCTCTCAAATGACAATTTGCAGCAAAAAGGCACCCAAAACAGGGTGGGACAGCTATGACATTATTGCTTCTGAACTGGAATTTCATATGTCAACATTTTTTTTGTTAACTCAGTGGCTTTGAAAAGTAACTTTAATAACATCATTTTTCAAAAGCTATCCCAGGTTGAGGTCCCAGAGGGACTCAAGTATACTCAGACCGAAGATGAACGAACGAGGGGGGCGTCGTGCGTTCAAAATTACATAGTCTGGAAACATCGAAAAATGCACGAAAGTCTGAACATGAACGCACGAAAGTCTGTCGAACGCGCGAAAGTCTGTCGAACGCACGAAAGTCTGGTGTGCGCACGAAAGTCTGGACACAGGCAACTTCCATCTGGGACGGTCTGGACATGGGCATTTTCCGTCTGGGACGGTCTGGACATAGGCATTTTCCGTCTGGGACGGTCTGGACATAGGCAACTTCCGTCCGGGACGGTCTGGACATAGGCAACTTCCGTCTGGGACGGTCTGGACATACTTGCTTCCGTCTGGGATCTCAACCTGGTATGAGAAACGTCAGTGTACTTAGCATGAAGCAACCGGTCTCTTTCTGTCTTTCTTGATCAGATATACAATTATAAACGGACCAGGTATCACAGTGAAAAATTAAATGTTGACGCTCGTTATTTGCTCACATCAAATTTTATCTCAATCATCAGTTTATTTTTTAAAAATTTTGGTTTCCAGTTGTGAACACTTCAGTTAAAACTTTTATCGTCTCTTGTTTAGTAAAACTATTATAGAAATAATTAATTTATGACTTATTGTTAAAAATTTTAATGACTTAGCAGTGTTTGTCGACGCTTTTATAAATTGTTTTAAGTTCCGCTGTTTCGCATCTTCGGAAGAACAACTGTTCACAAGAATTTACTGTGAGGTCTAGATTCTGGTGGAAACCGTTTCCAATATTAATTGACCAAAAAGTTGTGAAATTCAAAACATAAATTTAATGAAATTGCCATAAACTGTCATTTATATAAAGTAAGAAATCGAAACAATAGATTAAATTTCTGCGTTTCACAGCATTATTGAATACATGTATCTCTTGCAAAATGAACAGCTGTGTTCACAACCAAAGACAAGCATATAATCTAAAGATCCCCCTCCCCAAACATGGTGCAAAACAGACCCCCCCCCCCCCAACTATGTATTTTCTAATATTCTAATGATTTTGATTTATGTCTCAACGAGCGCGAGTTTGTTATTGCAGTTTCAACAAAAAAAAATTAGTTCAATTACACAGGTCGTTGCCTAGCAACCCGGAGTCCTTCAGTTTCTGGATAGCCATCACTTCCAAGCTGGGTCGATGTGCTGAGAAGTGGAGCTTGTGGTTGTCAAAGTAGTGGTAGGGTGCTTTTCTGTGACTGGAAGGGGCTTTGCTGTTCGGGAGAGAGAAGCCAGCGTAGTCCGGCCTCGTTGGGCACCAGGAGCTGATTATTACCATTCTGCGAAACAACAATTAATATTATCGATTAGTTCCTAGATAGCTACCAAATGCTTTAAAGGAGTCAATTAATGCCAATTTGGAAAGAAGACACAGTCGAGACTCCAGGGTTACAAATATTACACCTGTGCAACAGTTATCTAGCCAGATGAAGAAAGAGTTAAAGAGTAAGCTCGTACAACCACACAAGAGTTGAACAGTTCCCAGGTCGAGGTTCCAGACCGAAGAGACGACTAATTGATCTTCGAGCGCACACCTGTTAGATTGCTGGAAAATTAATTGTTTCCTGTTATAAGACTAGACGGAATTTTTTTTTTGAAAGAACTGCAGGCTGTTAGGTTGGTTGCTC
Organism: Convolutriloba macropyga; assembly: GCF_964194025.1. NCBI lineage: Eukaryota > Metazoa > Xenacoelomorpha > Acoela > Convolutidae > Convolutriloba > Convolutriloba macropyga. The sequence continues at coordinate 35,222,343 of NC_134479.1, read as the reverse complement.
GCTTAGCGGAAATCTCTTCTTGACTACTTTCGATGCTTTCGTTTAAAGACCAAAACAGAAAATTACCACCTCTCTCTCTCTCTCACTCTCTCCTCTTCCCTTTTCTCCTCTTCTCTTCTCTGAACTTCTCTCTTCTCTTCTCTTCTCTTCTCTTCTCTTAATTTCTCTCTTCTCTTCTTTCTCTTAACTTCTCTCTTCTCTTCTCTTCTCTTAACTTCTCTCTTCTCTTCTCTTCTCTTAATTTCTCTCTTCTCTTCTTTTCTCTTAACTTCTCTCTTCTCTTCTCTTCTCTTCTCTTCTCTTAACTTCTCTCTTCTCTTCTCTTCTCTTCTCTTCTCTTCTCTTAACTTCTTTCTTCTCTTCTTTTAACTTCTCTCTTCTCTTCTTTTCTCGTCTCTCAACCTCTCTTCCCTCTTGTTCTATTCTCTTTTCTTTCTTTTCTTCTCTTCTCTTCTGTTCGCACATCATTTTCTTTCCACAAAATGAGTTTTAACCTTGATCCTATTATTAACGTCACTATTGCTGCCCCATTAGTTTAGAGAATCCTTTTGTATCAATTCATCGGCCACGTCTGATCCTTGTTTTTTTTACTCGTTTTTACGCTTAATATCGATTTCTGAAAAAGTGCAAGCTACAGCTAGCGTCATATAAACAGAAAAAATTATAGTTAGCTTCTTGGAACAAAATTCATGAATATCTTCACAAAAGCCCAATTGAGACTTAAACAATTCTTCTTTGTTTATTTCTAAAATCTAATCGAGATTGACGCTCACTTTAAGATGAGTGAAGCAATTTTCATATTTTGAGCAATTTTGTACAATTCCCGGATTTTCAGGGAAAAGCGGAACAAGTCGATTGTTGTCGGCATGATACTGTGCCAAAATCAAAACACAGAATACCATTATCTGAAATTAAAGTCATAGTAAATTGGAGAATATATCTGCATCAAGTCGAGCGAACTAATCAGTTGAACCAACTGAGCTCAACCTGAGACGCAAGCTTCTTTGGGTGTGAGCTTCAATTGTCTTTGGTTTCCTCAAACAATATGCCAACCAGTAAATAGTCCTTAAAGTTGTTAGTAAGAAAAACGAAACGAACAATTGATGAACAGGATCATCAAATTTAGGGATTTGTAATTTAAAAAGTCATGATGCACGTTTTGTTTAAATTTTCATGTAGAAATTTGGATTCTTGTAACACCTGTTGCAAATTTGTCGGCTACTTCATAATTTATACTGTGCAAACAATTTCAAAAATTTTGTAAAAAATTGGAAACCTTACGCCGAGCTTCTTGGAAAGCGGATGCTATCAAATTGTTGGTTTCCCAAGCAAAAGAGATTCCCTAGTCGGAATGAATGCAAGGTCTTACAAGATAAACTTTTGTTGGCCAGAATCTTGCAAGATCTTGCAAGATAAACTTTTCGCCTCGACTAGGGTTGCTTCATGGAGAAGAAAATCTTGTAGGTGAATGTACTGAGCGCAATGTTGTTTCATAATGATATAAATTGAAATAAAAAAATTTACTGAACTACAAAAAACAGTTAGCACCGCAAAGATCTACGCAGTGAAAATTGTATTCGGACGAGAAGACACTACACCAGCTTGAATTCGACGTTCATCATTGATCCCGTACAAAAAAGGTCTGGTCTTCTGCTTAAGTTTAGCAAAAACGCAATTATAATTTAACAGAAACAATATTGTAATTTTGATGAACTCCACTAAAGTGTCACAGTAAAATATTTCACAAAATCACATGCAATTGACTTTTTCCCTTTTAATTTTAAATCAAACTCAAGTTCTCTCATAATTAATTAAAAATTGGAAACAATTCATATTTTCAAAAAAAATCGCTTTAATGTGAACTATGCGCGAGGTTTATCAAATTTATATAGCCGTTTCTTGTAAGGTGCAATTGGATCATTAGATAATTAATGATAAGACATAACCACTGTGATGTATCATGTGTATTCAATGGCATAAAATCATTTTTTTAAATTTGATTTGAAGTCGGTATAGTAGTGCGTGAAAAATTGAGTTTTAATTTTGCAAAAAAAACCAGCTTAGTTCAGTATACCGTTGCTCAAAGTATTAAGAAGCTCAATTTAGTTCTCAATAAATCTTTTTAAAAATCTTTGGAACCTTTGGGTCCTTGGAAAAAATTGGGATAAAGGCGCGGGAGCCCCAGTGGTGAGGGATGACCTGGAGTAACAATGGTCTGGAACTTAAGGGTCGCACTTGGTCGAGCGCAGTCGGAGTGCACAAAATATTTTGAATGCATGTAAGTCTTATCAGTGGTGCCTTCAGTATGGGATAGTCTGCTCAGAAGTCATTTTGGTATAATACGAGAATGGTTTCTGAGCAGACTATCCCATACCGAAGGCACCACTGATAAGACTTACATGCATTCAAAATATTTTGTGCACTCCGACTGCTCTCGATCAAGTGCGACCCTTAAGTTCCAGACCATTGTTACTCCAGGCCATCCCTCACCACTGGGGCTCCCGCGCCCTTATCCGAATTTTTTGCAAGGATCCAAAGGATCCATGATGGGATCTCACCTTGGGTTATCGTGCGAGAGTTGAATAGGCATCTCGCAGAAGTTGACAACTGATCTTACAATAGTTGAATACTATCTTTCGAAATTTTGCTAGGTGATTATCTCTTTATGAATAGCTAGGTCAATGAAAGACGTGATGTTAATTTAGCGTTGATTTTACGTCTCAATTTATGGCATATACGAACCATATATCTTCAATTTTATTTATTTTTTTAAAAGTTGAAACTTAAAAGTTGTGTATCAAAAATAGAACTAACGCTTCAAGGCCGGTGGTAGGCCTGACTTTGTTGTTTTTCATCAGCTCCTTGAATATCCACTGTCTTGTGTAGTGCCCATAAAAGGTCAAGTTGTTTGACCTCAAAACTGCAGAGACTTTGTCTGGTCTGGTCTTTGGTTTCTGCGTTAGCATAGAGGTCAATTTGGAGAACTCCACCGAGTACGTTCCTAAATTGAATAATTTGAGAGTAAACATTTTGGAGTGAAACAGACTTACAGTTTGAACTGAACTTAAACTGAACTTATAACTTATATTGAATTTTTCATGAAAGTGGACTGCTAAGTCGTGCCAATTAAAATTTTTATTGGCACGATTTGTTTCACTTTTATGAGAAATTCAATATAAATATAATTGTGCTGGTCATTATAAGCAGAGCCAGATTTTCAGTAACTAGAAATTGGAAAAATTCTCTATTTAGAAAACCGATGAGGAAAAATATTTTTTAACCATTGGTTGTTAATTTTTCTAACTTTACCATGGTAAAGCTATGGATGAGGCTAGGTTTGTTCGGTTTAAAACTGTATTGTTTGTTTATCATAAAAATAACATATCCGTTTTGTCAAAGTTAATCATAGGAAATGGTCGCGGTAGAGTATAAAGGCAAAACCGAAAGCGTCCGTCGGAGTGAAAAGTTAGAAAGTTGAGAGAGAACAAGCATATAATTTAAATTGTGCATAAGATAAGTTTGAATAGAAGCTGTACTTGTTCAACATTGGCTAGAGAAATGAGGCCTTGAGGAACACGAAAGAACAAGCGCTGAAGAAAGTTGCGCCTGCTTAGATCCGGCTTCTAACAAAGTCACGCCCTATCGTAAGCGCCCATGTAGAAAAGTTTCTGTATCACGACTAACCCGAATACATGATGTGAGCTCCGCTGGGCTGTCGGGGAGTGTCTATTGATTTTCTGACTGATGACAGGTAGCCAAAGAAGAGGGTGGTCTTGTTCCCCACAAAATCTTCATACCCAACTGTGGGCGGAAAATTGATTCTGATCACATGGTCGTAATTGTCGATTTTGGCACCAAGCCGGGGATACTGAAATAAAACATATCACGTGATCAAATACATGTGGAAGAATTATTTAAGTGTTTTTGTACCGGTTGATTGTTGTTGAGAATTTTTTGTTTATCATCATAATCAATATTAATCAAAATTATCAAAACCGCAATCATCACAAAATTATAGACAGCCATAGAAAAATTTAGGAGAACAAATGGAGAATTTTCATACAAAACTTGGAACAAAACAAAAAAGAATTATTGACAAACGATTGACACGATGGAAAACACTGAAAGCCGAGCATTAATCATTACGCTGAAAAGGTATACTTTTGGGCAAAATATAAACTTGAGGTCTTTGCGAGTAACAAAAGCAGAGGAATCAATTAGCCTAATTGTCATTTTTGTATCGAACCCACCTTAGTGGACACGAGGAACTATATGTTCAATTAATTTTTCGTTCATTCAATTTGTGCCCATCCATATATTCATCGTAGAGAGCTGTGGTATCATTAGAAAGCCCAGAATTAGCAAGCCCAGAACTAGCAAGCCCAGAATTATCAATTTTTTGAATTTCAATTTTTCGAGGTTTTTTGAGGTTTAAATTAATTGAAGTTTTCGGAGTTACTGAAGTTTAAATTTTTTCTGAACATTGATGTGATCTGACGTGTTTTTGTTAGTTTTGCATCATTTTGCTCAACTTAGAATTTTGTGTACAAAACTAGTGCTTCAATTTATGTATTGCACTATGATTTGGCCAAAATAAGTGTAAGGCAGACGCGGCGGTAGAAAGGCTAGTTTTGGTCTAATCGAGGATTTTTACCATTAAAAGAATTTTAATTGCATTGGACTGTTGCTTTTCGTGAACCTCACAGATAATTTTATCTTGTTTTCTTGACAAATAGAGACACGTTATTTTTCAGATGAAGTCTCCTTTAGAAACAGATGCAACAAACGTTCAAATGAGGCCGAATAGAAATTTAATTTGTTTTCGGAGAACAACGCTTATTTTTTATGGCTTCGACGGTATGGGTTTGTAAACATTGTGAAATTTGCAGTTTCGCCGGAAATTGTTGCAATTTCCGTAGTCTTGTGACTATCTATAATTAAACAAGACTCATTGGCTTCCTAAAAAGGAATAGATGAACATATCTGAAGCATAGAGTAGATACCAATTGGCTGTCATGACTTTAAAATTATTTGGAACGTCGCCCTGTAAACAGTATTACTTTAAATTTGTAGCTGAGTTTTTAAGAATTTGGTGTTTTTTTGTATACGTAGTTCTTTTTTGACGAGTTGTCAACTCAAATATTGACAGTTCTTTTTGGTGTCGGAAAGAAACTCAGCGATTGCGAAAAAATTCAAGACAACCATATCGAAAAAGCTGGAGGTTTTATGTTTCTAATTCACAAAGTTTTGATCCTAAGCTCAGGCGAAAATTATCCAAAAAAGGTGCTTTTTTCAAAACCAAATAAATTGGATCCACGAAGAATTAGAAAGACGCAGGTGTTCTTACAGGCAACCTCCAGGACAACTTGCTGATATCTTAGCCACCAAAATACTTCGCTTTTGCAACATCGATGCTATATTTTTCTTTTATGTTTGCAACAAATAGTCTTCGAAAGGGAAGCCATTGAGATTTAAAAATGCAGGCGTCAAGCGTGAAAAACTCAATTCAGAACTTTCTGTGTTGAAAAAAGCGCCCAGTTGGCCAAGAAAATCTTGGCATTAAATATACAAGACAACTACCTCAATCATTGTTGGCGAGCAAACAAAAACTGCTCTTGCTCGACCTCTATAATCTAACAATAAATTCATCATATCGAATCACATTAGTAGTATTCTGAACTTTTGAACTGTGAAGCAAAAAATTAGAACAATTTCCTCAAGAAATTTTACACTTCTCACAAGGTATGTGGTTGGAGTCAATCATTGAGAAAAAATTCAGTTAATGTAGGCCAACTTCAGTATAAAAACAACCCCAGCTGATACGTGTTGTATCTCATCATTAATAAAGTTGCACATTTAACCGACACTGCCATTGGCATGTTATTTAAATATGTGTTTTGAATTGAAGTGTTTCTTTTGTCTGCAAAGAAGTGTTTTTCGGTTCTCAAATTTTTGTACCTCAAATTAAATTCAATTTTTTAACGTTTATTTTGCAAGATTTCGCAATTCGTCTGTAAGGAAAACTTCTGCACGTTGCCTCTAGCAAGATAAACGCCAATTGCATGTATCTTCCAATTTCTTTAAAGATAGGCGTGCTATGCAAGAATCTTGCATGGCAAGCTTCGGAGTTGGACTATGACAGTGTGCAAACAACAATTGAACACATTTTTGTCTTGTATAGGCGACAGAAGCTTTCGCGAATTTGATCTACGGTTAGGCAACCATACTTCAAATCCCTCAACAAATGTTTTGAGTAGAATATTGTTTGACTGTTAATGCTTGTTAAAATATTCTATGGCCGATTAAAAGAGTCGATTATGCGTGATATTTTTGCAAAAAATACGATACTGGAAAGAGATAACGTAAAAAGAGGCAAGTTCTTTTCACAAAAATAGCTTGACTGTATTAAACGGAAACCACCACCCGGGCAGTGCTCCTTTTACTGAGCTGATTCTAAGGGCTCAAAACAAAGTCTTCACCCGTAACTTTCAGCTGCATTTTTTTTATAAACATAACCAACAAGTGTCGGGCGAATTTCTCTCAAACGACCGGCCAGCGGTTGGCTTCGGTAGTAGCCAGCTGTGACCTAAGGGTGCTAGCATTAGGGCGATGTGGGCGGCGTGGGGTACTAAGCGATGGGGGTAGGCATGAGGGGGTAGGGTTGCGGGAGAGCTGGACGTGTTGGGGATCCAAATCGCCAGGATGGAGTAGGTTGGACGGGTGGTTGAGTAGGGTTGGAGAAGACTGAGAGAGTCAAACTTTCAAGACTAGGGACTGCCCCTCATACCCTGAAATTGTCTCCTCAGAACAGTTTCCGTGTATCGCATACTTAGAGACTAGAAAAGCGTAAAGCTCTAAGAGAGCCGCTCGGCCACTTAGTGTCCTGTGTGCATGTGCGCAACCTGTTTGTCCAAAAAGTCAAATGGGTCAGTCGAAAAATCGATCAAGCAAAAAGGACTCCAGGACTAATATAATTTTTAAAAACTTCGTTTGAGAGCAATTAGTCAAATAGCCCGTTTGCTTTGATGAAAGATTCACAAACGGTCACGCTAAAAACATGTCCAAATAACATCAAGAATTTTTTGTTCTCTTCAAAAAAGAATGACCGGAGATTGCCAGATACTCAAGTATGGTGACCGATTGATAATGCGCGGTCTAAAAGAAACCACAAAAAATATGACGCTGCCTTCAACACGCATACAATTTTTTTTCAGGTTTGAACAAAAAAAAGTGTCTCACAAAACAACAACCAGAATAGAATTCCAATTTCTATCTTTTCAAAAAAAAACGTATAAATTGTTTTTTAATTAAATCAAGAGAGGGCAAAATATTAAGAGAGAATATACAAAAGCGCTTTTAATGGCAAAAATGACACGGTTAACAATGAGAAAACAAAATGCAAGGATTTCTTGATTGTTAACAATGCGAAGTTTCTGGTATTTAACTGACTCATTTGAAGTCTATCTTGCAAGATCATAAGTATCCCTTGCAAGATAAGTATCGGGAACTTGCATCTTACAAGACAAGTTTCAACTGCAAGTATCTTGCAAATTCTTTCAAGATAAACGCATTTGCGAGAATTTTGCATAATAAGCTTGAGGCCGGACTAGGGTTGTGTGCAAAGAAAAATCGAACACATTTAATCAACTGTCTTTAATATCCGACAGTACCTCTAATCAGTTTGATGTGGGTATAAGTACACCTTCTGCCACCTACAACCGTCTGCCAAACTTTCCACAATCAAGTTTCCGGCTTGCTTTGATAGATTATTCACAAAAATAGTGACGTTCAAAACAAGAGCAAATATAAGCCACACCCTCTATATTCCCCAATGAGGCCTGGAAAACAAATCTCAAAATATATGACAATGCATTTAAAAAGCCTAATGGCGCGCTTATATCACCCAAATTTAGCCTTCCATTTATGAAAAAACTCAAAAACTGTAGTGTGGAAACTCGAGTGCTGAGATGGTGCTGCGACGGATCTCCGGTGTTTCCTCATACAAGTAAGTTGGGGCGCTCGGGCTGGGCTGGGTGGGAGGGGGGGGGGCTTATGGCTTATATGTGTTTCATTCTGAGGGGGGCTTATCTGTGTTTCAAACTCCGTGAACTGCCGCCGATTTAACTGTATAAAGCTGGGTAACGTGTCCTTACGGCGTGGGGCGGGGCATTTGCATGCAATTTTTCATGCAATTTCCTCATGGTCAATTTTTTGCTACAATCGAAAATTTCAATTTTGCAAGAATTTGGTCTGATCATGGCAAAAAGTTCTATTCTGTCAAGTACAAAATCATGATTTAAAAAGTTTTTCTGAATTTGTCCTGCTAATAAAAACTTATAAATGGACTGCAAATGTACTGATTCAGAACTGATTTTGTGAGTTAATATGGGAATGTAAAGATTCAGCGCTGAATTGTCCTGGTACTAGGGTCCGGTAGGCTTCTATTGACTGAAATTACACAGTCGAGCTCATACTTAAAGTCGAGGAAAAATCTTTAATGGGTCAAGCATGGTCTTTTCAGAGGAATTTTGGGTCCAACATTGTATTTACATGGGAATTTTAATTGTCCGGCCAATGAAAATTCATGGTTTGCGTATGGATTTAGATTGCTCGATCAAAAGTATGCTTTCCTTCAAATGATGCAAATTTGTGGAAACAATTCGATTTTTTTTGCTTCTGTATATACTGAAGCAGCAACTTAACGAGACCGAACAGCGACAAAAAAGACATCAGAACAAAGTTTAACAAAGCACTAAAAAATTCAAAAAGGAAAGTCAGCTAAAACGCATTTAAAGCCACAGATACGACAGAAAATATTAATAGGAGTCATCTTCTCATCGCACTCACAACTATGGAAGCTATTAACCCTGACGAAATAACAAGGGTTCGATAGATTCAATCATTGGCTTCTAGATAACAAGTAGAAAGCAACGTATCAGCATTAACGTACAATGCAACAAGTAAAACTTAGACGGAACGATTTTTTGTTGTTCTTTTACCGATTGTGTTTGATGTTATTGATGTTATCAAAACGTATCATAGTCGGTCAACATTCGACTAGAAAACCGAAAAAATTAAGATGAAAACCACCTTAATTGGTACATATCGTGGTTATAACTACTGAAAATTATGTTAAACTAATTTTTTCGGCGCTTTCTACGAATATTAGAACGTTTTTGATTCTTGTTTTAGGCAATGCTTAGAAATAGATAAGTCTGACTAGTTAATAATTTAGATCGTTTTTTTTACTCTGTAACATCTTCCAGCTCAGATGTTAAATGGTACAAGTTTTTTTGAGCGGACGAACGAGTGATCCTGTGGGCGCAAGCAATAGGGCGGCGCTAACGATGCTACCGGATCCGTAACGGAGTTCAGTAAACCGAGCGGTAAGGTAGTAGCGCTTAGGGTTGACTTCTTCATCAACCCAAAACAAGTAACCCGTCTTTGGGTGTTGCTCGGCAGGCGTCTGTGACTTAAAACGTCGGTTAAGCGTGGGTACAAACTCTCTGATTCAAGAGAACCAACTAGCGTTAGAGTATTACTGCGCACGCACGTAGCATTTGCGAACAATAAACATATTATAACCAACAGGAGGCAGGATACTGGTAGGATATTCTCCCAAAAGGAAGTTATATGAAATGAGAGCATCGTTCACAAGACAAAAAAAGTGTGCAACACCTGATCCTTGAGGCGACGCGTGCCAAGAATATTGTACCCTACACGCTCCAAGCTGCGCACCAACCTCTCCCAAATGTCACTCTGATAGGGCGCGCAGGGTGATTTAAACCCCAACTTTACACCATTAATCGCAAGTTCAGATGCAATGTTGACAATCTTTCCTTTTTCAATACTTTCCCGGAGTTCTTTCTTTACTCCTGTTAATGCTGGTAACATTGTCTGACCAAACAATGGCAGGTGTACTCGATCGGGACAATAACCGCTGAACACCCATGACGCAAGAATTGGTGTCCATGAATGTAAATATCTCAAACACAGACAGATGGAGTAGACAGAAACGTGGAGAGGAAACAACGCAGTTTTCAGTAGTGGGTCAGACATTTACATTACACGACCCAAAGTAGTCAATGCCAGTGTTGGTGATGGGAGAGGACTGAAAGGCAAGTCTCTCTTTAGGTAAGTCATGATTCATTGCAATGTTTTAGCTTGGAATTCTCTGCAACTCAGGCGGTGTTCTTTGATGGAGCGTAATGACTATCGCAGTTTCACTATTTACAGTGTTCCTTTATAGTGATCTCGGGTATTCAATTCCCCGATCGTAAAGCTTTCCATGAGTGTTAAAGGACAAAGTTACGAACGGGTGAGTGTGGAGCATTTCAGCTGCTCCGTTTAACAGAATTGTGTTCAAGAAGATCCTTTTTCTTTTGGTTTCAAAGGACACTCTGTGCACTAAGTACTTTAGATGACGCTCGACTTCGTCAAGCTCAAAAGGATCAGTAAATGTTACCATCGAGGTTACGGTAGCTGGCATGATCCGTGGCTTGAAGAGCGTATGCTGATATGAGGAAACAATTTTGATAACAGCTAAACTTATGAAACGAGAAAAACGACGGAGCGGGGATTGTCTGTTTTCTTGACAGATATAGCCAGAGATACAGTGTCAGCTCTGTTGATGCCAAACTTGATTTTGTTATAACATTTCCGTTTGGTACAAATAGTAAAAACTTGAGATAGTAAAGAACTTTTGACCTTTGATCCAACTGCTTGGTTGCAAAGATTCTGTGGATATCCAACGCGTGGCGGCGTCAGCTGGATTATCTTTAGTTGCATCGTGGTTCCATTCCGCAACGCTCGTAATACGCTGGGCAACGCTGGTAAGTCGGTACACAATGTTTGCAACAGAGATTGATTGTTTTTCCTTAGGGTCAGTCCATTGAAGAACGGCCATGCTGTCAGCCACATGAAAAGTTGGTGGGTTCAACACAGGTGGGTTGATGGGGGGAGAGGGTGTTCAACAATGGGGGGGGGGAACAACGCAGTGGGGGGCAATAGTTGGGGGGGGGGGTCAACAGTGGGGGTTTCTTCAACCTCTAAGAACCGCCCTTCTCACCATAAGTATAAGTCTCAAGAGCTGAAACAGAGCTGAAAGGCTCTAAGAGCACTTAATGCCCGCTGGGCGCTACCTGATTATCCCGTTTTTGAGGACGGACGAAAAGTCAAAAGCGTTAAACGAAATTCGGGCAAGCGAAAAATTGCATAAAAAGACCGACAAGACTAATATACTTGCTACAAACTTCGTTTGAGAGCAATTAATAATTATAATTAACAAATTATGTGTGGATTCAAATATTACGATCTTAAACTGTTTTTTCTTTAGTCCAGGCCTTAAGTATAGAGTTATTGGATTTAAGACGAACGAAATTTTTAAGATTCTTTTAAAACGAACGGTTAACTTGTAAGATCAGTTCATTTTGGAGTTTTGCGGACCTATTTTTGACGATTTTCCAGACATGTGATTTCCACGGGAAGTGTGTTTAATTGTTTTGCTTTTTTATCGCGGAACACACGTTGTTTCCGTTTTAATTCACCAAACAAGAGTTTGATTTAGTCAAAATTCTTAGACGCAAAAAGTGTAGATCTAGTTTTTGCATCTAGTATTAATGAAAGTTAAAAAATCGAAAAATCGAAAAAATCGAAAAATAAGTTAAAAAAGTGTTTTTACGTGTTTTTTAATTGACAAAATTGTAGTGTATAATATGTGGTAAGTGATCATATTTCTTTAGATAGTGGTCATATACCGCATATTAGTAGTAGTATTATACACTACTTCAACTCTATTCATCTCGAAAATACTGAATAATAAACAACGGTATACAGCAACTGGTTATTTTTAATGGTTATTGAAACTGTAATAACTGTATTAATTATTAACAACAGTACATACCCTAGTCGAGGCAGGATGTTAATCTTGCAATATCTTGCAATATTCTTGCAAGATTAACATCCTAAATCGACTAGGGTAGTTACTGGTTAATGGTAATGATTAAAAATAGTAAAAACTTTGCTTTCCCCAATCAAAATAGACAAGGCGGATTGGTCAAAATTACAAACGTTATGTAATTTATTCAATTTGCAGTTTTTTTGCGTGGTTTATTTGAATTTAACTTTGACCGCGTGCTACCTCTTCTCGATGCGAAGAAAATAATTGTCGTCCAAATATTTGCTGTCGAATTCGATATTAACATTGTATTTTTATTGGGCTTCCCGTTCAACGTATACAACTTTGTTACTCCGTATTTCATTAAGATCGAGCTTTTACCTCGCCTAGTCGAGACATGGAATTGATGAAAAGACCTATTAATTCCAGGTGGGGGGTAGGGGGGTAAATATTGAATTAAATTACACGGTCGAGGACCCTTGTTAAAGTCTAGGTTAGTTCTTTTCATAGTTCGTAACAAAGATGTGATCAGATTCGAATTTCCCTTGGCTGTTGCATTCGGTTTCGGTTGCTGAAATAGATCCTGCTGCTCGTTCTTAACGGTTACGTGCAAGAGAGCCAACGTTATAAAGAGCCGAGTATAAAGAGAGCCGAAAACAAAAGTAATTTAAAAAGAAACGAAAGCAAAAAGTTCCCTTAAATACCTTAAAGTGTTAGTTGATTACCAAGAAAAGTACTTGATTGGGTTAAATGGTCTCATGTTCGGTTGTCAGTTTTATATCATGTCCCATAAACCGCTGAGGCACGGACATGGCCCGCGATAATTTCACGATTACGTACAACTATACCGACGTAATACTATGACGAAATTTAAGAGTGCCCAAAGTAAAACTTGTTTTAAGAGTGCCGAAAAGGGTCTCTTGGTAAATTCAAAAGCATGTAAAGTAAATTTAGAAAACATTCGGGGTACGCTGATCACATATTCGGTGGTGATAGATTCATATCAAGTCCCACGGACCACTGAGGCATGGCCATTAACCGCAATTACTATTGTTTACCTAATGTTTGCCGTTCTGCAGTTTTCTTGTACTAATAAACAATAAGTTTTGTAAGACTGCCGAAATTGGTTCTCGACTGTGATTGGCTGATAATTTTTTGCGTCATCTCCGTAAAATGACATGATTGGTTAAGAAATTAATCAAGATACAAATAGAATAAATTTTCGGAACTCTTATAATCGGCATAGTAGTACGTCGGCATAGTTATACGTCACCTAATTTCAAGATAATTACTCATTAATTCGTTTTCAGTTTCTTTTATTTTACTAGAAAAAAGTAAAATTTCTTTTCCCATATACTCAATTATGATTGGCTGAGAATTTGGTAGTCTCGTTTCAGAGGGCAATTTGATTGGCTGCAAAATTTTTCTTAGTTTATTGACTAATATTTTCAAAAAAATTTTGGCTCTCTTTCAATCGGCTCTTTTCACTTCGGCTCTCTTTCAAGTAACCGTTCTTAACAGGTGACTTGTAAGAGAGCCGAAGTGAAAAGAGCCGATTGAAAGAGAGCCGAAAATTTATTTAAATTATTAGTCGATAAATTTTGCAGCAGATTAAATTGCTTTCTAAAGTAAGACTACCAAATTCTCAGCCAATCATAACGGATTATCTGAGAAATGAAATTTTAATATTTTCTAGTAAAAGAAACTGAAAGCGAATTAATAAATAATTATCTTCAAATTATAGTGCGCCATGCCCATGACTTACCTGCTTATGGGACTTGATATGAAACTATCACAACCGAACATAAGATCAATTAACCCACTTAAGTACTTTACTTGGTAATCAACTAACAATTTAGGGTAATTAAAGGCAACTTTTGCTTTCGGCTCTTGGGTCTTTTCAACAATTGCCCCCCTTTTGCAAAAGGGGGGCCTATTCTTGAATAGAATTTAAGCGAGCGATTTGGACAGAATAAAGCGCCATGCTAGGGCGAATTGGAATACAAAGCGAAAAGAATTTCCGACTGGCGGGTCGGTGCGCGCGCTTCGCCGCGATAACCGACCCGCGATTTCCGGATTACATCCCACAGCGCGTGAGAGGCATGGCCGTGAACAGCGGTCTGCAATTGCACTTAAACTGATATTCGGCTATCTAAACTGTAGGCCAACTAATATTGTGGTAAAGTATAGCACAAAAGGGGGTGGCGATTCTCTGCTAGGTACCAGGGGGGGGGGGGGGGGGGGGGCAATTGTTGAAAAGATCCCGGCTCTTTTTAAATTAAGTCAGGTTTCGGCGTTTTCTAACGTCGGTTCTTTATAACGTCGGCACTCTTGCACGTATCCTTCTTAACACTCAGGCAGCAATCTTCGTCATCTTCAATGGGCCGTACTCGAGTAAACGGCAACATCGAACTTGGCCCCATGTTTGTTGTATTTCATACTGTCAACAATTTAATAAATCTAAATTAGACTAAATGAGGCATAACAATTAGGCCAAATGAAGAAGAAAAATTCTGCTTAGGGTGCGGTACGAATAATAACGCTGACGCAATAACAGCAGTTCGATGGATTCAATTCAAAAAACTTGCCGAGCTTTTTCTATGTTTGCTAAAACGTATTTTATTCGGCGAATGCAAAGTAAGCCGATAGGCAAGCAAGCCGACAGAAAAGCAAGCCGATAGTTATGTAATAGTTATGTAATCTATCAGAAATAATACATTGTCAGCCGTTACAATCAATACTGCGCATAGTATTATAGTGCATAATGTATTCCAATGCACCAAAGAAACAAAAATGCGTCAATTTTTAGACATCTAGTGGGTACGGGTCTCAGCAGACCGCTGTCCATGGCCATGCCTCTCATTCGCTGTGGGATGTAATCCGGAAATAGCGAGCCGGTTATCGCGGCGAAGGCGCCCACCGGCCCGCCAGGGGCAACTTAAAATACGGCTATCCGAAAATTTTTCGGCTTACTTGACCTCATTTTCAAAATTCGGCTTGCTTGCCTATCGGCTTGCTTGACCGCCACCATTTTATTCTTATTTTAAGCGATGCTTAGAAATACTCAATTCTGATTGGTTAAAAATTTATATCGCTTATTTACGCCGTAAAAGAATCCGTAAGCAAATTAACTCATCATTGAATACATTTCTTCAATGTACACAAGACAATAGCATCTGGAAATGTTACACGAACAAAATAAACGATAGGACAACAACATGTCTTGTTTTAGAGACAGGTGGGAGAGAAATATGAATATTCGGAACGTTGAAGACGAGCGACGGCTGAAAACGACTGAAAATTTTTTAACATTTGACTATAATGCGGAAATATATCAGGCACCGACATCAAAGTTTCAAATTGAGCAAAGATTTGAATGATTCGATTGAAAAGAAAAATATTAAATTGCCTATCATTAAAGCATAACAGGACAAATTGTAAATAATTTAAGCAACATTTCAACTCGGGAAACCTTGAGTTACAAGTACAAGCCCTCATACAACCTCCTCCCATATTTGGGCAGAAACGGTTCTCTTGGAGAACAAACGCCAAAAATTTAATTCTATTTTGCAAAGGAGGCTTTGATGAAGGTTGCGTAAAACTGGTTAATTTTTCATGTCTGCGTGATGACTACTCTAAGAGCCGACCCTAGTAAGATAACAAATAAAACGTTTGTGAGAGCAAAAAGATCCTCGTTAGAAACTCGCTCGCTGATATAATTTTAGGTGACAATTTCTGCTCGGTTTGACCACAATAAAATTTTCTTGGAAACTATATCAAAGCTATATGCGGAGTTTACGGTGACTTGTCAACCATATAGCTAAACATCAAAACAAATCAACATTGCTAAAAAAAACTTTATACAACCAGCTAATTGCTCCGACCGAGATGTTAAGATATTATGACGGACTCACATCCTGCAAGGACACAACAACTAGTAGTAAATTTTCTATATAAGCTGTGTAAAAAACTGAAGTATTTTTTAATAACCTGCTATATAAAAACACCAACTAATCCAATTCTGTAGGGGAAAAAACGCGTGATAATGTTCACTTATTAGAGAATTTAAAAAGCAGCAGGTCCATGCCTTTTTATAATTGTGATAATGCCGGAGAGAGGAAAAGACAAGAAGGTTCGAGTTTTTTTAAAATTACTGCGAAATAAACGATTGACTGGCGATTAAGGGCTGGCAGGTTCAAATTAAACCACAGTCCAACAAATTAACGATAAAATTGACTTTTATCCAAAATCTTCAACCAATGATTTCAGTCGTTGGTTTTAAGTCAAAACAAAAATGTGAACAAATTCTGTTTTTTTTTAGTAGAAACCAGTTCAAGCTTACAGCCGACTTCTTTTTAGAATGGAAAACGGTGTAGATTATTGAACTGCCTTTGGACGGACTACTAATTAAAACATAAACTGACTAATG
The DNA here is from genome assembly GCF_964194025.1 of Convolutriloba macropyga. Lineage (NCBI taxonomy): Eukaryota > Metazoa > Xenacoelomorpha > Acoela > Convolutidae > Convolutriloba > Convolutriloba macropyga. Next base: position 35,206,018 of record NC_134479.1, on the reverse strand, counting down.
TTGGAAGAATTGCTCCTGAACGACGTGCAAGGCAATTTAATTCAGCGGCTGTAGACTAGATCAATTTTTCTTCATGGGTGCAATAATAGTTTCACACGATAGGCTCACTCGGTTATCAATCCCTTCTTTATGCTATGCTGCAATCGATTTTATTTTCAAAAATGAAGAACGAAAGCGTGGAGAAACACACGAGGATCATAGAAAGTTCTAGAAAAGCGCGAAATGGTCAAGCGAAAAATTCGAATTGAAAAGTATGAACGCGTTTACAATAATTGCTATGAAGGTCCTTCAAGAAAAATTAAACACTACTACAGTCAAGCCGAAAAGCTTGGTATCTGAGTTCATTACAATCGATTTTGGTAACGCGTCAGGAGCGCGAATTTGTGCAAACATGCACTCTAAGTAAGGATCACAACCGCTTGTATTTTGTGCGTGTAAGTAAGTATCACAAGGTATGTTTACACATGTCTTCTTAATAACTCGGTTAGCTACATTTATGTTTGCAATTTTTAGAGGATTAACAACTTTAGCAGCGAAAAAACGTAAGTGTAATTCACAGGAGTAAAATCTGGAATCGAATTGCATGTGTCTGCTGAAATAGCTAGAGCGAAAAAGATTTAATGTGAAAAAAGGTGACAAAATATAACGAGGGTTTTTCAAAAAAGTGTTCTAGTTGAAAGTGTTGTACACAGTCCCCATCAGAACACCATTGGCGTTCACTTTAAAGCATATAAACCGCGTATCACTCAATGATTAAACTGTGGGAATTCATGGCCCATTGCTTATTTGTTCCCTAGCATGTGGAAAAACTGTCAACCAAAACTGTTTTTTCTTTCATGTAGACTTGCTTTTGTCGCCATGATATTAGTTAGTACAATTCGAACCAATGTCATGAATAAAAGTTACATTTTTGTTTGCATTTTTTTGTAGCAAAAAAGTTGCATTTAAGTCTCAAGAGATCGCAAAATTTTTTTGAAAACAAATAACTCGTGCGACGAAATAGTCAGACACCTAATTAGCATAAAAATAAGAAACAATTTATAAACACGACTTAATTTAATGCATCAAATCCAATCACCGTCGGTTTTTAACCATTCTCAATAATTTTGCTATCACGATTTATCAAATATTCGAGAACTTTTTCAATAGTATTTTTCTTCAATGTGAAATTATCAATTTTGCTCGAACTGCGGCTATTAATAATGTGGGTGCTTCAAGCTAGGTTAGGTGACTTTGCTAAAGTCGTTTCAAAAACTGATTTAGTTCTCGGACCGCTGCGCGGCTCTCTCCATTATCATATTTTCTCACTGATTTCATCAGAGTCACGTACACCGTATTGATTAAAGATTCAATCGCAGTACGAGATTTGGGACTCTAATGACGTCAGTGAGACAACCTGGCATTCGGAGAGAGCCGCGGTGTGTTCTAGAAGTGAATCAGATTTTTGAAGCCACCTTAGCAGAGTAACCTAAACTAACTTGAAAACCGCACTTTAAAAGTTTTGAAAATCTGGTACTTTATAGGAACTTCTGGCACACTAGAGTCAGGCATTGCAGAGATCTGGAACTATGAAACTTGCATATGCGTCTTAATTTTTTTGGTCGTTAAATTTTTGATCGGGATTATGGTCAAACAAGTATTTCCATATTGGTTAAGTTCATGCGCGTGCGATTTCTTACCTGAAGTAAAATTCCACTGGATCCCACGATGACACATGTTTCGTTTGGTTTCACATCTGGCAGAGGAATAAGAGAGACGGAGTCCTGGACCGCTTTCCAACTCCTCACTATGGCAGTCTTTGTTTGGTAGTACTTGCTCAGCACGTTTATTGATCTGCAGAAAATATATTGATTATCGTGGTGGGATTTGTATTTCAATTCATCAATAGCATATATTCTTTTGAGGAATCAATCGAAATAATCCAGTCTAGACCTCATGAAATGACTTCAAGTTTCAAGTTGGGGGTCATTATTATTCAAAATGGGGGAATATATATGCAAGTATGGCTTTTTTCTGCACATTTCCACTTTTTTTAATGCATCGTAGGTAAAAAAGGAAATTTTGTAGCTCACAGAATCTAGTTTTGATTTATGTACAAAACTTCTGAGTTTCCAAAGTTTTGAAACAGGGGAAGCTAATCAGATTTAGGGCGGTTTAGAAGACTTCAGTGAATTTAGAGATCTCAAAATAGCAAACTTCAACTTTAAAAATGTAAAAAAAATTTCAGAAAAACGTTTTCTTTTCGAAATTCTGTAGCTTTTGAGAGCAATTTTCCTTTTTGTATGATATAACAATTTCAGTAGAAAACCAGTTTTATGAATTGAACAAAAACTCAACAAAACATATTGTTGAAAAGTAAAGATGGAACATCTTTCTGTTTCGTATATCAAATTGTCTGTGAAGTTCATTCAAAAAAGTTCATTCTAGCTAATATAATGAAACTCAGAAGAATTTGAGAGATGGAGAGTTAACCGATTTTTTCTACCCAGTTAGCATTTGTGTCAAATGAAGGCGAGTTCTGCAAAATTATTGCCTCTGAAACCAACATGAAAAGTCCTTTGTTTTTTTTTAGACAACAAATGAGGCAGAGCGCAAACACTGTCAAAAATCTGAAGAAATTAAAAAGAGTACCACTTAAATTTGGCTTGCAAAATTTTGAAAAACAAATTTGTGTTTATTTAATCTAGCTGCTAACCCATCTGCACACTTTCAGGAAAATTAATAGCCCATTATGCTCATGCACATAAAAAATCAAAATTAACAAAACTTATCACGATGCTTCAAAACAAAAAACTTCATTTAAAAATTAATTTAGTGTGAAAGTTTGATTAACGATACAATTGCCCCAACAGTCCAAACCTTTTTTTTTCAAAAAACAAGAGCCAATACCAATCACCAGAAAATGGTATTTGCGTGTGTTTGCGTGTGTGTGCCTTTTTTGCATGTGTATGTGTAAGCTTGTGTGCGTCTAATGTATGCGTTGGGTATGTGTTGGCGTATGTGCTTGTGTGGGTAGTTGTGTTTGTGTGTTCGTGTTTTAGTCTGTGTGTTAATATGCGTACGTGCAAGTTTTTTTTTGTACAACACTTATATTTCTAGAATGCGTAGAAAATTTTTCCTACAGAACAAAGACGGAAAAAGATTTAGTTCAAACATTGCACGTAATGTTCTCCAATTCATACTAATTGCTTTTAGATTCCTCCTGGCCCTTTTTCTGAGAGATTTTGAAGCTGTTTTGCAATTCTCACAAGTATGTCGGAACCTTGTGACATTCTGTGCTCCGTATAAAATTTGCACGAGCCGTCTGTTGACTAAAGTCACAGACGGGCAGCATTTCAGTTACTTAATAACTTTAGTTAAAGTTGACCTTAAGTCACTTAATGACTCGAGCAGACGTATGCCCTTCTTTTTATGGTCGAGTACGATCTTTTCATAAGTTGAAGCCTGAACCTGGGTAATGTAAAGAAGCGGAGTGTGAATGGGCGAGAATTTTTTTTTGTGAAGTTTTATGTAGGAGCAGCTGTCAATAATAATAACGCCATTTTTGATAAAAAGTTCTGAACGTTTTCTTCTATTGTGCCACCATGTCCGCTATTATCAACTATGGGAAAGATTTGCATGGTACATTCTCAGAAAACTGGAGGTAAATTTAATACAAAATGCAGTTAGGTTTATGTAGATTTTGCGAAAAAAATTTTCTTTTATTCAATTTACCTAGAATTTTTCCCGATCTTTGCATTACCTGCAATTTTTGTTAGAATTGTATACAAAATACCTAAATTTTGCTGTTATATCCTCCTAGAAATTCACTTGCTAATAAATTTCTCTGAATTTTTTTACCAGCATTTTCTGTGTGACATTATCAGGTAGATTTATTTACCAATACTTTTTTGTGAAGGTAAACTTAAATGGTGTCTAGCTAAAAATTGCTGGTTAATATCACCTAATCCTACTTGGAAAAATCATTTAAAGGTCAAATTTTTGGTTCTATTACCAGAAAATTCTAGGCAGACTCTATATGAATTTATCTTGAATTATAGCTGCAAAAATATCTAGGTACATCAATCGGCAAATTTTTCAGTAACAATTACCTAGAAAAGATTTTTTGCGGGTAAATTTCTGAGAAGGTATATCTGTGAATTCTAGTTATTTTATAGCTAATTTCACCTAGAAAGGAAAGTAATGTAAAATTTAGGTAAATTTTCCGAAATTTTATAATAACAATGCCTGTAATTTTTTTAGTTTCACAAATGTATTATTATGACTCTTTGAAAAGAGTTTTCGGAGTTTTATAAAACCCAATAAACGGAGTTTCGAAAAACGGAGTTTTGTAAAACCCAATACACTGATCGCTTTATTCTGGGTAGTTTTCTTGAATTCTACAAGTATTCGGTTAAAATCGAATGGTAGTATAAAAAATAAGAACTTTAAAATTATAGAGTATCCTGCGAGAACTTCTATAAAACAGACAGGTTAGGAATCTTCATTCGTATTTCAATGGCCAATTTGAAGGAGAATATTCAAACAATGACGACATTTATGTCAAAAAATGTGCAGGATGACATCGAAAACATTCCAGAATATATACGCTGTCAGTTTGCAGCAGACATTAATCTATTTTGTTACTGCAACAATTGCAGAAAAAATTAATTAATTGTGTCTAAAAAAAGCAAACTTTAAGCCGCAACAAAACACTACTTGATCTAGATTTTGTTATCATTCTCGAACAGAATTTGAATTAACTCTTTCAGTCATAAATGTATTTTTTTTAGCCAAAGGTGAGCATTGGTTCTCTATTTATAGGATTTACAATTCAATATATTGCAATATATTGAGGCGTTGTTTTTTAAGGCTCAAACAGGAGTTATTGTGATCTTTTGGGACTCTAAGGTTCTTTGTATTTTCATTTGATCATAAAAGGTAACAAGGTGGCTCGTTAATGTGCGTTCGCACATGATGTTCCGACCCGAGCTCATCTAAACTTTTGACTTAATTGTCAACCAAATGAATAAATAACAAAAATAGATGTTTGAGTATAAAACAATGGCTACACAACCTATCTACTAACTGAATTACAAATTACCTTGCCTTATTACAGCGCCAATGAGATCTGACCTGAAAGAGACTACGAGACAAAAAAACAACCAAAAAATTAGCAAAAACAAAAATTTCACGGGAAAAACTGAATATCTAAATTTAAAAGCACATAGTAACAACGTCAAATGCAGTCAGACAAAACCTTAACTACTCAATCTTAATTTCTCCTAACTATACCGCGGATAAGTTTTCTTAATGAGGCTATGTTACAAGTCGACAAAGAGAACGATCATTGAGGCGAAATTCAAAAATTAATCAAAATTTATTAAACCAAGAAATTTCAAAAGTCTTAAAAATCATTAGCTTTTAACTAAATAATCCTTGATAAGTTACTAAAAAGTTAGTCCAAACCAAAAAAGCCTTGTTTTTGGGTAGTTTAAGACTTACAAACGAACTAAAGAAAAACTTAAAAAAATAAAAACGATTTGCGAAAACACAAACTATTGCTACCATTAAAATCATTAGCGTTTATCTGAAAATTATGTGTTTTTAATTCAATTCTTATTGCTACTAATTCAGCTGCAGGATTTATACTGAGAGATTAAATAAGTTTATTTGGGCCGCTTTTGTAAACCATTGTGATCTGTTACTGCGCGATTGTTCTGAAAGAGGAAAAAAAGGAGCGCAAAAAATGACCACTCAAAAAACGCATATTGTCCAACAAACAAATATCAGTAGATAAGTTGTTTTTTGGAATTCAGGAAACTGGATGTGAACTCTTTTTGATGAAGAAAAGTGACGAAAAGAACAAAAAAAATAACTGATTCGGGTAACATCATGAATTCAATCCTCAGTTTCAAGCTTAAGAGACTTGTCAGCAATTTAAGGCTACCCGAAAAACAAAAACAGGCAAAAACACAAAATTCAAGAAAAAAATTGAGCAAGAAACGTGTCGAAGGTATTAAAGAATGAAGTTTTTCACTAAAAACTTTTTTATGTTCAATTAGTTTTTATAAGCAATGGGATTCCTCTTTTTTTATCAATATTGTTTCAAAAAATCAAATACGAACAAACATATTAGAACCACGAAATTTTTGAGAAAACTCATAGTATCAACGCCATTAATTTCAGTAGCATTCAACGGAATCCACTAAAAACGCTAAATTAAGCTTTCATGGGGACAACAAGTTTGTTTATCATTCACATTTCATCAATTGGACCTTACAACAACTTATTGCCGATAGAAACAACAACAAAGACAGGCAAAAACAAAAACTTCAGTAGAAAAGTGCCAGAGGAATGTGTCGAAGCCATATAAATCATAAGCTCTTCTCTGAAAACTTTGTCAGTGACACGTTGAACGTCTTCCCTTAACCAATGGGAACCATCAGTAATAAGATAATGTCAAAAGATTTTTAATATAAAATATCATAAGAAATTTTTATAAGTTTCTTATTTTTTGATAAGAAATTTTTTGATAAAAACTTTTTATAAAAAATATGAAAACTCGCGGCATTGAAGTTTAAAAACTAATAGATAGAAGATGAAAACGATAACCATATTAAATTTGGCTGCACTAGAAATAAAAAACGGATCCTGTAAGTACTAAGACTGACTAACAGTCCACGAAATATGATAAGAAATTTTTAAAAAATTTCTTATTTTTTGATAAGAAATTTTTATAAAAAATTTGAAAACTAGTGGCATTGAAGTTCGAAAACTAATAGGTAGAAGATAAAACCGCTAACCAAATTAAATTTGGCTGCATTAGAATTAAAAAAAGATCCCGAAAGTACTAAAACTGACTGACAGTTCACAAAAAAAATTTAGGATTGGTTGATGTTCCAAAAAGTTTCGAAAAAATATTTTTCAAGTCTCAACAGCCATTAATCTCAAAATTTTTTAACCGAGGTCAATAACTACGCTCAGAAATAAAGCGATGGCAGGAAAACATGTTTGTTATGTATAGATCATCAATAAAAAAAACACAATAAGTCTTAAGACTATGAAAACAACAACAAACACAGGCAAAATCCAAAATTTCAGTAGAAAAGGGCCAGAGGAAAGTGTCGAAGCCATTTAAATCATAAGCTCTTCTCTGAAAACTTTGTCTATGATACGTTGAACGTCTTCCTTTAACCTTAAACAATGGGAACCATCAGTAATAATATAATGTGATAATTTTTTTTATATAAAGTATGATAAGAAATTTTTATAAATTTCTTATTTTTTGATAAGAATTTTTTTGATAAGAACTTTTTATAAAAAATATGAAAACTCGCGTAATTGAAGTTTAAAAACTAATAGGTAGAAGATGAAAACGATAACCATATTAAATTTGGCTGCACTAGAAAAAAAAACGGATCCTGTAAGTACTAAGACTGACTAACAGTCCACGATAATAAGTTTATGATTCCTTAATGTTCGAAACAATTTTCGAAAAATTATTTTTATATTCTTAACAGCCATTAGCTGTCCACACAAAGCACTAGATATACTCACTTAAATCTCATTACGGATTATATTGCACTTTTAGTCAACGATTCCTTGCCATAAAGCTCCAAAAAATTATTAAAACCTCAAAAAGAAATTCAAAATTTCATTTTAAATTACGAAAATACTCAGAGTCGAATTTAAAAAAAAAACCTGAGCAATTTCTTGAAAACATTTTTTTGTGTTCATTGGGCATCATTTGACTGTAAAGGAAGTTTTTCATTGACCGAACCTCGATTTGAAAAGTGACTATTTTTTTTTATATTGAATTTTTTGATATTGAAGCTCCCTATGAGACCAGAACTAGTTTTTTTAATCGCCTTTGTTCCATTAGGAACACAAAAATGGTGTATTTTTGGCGAGAAACTTAAGTTTGAAATACTTTTTTAATGGAAAATATCTTAATTTGAAGAAAAATCAAACTAAAAGTGAACAAATATCCCGTGTTCACACAAAACTTCAATCCTCAATAACTCCTCGAAAAAAAACGAAAATCGAAAAAAAAATTTTAATTCTATATTCTACGCTGGACCACTTACATTTCTCTGCGATGAATATATCGATCAACCAAAATTGACTGAACAAAAAAACCCATTTGACTATATAGTTCCTCCCCTCCACAAGTGGGTTCGGAACAAAAATTGGAGGAGTGAATAAAGTTTGAAGTCTCTACTTCAAATGGTATCTATCCGCTCTGAAGTCCGTTTGAAGTCTCTATCCGTTATGTCCCTATCAATGTACGGTACAAATGGTCCGAGCTTTTTTCTGACATCATTACTGATTGCATTGAAGATCTTAATACAGAACTAAACTGGAGAAAACTCTTCGGATTGTCTAAATGCATATTACATGCCAGTAACAGAGGAGGGCAAAAACACAGGCAAAACAACGACCAAAGAATTCTAGAAAGAATTAATCGCTGGAACAGCGGAGACTTTGGAGGGCTATAGAACGAAGCTTGCTCTTTGAAACAATCAAAACGATCAAACGATACAAACTCCGAAGAGATTAACAAACGTGCAAATAATTTGTGTTTTCAGGGCCAATATGGCAGAGCAGCAAAGGTTTTGGCTTCTGATGGTTTTGCACCAGTCAACAAGGCAGCTCTCGATAGTTTGAAAAAATTGCATCCCCCTGAAGAAAAGCCTATTGTAGTCCAAAATTTTTCATCAGAAGCCTATCAATTCAGTGAGGAAAGTGTTTTGGAACAGCTGAACTCGTTTTCAAGATTTGCAGCAGCTGGTCTTTCAAAAATGTTTCCCGAACATCTTTTGCATGCTGTAAAGTGTATCGCTTCAGATCAGTCACAAATTGCTTTGAGAGTACTGACTAGGCTTGTAAACATAAGCTGCCGTGGGGAACTTCCCGAATTTGTTTCACAAGCTCTATGTTGTGCATCGATATCTGTCTTGCTGAAAAAGAATGGCGGTATTCGCCCTATTGCAGTCGGAGAAATCTTGAGGAGGCTAATAGCTAAATGTTTAGCCAAGGAAGCAAATTTAGAAGCAAAGGATCTTTTTCAGAGCCTGCAATTGGATGTGGGAGTGAAGTGATGAGCGGAAGATTTCGTACATTCGACTAAGATTTCGTATGAAAAAATACTCACCTCGTCCAGTTCCTCGGGTATTTTGCAAATTGACTTTTGCAATGCATTCAATTCGATAAAACGCAGTGAAATGCTGAAAACCGTTGCCAGTTCAATGCAAGGCATTGCCGCTTTCACCAATTCCTGTTATTCATAACACAGCCAACTATTCTATGACAAATTTGTTGTTAGCAGTGAAAGCGGTATCCAACAAGGCGACCCATTAGGCCCTTTTGCTTTTCTCTCTGACGCTCTGGCCCATTATAGAGAAAATTCAGGAAATTTCGCCAGAGCTTCAACAATATTCCTGGTATCTAGATGATGGTGTCTTGGTGGGCTCAGAGGACGATCTCATTAGATCTTGGGATCTTCTATGCAAGCTCGGACCTGATCGCTCCTCAGGTTCGATAAGTGCGAACTGTTGTCCACGGTAGATTTAGACAGACTGGATATAAGAATAAAACGAAATGATATTTCGGGCCTTGAGGTTCTTGGAGCTGCGTTATGAACCCCAGAGTTTCTCTGCATGAAACTTAAGGAAAGGAAAGGGAAAATAGGTGTACTTTTCGAAAAGTTGGACTATCTTGATGACCCTCAGTGCGCCCTAGGTATCCTATGCCACTGTATTGGGTCCCCCAAAATGGTGTATTCTTTGCGTTGTCAAACGCCCACGAGTCCAGTTATGAAATCCCTAAAAGAATTTGATGCCCAACAGCGCGAAAAACTTGAGAATATCCTTGGAATTGTTTTTCCAGAAGAATCCTAGACCCAAGCAACCCTGCCCATAACCCTTTCAGTGTTGGGTGTTCGCCAATGCCAAGACCAGTATAAAGCATCATACGTTGGTTCTGTTCTCTACTCTTAAGATCTAGTTTCGAAAATAACCGGTGAAAGCCTCAAAAAACTGCCAAGTTTTTCAGGATCTTTATTCCAAAATAGCACAACTGGATATTTCAAACCTCTCGCAAAAGACGAGTCAGTATGCTCTCGATAACGAAAAATTTCATCGTCTCAAAGAGAATCTAGCTTGTGAGAGAAAATCCGCCCGACTTCTCTCATTGTCTGTTTGACATGCTGGAGCTTGGTTGTCTGCTCCCCTGATTCCAGTTCTTGGGCTTCATATGGCACCAAATGAGTTTAGAATTAGTGCAAAGTACAGTTTGGGTGTCCCTGTCTACGACGCCGAAAGGAGGTGCCCGTTCTGTAAAGCAGGAGTTCTTGACATCTATGGGGATGATGCCATTGCGTATCACGGTAGAGGAGACGCAATTGCAAGACATGGCCGAATTCAAGATAAAATAGTGTCTGCTAGCTCATCTGCAAATCTCTCACCAGTAGTGGAAAAAAAGAACCTAATTCCAGAAAGCCAGTCACGCCATCATTGTCCGACTTGGAAAGCTGGGAAACCTGCTGCATTTGATGTAACTGTTACTTCGTCGCTGCAATCCAACTCTCTCACTAATGCGGCTACAAAGGCAGGATACGCACTTGATGCAGCAGATGAAAGAGAATATTGTCTCCACGACGATAACTGCGCAAAAATGGGAATCACATTTGTTCCCCATGTAATTGAAGTCCTTGGCGGGATATCGGCAACCTTCAAGAAAACACTCAAGCGGTTGGCTTTGTTAAGTGACAATCGTTCCTTCCAAGCGCAGGGGTTGTCAGTAACTTTCTGTAAACTAATGCAATCCTTGTCAATGACCATTATTCGGGGATCAGCGGAAATGTGGCTGGCACGGGCTCCCTAGTAGATTGTTTTGCTTTTTGGGTGCCCGACCGCTCGGAGGGGAGATGTTTGATCCAGAACTGTTGCAATCATTGTCGACCGATTTGATCAAGGGGTCTGCCTCAATGATTTTGACACGCTCTTTTTGGTCAGATTTAACCAATTCAGAATAAGAAGAGTCCAGATTGGTGCTTTAATGATGAGTCGCCAAAACGATTGCAACAAACGGGAGCCTTATCATTGTGCAGTTCTAGTATTTTCATTCTTATCTGACCAAAGTGGGGAGAATAAAAAATACATTTTACAAGTGAAAAATAAAAATGCCGATGAAATGAAATTCATAAACTGTTGATTTGTTGTATTGACAACCACCGTTTTGTTAACCAAGTTATTTGTTATTAAAAAAATTGAAGCTTCTGCTCTTCAAGGGAAATTCTTTGAATTGTTGTTCAGGACTTACAAAAAATAACGATGAAAATACGATCATTTCTTACATAAAAATACCGACGAAAAAATGATTTTCTTACAAAAAATAACGACGAGAAAAAGATCATTTCTCACAAAAAAAACAATGAAAAAAACGGTCTTTTCTTGCATAAAAATAACGACAAAATAACGACCAAAACGATGATTACCACGTAAGGGCTTTGATCGTTTTTGTCTAATGAAAACGATTAAAAAACGACGATTTCTTACAAGTGAAAAAAATTTCCTCAACACGGGTTGCCTGCTTTGTTTTAGTTTTTTTGTCAATTTAGTTTGTTCATTCGTTTTGACCTTCGAGCAAAAATGTAACTTGTAAATTGATTTTTACGCTCACTAATTTAAACCCAATTGAGGACAAAAGATCAGCACTGGTCCCTCCCCTACCCCACTATATGCGTACTCTTACCCCGCAACTCCCCCCCCCCCCCGCACTACCACCTCGACGTCTTTTTCGTTCTTATCTTTCAAAATTTATTAAAGAAACCTATTTTATTGTCCATGCTTATATTGTCCATGCCTTAGAAGGTGTCTGAAACAGCATTTAATACATACGCTGTAGAGGTTTTAAATGATCTGAGATATTTTTGTTTTTGAGAGCACCCAGCCTTAATTTTTAACATTATACTTATAACATGTGATTTTAGTCAGCGATTTCTACCAAGTCTGTTAAGTTCATAAATCAACAAATTACAAACTTACAAGTTTTGAAGTAGCACTGGGGACACGATAGCACGATTTTCGTCAAAAAGTCTCTTCGGTCTGTTGGACCGTCCAATTTCCAACACGTGACCGCCTCCATACAAAACTAGTGTCACATTTCCGGTGGCAGCGAACAAATTTCCGGCTGTTAAAAATCCATACAGCAGAATTCCCACGAAAACTAATGCTGCAGCTGCAATCGGGTTGATGTTCTTGACGCGGCAGAAATTAAGTTGGGTTTTTCGCATATTAATCCGTTCTTTTTAGAGACTTGTCAGATTTAAATATAACTGAATTGACAAGTCTAGAAATTAACGAAATTAAAAAATAATTTGATAAAGCAGGAATTCATAATAATGTAATCAATAAAATGCAATTAACATATGTCGAAAAACAGAGAAAATTTTTAGCGGATTAAAAATAGCAACAATTAACTAAGAAAGTAGATCAAATCTGAATAATAATTAATGGAAACGAAATAGATACAACAGATATTTATTGAACGATAAAAAGCACTGGAACAAAACTACAGTAAAAGTAAATTGAGGGTCCAAGAGGGTCTGTCAAAATAATGAATCTTAAAACAAAAAAAAATCGGTTTAACTTTAATTATGTATTTCCTTTTTCAAGTGGAAGAAATTTTTTCTTTTCTTTCACAATTCAGTTGCATTGAGTAAATTCAGTAGGCAGAAAAATGAATTTAGAGCTTAAATTTGAAGCCATTTTTATTATCTGTTTTTAGAAGTGTTGAGCTGGTTTGCAATAGTTTTCTTATCCCGGGTAGGGATAAGAAAATCCCTAAATATTTACAATATCTTGTGTCAGCGCTAAATTTTGCTATCTTTCGTGCCATCTGGGTATTGATGAAAAAAGGGGATTCGGTTCACATACGAATTCCAACCAGTCAGAACCCGAACAAAGAGTACTACTTTATAACTTTTATTCTTTATCATAGGTACGACGTTTACCCAGTTATTATCAGAAAGTAGTCATTAATGTTCCTGCAAAAATTGCAAAGACGATTTTTTAAACCTAGAGTTCTGCTTGTTTCCATAAGTAATGTTTTAACACCATTTTGTAAAATCTCTAGTTTTAAGAAAATCAAAAACCAGTTTATTTTTAAAAGATATTAGTAGCCAACATTTCATTTTTGTTCTCAAAGTTGAACCTTAGAACTATTTACGCAGGCTTCAAAAAGTGAAGCAACTGTACTAAGGAAAAAAACCAGATTCTTATATTGCTTTCGTCCCAAAAACCGTCAATTTAATTTCTGATAAAAAATTTTTCTATTGCCATTTGTAGGATGCAAAATTTGCGCGTTTCAGGCAAAACGAAAAAGGTAAAAACTCATAAACTTAAGAAAAGTATTAAGCGATTGTCACCCTAACGAGCACTGACTTCAAAAACCTTTAAAAAGCATGCCGTTTGAACTGTCCATTGATGTGCTTTGAAATGACAATCAATTTCTTCAAATTTTTTGTATCAAGTCAAAGTCATTATTTGGGATATGATTTGGTATCAAGAGAAATTTATGCTACTCCACCAAGTCTTCAAAACTAATATAAATTTATATTTGACTATCTCCAGAAATAGTGATCAGCATTTTTAAAGTTTCAGTGACAATTTTCTTTATTGTGGATACTTTTGCATATACTACAAAACAAGAGAGTTGTCAGGCAACCATTTGATCAATGCTTTTTAGATATTGCATTGTAAGAAGTGAAAAAATGGGAAACTTTAATCTTTATAGGGAAACAAAATGAAATTTATCAAATCTGCTTTATGTATCTGTTGAAATTTGGAAACGTGAAAAGTCAATGAAAGTAAAAATTTATTAATAATTTTCAACCCCTATATTTCCTCGAGAGTTCAGAAAATTGGAAAAATAGTTTCGGCTTAAAGGATATCATTTTGATCTCTCCACAAATGTTGATATAAGATGGTATTAAAAAAATTGGAGCAGGAAAATAAACTTGGAGGTGGGAAAATTATATGCACATATTTCTGCAAAGTGATCAACTCTTGAAACTAACGAGGATGACTGCTTTGGAGTATACCATTAATATTGTTCAATTTAAACCCAGTAGTCGTTGGTGAAAGATTATTAGCCAAAACAAATCACCTCACTGTCATCATTCCCGAATTTGTAATTTTTCATTACTTTTTTACTTATTAAATGAAATTTTTACTTTCTGTTACGGTTACCGAATAGTTGTGATGGTGAAATCCAACTGTTTCGTCTAAAATAATTAGTCTTGGCATTATTATCTGCTGCGACAAAACGAACAGAGCCATATAATAGCATTGCACTTGATTTTACAGGACCAGGGGTTTAGTGAAAAACATTTTTCATTATCTGTTAAAAAATCAGCCTAAATTTGAACGCAACATTCATAGACAATTTTTTTAGAAAAAAACAACTTAAACACTTTTTTAGAAAATGGACAGATTTAATTAACATTACAATGATTTCAAGCGCCAAGCATTTCAAACTTGCAGAGAATGGCGCAAAAATGATATAAAGATTTTAGGAGATATATTATTATAAACTCACGAGTTAGAAAAAATAGCATATATATGGGTGCATTCAAATGACGTCATGTGAGTTCTGATGTACGATAAATTGATTTTTTATGCAAATAATGCACCACAATTGACTTGTCAGACAAGCAATTGATCAGTATTTTTTGGATATTGCGTTTTAAAGTGAAAATATGGGAAATTTTTTAATCTTGATAGAGAAATAAAGAGAACTTTATTGCATCCATTTTAGGTGTCTGTTGGATTTTTGAAACGTAAAAAGTCAAAAAGGGTAAGAAATTTTGGTAACTTTAGCTCCTTATTTTTCTCGATAATTCATAAAATTGGAAACAATTTTTCGACTCAAATGATACCGTTTTGATTTTTTTTACAAATATTGATTGACTAAGACGGTCTTAACAATAAATTGGAGAAGGAAGGTAAACTTGCAGGTCAGAAAACGTAAAAGCATATTTTCTAACAAATTCATCCACTCTTGAAATTAACGGGGATGACTGTTGTTGAATATATTATTAATGCTGTCCAACTTAAATGAAGTAGTCATTGGAACAAGACTGTTAGCGAATTAAATCACGGTCATCATTCTCGACTTCGTAATTTTGCATTACTTTATTATTTAATATTTTGAAGTTTTTATTTTATTTAAAAGGGTAAACGCGAATTTAATTCTTAAATTACTGAATATCTATGAATGTGGAATTCAACAGAATGTTCTGAATTCCGATAAACAGTCTCGGCATTTTCATCTGCTCTGACAAAGGGAACAGAATCATAATATAACTTTGCATTTGATTTTACAGAACAAGGGGTTGTGTGAAAATTAATTAATGTGAATTTTGAAGCTCGAAAAACTATAAATCATTTCTGCAATTAATCCGCGAGAATAGAGCTGACAGAAAACCAATTGAACCATGTTTTTTTAGATATTGCGTTGTAAAAAAATAAAATATGGGACACGTTTATCTTTATAGAAAAACAAAAAAAAGTTTATCGAATCTATTTTAGGTATTTGTTGGAAATTTGAAACGTGAAAAGTCAAAAAAGTCAATATTTTTGGTAACTCTAAGCCTCTATATTTCCTCAAGTGTTCAGAAAATTTGGGCAAACTTTTCGGCTTAAATGATTTCATTTTGATCTTTCCCCAAATGTTGATCGACTAAGATGGTCTTAACAAAAATTAGAGCAGGAAAACGAACTTGGAGATCGGAAAATGTACAGGCATATTTTCTAGCATATTCATCCATTCTTGAAATTAACGAGGATGTCTGCTGTGGAGTTTATCAATAATTTTATTCAATTAAACTCAAGTAGAGGTTGGCAAGTAGTTATTAGCAAAATAAATCAGCTCACTGTCATCATTCCCGACTTTGTAATTTTGCATTACTTTATTATTTAATATCTGAAGTCTTTGTTTCATATAAAACTGTAAACGTGAATTTAATTTTTAGCTTACTGAATATTTATGAATGTGAAATCCAACTGAATGGTCTAAAATCCGATAAACACTCTTGGCATTATTATCTGCTGCGAAAAAAGAAACAGAGCCTTATAATAACGTTGCACTTGATTTTAAAGAACCAGGCGTTTAGTGAAAAACTTGTATAATTGTCTAGTAAAATTGTCAGCCTAAACATGAAGGCAACATTCGCAGACCATTTTTTAGGAAAAAACAACTTAAGCACTTTGTACCAGTTATTTAGAAAATGGACAGATTAAGTTGGAATTTCAATGAATGGCTCAAAAATGATTGAAAGATTTGAGAAGATATATAATTATAAAGTTACGAGTTACAAGAAGTAGCATAGGAGTGGGTACATTCAGATGTCATTTTGCAGCTCGAAAAACCAACTTATTGAAGTTTAAAAGTTTCTTCAATAACAAATAAACCGTTCTCAATTCTTTCAAGTTTGCATTGAACAATTGCGATACTGTTTTCGTTGAGAGACTACAAAGTTTTTGGAATTTGGTCAAGCTAAAGAAACCTTTATAGAAAATTTTTTATAAATTAACTAATAAAAGTCTGAGAAACGTAAAGCTACAGGTAGCTTCGTGCTCTATATTTTTTGAAGAAAAAATTTAAAAAATTTACCGGACGCTAAACTGAACCCAAATGCAGTTTTGGCAACATAGGTCTCCGAAAAAAAATTGAAAAAAGCGACCAGTCCTTTCTAGTTAATTGTACGATAGGATGGAAAAAATTAACTTTACATATGATTGTTTAAATTTTGCAAGCGAGTTAGAAAAATGTACCCCCTCTGACAACAGCATGGTAAACAAGAGCAATACAAAGCATTTCTTATAAAGAAAAAAGAAATCATTTCTATTGACTAAAATTGATTGCAGGATTGAAGATGACAAAAGTGAAAACATAACTGTATTCTTTCACAAGAGAAAAATTTGTATTGAAGTGATGTCTGACAAATTTTTGATTCTATTCGATTAAATCTATCACCCAGAGCTTTCAAATGCTGCTGTTTCTACCTTTGCTCACACGTTGAAAATCATCAAATATCAACGGTTCCAAAATGAAGATTGGGAAACTTGAATAAAACATTAATTTGAAAGTGTCTTCTTTTTAAACCAATTATTTTTCGACTTTGAGCGAAAGCTTCTGTTCACAAAAAAAAACTTTGTCTAGCAACTCATCAAATTTTGGTTATTTTAATGTCCATTTACTTTGTAATGAATTATATGAAAAAAGATGAAATTGAAACTCTTTTGTTCTGCCTAGAAATTGCGATGTTTGAAGAGGTTGAGAGTACAGTACATTCGTATCACATTCAACAACCACTTCATTATTTTTCACTATTATAAAGCAATATTTTATTGAAAATCATGAATCAACCGTTCTCAATGCTTGCTAATTTGTGGGTAAACATTGCGACATTATTTCCGTTAGTTACTGTGAGACCTAAAAAGTGAAAAAATTTGATCCAATTATAAATATTTTATAGCATTTTTGTCATAACTTCCTGTCTTTATCGACTGCCATTTTTGGCTATCTTAATATCCATTTAAGTTCTAAAGATTTATATAAACAATATTAAAAGCAAAAAATCTGACAATTTGAAAAAAGAAAAAAACTTCGAATGCTCACAAACAAAGTTTAACATTGCGCGCAGCATTTTCGCTAAATTAGTTTGAATAGTTTAAAAATAATTTCGTATTGCAATCAACTAGCACATCATTCATATAAACGACTATATACTTGCTATTTCAATATATAAACAATTGCTATTTCATCAAATAACAGAAATTTTACAGCTAAAAATGAATACTTGGAAAAAAAACCCAAAATATTTTAATAGGCACAAAGAATGTCGAACATTTTAGCACCATGTTTGTGTGGTAGTAAATTTGGTCAGCCATCAAGATTCGGTGATAATTCTGAAGAAGAAGTGGAAAATAAAATTGTATCACAATCAACTAGAAAATCATTCATCATCTCAAACTTAAAAAAAATTTCAAGAACGCGCCATCTTTTGTTCATTCAACAGTTTGTTTATAATTCTTTTTGCTTGGTATTATTTGCAGATGGCATTTTTCGTATTTTTTTTCACAAAAAAATGAAAAATTTCGCACTGGCTTGAAAAATTTTCGTGTGACCAAGGCATAAGAACCAGACCTTTTAGGGTAAAACGTGCGAACTTAGAGAAATTTGAGAGAACTATTTTTTAAGAGTTTTGTGGTAGCACTTATTTTGTGTAAAATGCACTCGATTTTGATTGAATTCAGGAAATTGATGATACATACTTTTACCTGGTTCCTTTACAAACAAATTTGAATCAGACTACCGAACTTAAGGCGTATCAGGCAATTACAGCTTGTTACGAAACCTAGTATCATCGAGATCATAGTATCAGTTAGAATGACTTCATGTAAAGACTATAATGTCTTCATTTCGAAAAGACATGCATCAAACATCAGAAGATTGACTAATCTTACATTTGTGTTCAAGTGAATGTTTTCAGTAGCTTTTTTCTCCAAAAAAAGAGAAAAACTACTAGCTGTTTGAGTGGATGTTGCGTCTCTCTAACCCTTAGTTGGAATTTTTTTCAAAGATGAAAAAAAAACATTTTCTTACCATTTGGAGAAAATTATGCTCATTGTTTCTATGCAAAGCATTACTAAGAATTTTTTTTAGTTTTTAGGTTTGGGGCATAGTTTTGAGACAAGACGTGAAGAACTGCTGATAACTACTGTAGGCTTTACAGTTAATTCTTTTTTTCTTAGGAAAATTAGCGGAAATAATTTTGCTGCAGTAGAACTGAAGACGGTTGTCAATATTTCGTTAAGTTATTATCAGTTATTCGATAACTAAGTTTTACAATTTTTCAAAAAATTCCTGTAAAACAATAAGAGAGATGGCAAAATTTTGCATTACGCTGTGTGAGGAACCACGTTCTTGTGTCTGTTGTTTTTAAGAAGACATTAAAATGAAAGACAATTTGATTGAACAAGATGTCATTTGTATGCTTAATGCGTGACCTAAGTGTTACGAGTATATGCAGATGTGTTCGGCATGACATAATTTGAGCAGCAATTTTAGTTTTATGGTAAACTAAAAGAGTTGAAAACCTGATGCAAGCCTGCATTTTATACTCTAATTTTGTTAGTTGCGGTTGGTTATGGCCTTTTTTCAGCCTCATGTCAATTTTTCACAATGGAAGATTACCTGGTGTATTTCGAATATAGAAATTAAAAACCTATCAATCCAAATATACAACAGAAAAACAAAAAACAGTTCACGAAATCTGATCCAAATTTTTTTTAGAACTCTTTTTGCTCGGTATTATTTGCAGATGGCATTTTCTTTTTTTTTTCATTAAAAAATTGAAAATTTCGCAGTGGCTTGAAAAATTTTTGTTTGACCCAAGGCATAAGAACGAGACCTTTTAGGATAAAACGTGCGAACCTAGAGAAATTTGAGAGAATTATTTTTTAAGTGTTTTGTGGTAGCACTTATTTTGTGTAAAATGCACTCGATTTTGATTGAATTCAGGAAATTGATGATACATACTTTTACCTGGTTCCTTTACAAACAATGTTGACTCAGGCTACCAAGCTTACGGCGTATCAGGCAAATACAGGTTGTTACGAAACCTAGTATCTTCGAGATCATAGTATCAGTTAGAATAAGTTCATGAAAAGACTAGAATGTCTTCATTTCGAAAAGACATGCACCAAACATCAGAAGATTGCCTAATCCTACATTTGTGTTCAAGTGAATGTTTTCAGGAGCTTTTTTCTCCACAAAAGAGACAAACTACTAGCTTTTTGAGTGGATGTTGCGTCTCTCTAACCCTTAGTTGGATTTTTTTTTCAAAGATAAAAAAAACATTTTCATACCATTTGGAGAAAATTATGCTCATTGTTTCTATGCAAAGCATTACAAAGAAATTTTCTTGGATTTTAGTTTTGGGGCATAGTTTTGAGACAAGACTTGAAGAACTGCTGATAACTACTGTAGGCTTAACAGTTAATTCTTTTTCTCTTAGGAAAATTAGCGGATATAATTTTGCTGCAGTAGAACAGAAGACGGTTGTCAATATTTTGTTAAGATATTATCAGTTATTCGATATGTAAGTTTTAAATTTTTTCAAAAAATTCCTGTAAAATAATAAGAGAAATGGAAAAATTTTGCATTACGCTGTGTGAGGAACCACATTCTTGTGTCTGTTGTTTATAAGAAGACATAAAAATGAAAGACAATTTGATTGAACAAGATGTCATTTGTATGCTTAATACGTGACCTAAGTGTTACAAATATATGCAGATGATTTCTGTATAACATAATTTGAGCAGCAATTCTCGGTTTTTTTGGTAAATTAAAAGAGTTGAAAACTTGATGCAAGCTTGCATTTTATACTATACTTTTTTTAGTTGCAGATGGTTATGAACTGTTTTCAGCCTCATGTCAATTTTTCATAGTGGATGATTACCTGGAGAATTTTGAATATACAAATTAAAAACCTATCAATCCAAATATGCAACAGAAAAACAAAAAACAGTTCACAAAATCTGATCCAAATTTTGTTTAGAACTCTTTTTGCTCGGTATTATCTGCAGATGCCAATTTCTTATTTTTTTCAGTAAAAAATTGAAAAATTTCGCAGTGGCTTGAAAATTTTCGTGTGACCCAAGGCATAAGAACCAGACTTTTTAGGGTAAAATGTGCGAACCTAGAGAAATTTGAGAGAATTATTTTTTAAGAGTTTTGTGGTAGCACTTATTTTGAGTAAAATGCACTCGATTTTGATTGAATTCAGGAAATTGATGATACATACTTTTACCTGGTTCCTTTACAAAAAAATTTGACTCAGGCTACCGAGCTTACGGCGTTTCAGGCAATTACAGCTTGCTACGATACCTAGTATCATCGAGATCATAGTATCAGTTAGAATGACTTCATGAAAAGACTAGAATGTCTTCATTTCGAAAAGACATGCATCAAGCATCAGAAGATTGCCTAATTATACATTTGTGTTCAAGTGAATGTTTCCAGGAGCTGTTTTCTCCAAAAAAGAGACAAACTAATAGCTTTTTGAGTGGTTGTTGCGTGTCTCTAATACTTAAGTGGAATTTTTTTTTCAAAGATGAAAAAACCTTTTCTTATCATTTGGAGAAAAATATGCTCATTGTTTCTATGCAAGGCATTACTAAGAATTTTTCTTAGTTTTTTTAAGTTTTCGGGCATAGTTTTGAGACAAGACGTGAAGAACTGCTGATAACTACTGTAGGCTTAACAGTTAATGGTTTTTTTCTTAGGAAAATTAGCGGATATAATTTTGCTGCAGTAGAACAGAAGACGGTTGTCAATATTGTGTTAAGTTATTGTCAGTTATTCGATAACTAAGTTTTATATTTTTTCTGAAAATTCCTGTAAAACAATAAGAGAATTGGCAAAATTTTGCATTACGCTGTGTGAGGAACCACGTTCTTGTGTCTGTTGTCTTTTATCAAGATACCTTTGCAGAATTCGTTTTTTGTGTATTAACGAATTATGTGCATAATGGTGTGTTGCCTTCAACTTTGACGACTTCAACTGAACAGACACCAAATGAAAGGTATTAAAAGCAACATTAAAAAAGTGTTCCACAAACAAAAAAAATCGTAAATACTATGGGTTCGGCTATTTCAAGATAATCAAACTTTCATAATTTTTCAAACGAATAGTCAACACCTAGCACTAGATCAGTAAGTTCTGCGATATAAACTTTTAACTAATGCATGTACATATGTTCTAGATATCGGATCGCTATTCGACACCTTGACATCTCGGCGTTTCTTATTGTGTATTCTTAATTGTGTAAAATTGCGTGACTGTCATTGAGAAGTCCCGTAACCTTCCCAAATAAAACTCCGATCAAAAAGGACTGAAGTTCTGTTATAATTGCAATTAACTGATCATTTCGGCTTGTTTTATATCGGCTTAATTGCAACATTCGGCAATAAGGGTTGCTTAATTTTTTTCTTTAATTTGAAATGCCGGAAAATTTGAAAACCCAATTCTCAAAAGAAATAGAGAAAATAAATTTCGCGAAAGATTTAATAGAGAAAATAAAATAAAAAATCGCGAAAGATTTAATGCATTTACCTTTTATGCCAGTTTTGTTCCTGAAGTCTGTCAAGTGTTTCCCGACAGCGCGGCGACAAAAATTCCAAAGTCAACACAACTTCAATTATGTCTTAAAGCTATTGAATAAATAAATTGTTGTGGCAAAAACAACACAGGAATTTCAGTTTCAGGTTGGTTGATCAATTATAAATAGTGAACCAAC
Source organism: Convolutriloba macropyga (assembly GCF_964194025.1). Classification (NCBI taxonomy): domain Eukaryota; kingdom Metazoa; phylum Xenacoelomorpha; order Acoela; family Convolutidae; genus Convolutriloba; species Convolutriloba macropyga. Next base: position 35,183,667 of record NC_134479.1, on the reverse strand, counting down.
AAAAGTTTTCACTCTTTTTTGTTTTAATTGTTACCAATTACAATTCGTGAGTAGAATTGATTAGTTTCTTCCTGAAAATCTATATTGATTTTGCTCATTTTCTGTCAGAGAAAGAAACTTTCTGTTATACGTAAAAGGAGCAAGCTCAATAATAGTAACAATGCACTTCTTAAAAAATGAAAAAAGCGCAATGCAGTTTTCAGTTGAATTTCCATCACATTAATAATAAATGGATAACCACGTGTTTTGTATGCTCTAATGTTAATAGTCTGGGTAAGATCGAAATGTTCTCAGCGGCGAAGTGAAAATTCAATAGAACTATTGTACTGAATTTCTATTCCGTAAGACGGGGTTTACTGCAAATCAAGGGCAAAGCCGTGGGCTTACAAATGCGCTGGGTTTGTATGTAGCATTGGAATATAGTAAAGTACCACGGCCCTTTTCCATTTAACCTCCAAAATTTTTAAAAAGTGAGGTGAAATTTCGCTATTCGCTCCAAAATATGTAATGCAGAGAACGGTGATTATTTCATCATGGTATCAATTTTTTAGTTGAGCTTCATTTTTGGATGTAAGTTTGAATTACAGCGATATGAATATTGGGAAGTTATATGAAGATCTTAAAAAAGAAAATTTCAGCACTGATTTGATTCTTATAAATGATAACGTTTCATGTCAAAATAATAAGTATTTATTCATCTTGACAGTAAAAACAGAATAAAGCGTTAAGTTTTGATAAATGAAGAGATGCTTTGATAAATTCCACAATTCCTCAATGGTTTCATTGGAAACAAAAACTTTGCTAAGTTGTTTATTTCGAAAGGTATTGCCGGTAGATTACCAAAGCTCACAACAAAGAATTCTACATGATCGTATTATGTGAATAGATACAATATGATATGAAAAGAGGGATTAAGCCGCCGCAAATACGCTCGAAAATTTTAGCAATTTTTATTACCTATGCTTTAAGATTTGAGGATAGAATCAGCAGCCTGTGTAGATGCCAAGGACCGTAAAAATAATTATTAATTAATTCAAATTCCGTTAAAATTTTGAAAGGTCTGTCACTATTGTCAGCGACGATTATTTCGGATCAAAATGTTTAAAAAAATCGGGACAAGATTTTGTCAAAGTTCTCTTTTGACAAGGAAGCTCGGTAATGTCTTCCGACCCCACTTATCCAAAATTTTGGCTTAATTATCAACCAAATGAGGAAGAGAAAGAAATCTTTCAAAGAATCTTACAAACTGATGAAAAATAATTCGTCTAGGAACAAAAAAAACTGCGTCCAATTCCACTTGGAAAAGTAAATAATTCTATATTATTGCACTGACGAAATCTCTTTGTCTATTTTTATCTAGAAAAAGTACATAATCACAAAGTCAAAATGGCGTCAAATAAAACCTAAGCAAAACCAAATAATTTGTATTTCACCAAAAACAAACAAGTGGACCAGTCCCTGATGAGACTCAGTAACATGTAGACAAAAACAAACAAAAACGGCAGAGTGAAAAGATTGATTTATGCTTTGTTTAAACAAATAAATTCAAATAGGATTATATTCATTGTTGCCTCAATATCAAGACATTCAGACCTTTCATTATACGGAAAAAGTCGTACGTCTACAAAAAATTGACAAATTAATATCAAAAACAGGAATAACATTAAATTTTAAACGAAAACGATATCGATGCCACTAAGACCAAAATCTATTCCACGAAAAATATAATATAATCAATTGCGCTCTCTTTCAACAACTATTATGAGATAGGTGATCTCTGAGAAGTAAGACTAGTTAATGAGTACCAACAAAAGTTACATTAATAATTTTCAAAAACAATTAATTTCAAAGGAATATAAAAATCAGCAATCAACTGAAATCAGTAAATAGGTTCTGTTATATCTCAAAAAAGTCACTCAGAACTGTCATTATTCAGAATAAGTCAAGAGTCTACAAAAACAGTGATAAATAGACAAATATCAAAAATTAATTTACATTTTGGTATTGAAGCCGTTAAAAAAATACGCAACGCGATAAAAACATCAATTTTTTTCAATTGAGGCTTTTTTCAACGCCACTGGCGTGATATGCGACCTGTAATTTATGCGACTAGGTAAAAAGTAGACAAATATAACGGAAAATTGCCCTTTTGTAGAAGAAAATCTATCTTTATTTTTGAAAACATTTGCTTCCGAAGTTATGAAAAACTTTACCTGTGATCTGGAATCAGCTAATGTTTTTTCTTTTATTCATCCAAAGGAAACCATCATGATCTGCAATTATCCGGATAAAACCATACGGCTACAAAAAAAAACGACAAACAAAAACAAAATTTTAATGTAGAAAACTAAATTGTAATTTTCGGAATAAACGGTATCGAAGCCGTGAAAGCATTAAGCAATGCACTTAAAACATTTGATATATTCAATTGTGTATTTTGTCAACATCAACATTTCGATATGCGACGTAAATTTAATGAGACTACGTAACAAATAGACAAAAATTTCAGCAAAGTGCAATTATAGAAAATAAGTCTTTTTATTTTTTGAATCATTTGATTTCAAAGTAATGAAACATTTTAGCTAGTAAAGCAAGTCATTAATTAGGTTCTTTTAATCAATTATAGGACAGTGCTAAGATCTTTCATTAAAAACAATGAAACGCATTAAATTATTGCTAGAAGAGGGTGTCAATTTCGATAACACCATTATCTGTTCACTGGAAAACTAAAGTGTTCAATTGAACGCCCCCTTTTTAAAAGTCGGGAAAAGACCGAAATATGAAAAACTTTAAAATTTTGTTGTTAAAACCAATACTTAAAACGTAAAACTGCAAAAAAAAATATTAAAATTTGGTCCATTTGAGAGGCAGGCCGACTACGTTTTATTGAATTTAGGCTACAAGTGGAGCAAAGGAGAGAAAAAATGCAAAGCTCAGTAATCATTGATTATTTCGGTTATATGTAGTTGCAATAGTAAAAACAACCGAAAGCTTTCTACTAAAAAACTTTATGTGGTTTTCTTGACTCTTTTATTAGGCCAATTGAAGCTGTCACTAGTACGCCTGGATTAGCATTGTTCTTTTCCATAGTGCGAGTAAAAATAAAAGAAACAACGAACTATTATTTATAAAGAAAAATGACGACTGATTACAATCCACTTATTTTCGGCTTCATGGAACAACGATTATCATGAAGTCTAGCCTTGCTATTTCATTGGTTCATTGTGACCAAGTATTTGTTCCAAATATTATGAATATGCATAATTTGACTTAAAAAAGTCATTACATAAAACACAAACGACGCTTTTTGCATATTATTCAATTAGTTAGCAAAAAACAAAAACAGGCAAAATTTTAATCCGAGGAAACTCTCAAAGGATGTACAAAGGAAGTAAAACACTACACTTCTTTGGAGTTAACGATGATTGTGTCAGTAGTCTCTTTAGGTGAGTTAAACCAGCAAATTTAAACAAAGTGGAATGAAGAGGCACAGGCTTATTCTGTGCCATTTTGATGAAAAAAATTCTATTTTTCGAAAAGTTTAGCAGCGCTCTTGGACAAAAAATTGGATCAAAAAGTTCAACAACACTCCGTTTTTAGGGGTAAAACCAACAAGTTTTTCAGAACAATTTTTCACAGATTTTTTGGCAAACTACGGAGAATCTGAAATAACAACGAAAATCAGTCAAAAATTCACAAAACTAAACCTCGATAACTGAAAAAAACTGGAATAAAAAACCTTTTGGTTATATATTCTGCTCTGGACGGGCTTTCTAATGATACCACCAACAGCCCTCTACGATGAATATATAGATCGTCCAAAAGAGCACCCTACGGAAAATAACGAAACAATTGGATAATAGGTGTAACAAATCAATGCGTCACAAACATAAAAGTAACCGCATGAAAAAAATAACTTTTAACGGTATTATATTTTTTTGAAATAACAGCAGAAAGTTCAGCAAATTCCTCTTAAGGTCCGTGCTACTCACACTTCAAATGCTTAAAACCTATATGCAAACATTGTTATTAGCTGTAGAATAATTAATTATACTTTGTAAATCAAAATTAAAGAAAGTTTCAAAAATATTACTGCAATGAACAAAGGAAATTACACTAAAACAAAGTAAAACGAGCAAATTAGAACTTAAAATCTGATCTGATTTTCTACTTGAACAACAAAAGTTAGGCTTGCAAAAACAGAGGAAAATCTTACAATGGTAACTTTGTCTTGCAAGACTGACAAGATGAACAAGAATGACTCACTCCTGGATGATCTTCGCGCTGTTTAAATAGTTCTGATTAATTAATTGACATCATTTCGTGAATTTTTGACGTACAAATCACGATCACTTTGTCGTCGCTTATGCATGCAAATTTTAAAAAATTGGTCTCTAAGATGAAATCCCTTAGAATTTCTAAATTCAAAATGCTCAATCACTAAAAGCTATGTATTTTCAGAGAAAAATACCCTCTCAAGCAAATTCATTTTATAACAATGTTTGATGGGACAATTGGATTACTCAATTTTACACTTTTTCAAAAAAGAACTGCAAAAGATACTAAGTTTGACGAAATAACCAGTCATTGCTCATTACAGAAACTTAGCTTACCAAATTTAAATTCAGCAGCAGTATTTCAGCAGAAATAAGCAGTAGAGTTGCAGTAGAATTTGATATAAAGCTCTGATTACGAAAATTCTTTTTACGTTTCATTTTCGGTGCAGTACAATTTCATTCCTTTACAAAATAACAGCTCATCAAACCGACTTTTTTATAACTATACAGAAAACAGTTTTATACAACAACATTAACATCAGTTCTCTGCTGAAAATATAAACTTACAATTGATACCAGAGCAAAACTGTGAATTATCTTGCAGGATTCGGACAGATTCTTCCGAGAAATTGTTATCTTGTAAATTCTGTCAGAAAAACTGTTATCTTGCAAAATCTGGCACAAAATTGGTTATCTTACAAGATATGCCAGAAAATGGCCATCTTACAACCTTCCTGCAAAAACAACAGTGTACGTCTCGGTCATGCTGTGATTTGATTTGCGTATATTTTCTTTAACATAATTTTTTTCATCAAATTAATTGAAAATCAGTAGGTAAGTTTTCAATAAAAATTTTTTAATTAATTGAAATTGAAATAAATTTTTACTACTGCCAAAAAAGTACTACTTTCTATTTTCATTATTTTCTGCTAAAATCAGTTCTTGAGTTAAAGCAATTATCAATCTAAAATTGCTACTAAATTTTTTTTACCTTCGAATCTTCAGACGGTACTTGATTATTTTTTATTACTCTACTACGGACATTTAGCTAAGAACAATTTGGTAAAAAAAACCGGTTATCTTGTAAGATTCTAGTAGAAGTGAATGGTTATCTTGCAAAATTCTGGCAGAAATCTTGCAAGAATATATTTAAGATTCGGGCAACATTCTAGCAGAATTTTGCAAGATAACCATACGAAAACTATTGGGGCAGTATTTAAAACCAATTGAGGTGCAGTGAAAGTTTTTAATTGTTTTTTTGAAAAGCCATAAATACTTTAGTTTTCGTTTACAATACTGTGTGCTCTCAATGTGGTTTTCGAAAAATTTTCCTTTTCTATTTAACTGTAATAAAATAAATCAGAAACAGCAGCCCCATGATAAGCAGAAATTTGTAGTTGGAGCTATAATAAATTCTGATCTGAACGCAGTACAGCTCTTGTTGATTGATACAAAATCTGAATCCCCAAAGATCTTGCAAGGCAAAGTTTATCTTGCACATCTCACAAAGTTTTTCATGCTAATGAATTTTGTACTGGTTTATTCTACCAAATATATCTTTTAGCCTTTTTTGAAATCATATCTAACAAAACGTGAGTCTGTGAAGAAGCGTAATTGTTTCGCCCTTTTCTTTAAAAATTAAATTTCTCTTGTGTTGGGTGGGACGGCAAAAGTGCTAAAATGAACGAAAATTGATCCTGGTTTCTAAAGGGCGTCTCTTGTGCAATATAAGTTTGCAATGAGCTGCAGTAAAATTCTTACTTAAATTTTCAGAGTTGTAAACCATTTCTCTTGGTCGAATATGCCAGGGGTGTATTCAATTGTCGAAAGGGAAAAATATTCATTTATTTGAGGAAATTAGACGATAAAAATAATGTAATAATTATTTATAAAATGATTTTAAAATGTTTTTCTGCATAGCCGCAGCTGCTCTATGCGGCTACAGAATTTTGAGTTTCATTAAAAATATAAAACCAACAAAACTCTCATTTGTAACAAAAATTTTGAAATTGCACGCAAAATATTTATTTTTAGAAATAAACAAATTTTTGCCTTAAAAATCAAAATTGAATACAATTGCCGGCTAGTCAAATGGCATTGGAGATAACAGAAATACGTACCATCTCAAAATAAGAATTAGTTAGGAGTGATTTGCTTTACCAATTCCAGTTTTTGATAACCAAAACCAGAAAATATAAAATTTGTTTTTATTTTTCGTTGAATTCCGTCAGCTGCTAACGTCTCCTGCCCTTAGTATGAAAGATTAACAATTTCCATTTCCATAATAGAATATTTCGACTGCAGTCATAAAATTTGTTACGTTGCGAGTGTTGGAATTATTCGCGGAAAAAGTGTGAAAAATGATCGAGAAAATGCTATTTGGAAAAATATTTTCATAGCAATAACCGTAGTTTGTATATTTTTTACGACCTATGCAAATTTTTGATGAATATATGCAGCTGTTCCGTCAGTAAAAAAGACAATAAAACAAATTGGCGTGTGAAAACTTGATATATTTTACGCGCGCCTCACATCGTAAAACTCGTACTAGCGGAAATGAAAAATTTGGAATGTGAAAAGAAAATTGAATGCAATATGTTTCTCGGAATTTTGGTTCAGAAATTATTCCCAGAATTAATTCCCATATGCTTGTTATGCTGATATGGTACCTCTATATCACGCACAATTAAATAAAAACTTTATGTGTGTACCTCGAGAGTAGCTTTTTTCACAACTACTACTCTATGGTTCGGAACCAGTGATTATGTAAAGTAGTTGCTTGAGTCTATTTATGCTATGACTTTCAAAGTTTCTCAAAAACAAGTAATACACCTGAAAGCTCTATGCAAACACGATTTCGCAGCAAAAAACAAAAACATACCCGATTCAAAACCATTATCAAACCAGACAAGTTTTTGAAAAAAAATCGATTCCAGCAATTTGGCAGAATTATTGAAAAATATCAAAAAATAGCGCCGTTTATAAATAGCTTCAGAAATGCGCCGTTTATATTTGAGCTTCCAAAGAACCATAAAATGCGCCCAAATACTGTAAATATTGTAATATTTTGCAGTACATTTTTCAAATTAAACCAGAAAATGGTTAGCCAATTGCACACTATACTTTGAGCTTGATCAAGGAGTAAAAATTGCTACTAATTGAAGTAACGTAAAAATTTAAGGAATGCTATAAAAACACTTAATACAACAATTAGAAAACATATAATGAATTTGACTGGATTGGGTAATAAGGGAATAGTTGTTTCCGCCCCCTTTTTTTGAGAGGAACTATATGTTCAACTGGGTTTTTCTTTGTTCAGTCATTTTCGCCGATCGATATATTCTTCGTACATGATTGTGAGTGGTGTCATTAGAAAACTTGCCCATCTCAGAAGTTCAAACCAAAAAAAACTTTTTTAATTTTGCTGTTCCCGAGGAGTTGCGAGGGTCTAAAATTTTTTAAAGTTTAGCTTAATTTCAGTTTTAATTCACATTTTTTGAAACTTTGCTTAAAATTTGATCAATTTTGGCTAAAGTATGAAAAAACTGTTTGAACCAACTTTTTGCAAAATTTTCTGTATTTTCATAACTTTCTTCTTTCATAAAAATCAACTATGCCTATTCGGACCACTTTGTCCAGTTGGACAGATAGTGCTGACATAAAAACCTTAGAAAAATCTCTGGAAAAAACATTTTTGCCGTCTTTCGCTAATTTATTTCGACATATAAAAAAGAGCATAGCTTATTTTTGATATAATAACAAATTTGTTTGCCAAAAAAGCTATAATGCAATTGTTTAGAGCATGGTTTTTAATGCCCGCGCTGCAACAGAATGTCATGTTTCGGTCTCATCCCTGGTTTTTGCAATTAACAAAAAAGTATATGGATTTTATTTTGGGTCTCCGTTTTCTAAATTTTTTTTTGCAATTTTTTCATCCCTTTTAAGGGCAAGTCTGATTTCATATGAAATGATCAGGTAATAAGAAGTCCCATGATTGTTCAAAAAATGTTCAGTAAATTAATATTGTTTTTTTTTGGTAACGGTCATGATTTTTTGGCTTAAAGAATTTATTTTTGTAAGTATTTAATGAATTTCCTTAGTTTTGCCGAAGTTTGGTAGTCTTTTTATCATGACTAATTAACCAACTTTTTAACCAACTTTTAAATTCTTATTGAAACAGCTATTGTAGAAACTATCTAACACTTTCAGTTGATACAAAATAATTTTTTTGGTAATAAAACTCGATAACTATCTAAAATTCATCATTCTTTGATGTATTGACTATTAGGTCAAATTAGTTATTTCGGTAAAATTTGGAACAATTGTTTTTTAAAATGAGAAGCGACGAGAACACAACAAGTCTTGGTCTAGTTTTGGATTATTGTATTTCAAAACCTATTTCGACTCTAATGGTGCGTTGTACATATTTTTTTTCAATAAATTTTCCAATTTGTTTTTTTTTATTTTAGTTACACATCAGAATGATTTCAGATCAAATTTTAACCGATGGTGGACAGGTTGAATTTCGAGTGCTTATGAAGCACAATAAATTATAATTTTAGCGAAAAGCAGGTGGTTTCTTTACTTCAACACCGCTTGCCGAAAATTGTTCGTGTAATTTTGGTCTTCCTGTATTACTTCTAAAGTTGTATTCCTTTTTTACTCTCACTGATGGCATGTCCGATTGGCTTCAAAAAAATAACAAGTTATTTTTCTAGTTTTTTTGAAAGCTCGTTTCTGCGACTTTTTGGCGTAGTCTCAGCAAAGGGAGGGGTTGCAGTCCCTTTCAGCTGAATAATAACGTAGTTTCCATTGCTGTTTTTTTAATTTAAATACATTGTTTTTCGGTTTTGGTACTAAAAATGTTTTTCAATTTTTTAAATTTATTTTGTAACTTTTCCCATTTTTGAGGGTCCATTTTGCTGTCTTGTCTGATCACCACATAAAGGCAAAATAATGACGAATGGCATATCACATCAATGGCCATGAAAGAAAACTTAATTGATTTTGTTCAATGTTTTCAGTGAGTAGGTTGTGATTTTATAGGATTCGACACCATTTCCTTCGAAATAAAATTGAATTCCTAATTTTTGTCAGTAATTGTCGTCTCTTTTTGTAGATAATGACAGATGTCATTGTCTTCTTATAGATGTAGGAATTACGATTGATCTATCTTCAGATTTCAGTTGATATTTAATGGTTTTCATATATGAAATTGTTTTTCCCAAAAATATAAAATTACTTTTTTCAAAATGTGCCGCTCCTGTCTTTTTTGTGTACGTGTTAACAAGTGTCCTAAAAGACGGGTTCCATGTTTTTCTAGTGAAGAACAATTTAATTTGTTTTGTTGAAGTTCTATTTGACTCCGTTTTGATTTTGTTATCAGGTATTTTTTATTTGAGTTTGTAGGAATACTTTTGTATTTTGTATTTTTGAGCAAAAATTGTATTTTTGAGCAAAAAATTAATGTTTGAAAGTTTTCTATCTTTCATTCATTTGATGGACAATTGAGCCAAAAAGTGGATGAGTGGTATGGAACCATTATGTGCGAACGAACATTACCAAGCCTCCTTGTTGATTTGTAAGGTAAACAATTGCTGCTTTTTATTGGTTCTAAATATAAGAAGGACAAAAACTATTTTGATCTTTGCTTTTAACACAGTGTTTTGGAAGCTTGTAAGCAATTTGAAGCTCATTAGAAAAGATTTACAAATTCTTTAATCAATATTGTATGAAGAAAACTTCGTTCATAAAATAACAAAATCTGTAATTAGTAAAAAAAAGTTCATTAGTTTAAAGGACTTTTATTATTATAAAGGACTTTAGTTAAAATTTTATTAATATAAAGGACTTAAGTTTAAAAGTTATTTAACAAACAGTTTCCGCCATCTTCCATAGTTATTGAAATTTAATTCTCATCATTTTAAGAGCAATTTTGCACTTTTAATTGTCGAATTTTATATTGCATAAATAGAACAATCATTTGAGAGAATTGCAGAAAATTTTAGAGACAAAGAATTTTGCTGTAATTGAGGAATTGTTCCTCCTCCGTTGATTTTTTGTCTAATCAGTAACAGAAATGTCTAATCTGCTAAGTTGTCAACAAGTTTCAATTGGCGCTGACCACTTGCATTAGGTTTTCTACGTTACACCTATTCTAGCTCAATTGGTTGAGGATTTTTCAAAAATCGAATTAATATGGTTTTATTTTTATCTTTGAAAGTGGCTTATTTTGAAAATGTTGGAATCAATTTTTGACAAATGTATATAGTTCCATCACATTTAGTTGATATTTTTAATTTTCATCTTTTGCGTTTTTTCTCCAGTTTATCCCGTTTCTTGAATAAACAATTTTTTGTATGTAAACTTTGATTTCTATAATAGGGGAAAAAAGAAGGAACTACTTATGATCTCCTTCAACTCTGCTCCGTTTTTTTTAAATGAAATTTGGGTTTTTTTAAACCTGCCTTCTCCAATTGATTTAAAACCCAGGTCGAGGTGTGCGTTAATGATCAGACCCATCCAGACTAAAATCGGTCATGATCAGACCCATCCAGACGATAATCTGCCATGATCAGACTTTAGCTCGTTTTTGATACGTGCTCGTTTTTCACTCGTTTTTATTGTTGCCATGATCAGACCCATCCATACCATAGTCAGCCATGAAGAGACTTTAGCTCGTTTTTAGAAATTATGCTCGTTTTTACCTCGTTTTAAAACTTTTTGCTCCTATTAACCGCGTTTAAAAATTTCTGCTCGTTTATTATTTTTTTTCAGTAAGAAAGAACTCCAAAGTCTGGTTATAGAGTTAGTTTTTAATTATGAAACAACTTTTAAGAACAAAGTTTTCTCTGGGACTTGTAAATTAAGAGGAAAAATTGACAATTGACGACTGATATATTTTTTGTAAGAATAAAAAAAACAGTTGGGTTGTTACATAATAATAGTAAAAAAAATAATAATAATAATAAATAAAGTCATTTCTTTTTGCAGCGTGACTTGATGATATTGCATACTTAGGCTTAAGAAGTAAACACAAAATTTTAAACCTATAACAATTTTTGACGGTTTTTGATAAGTAACGTCCTCTTTGAAGATTTAGTCACACTTTAGTACATAGAAATGGTGAATTTTTCTGTGAGTAGATTCATTTTGAATCATTATCAGGTATGAAGTAACACAAAAACCAACTGTCTGAGGTCTGTTGAGAGTAAAAAACACGTAGTCCCTGCAAAATAGTCAATCATACGTTTTGTGTTCCGCTAACATAACGTTTTCACGGATAAAATTTGTACCTTTCTAAAATCGTAAACCGTAACATTTCTCAACCTTCGAATCCGTTTTAAACTCATCCTATAACAGGACGGCACACCTATCGTTTTTAATTGTCTGATCATTAACGCACACTTCGACCTGGGATCTGATTGAAGAATTAAGCTATAAAAATACATAATCATGAGTTATTGGATATTCTGTTTGTATTTTTGATTTCGACTTCTTAGTTTCTTCTTCTGAGTTCGTAGGCAAACCATTAACACAATGTCTAGGAACTGCTTTTTTTGCTATTTTTATCGTGTAAACTGATCTTAGCAATTTGCGTTTGCACGTTAATGTCAGTGTTTTCTTAATCTGAATTTTTTTGCAATTGAATGCTCTTGCTGAACTTCAAGTCTCTATGAAAAGCCGATATATACTGTTCAATAATTTAAAATGCTATCAGTTTTTCATTTCTAATTTTAACAAAAGTTGTGCACACTTTTGCGCCAAAAAAACGGCTATAAATTGAGCTTTGTCAACCTCGGTTGTTCTCCTTAATTGGGGTCGTAATCCTTATTTTTTTTCCGAATGTAATTCATCTATGCACCATAGTTTGGCTAATATTGCTGATATTTTGCCGATTTAACGTTCCTTTACGGATCCCAAGCTCATAACTTCAAGTTTCTTTTTTTCACAGTAAATAAATAGTGACAATACAGTAGGGCAGAAAACAATCGATGGCCACAATTGAAGTAATTAGTAATTAAGAATATAGTTAGTCCTGGTTTTATGACAGGTCATAGCAGTAGATTGAGACAATATAATTATAAAAGTGCTCTAATTTTTCATCTTTTTAGAGAAAATCACGTTTATTATTAGCCAAACACATCTCATTTTTGTTGCCTAACCGATATAAGTTACAGGTAAGTTGTAAATTTTTCTCTAAAACTATAAGCTATAATTAATATGCCATGGAGTAAACAACAATGACCATTCGTTATAAGAACATACCTGAACAAATTCTATGTCAATCCTGTGTGACTCAAAATATTGTCTAATGTTGAAATGAAACAATAGATCATGTTTAATTAATTTTCGAAAAGAAATGTGAAAAGTTTTTTAGCATGAACTGGGTTTCTCTGGCAAACTTGAGCGAAATTTGTACAATTTAAACTGGCTGCAGACGCTAGTTTTAGTTACAAACTCAACTGTAGCCACCAAATGTGAAAAAAAAACAAAATCACGAATTACAGTATACACGAAACGTTTTGCTTTATCATTTTAAAACAATTTACCTCAATGCTAAGAAAAACTATAATGATTTCATCACATTGAAGTACAATTTTAAAAAACATAATAAATAAACCAAAATTGTCATGTTTTTTGGTTCTTCGATAGTACATCAGGCAATATAAAATTGATTCAATAATTGTTAGCTATCTTACCCTTGTTTGGGTATATTCTTACATTTCCAATTCAAGAGTTGAAATCAAAGCAATCAGTTCCTTTTGTAACAAAATGCCTGTCACCGGTCGATATCAGCTGAAATAAAACAAAATAAACGTTAACCTTAGGAGCCAAATTAAGAAACTGCAGTTTCATTTGAAAAATTTATAATCCATCCCCCTATCCAAGGTTCCTGAAAATTAATGAAAAAGTGTCAATTTCTATATCTCCCTTCAAAATAAACTCTTAGGAACAAACCACTAGCAGTTCAGGGAGGAGCAGTTTGTCAGATTCCTCAACTGGTTTAATACAGCAGATAAGTGAACTTGCAATCAACGATGACATATCTTGTTTCCTGATTCCAGTTGGAACTATCCTTTTTCATCCAGACAAAAAAGATAATTTATATAAAGTTTCCACCTTGGAGCACGACTTGGTCAGTCCAAGGTAATGTACTTTTTGTGGGGTCCAAACTACAAGGAATGGGTGTGGTCTAACTCATTTCAGGCACATTCACAATTCACTGAACGTTTGTCAACAGTGAAAAACATACCCAAAGGTCCATCTACCCGCACAGACGAGTTGGTTCAGTCTGCAACCCTGGGAATTGATTCACCAGGCCCCAGTGACATTTCAACGAGTTACCAGATTTGATAATTGTTTGCAGTAAAAAATATTCCAATGCTTCGCTATATCCCTGTGAAATTTCTTAGGCCATTATCCCGGACCATTACGATAATCATAGAAGACTAGATATCAAATCCTGATTGTGTTGATTACTGGAAGAAGTCTCTCGCAGTTAGCAAATATCTTTTGCGTGCTTCCAACAGAGGGGATAAAAACATAGAGAGAAGCAGGAAAAACAAATGATGAATAGATTTGAGCGTTGGCGATTTGAGCGATCAAAAAAAAACAAAAAAAAATAAAAGAAACAACACAATGGAAGCGCTTGCCTCCCAATTGAGAGCACAATTCGGTCCTGCGCCAAAGATTTGATCACCGGAGGGAATAGCACCCGAGAACAGAAAAACCCTCATTGAACTGGAAAAACTGCATCCAGCGGAAAACGAGACTCTTGATCTGCTGGAAGACTATAGCTGCCAAGCTTTTCAATTGGATGAAGCAAAGCTTCTTTTACAGCTTCAATCTTGTTAGAATTTCTTAGCAGTTGGGTCGTCCAAAATTTATCCAAAGCTTCCTATCCACGCAATCAACTGTTCATTTTCCGATCAAAACAAGCGTGCAAGGAAATACCTAACCAAATTAGCGAGCTGGTCCAGCAGAAGCCAGCTCGCAAAATTCGTGGCTCCAGTTTTTTGTAGTTCCTCTTTTAACAGTATTGACAAAAAAGAGAATTGATTCTAGATCTTTTGCTGTAAGTGGTTTTTATTGGCGCCTCGTAGCCAAGTGCATTGCAGAGGAAGCATTTTTCGAGGTGGTTTAATCGTTTCAAGCAAAGCACATCGGTTTTGCTGTCAGGTGAAGAGCCAAGAGCATAGTACATACAAGAAAAAAGAAATTGGAAAAAGGAAGAGAACAAAAATAGGTGTCATACTCCAAATGGATTTCAGAAATGCCTTTAATTTGGTGAAACGCAGTCATTTCTTCTGTCAACGAAAAGTTGATGCCTAGTATGATGACTTTTGCAGCTTGTTGTTACTGGAAACATAGAGATTTGTTCTGCATCAGCTCAACTGTTAACTGTCAGTCAGTAGTGCTACAAGGGGATCCAGTGGGTCCACTTTTGTTTTCACTGGCCGTCTTGGCTCCTATCGAAAAAATCGAAAGTTCCTCTGGCTTTCGATTTGTTTGGGGGTTTTCAAAGACAGTTCATAAAACCCTCAAAAGAATCGCTACTCTGGCTGATAACAGAAGTTTGCAGCCGGAAGGGATGTCGTTAGCTTTCAGTAGGTTATTTCAATCAGTCTCTGCTACAGCAATTCGGGGGTCCTCAATCTGGCTCTTTGCACGGGGATGAGATAATAGGCACGTAATAAACGCGAGCAAATCTTTGAATCCCTATCCCACCAGTTAGGAGGCGAATCAGCTTTAAGGAATGCACAGCCATGAGTTGGGACAAATTATACTGATGAGTTTTTGACAATGCACCCAATGAGTGTGGAAAAAAAATACTATGCTTTGTCATACGGGTTGTAATTCAGTGGCGGGGAAAATTTGAATGCAAGAACAGAAGTATTACCTCAAACAATTCTTTCAAGAAAGAAGCGAATGTGAATCCATTGGTGATTAGGGCTGAACTCCTGATAATAACAATGATCGTTTATGATCCAAGATGTTTTAATTGTAATTTTTTTCTTCCCCAAAAAAATTTTTTAGCAATGAATAGATTGTTGTGTTTGTTGAAAAATCTAAGCTTTTGATAGAAAAATTACTGAGCTTCAAAAAATTTTGTGTTTTTCTGAACATGAAAGATCTAATTGTTTCTGAACAAATAAAAGCAGTGCCAACTTTCGACGGTTTTTGCTGTTATTCTAGATCTGACAATAGGAAAAATTTGAAGATCCCAATCGATCGAGTTATTAGTCTATTGATTGCGAATTGTTTTCAGTATAATTTCACAACCAAAAAGTGGTCCTTGTTTATATAATTTTTATTGATTGAAAAGTCTGTCGGCAGTACTAATTCACAAAACAAAAAACTGCATATAAAATCTTCCAGCTTTTTGTCATCCACACCCTGATATGCAGCAAAAAACATTTTTCTCAAAAAATAAGAAATTGTAATACTCAAGTTGTATTTCCACATTTCCAAAATGATTTTTTTGCCGATCAAAATTTATCTATTTAATAGTTACTTGTTTTTCATAAATTATTTTTGTAGATATAGGCAAGCATGCCTCCCATTTAAAAAAACTTGTGTAGGAATAGGATGATCAGCAGATCAAGTTCTTGTTGTATACTTTGGATCCATTTTTCAATCCGCTGTTCTTATAAAAAGTCTTCATTCCGCTGTCCATAAACCAGCTGAAGAAAGTTCATTTATTAGGGCAACTGAAGAATTTGGCAAAAATGCAACGAAACCTCCTCAAAGAAAAACTCAGGAAGAAATTGACGACTCAGCTTACGCCAATTTGTTTGGAGAACAAAATTCCATTAGAGAAGAAGCTCGTTTTAAATTTTTGTCTCTACCACGGTCTGGTGCCTGGTTATCCACTGCACCTAATCCAGCTCTCGGACTACACCCATCTCACATTGAGTTCTGTGTTCCTCTTAAAAACCGACTGGGAGTAAAATTGTAAGAGAACGAGGGAAAAAATCGTTTTTGTGAGCATCAGAATCTAGATTTAATGGGCAATCATGCCGTGTCGTGCCACGGTCGGGATGATATGATTTTTTGTTACAATCGTATACGAGAGAAAATTATATCAGCTTGCCCGGGAGCATTTTGTCTCCCTTATGTGTACAGAAGTTTTTACTAACCGAAAAAAAAGCTCCAGACTAGGCCACATTTTCTTATCTCCAAGGAATGCCGGTCAGCCCGCAGTATTGGACGTTACCGTCGCTACTTGCAGTCCAGCCTTATAATAAATGCGTCGGAGAAGAATGATTTTGCCCTGTCAGCTGCTGAGGACAGGAAGTCCGAATAGAACGCCCAGAAATGTAGTGGAGCTGGAATTCACTTCATTTCTGTGGCTTTCGAGTCGTTTGGGGGATTTAAAAAGACAATTCAAAAGACCCTCAAAAGAATCTCTACTCTGGCTGATAACAGTAGTTTGCAGCCGGAGAGGACGTCGATAGTTTTCAGTAGGTTATCCCAATCAGTCCTGTTACAGCAATTCGGGGGTCCGCAAGCTTGCACTTTGCAAGGGGTGCGAGATTATAGCCACATAATAAGCGCTAGCAAATCTTTGAATCCCTATCCCACAACTTAAGAGGCGAGTTGGCTTTGAGGAATGCGCAGCCATTAGTGGGGACAATCTATACTGTGGAGTTTTTAACAATTCACCCAATGAGCGTGGAAATCAAAATAATATGCTTTATTATACGGGTTGTAATTCAGTGGCGGGAAAAATCTGAATGCAGGAACAGAATTAAAACCTCAAACAGTTTCAAAAAAGAAGCGAATGTGAATCCATTGATGATTGGGGCTGAATTTCTGATAATAACAATGAACTAAGATGTTTTAAATGTAATTTTTTTCTTCCCCAAAAAATTTTTAAGCAATGAATAGATTGTTGTGTTTGTTGAAAAAATCTAAGCTTTTCATGGCAAAATTACTAAGCTTCAACCAATTTTTTGATATTCTGGACATGAAACATCTTATTGCGTCTAAACAAATAAAAGCAGTGCCAACTTTTGAAGGTTTTTGCTGTTATTCTAGATCTGACAAAAGGAAATATTAGAAGAACCCAATCGATCGCGTTATTAGTCTATTGATTGCGTATTGTTTTCAGAATAATTTCCCACCCCAAAAAGTTGTCCATAATCCAAAAATTGTTATTGAAAGAAATACATTGGCATTACTAATTAAAATTGGTTTTTTTAAAAAGGTGTAGCAATAGGATGATCAGCAGATCAAGTTCAGGCTGTATACGTTGGCCCCATTTTTCAATCCGCTGTTCTTATAGAAAGACTAACAAGCCATAATCCAGCAAAAAAAATCATATGTCAGGGCAATTGAGGAATCCGGCGAACTGCAAGGACATCCCTCTCAAAGAAAAATTTAGCAAGAAATTGAAGACTCAGCTAACGCGAACTTGTTTGGAAAACAAAACTTCACCCGAGAAGAAGCTCGTTTTCAATAATTTTCTCTACCGCAGTCTGGTGCCTGGTGATCCACTGCACCTAATCCAGCTCGGGGGTTACACCCATCTCCCATTGAGTTCTGTGTTCCTCTTAAATATAGACTGGGAGTTAAATTGTACGAGAACCAGAGAAAATATATTGTTTGTAAGACTCAGACACTAGATTTAATGGGTGATCATGCCCTATCATGCCATGGTTGGGATGACATTATCTCTTGTCACAATCGTAAACGATAAAAAATTAAATCAGCCTAATTAGGAGCTTCTTTTTCTCCCATATGTGCACTGAAGTTTTAAATCACCAAAAAACTACAGACCGGGCCATATTTTCTTATCTCTAAGGTATGCCGGTCAATCAGTAGTATTGGACGCTTCCGTCACTCCCTTGCAGTTCGGCCTTATCATAAATACGTCAGAGAGGAGTGGTTTTGCCTTGTCAGCTGATGAGGACAAGAAGTACGAAGAGAACGCCCAGAAATGTAGTGGAGCCGGAATTCACTTCATTTCTCTGGCTTTCGAAACATTTGGGGGATTTTTAAAGACAGTTCATAAGTCCCTCAAAAAGATCGCTACTCTGGCTGACAACATAAGTTTACAGCCGGAGGGGTTGTCGTTAGCTTTCAGTAGGTTATCTCAATCAGTCTCTGTTACAGCAATTCGGGGGTCCGCAATCTTGCTCCTTACAAGGGGTGCGAGATTATAGGCTCATAATAAACGCGAGCAAATCTTTGAATCCCTATTCCACCAGTCAAGAAGCGAGTCAGCTTTGAGGAATGTGCAGCCATGACTGGGGACAATCTATATTGATGAGTTTTTTGACAATTCACCCAATGTGCGTTGAAATCAAAATACTATGCTTTATAATAGGGGTTTTAATTCAGTGGCGGGAGAAATCTGAATGCAAGAACAGAAGTATTACTTTAAACGATTTTTTCAAGAAGGAAGCGAGTGTGAATCCATTGGTGATTGGGGCTGAACTCCTGATAATAACAATAATCGCTTATGAACCAAGATTTTCTAATTGTAAATCTTTTTCCCCCAAAAATTTTTTTAACAATGAAAAGATTGTTTTATTTGTCGAAAAAAAACCTAAATTTTTCATAGCAAAATTACTGAGCGTCAACAAATTTTGTGTTATTCTGAACATGAAACATCTAATTGTGTCTGAACAAATGAAAGCAGCGCCAACTTCCGAAGGTTTTTGCTGTTATTCTAGATCTGACAATACAAAAAATTGGATGATCACAATCGATCGCGTTATTAGTCTATTGATTGCATATTGTTTTCAGGATAATTTCCCACCCAAACAGTGGTCCTTGTTAAATTTATTTTTAATGAGTGAAATTTTGTCGGCAGTACTAATTGACAAAACATAAAACTGCAAATAGAATTGTTCAAATTTTTGTCAACCTCAACCTGATATGCCATAAAAACTTTTTACTTTGAAATTATAAGAAATTGCAATTTTAGAGTTGTTTATTATGTAAAATTTTGACCATGACTTCCAAATTGCTTGGTATTTCCAAATTGATTTTTTCGGCGATCAAAACTTATCTATTTAAATTTTATTTTTTTTTAAAATTATTTTTGTAAATCTAAGCAAGCACGCCTCCCAAGAAACAAAAAAGATATAGCAATCGAATGATCAGCAGATCAAGTTCAGGTTGTATACGTTGGCTCCATTTTTCAATCCGCTGTTTATATAGAAAGACTAACAAGTCATAATCCAGCAAAACATAATTCATTTGTTAGGGCAATTGAGGAATCCGGCGAAAATGCAACATCCCTCTCAAAGAAAAATACAGGTAGAAATTGACGACTCAGCTTTCGCAATTTTGTTCGGAAAAAAAAATTCCATTAGAGAAGAAGCTCGTTTTCAATCTATTTCTTTACCGCAGTCTGGTACCTGGTTATCCACTGCACCTATTCTAGCTCTGAGATTGCACCCGTCTCCCAGTGGGTTCTGTGTTCCTATTTAAAACCGACTGGGAAAAAAATTGTTTGAAGGCGAGAGATAATAACCTATTTGTTAGCATTGGACTTTAGATTGAATGGTCGAGCATGACGTGTCATGCCATGGTCGGGGTGATATGATCTCTTGTCACAATTCTATACGAAAAAAAATTTTATCAGCTTGCTCGGGAGCTGTTTTGTCTCCCATATGTGTACAGAAGTGCTTACTGACCAAAAAACTCAAGACTGGGCCACATTTTCTTTATCTCCAAGTAATGCTGGTCAACCAGCAGTATTGGACGTTACCGTCACTACCTTGCCGTCCAGCGTTATTATAAATGCGTCGGAAAACAGTGGTTTTGCCCTGTCAGCTGCTGAGGGCAGGAAGTTCGAATAGTACGTCCAGAAATGTAGTGGAGCCTGAATTCACTTAATTCCTGTGGCTTTCGAGTCGTTTGGGGGAATTTTTAAAGACAATTCATAAGACCCTCAAAGGAATCTCTACTCTGGCTGATAACTGTAATTTGCAGCCGGAGTGGATGTTGTTAGCTTTCACTAGGTTATCTCACTCAGTCTCCGTTTGAGATAACCTACTGAAAGCTAATTGAGATAACTGAAAGCTTTTTGAGATAACCTACATGACAGCAATTCGGGGAGCCGCAATCTTGCTCATTGCATGGGACGCGAGATTCTAGGCACATATAAAACGCGAGCAAATCTTTGAATCCCTATTCCACCAGTAAAGAGGCGAGTCGGCTTTTTGGAATGAGCAGCCATGAGTGGGGACAGTCTATACTGATGAGCTTTTGGCAATTCACCCAAAGAGCGTGGAAATCCAAATACAATGCTTTATCATACGGGTTGTATTTCAGTGGTGGGGAAATCTGAACGCAAGAACGGGAAGTTTTACCTCAAACAAGTTTTTCAAGAAGGAAGCGAGTGTGAATCTATTGGTGATTGGTGCTGAACTCCTGATAATAACAATGATTGTTTAGGAACCAAGATTTTCTAATTTTAAATATTTTTCATCCCCAAAAAACTTTTTAGGAATGAATAGATTGTTTTATTTGTCGAAAAAAAACCTAAATTTTTCATAGCAAAATTACTGAGCGTCAACAAATTTTGTGTTATTCTGAACATGAATCATCTAATTGTGTCTGAACAAATGAAATCAGTGCCAACTTCCGAAGGTTTTTGCTGTTATTCTAGATCTGACAATACAAAAAATTGGATGATCACAATCGATCGCGTTATTAGTCTATTGATTGCGTATTGTTTTCAGTATAATTTCCTACCCAAACAGTGGTCCTTGTTAAATTTATTTTTAATGAGTGAAATTTTGTCGGCAGTACTAATTGACAAAACATAAAACTGCAAATAGAATTGTTCAAATTTTTGTCAACCTCAACCTGATATGCCACAAAAACATTTTACTGAAATTATAAGAAATTGCAATACTTGAGTTGTTTATTATGTAAAATTTTGACCATGACTTCCAAATTGCTTGGTATTTCCAAATTGATTTTTTCGGCGATCAAAACTTATCTATTTAAATTTTATTTTTTTTAAAAAAATTATTTTTGTAAATCTAAGCAAGCACGCCTCCCAAGAAACAAAAAAGATATAGCAATAGGATGATCAGCAGATCAAGTTCAGTTTGTATACGTTGGCTCCATTTTTCAATCCGCTGTTTATATAGAAAGACTAACAAGTCATAATCCAGCAAAACATAATTCATTTGTTAGGGCAATTGAGGAATCCGGCGAAAATGCAACATCCCTCTCAAAGAAAAATACAGGTAGAAATTGACGACTCAGCTTACGCAATTTTGTTTGGAAACAAAATTCCATTAGAGAAGAAGCTCGTTTTCAATCTCTTTCTTTACCGCAGTCTGGTACCTGGTTATCCACTGCACCTATTCTAGCACTGAGATTGCACCCATCTCCCAGTGGGTTCTGTGTTCCTATTTAAAACCGACTGGGAAAAAAATTGTTTGAAAGCGAGAGATAATAACCTATTTATTAGCATGGGACTTTAGATTGAATGGTCGAGCATGACGTGTCATGCCATGGTCGGGGTGATATGATCTCTTGTCACAATTTTATACGAAAAAAAATTTTATCAGCTTGCTCGGGAGCTGTTTTGTCTCCCATATGTGTACAGAAGTGCTTACTGACCAAAAAACTCAAGACTGGGCCACATTTTCTTTATCTCCAAGTAATGCTGGTCAACCAGCAGTATTGGACGTTACCGTCACTACCTTGCCGTCCAGCGTTATTATAAATGCGTCGGAGAACAGTGGTTTTGCCCTGTCAGCTGCTGAGGGCAGGAAGTTTGAATAGTACGTCCAGAAATGTAGTGGAGCCTGAATTCACTTAATTCCTGTGGCTTTCGAGTCGTTTGGGGGAATTTTTAAAGACAATTCATAAGACCATCAAAGGAATCTCTACTCTGGCTGATAACTGTAATTTGCAGCCGGAGTGGATGTTGTTAGCTTTCGGTAGGTTATCTCAATCAGTCTCTGTTTGAGATAACCTACTGAAAGCTAATTGAGATAACTGAAAGCTTTTTGAGATAACCTACATGACAGCAATTCGGGGAGCCGCAATCTTGCTCATTGCAAGGGACGAGAGATTCTAGGCACATATAAAACGCGAGCAAATCTTTGAATCCCTATTCCACCAGTAAAGAGGCGAGTCGGCTTTTTGGAATGAGCAGCCATGAGTGGGGACAGTCTATACTGATGAGTTTTTGGCAATTCACCCAAAGAGCGTGGAAATCCAAATACAATGCTTTATCATACGGGTTGTATTTCAGTGGCGGGGAAAATCTGAATGCAAGAACGGGAAGTTTTACCTCAAACAAGTTTTTCAAGAAGGAAGCGAGTGTGAATCTATTGGTGATTGGTGCTGAACTCCTTATAATAACAATGATTGTTTAGGAACCAAGATTTTCTAATTTTAAATATTTTTCTTCCCCAAGAAACTTTTTAGCAATGAATAGATTGTTTTATTTGTCGAAAAAAACCTAAATTTTTCATAGCAAAATTACTGAGCTTCAACAAATTTTGTGTTATTCTGAACATGAAACACCTAATTGTGTCTGAACAAATAAAAGCAGTGCCAACTCTCGAATGTTTTTGCTGTTATTCTAGATCTGACAGTAGGAAAAATGGGAAGATCCCAGTTGATCATGTTTTTACTCTATTGGTTGGGTATTGTTTTCAGGATAATTTCCCACCCAAAAAGTGGTCCTGTTTCATTTAATTTTTATTGAATTGAAATAAAATTGTTCATTTTTTTTGTCAACTACGACCTGATATACAGTAAAAAACATTTTTCAAAACATTTTACAAATTAAGAAATTGTATTATTTAAGTTGTTTTTTTATGTAAAATGTTGACAATAATTTCCAAATTGCTTAGTATTTCCAAATTGATTTTTTAGCTGATCAAAATTTATCTAATTAAATTTTTTTTAATAAATTATTTTTGTAAATCTAATTCACACATACGTAAAAGTCGAGTTTTGCTAATATTGCTTCCAATACATTGATTTTTGATTCAATGTTTCAGGCCGCAATTAATTGTTTTGTTACCGGTTCTGATGTGCTATGTTACTCGAAGAAAAATGCCTTTTTGAAATCAACTAAGCTTATTTTTGGCATTGCTTAATTAGATATAGATGACGTAAGAAGATAACTTCACAAAACATGGCGTAGTCAAGTATCTTCTCCTTGGCTTTGAATAATGAAAACTTGTCTAAGTTTGTCAGATAATTTCTATTATTTGGTTTGTAATTTCCATTTTTGTGTCTTGTTTGCATTTTCTAAAATTATGTACTTACAAGTTGGAAAGAGTAATTCCTCTCATTTTTTTTGGCGCAAGTTGTGCAAATCTGAAGCAATTTCGATTTTAAATCATAGCCTCATGCATTTTTTTTAATTAAAAAAATGATTTCTTATCAAACGCTGATCGCAGTTTTGTTGAAAATTATTTCAGGAATTTCCAAGGTCAGGAAAGGATCCAACAATTTTCTTGCAACACAAGCAATTAACATTTGAAATTAACTAGAATTTGTAAGAGTTTCCGAATTGAACTTTGTTGGCGAATTTTTGGTTGGGTTGCTACATAACAATTTAGAAAGCCAATAAAAATGATTATAAAAAAAATTAAGCTTATAATAAATGAAAAACGGTGCATAAAATTATCTTTTGTTAAGACTTGTTGATCTGTGATTACTGAAATTTAAAAAAGATGGACGATAGTCAAGTTTTAATTATAGATTTTTGGGCAAATATAGGAAAATCTAATAATGGGAGCAGAGTTCGTGGGGAAATCAAAGAAAGGTTCAAATATTTACTGTCTGGGTATAGAGTAGTTAGCATATTGTTAAAAAGTTGTCGCCTGCGAATAAGCCACCAAAGAATCAAAAGTTAACGTGCATTCGAAAGCAAGTTGAACAGAAACAAAATCGTAATAAAGCCGCAAAAATAATCAGTGACACTTTCTGTTCTTCGTCAATTTTTTCAGCGTAAGTGTAATTAAGAACAGTGGCTATTTTGTCCGCTTAAAAAAGTATGAATAGCAATCTTAATATTTAAAAAAAAGCGAAAAAGAGTAAAGCTTAGCATCGTTCTTTATACATAGACTGCACAGTGAAAACGATAGACAGGAAATAAACGGTTAAGGATGATAAAACTTAATCTTAAAATAATCACCAAATATCCGAAAGACAAACAGACAAACACCATTCACTTTTACCCAACAACGGACGGGTATTTTCCCCCGTTTTTCATATCCCCTTTCTAAAGTCCACATAAATTTATTTATAGCTATTTGTACCTTTGCGGGCCATAAATGAAATTAAGAAAATTTAAGTTTACCTGAGAAAAATAGAACCAAAATAATATGCGATGTGCAATGAAAATAATAAGCAAAATATTGTTACCCAAAGGTGCTGTTATATATTCTGGGGGGCTGTTATATATTATTTTGGGGACAGTAGAAAATATACATGAAGTATGATAGGCCTTTGAGCGCGTTAATTGAAGTCGTTTATCAAAAACAAGCTGTATTGTCCGATTTGAAAAGCGTTTAAGCTGTAATTGTGAACATATTGTACTTTTAAACAATTTACTTTTATCAGCTTTCTCTTGAAAATTCTGTGAAAAGCGTGTACGCTAATTGCAAAACAATTTACCTCTAAAAGGTAGGCCCATTAAAATCAAACGTAATTTGTTCAAAAAGAACAATTTTTCCTGCTTCGTAAATCATTTGTAAAAAACTAAAAGAAAGCTTAAGAAGATTAAAAAAACAAAGAAACCAGCACAGCGAAAATTGTCCTCTTTTCCCGTTCTGACTATTAAAAATTTACAGGGTGGCAATAATTGTTTCCTATTTCGAATGAAAAATAGAAAAATAGATTGACTTTTTCTTCATCACAATAGGCAATAGAGAAAAAGTAAATTGCGCTCAAAATTTAAAAAAAAGACAAACCATGTGCTGTGTATTATTTGTATTATTGTGTTCAATTTAATTCAATTTAGTCAAGAATTACATTTGATTATTGTTCCGATTCCTCTTGAGGGGGGAGGAACTATATACTCAAATGGTTCTTCTTTTGTTCAGACAATTTTCGCCGATCGATATATTCATCGTAGAGAGTTGACACTAGTATCATTAGAAAGCTTGTCCAGCGCAAAAAATGAAATTAAAAGATTTTTTTTTGATTTTTACAGGTAGTTATCGAGGTTTAAACTTCTGAGAAAAGTGGAGTGAAATCCGTTGTTTCTATTCACATTTTCCTGAATTTTTGCCTAAACTTTCGTCAATTTTGCAAAAATTTGGAAAAATTTTGAATAGTAGTGTTTTTGATTTTATTTTTAAAGACAAAAAAATTTTGTCGACTATTTTTATTTGAAATTTCTGTCAAAAATTCTGGCTTAATATTTCAAAAGTCAGCTTTTTTCATCAAAAACAGCACGAATTAAGTTTCTTTAGGGCACTTATATTAAATTTGCAGGATTTAAACCCCCCAAAGACCACTAATACAATCTTTGTAGACACAAAAGAGGGCTATTTTTACTTCAATTTTCGTTGAGAGTGTTCTGTAATTAAAACTTTGCCAATTTTTGCTAACTATACTCAGTGATTATCAAAAATACATAGTTTTTTTTACCAAAAATACATAGATTTTTTAACAAACAAGTAAACTATGACATTCCAAAAGTTAAGTGATACTAAGGGACGAACAGCAATGGCAGGACTAGTTTTGGGCCATTCTTTGATTGTTACAATACAAAAAGAATTCGGATTGTATTCAGTCGGTCTTCCTTTTCAAAAAAGTTGATCTATTTTATTTCAATTTAAGGACCAAACATTTCAAGTCAAACCTCAGTAATTATAGGTCCAATTGGAATTTTTAGGCAGAGCCAAATAAATGCATCAAGTTTTAACCAAAAGCTCGCGGTGGTATCGACTTTTAAAAGTTTTTGACTTTTAAATATATAATGGCTTGTTGAACAATCCCTCTATTTTTTTCTTAATTTTCTCAACTTGAAGCTTAGTATCAGCAATTAAAGAATGCTTCTTCTTTCTATTTATTTTATCTGCAATCTCTATTGCAGTTTTACGCCTTAAGTCTTGATCTCCTGGCTTTGACACTACCAGATTTTAATTTTTTCTATTTTCAGATATTTGCCTATTTATCACGTTTTCTAGTTTTGTCGCAATATCACTTTATTGGCGTTTCATATATCACAATATTGGCGTTTTAAATAAAACTATATCGAACATATCAATATCTTGAAAAATATAGATTATGTTTTAACGGCTTCAACATTACTTTCTTGAAGATTTTAATTGAAATTTTCAAATTTGTGTTCAACTGTTGTTTTTACTTTGTCGTTAGAGTCGTATGAAAGTTTCTGTATGAAGATAACTTTCATCACCTCATCATGGAAGACTAGAAGAGCCGATATTTTGATATTAGTAGATAGCTGATGGCTTTCATGACTTTGAAAACAATTGTTTTCCAAAAAAAAAACTCTTTTTAACTTCCAATTTTTGTTCCTTTTATTGTCTAATTGCTACCTAGTCACGTTAATTACAGGTCAAACACGACAATATTGGTGTTAAAGAAATGGGTAAAAAGGAATTGGTGTCAAAACAGCTAGTGTTTTTAATGAATTCTTTATAACTTTACTGGCTTCGACACAGCTTTTTTCACAAAAAAAATAAAATAGTTTTTCATTTTTGTCATATTTGACATTGTTTTGTAGACATAACACATACTCTGGATAATTAGAGGTCTCAAAAGCTTACTTTGGACGGATAAACGAACCTTTTTGTTTAATTCGTTTTGTAATAAATGGCTTTCATTACTTAAGAATTGACTTTTTTCCGAAAAAAAAAAACAAACGTCTTTTTTATTTTCGCCTTTTTTCTATTTTGTCTACTTGTTACCTGGTCCCATTATTGAAAGGTCACACACTGTAATACCTGTGTTTGAAAAATGCGCAACCGAATATATTTTGCGGGCCAATATATGGCTTTACAGCTTCGACAGCGTTTTCTGGCAAGTTTTAACTGATTTTTTGTTTGTTGCTTTTTGTTGTTCTTTTTTAACCACATGAAAACTTGAATACGGATAGGTCTTAATGCCCTTCTACAAAAACATTGGTAATAAAAAATCTATGGGATATTTTAGTTGACTTCGAATGGTTTTCATTACTTTGAAATTAGTTGATTAAAAAAATAAGCGAATTTTTTAACTTCGCAGTTTTTGCTCTTTTTGTTTAATTGTTACCAAGCCTTGCGATGAAATGGTCCCACATCTTTGCGAGTGAATTACAAGTTGCTTTGATAAGTTTCAGTTTTATCTGAGGCTATTTCGACTTTGTTATTAAGTTTTGTTTTTTAACACGGACATAACATTTTTGATGTAAATAATGTTTGTGTTGTCGTTTGATTTTCTGTTCGTCTTAACTCGTTTTCCTAATATTGGCATATCTCATCAATCTGGTGCATCATTTTTTTACTCCAATGAGTTATTTGCTTTGGAAGCTATCTTTTCGTTTATACACTATTTTGTTTGAAAAAATACTTGAATTTTAGGATTTTTCTTTCTGTTCCTCATTTGGTAGACAATTATTCCAAAAATGCGGATGAGAGGGGTAGGAACTTTATGTGCGATTGCACAATACCGAGCCTCTTTGTTGGATAAACATATTCTTTGCAAATTTTTTAGTCGGTATAGAAAGTAAGAAACAAACAATCAAATCTTCGTCTAATAATAATGGAAATAAAGTTTAAAATAGTAAACAAACCCAACATCGGAAAACGTATAGAGTATACGCCAAAACTAATTCGTGCAAAGGGATATCATTAAAAATTGAGAAGAGATAAACATGAAATTGAAGGCAAACATCCCAGAGAAAAACAAACAACATCTGATTATAATTCAATTTGTTCTACATGCAGAGTTGCGTCCACAAAGACACAACTAGATTTTTTACGCAGTAACCTAGGTTTACTTTTTGGGTTTGTTTAAGCAATAACATGGGATTCTTTCTGTTCTCTCCCCCACCCCCCCCCCCCCCCCCCCCCCCCCCAGTCCTATATAACCAGTCGGTTTGCACCCCCAAATATGTACTTTTTGGTCTTAGAGATCCCTTGTTTTAGTCGTAATAAATTTCCGGCACCGGTACAAGATTGAATGGATTTTTGTACCCGGTTGTCGTGTGCTTACATTATAAGCAAATTTAAATAACTGCTGCGTAGATGTGTTAATTTTCAAAAGTTCGCTGCATCATTAAATTGTAAGGGGTTGGGGGGGGGGGGGGGGCAATTGGGGAGGGGGGGGGGGGGGGGGGGGGGGCAATTGGGGAGGGGGGGGGGGATCCGTAACGTCCTTTAAAAGAACACATATATTGTAATTGTGGGCACAGAACACAGAAACACTGGGGACCGAAAGACAATAATAGAACCGATTTTTAATTTTTTTTCTTATTTTAGTTGCATTTTATGTGTGAATGTTTAATGCCTAAGAATGCAGATCGGTAGAGTAAAAGTCACATTTAATGTTCCAAGGCCTGCTCAAACACAAAAACATGTGAAAACTGCGAGAAATTTGATTAATTGATTCAATCAAACATAAAGACAGGATCGGAAAAATATTAAATATAAAAAATGCCTAGTTTTGCGAACATTTTCCCGTCCCCCGACGATGCGGCATTTAATCCTCTTAATTTAATGCCAATACATTTAATGAAAACAGCATGATACAAGATTAATGACTAAACATGAAGTATTGTCTTTTGATGTCAAGAGTGTACAAAAACGAAATAAGTTCTCATGGACATCAGGAGGAAAAACAATTTTTTCGATAATTTCTTTCAAAGCTTTACTAAGCGATGATAAAACAATAACTCTGCTTTAATGAAAACTGACACAAAAGCTCCTGAACCCTGATTATAATCTAGGAGGAAATTGAACAATTTAAATATGCATAACCTTGTTGGTAGTATAAAGTATTTAGGAAACTCATTAGTACAACTTTGATGTATTTTTCTTTGTGTTTTGTTTAAATGAAATATAAACAATCGGAACGATTTTTGCACTGATTTTTAAGCGCGCAAATCAATTTTTGGCGATAATGTACAAGCAAAAGAACAGTATCCATTAGAAAATCATCGGGTGAAAGTTTGAATGATTGTTGTTTGCTCGGAAAAAAAGTTATTTGCAAGATTTGACATTAAGACAGATCTAAATTGTTAGTCAAGTAAACGAAAACTTTAAAATTCTTTTTCAATTTATAAAAATTCTGCAAATTGAGGGCAACTGCAACATTTTGTTTTTTAAAAAATCAACAATTGTCTATATTGATATAGCTTAAGCAGAAAAATAATCATCAACAAATTAAATGTGGAAAGCATGCAAAAAGAGTTGATGGAAAAAATTTATATTTATAATAAGGGAAAAGAAAAGTAAATTGAAGTTCTTATCAATATACAAAAAAATCAACCGAATTATGGAGATCACTTTGTACTTAAATGGAAGAGTCACTAAAAGCTTTTGTACTTACACCAGAAAATTTTCCAGTACACTTGTATTGACAGAAGAAGAAACTCCATAAGGTAAAAATAAAATGAGTTAGAGTTATAAAGACCAAAGACGATCCTCACATAACATTAATGTTCTGATCAAAATTTGACATAATTACACACACGCACATAAATTATAATATGTATATATTAT
>NC_134479.1:35110799-35153511 GCF_964194025.1 Convolutriloba macropyga | reverse complement strand
ATATGTGTGTATATACATATTTATATATATATATATATATATATATATATATATATTTATATTTTTATATATTTTTTGATATAATCTTCTAGTACAGACCTGGAGTCATCCTCCACTGGTTTAAGGCTTGAAGAGGTTGAGGCTTGTTTATTATGAAATACATTTGTCTTGATTTTACGTGATGTCCTTGACATTGGTTGAAAATTAAGCAACCGTCCTCGACTTTATCTAGACGAAAAAAGGTGTCCTAAAACTTGCCTGGACGTGAAAACATCTGGAAAATGGCTTGACAATGAAACGTTTCGTGGATTTCGGATTTAAAATTTTGTCCAGGGGCCATAAACACTCTACGTGCAGTATTGCCTATATTGTGGTCAGGGTGCATACTCCTTCATCCGTTGCAATTTGGAAAAAATTATAATCTATCAAAAATCTGCATCATTTTTTTTTTAAATCCCAATATATAACTTTGCGGAGAGAAATAAGACGGAAAAATATAACGCCAATTTTCATTATGGCCAATGGGAAGAAGACCATACAATTAAACAACCTAGGTTTCATTCAACCAACTGATGTGGCAATATAGTTCAGCTGCGATAACTGCCTTATCCTAAGCATCGCGAAAATTATTAAGTCTTTTAGCATTTTTCCATTTTTTTTTAATTTGGACTATACTGATGTAATGCTTTTTAGTCTCGCACCGGTTCTGCTTCCTGTATGTACAGTAGCAGAAAAAAATTTGAAAGTTTCGGATTTGCTACAAAAACGGATTGATGGAAAGACTTTCACTCGACCCATGAAAAAATATTGGCGGGTTTTATTAAAAGAATTAGCCTCAATTTTAACTAAGGTAATTAACGGTGTAATTTAATTCTATATTTACCACCTCCCCCACCTGGAATTATTAGGCTTTTTCATAATCCCAGGTCTATACTGAGGCAATAATCAAGTTCGATAATAGAGGATTGTTATAGCAACTTCTAACTTCTCTTATAACAAAAGAAGTAGTTAAATTAGTATATGAAATTAAAATTTGACTCCATCCCTTCTCAAGGTGTCAACGGTAAGAATTTCTAAGGCATGGTACAGTTGCAGTGAATGAGGTGAATAGTTGCAAAAATTGCGGTTTTCAGCAATGCGGTAAATGCGGTGGGAAAAAAAATTTCACCACGAAAAACAGCACATCATACGTCAATTTGCCGGTAAAAATTACTTACGAATATTCTCCTCTTGCACCAAATTAATCGCTAAAAGATGCTAGCGCACTACGGTGAAAAAACTTTTTTTCACCGCTATTCACCTCAATTCTTACTTTTTTCCAACAAATCATCGATCGGGGATTCCATAAATCGCTTTCTCAATTTTAACTTGTTCTCTTTTGCTAGCTTGAGTCTCTTTTGTTCACAAAATCAGTTGACTAAAAAATAATTGACTTTCAAAGTCGAAGCTCTCAAAATCTGATTATTTCTGCCTAACTCCCTCACCTGCCTATTTTGACGCCGTTATAATTTATTTATTTAGTTTATAATTCATAACCTTGTTTAAAGTTCACACCATATTATTCGCAACTTCATGCTAACACCAAGTTCGAGAATAGAAAACGTAAAGTTTATAGGAGAAGCAACACCATTAAAATAGCAGTTATTATAGAAAATTAACATGGACGAGAAAAAGTAATCAATCTTCACTTCACAATGAAAATCAGTGGGAGCACAATAGTTCATGGGAGGTTTTGGAAACTTGAACTGCTTCACATTCTCAGTCTTAAAAATAACAACCAGTATCTCTGGTCAGAATATTTATCATTAAATCTTATGACTGCCTTCTCGGAATTCTGTCTCTCTCTCTCTTTTCGTTGAGAGAGAAACATGTTTAATATAAGCTCTCTTTCGTCTATCAGACAATGTCTTCTCCACAACAACCAGCTGCTTAGCTGGCGAAATCCCACTTTGTTATCAAATTTTCCCAGGTTGAGGTGCCAGACGAAAGTGACCTCTGATCAGACCCTATCGCACACGGTGTGTTTCCAGACCAAAGTTTAAGGGCCTGGGATTTGGTTCGAGTGCTAAATATTATAATCAGAGGTCACTTTGGTATGTGGATGGTCTGATCAAAAGTCATTTCCATCTTGGTTGGTCTGATCAGAGAAGATTCCGTCTGTTCAGAGACCATTTCGAGCGCTTTCTTCGATTTTTTTTGCGTTTCTTTACTGAGAAATGTTGGCTCTACCGTGAGGCAAAAAGCAGCATTCTGATCTGAGAAACATCAAAAATTTGACGGCTCTCATCAGAACCACAGGGTCTACCTGAGATAAAATGCCGGTTCTCTTAATAGACCATATATATATATATATATATATATATATATATATATATATAAAAATTAGGTACAGCCGGAGATGAAAGATGTTATGTACACAGTAAGATGAGTTTAAAATTACTAAAAAATGAATTTGAGTAGCTCGTTAAGACTGAATGTTCTATCTAACTGTAATAAAAGACTTCCTCTGACTCAGATGCACTCAGCCGTTTCATGTAGCTTGGCTGACTGATGACTTCTGCTGACTGAACTTGACGAATACAAATGAAAATGGCTCGGTTCTTTGACTAGCCTCGTAGAGATTATCTGAAAGGCGTTTGACGATTTATTCAAGTAAGTGTGACAATTAAAACAATAAAATAAAATAGAATAGGAAAATAATGAAAGTTCGATGGTTGAGGCTCGAATCCACTATTAATGATGTTCTGGATCTTCTAGGAAAAAAGTTCACTGCACTAAGTTGACTTCTGCAGCTGCAGGTTTTTCGTTTCAATGGTTTCGCTCTTTCAATGTTCAATTTCGTCGCGAATGTAACATGGAGATCGAAAAACTCATTCTAACGGTTTCGAACCGAGGCGCCCAGTTCTGATGTTGACATAGCCGACCGCGCTATGTTTCATGTACACTGCTACATAAATTCAGATTTTTCTTTCAGAAAAGTTAAGTTTCTCTCTCTCTCTCTCTGATGCAATTTAAGCTGGGGCTTAAATCGCAGGCCCTGATTTCAAATAATCCTACTTCAATGTAGAAATCAGATTGGGGACAGAAGAAAAAGGAGTGTTTAAGTTTAGTATAAAAAAGGGAGAAAATTAAACAAAAACCGTTATTTTTACTTGAAAAAGCATTAAAATAAAATTGACAAAATTATGAAAATGTTAAATAATTGTTTTACGCTAACCTAAACTATACAACCACTGAAACCGGACCACGCGCAGCACAATAGTGACTAGTTTTTTGTTTTTTCTCTCACAGATGTTTCTTTTTTGAATCAGTGGAGTGCTGAGTAAAATAGTAGATTAATCACAAAGAAAGTAGGAAAGTGGAAACGAAAGAAATCGAAAGAAAGCGCAGCTGTTGGTTATTAATTAGGCGTAATTATATCGATGGCAGCTGTGATCTGCTCAACTCCGAATTGACTAGGTGAGCGGCTGGCTGAACAGATCAAAAGAACAGAATAAGATTGACAGAGGATGACAAAAAATGAGTTGTGTTTGTCACAGAATTGACTAGTTGAGCGGCTGGCCGAATACTCTTTACTTGTCTGATTGTTCTGTTGCTTTTTAGACTGTTTTTGTTGTAGTATAGCAGAAAAAAATAATAGGGAAAGTTGGGGTAACACAGCTGGACTCGAACCGCAGTCGGAGAAAAAAAGGTTCGTTTCTCCGTTAATTCTTCTACGCTTTGCTAACCACTGCACCACTTTCTTCCTCTTCAAAGCGTTCCCTGCACCACTTTCTTCCTCTTCACTGCACCACTTTCTTCCTCTTCAAAATTTTTGGAAAATCATTGGATGTTACAAACGCCTCATTGAATTAAGTATAAATTTGCTCCGGAATTGGACTCGAACAGTAGTTGTGTGTACTTTATTCGAACTTTTTTTGGATTCTTCGCAGCTGCCATTCGATAACAACTTCTGTTTATCCGACTGCCAGCGTTTCATTTGCACTGTTTGTTTCTCTCAGTTTTTAAATTTGTTGTTGTACTTATTTTTTCCCCTGTTTACTTAGTTGTCTTTTTTGTGTTCTTAGTTCTTGCTTTTGTTCTGTCGTTGAGCCTAATTTGGTTTTTTGAGAGAGTATGTTCCTTGATTTTGAAATTCAGTGTTTGAGCTGGGATTGATCCTCATTTTGTTTGATTGATCACTATCTTAGGTTGTCATTTCAGACACTACTCTATGGTGTATGCGGCTAGAAGTTTCGGTAATGGAGATCTTCAAGAGTGTTTTTACAGGAGTCGAGAGGGCACTATCGTTTCTTACAATTCAGCTCTGTTACAGACACTATGTTGTGTCTCATTGCTCTTTGAATACACCCGTTGGCCAAATTATTCTGCATCTCCTTGACTGACTTCATGATTGCCTCTTTGCGGAGTTTCTGAACCTGGTATCGTCTTGGTTTTCAAAGGCAAATTCAAAGAACTCAGTTTTGCACGCTTTGAATTATATTGACAGGGGCCTGTGAATGATCCAGACAGCAGGCAATTGAGTATCGAAAAAGAGGTCGGATCGATGATTTGTAAACCATAATTAGACTTTCTTCATTAATGTTGAGGTTACTCAGCTTCCAGACTGGAAATAGCCTGCTGCTTGCTTTTCGTACTAAATCTTTGCGGTGTGAAGTGAAAGTGATAAAAAAAGAAATTTAACGATTGGGTCTTCCTAATGTCTACATCTTTTATGTTGAGTTCAAGAGACGATTCTTTCTTTCAGGAGTTTTTAAGGATCAAGTATTGAGTTTTATTTGGGTTTAATTGGATTTGGAGTGAGTCACACCAATCAATTAGACTGTTCAGTGATGATTGGAGATGTTTTTGAATTAATTTGGGGGATAGTGACATATAGTAGAGCGCAAAATTGTCAGCGAACTCTGAGATTTGTGTTTCAATTTAGGCAAACGGCTGATGCTTATCAGAAACAGAACAAGATCAACTACGTTCCCTTGAGGTACTCCAGCTGTCGGGCTTAAACTATCACTGACAGTGGAATTTATCTTCCCAAAAATGTTCCAGAAATTTCTCAAGAAATTTATCCAGAACATGACTGAATTTTTTTAGCTCAATTGAATTTAGTTTGTGAACAAGTTCTAGGCGCCATAGAACATCAGACGCTTTTTCGACATCCAGGCATACCAAACTATTTCAGACCATTGGAAGGCTTCACTGACATGCTGAGTGAGCTTAATTAGGTTGTCTGTGGTACAGCGGTTTTTCCTGTAAGCACTCTGAGACTCTCCGAATATATTTTGACTTCCACAATGCTTCATAACGATATTTTTCACAGCAGTCTCACACATTTTGGGTCGGCAGTTTTCGGCCTTCGATCGGTCTTTGTCTTGTTTTGATATCATTTGATCTAAGAATCTTTCCCATTTACTGGAAAATTCGAGTTGTTTGTGTAGCTAGATACGAGGAGACAGTCAAGGGCTTTAACAATCTTAGGTAATTCTGTAAGGAGTATGTAGGGAATTTTGTCCCGCCAAGGGCATGTTTTTATTATGTAACCACAATGCCAAGCTGTTCATTATCTTCATTTTTTATTATCATCGCTTTGGCTTCATTTTCAAGGTGTCACAGAGCGCAGAAATTATTGATAGTTCTGTTCCATGATTTTTCAATGTATCTTTTAGCAGCTGTTTGAACATTTCACTTTTCTCCTTGCCGGTGACTGCTATCTTTGTAGAATAATTTTGGATATTCTACTTGCTTTGGTTTGGTTTAGCTTTTATTCGTTAATTCTATTATTGCTTTCCAACGTTCATTTTCAATGTTGTCGCAGAATATAGAAAATATTGATAGTTCTGTTCAATAATTTTTCATTGTATTTTTTAGCAGCTGTTTGAACGTTTCACTTTTCTCCGTGTCTTTGACCGCCACGCAATCTTTGTAGAATAATTTTGAGTATTCTGCTTGTTTTTGTTTGGGCTTTTTTTCGTTAATTCTTCTTTTGCTTTCCACCAACCTTTGCTACACTTATCAAAAGCACTTTTGCTCTTTTTCTGTCTTCTGGCCACCTTATTGACCGTTCAATTTCTTTCTATAGGTAATTTATTTCCGTTCCTAAGGATGTAAAGTGATAGCCATGAGCAATTTTGAGCTCTCTTTGCCCTCTTCTCCACAGTTTTATAAGTTTTTGTATCACAGTACTGTAGGGGAGATAGCTTTCTTGTTGATGCAGGAGTCTTCCAAAGATTTGTGTGACTTTGCTGGCCAAAGATTTGATGGTCCGTACAATTTTTGTGCGTTTTCTCTAAACTTTTTGGAACTGATTTTAGTTGATTTTAGTTGACAAACTTTGCTTTTTGTTGAGATTCAAGGTAGTAATTGTAATTTTGTGAACGCTACCTAGATCTTGTGATACTTGACCGCTAAAAATTGCTAATAGATGTAAGATTTGCGGTGAAATTGAGTAAAAAATGTAAGATTTAAGGAAAATTATCGCAAAGGTGCAGATCTAAAATCTTTTTGTATTCTCCATATAATTACTGATACGTCTGATAACCGTTGTTAAGCAGTTAAAAAGCGCCCTCCTCAATATTATAAAGGAGCTTTCCTCCGTTTTCAGATTCATATGAGCAGTTTAGTTCTGGGTGTGAAGCATTGAACTTGCCACATACGAAGACATTTTTCAACTTTCCCTAACATTTTTTCTCGGGCAACAGCGGCTTTCCTGGGGAATTGAAAACAGTTTCACGCAACAAAATTAAGTCATCAAAAAAAGCAACATAAAGCAAAGTCTTGGTGTTTCTAGAGTTCGTACTTTGCTGTCAGTTTATTTTTTACTGGTTCTGTTCGCTTTATAACAATGTGTTCTTCACTAAGACAGAAGAGCCATCAGCACCGTTATTGCAGGTTTCCGTCACAACAATGTAGTTGTTAAGAAGGGTTGTTTCTAGTTCTTAACTTCATTCAAGCATATTGTATCTATGCCTTCTTCTGCTGAAAATAAAATCAGATCGGTTATTTTTTTATTTTTTGAGCTTATCCATTTTTAAAATTTCGAGCTTATCCGTTCTTAAACTTTTGAGCTTATCCACTTTGCAAAAAAATTTAGGCTGTTTTTTAGGTGGTTTGTCTGTATTGAAAGAACAGGAGCTGTATGTCCTCTTTTAATGCTGTCCTCTATTCTTTGGCAATCAGTTTTTTCTTTGAAAATGCGTGAGGCGCTGTATTTATTATGCCACTGCAGGACAGTGTTAAGTACTGTTCGTTTTTTGCTCAAAACTTCAGCTACCAGAACATTAAATTTTTCAGTCGATGGTTGTAGCTCAGTGTTTCCTTCAGGTTTGATTTTAAAGGCTACGGCAGAGAATTTATTCTCATTTATCTTTTTCTAGGCCTCGGCTAACTTCTACTGATATGCTGGACAGTGGCGAAAAGCATGAGCGCTACCACAGTTTGAGCACTTGGAATTTTTTTTTGAAACAGTGCTTTCTTTAACACTATGATCTTGCGAGCAGCGATGACATAGAATTTCACTACTGCTTTCTTTTGATGAGTGGCCAAATTCTTTACATTTGAAACTTTGCTTTACAAGTGGTCGTTCTCAGCTTGCTTCATATCGGTATAGCTGCCAACCTCTTTTGGCGCCATGTTTTTGAGCTACGTTGACTTGATTGTTGGGTTCCGTAACCACACGTATTAGTTTTGTTGGTTGGCCAATTGCGCGAATTGTTATTCGTGAAAATTTTGTGAATTTCGTTGCGTTGTTTTTTAGGAGTTCTTCTTCTAACTCACCTTCAGTAATGCTGTGAGAACGCTTATAATGACAAAACTTGGTTTGATTTTAAACTTAGGAAGTGTATTACAGACATTCACCTTGGCGTTTGGAAAAGGTTGATTTAGTTTAGTGACAGCACTGGACATTATCTTAAAGCGATCCTCTGGTTAAACAAAAAATCGGCATTGTTCTTCAGTTCTCTTAATTGCTTTATCTTGAGGGCGGGAAAAGTCAACCTGATTGCTCTTGTGAATTGAATTCGCGATGATCTTGGATCAATTGAAGCAACCATATGTCTTACGTTATTGATTGGATTTGGCACTTGTTTTCTGAGTAATATTCGTCTATTCCGCACTTCAGTAAAATCGCTTTCATCTTGTGTTGATTCTTCTGCTGTCACTAAGGCCTCAAATAAAAGTCTGTCAATTTGACTCATGTTGAGAACCAGCCTGAATGAGGCTCTGAATTTT
Organism: Convolutriloba macropyga; assembly: GCF_964194025.1. Lineage (NCBI taxonomy): Eukaryota > Metazoa > Xenacoelomorpha > Acoela > Convolutidae > Convolutriloba > Convolutriloba macropyga. The sequence goes on along the minus strand of NC_134479.1, from coordinate 35,145,288 downwards.
CAAAAATTCTCCACGGAGACTAGATCTGGACTTTTTTTTCATTATGAAAAAACTTTGGTAGTTAACGTTTTTAAGAACTCTAAGGCTTCGAATGTAAAGGAGAGAGCAAATTAAAAGAGCATCTTAAGAAAGTAAAGCTGAGAAAGATGTGGATTTCAGATTTTTAAGGAGAAAAGATTAAGAGAAAAAAGGTAATTGGAAATTCGGCATTTTAAATCTGAAGAACTTTTTAGTGAAAATTGTCGTTTTAGAGAAGTCTCACTCCCAAAGGCCCTTCCTGCACAAAGTGAAGTACTTGCTTGTGGCGCTCATATCACACTTTGAGGTACTGATGCGAAAGTGACATCAATAGCGTCTAAATCATCGTAGGCATATTTCAGGCAAATGCCGGTCCTCTTAATAGAAAACTTTGATTAACTGTAAAACACGACGTTTCTTATGGATTTTTTTTTCATTAGCATTACTCATAGAATTTTTTTCCTTAGATGAATTTAATACTGCAAACAAAACTTTTCATGAACAAATTTATTATAGCAAAACTAAAGAGATCCGTTCATATTTGAAACCATTCACTGATCAGACTATTTGTAATAGTTGCAATTGGGCTTGATCAGAGGCGCATAATAGTCTGACCAGGAATGACTTTTGAGCGCACAATAGACTGATAACAAGTAATTTTGAGCGTACAATCTTTTGGGTAATGGTCTGGGTTTGGTCTGGGCCATGGTTGCACAATCGTCTGAAAAAAAATCTAATTTTGGTCTGATTAGAAGTCTTTTCCATCTGGCAAGGTCTGATCAGAGACAACTTTGAGCGCACTCCGGGCGCTCACGGTGTTTCGAGCGCACTTCAGCCCGATCAGTGGACACTTTGGACTAGGATGTTCTGATCAGAGGTTATTTTCGTCTGGCAAAGGTCTGATCAGAGGTTACTTCCGGATGACCTCTCAACCTGGCCTGTCAAGTAGCTTGCATTAACACCTCAATTTCCATTTCACAAACTAGTACTTTTCTTAGGTATAAGGATTTTAATTGATGAGAAGAAAACCCTCGATAAAAAATTTGAGTGTCATATTTCGATTGAAAAAAGTGTGCCCTGAAAAAGGCTAGTTTAATTTAAGACGCTCAATTTGTTTTTTTGGGACGTTAGTTAGAAAAGGCGAAAAGTAGTTGATTTTTGTATTTACAAATTTGTATGCATACAAATCGACTACTTTTCGCCTTTTCATCTTTCAACCTTGAATAAATGGTTACATGACATTTTATCCAATTCCATTTTACCCTACGCCATCTTAACCCCCACCCGGCCATTTTACCCAATGCCACTTTACGCGAGGCCAATTTGCTGTCAAGTCACAAGGGCCATTTAATTATGTAGTTGGCTAAATAGTCGTTCTGGTAAATTTAACAAAAGAGTAAATTGGGTAAGTTGGCATTGGGTAAAATGGCAAGTTGGGTACAACGGCATTGGTTATATTGGCATTGTGTAAATTGGAATTGGGTAAATTGTCCCAACACCGATTAAATATACTAGATTGGCAAACTTGGGTTTATATTCAGAAAACAGAACGAACCTGTAATATTGCAAAGACTCTTGCATGGTTAATATATCTTTTTATTATTTCGACTTTATAGATCTGGAAGGAAAGTTATAATTGTTATTATCATTGTTGTAATAAGTTTAATTCATTTAATTGGAATCCAAAAAAGATAGTAACGCTTTTAGGAGTCAATTTAAATTTGGTTTTATAAACGCATAATTAACTATACAGCTGAAAAACAAGTTTACCTGAAAATGAAGGTAGCTTGCGTCAAAACTGCAAAAAATGTTACGATTGTAAATAAACTGTAAAGATTTTGGTTTCGAATTTTAACTGCAAGTTCGATTTGAAAATTTTACTGCGTGTAGCGAAATCTATAGTCTTGTCAATTTGAAAAACAATTAAGAAATATGAACAACTCAGCCATAGATGAACATTTCGAGTTTTATGCATGTAAATTTGTACTTATGCTTTCTGTAAATATGATCAAGCTTAGCTTTTTTTTACCCGTAACACGTCAATCCCATTGAAAGAAAGCAATTTTTAATTAAAATTTTAATCAACTCTATTTGCATTAAAAACTGTTGCATAACTTTACAATGAAATAACTTGTTACTTACTTACCCAGTGGTTACTAAAAAAAGAAAAACTCTGCTTTGGGACTGGACTTTCTTTTTCCATCATCCTTTCTGGCCACTGTTGCTATAGAAATTGGGGCGAGAAAGAATGTTATACTTTATCTTATTGAATAGTTTAGGATTCGCGTTGCGAATACTTTGTCTCAAGAATGTGTTAGGAATTGCTGAGCGAATACACAACTAATTGTGTTTTACGAATTCTGATTATTGGAAACGCGGTGCGAATCCACTGCTAAGTTTAACTCAGGAATATGAAGAGCGTTTGCAGAGTAACTTGAATTCAGACTGACTAAGTGAGATTATGATTACTTATAATAAACTAGCATGAACAAAAATATGAAATAATTTAGTAGACTAACGGGAATATTAATATAGGTGAATAAATAGGAGTCATGACTTTTAGTTATAAAAACACATGATATAATTATAGATATAGAGGATAACTAATTTAGTACACATAAAGGTTTCGATATATATTTAGGTATCCATATGTATCACATTTCCCTCGTGACAAAAAAAAATTTGAATGTATTTACAATTTTTTAGAATAAACACAAACATGCAAACGAGTGGGATCAACATAACTTAACTCAAAATTGTAGAGGTACTGCAAATGTTAAATTTAAGAATAGCAACGATTAAAATTTAAGTATATGCGAGGCTTATAAGTCTGAGGACTTTCAATCGTACATGGGTTGTGTATGCTAATGAATGTAAATTATCACCACTTGACAGACAATTACAGCACATAAAATTCTAAATGTTCAATTATTTTGGAATCGTAAAGCGAATACGCTTCAAAATTCTCAACATGTAAACTGAATACATTACACTGAATAATTTAAATGCACACACAGTAATAAATGGATTCGCAGGGCGAATACTTGAATGAATATAAGACTAACAATTGAAGAGCAACTGTGATAAATTAAAAGCAAGGTTAACATTAAAATTAGATTAAAGAAGCGGAAACAAGATTAAATAAGTGATTGGAGTTTATGAAAGTTTTACTGAGGTTTTAGCTTAAATTTCATTTTATGCATCCCAAACAGATAGTTCTCTTTCTTGTTCGTATTCGTGATATCTAACTCTTGAATCTGGTGGCGAAACTTGGCCAATTTGAATGTCCGGTCTTGGGGGAGAGGGGATTTTTGAATGTTCCGCACTTTGAATCATGGCTACCACTGTATTCGCGTTTGCTGCATCCTTCTTCTCATTTTTCGATTTGCCTGAACTAGTTGAGGTCAGAGAACTGGTTGGTGAAATATCCGCGTCTGTGAAGCCGTAAAATTGGGGCCGATTTCGTTTTCGGGTTCCTTGTTGTTTTTGCGGGTCGGAATGTGTGTCTTGATTCTGCTGGTTTTGAGAAGAAGACATTTGTGGAGCGGGTACTATTGATATCAGTTGTTGTTCCTGAGCTGTCGCGTTATCATTGTCGTTGATTGAAGCTGCATTTCGACGTCCTTTGGGCTGCGGTTTTGTAGGTTTGCGTACGGTGAGGGCTCGAGAAACGTTTGAGTTGACAGAGGAAACAACTGAAGTAGTGTCTCGATGTCGGTGTCGAATTTTGATTTCCCCTCGCTTTTGTTTTTTAATGTCGTTGCTGTGTTTGGCAATCTTTATTTCTGTTGTTTGCTCATAGGGCGCAGGACGCCTTTGTGCGTATGCCCAGAGATTAGTGGATCTTTCAGCTTTGGTGCCAAACTTTGCCAAATCACTATCTCTGACTTTAACTGGTGATCGCCCCGGTTCGTTAATTATTGTTGTCGTGGGGGAGGATTTAGTGACGAATGATCCGGGTTTTAAAACTTCGTATAGCCCAGCGAGCTGTCTTTTCGCCCTCTTTTTGTTTGGTAGTTTTCGCGCTAGCTTCACATTTAATGACTTTTCCGTTCTCGGAATGGGGTTCGTGAGTTTGGGGTGTATTATGAACCGCGATTCCTTATTGTCGGAGTCACGATATCGGAAGCCTGCATCTTGTTGTGCCTTGTTCATCGCTGTCTCAATTTCCAGATAGCTTCTCTCAGGATTGACCCATCCAGCATCATCGAGGTATTTGTCTACAGGAACTGTATCAGCATCTAAATAGTGATTAATAATTTTTTCATATGTTAAGTTTAAACTTGATGGACATGTGCTAATATTGCGCAAAGGAGTATTCACCGGAAGACCAAAATGAGCTTCAAATGGAGTTATCTGTGTTGTTTTCTGTCTTGTTACTCGTAAGTCAGAAATTATTTGTTTAATTGCTTTAGATGTTGAAAAAGAATCTTTATTTTCAGTTTTCATACATGATAACCGCCGTTTAATTGTCTGTATCATTCGCTCCACTAATCCAATTGCTCTATGATCTCCGACCGGCGCGTCGATAATGTTAATATTATTTTCATTAAAGTAGTTTGTAACTTGTTTACCTACTAAACAAGTGGCTTGATCTAAACGGATTGTTTGCGGAATTCCATGAGTATAAGCATAATCGCGGAGAAATTTTACCACATTTGTCCCATTTGCATGTTCAAAAATTCGAGCTGTCGGATACTTTGAATAACAATCAATACATGCCAAAAAGTAAATATCTTTATCTTTGTCATTTGTTATCGGACCCCCAAAGACAATTTGAATTTGTTCATTTGGTTCTTGACAAGCCTTATGCGGATACCATTTAGATTTTTGTATAACGGGTTTTAAATTCTTACCAATGTCTGTACACGGAACGCAATCTGATGCTTTGGCTAGAATCTCTCTATGCATATATGGCCACAATGCATACTGAGATAGTGAAATCATGCCCCAACTACCAGGGTGGGTCATGTGAATGGATTCCAGTACCGCTTCCTTTATCGAATTGGGTATGGCGACGCGCTCGTCAACACACAAGCAACCGGACCTCACGTGAAGGTCCTTCCAAAACGAATGTATGTAAGGGCTGACTTCTTTACAGCGGTTCTCGTCGTCTTGGAGGACACAATCTCTAATTTCCTTTAATACTGCGTCCTTACTTGTTAGGACCGCTAGGAATGATTTTGTAAATAGTTGATTTAAATTACTTTCAAAGATTTCCTCTTTGGACAATTCAATGTCTTGAATTTCGGGTGATGATGAAATTGGGGTTTGAATGTTAGGGCTCGTGCTAGTTGTCGCTATTGGGGTTGATTGAGTGCGGAAAGTTACTTTGGGAGCATTAGTAGGAGTTGGGGGGTTAGATTGAGGCACTTCTTTTGCGGACATTATTATGTGATTTACTTTAATTTCTGCTTTTGCGGCTAAATTACAATTAAAATTATTTGACTGGATTTGCGATCCGGATGCAGTAGTGTTTTGAATTAATTGATTTGCACGGCAATTAAAGTTAGAAATGAATTCGGAATTGTAATTGTTTACTTGTGCTCGAGTAATGAGTGGATTAATTGAGGCATTTGAATTATGCGTGCTAATTTTAGCAAGTTTGCAAATATGGACGCGCGTCTTGTTTACTTGTTGCTTATAATTACTGGTTATGTGCCGCTTTTGGAAAGGAATTTTATTCGCGTGACTAAATAAAGATGTAATTGCGTCGCGAATACGGGAAATTGTTGCTACCATGAATTCCTCATCGTATTGATTGACACTTTTAGCGTTTTGATTTGGTTGTCGCGAAATATAATCAACTAAGCCCATTCTAGTACCAGGAATATGTTCGATGTTAAAATCAAATGGTAACATACGGTCAATCCATCGTGTTAATCTACTGTTGTAGGATTTATTAGAGCGGTGTGATTTTAAGACTGAAAGAAGTGCTCTGTGATCTGTTAAAACTGTGAAAGTCTTCCCAAATAGATAATATTTAAAATATTAAATGGCCCAAACCACCCCAAGTAATTCGAGTTCATTTATACTATAGCGTTCTTCATTGCTATTAAGAAAACGAGATGCAAAAGCTACTGTTTTCCACCCTTCACAATCTAATTGTTCAAGCGCAGCGCCTAAGCCTTGGCGGGATGCGTCGCATTTGATTCGCGTTTCCAGTGTTGGGTTAAAATGAGTATTTTCTGTAGCGTTTGTAATAACTGTTTTGATGTGTTCAAAATTTAATTGATGATTTTCATTCCAAATAAATTTTTCGTTTTCCTTTAATAAGGGCCGAAGAGGGTGGCATATTTTGGCAAGATTAGGTATAAATTTGCTTAAATGATGAACGCTACCTAAGAATGACCGTAATTGTTTCAATGTTTTTGGAGCTTTGATTTCCGCAATTGCCGCTGTTTTAGATTCTATAGGTTTAACACCACTTTGTGAGAATGTGAAGCCAAGCCAATTTATTTGATGTTTTGCGAAGTGACATTTGCTTAAATTAATTCTAAGGTTATCTTCTTCGAGTTTTTGCAGACATTTGTACACGTATTTGAGGTGCGATTCCTTGGTGCCTTTGCTAACTACAATTATGTCAACCAGAAAACAGTATGTGTTAGTCAGCCCAACCAATGTGTAATCCATTGCCTTTTGAAACTCGGCCGGCATATCCGTAAGGCCATAAAATCCAGTTTTAAAACGATACGTACCTGTTGCTTCGCCGCAAATGATATTAAAATTACAATAACGTGCGGTATCCGGATGCAGCTTTAGTTGGCTATAGGCATATTTTAAATAGATCGTTGAAAAATAGACATTATCTCCCAGATTTGAATTATTAATGTGTTGTGAAATTGAATCGATAAGACTATCTATATCTGGCATTTGATACTTGTTTTTGTGGATCGCTTTATTTAATATTTTCGAATCAAGAGCTAATTTTACAGATTTGTCATTTTTGACCGTAATCACAATGGGAGAAATGAAGTTTTTATCCGAACATTCTTGTAGTTTTTCATTGTGTCCCTGTTTAGAAAGTTTCTTTAGCTCAGCGGATACTTTGTCTAATAAGTTTATAGGAACACGGCGGCCTTTTTGGTGTGATGGAGTATAACGTTTGTGGAATTTTGAACGAACTGTATGTACTTTGGACTTACCAATTCTGGAGATTAGGTCAGGATAATCAGTAGCAATCTGTTTTTTGATTGGGCAATATTCTTGATCTACCTGATTGATTGTTATATGATTATTTGATTGTTGCATTGAGAGTCCAAGAGCTGGAAACAAATCTCTACCCAATAGAGAACGATGTCCATCCGCCACTACTTGAATTTCTATTGGATTCGCATACCAATTGCTGCTTTGAATTGAAGTTTGGAGAATGCCCACCGTATGAATAGGCTCGTTTGAAAATGTTTTCAATTGTTTAGGATTCGCTTCGCGTATCCACTTCGATTTCGAGTCATGGGAAATGATGGAGTTCGCCAAGGATTCATTTATTATTGTGCATACGCTGCTCGAATCCACCAAAACATTTGCTGATGTATTGCCGAAAGTTACAGGAAGATTGATTGCGTCCACCGAAGTTGTGGAATCTGTTGAAGATACTACTGCTACACAACTATCTTCATCTGAAGAATAGTTTGACTCCAAATCAGGATCAAAATTGGCCGCAATTTGATTGACATCTTCATTTTGATCATCTTTTTCTACGTTATTGACCCGCGGCTTAGGTTTTGGGTACGAATTGGGATCTTTAGGTTTAAGACAAACCTTTGCGAAGTGGTTTTCAATACCACAGTTATTGCATCTTTTTCCCCGAGCGGGACATTTATTACGGTGGTCAGTGGTCCAACTAGATCCACAGAAATGACAGGTTGTAGGCTTTTTCCGTGCTGTTGTATTCATATTGGAGAAAAGGGTAGCATTCGCGATGCGCATCCGTTGCACTTGGTTAACAGTTGAATGTGACTCGGTTTTACTTGCATTCCTTTTTAGTTGGTTGAGCGTACCCATCTCGATTCTAATTGCTATTGCCAATGCTTTTTCCGGGTCTACTGTTTCTTTAAGAAGCTCCTTTTGAATGTCTTCATTTTGCATGTTCGCGATAAAGACGTCCCGGATGATAGTGTCTCCTTTATCTCCTAGATCACAGTTTTCCGAAAGTTCTTTGAGATGTCCATAGAACTTCTCAATAGGTTCTCCTTTTTGCTGTTTTCGTGTGAGGAAGAGGTATCTATCGAAAGTTATATTATGGATCCGAATGAAAGTTGTATTTAGAATATCCCAAAGATCCTTCGTTGAGATTGTTTCGAGATTGACGGTCGAATTCTTTGAGTTGAATACGCGCCGCCCTTCCATGCCTAAGCTCAAGTACATCAAAGAAGATGCTTTCCGATCACATAACTTCCACGGTTTGTCACCGCAAAGTATGCCGACTGCTATAACACGTTGACACTGATTTTTCCACGCTGTTTTTGCCTGCTCATTGCGGGTACGTCGGTCTCGCTCTGATTGTGCCGTCGGGTTGTCAACTGCGTCCTCATATGCTGGTTCAGGAGGCAAGAGAACATGTTCTGGAGGGTCAACCAAGAGGAGGTCCACTTCAATTCCTTCTCGGGCGAGGATTGCGAGTTTCAATTGTATTCTCCAATACTCCCAGCGAATTGGGGGTTCTTGTGTCGCCTTTTCCCAAAAGGGTTGAATTCCAAGTGGGGATTTGCCGCTGTCCTTTGTCGCTGACTGCGCCATGTTATACTTTATCTTATTGAATAGTTTAGGATTCGCGTTGCGAATACTTTGTCTCAAGAATGTGTTAGGAATTGCTGAGCGAATACACAACTGATTGTGTTTTACGAATTCTGATTATTGGAAACGCGGTGCGAATCCACTGCTAAGTTTAACTCAGGAATATGAAGAGCGTTTGCAGAGTAACTTGAATTCAGACTGACTAAGTGAGATTATGATTACTTATAATAAACTAGCATGAACAAAAATATGAAATAATTTAGTAGACCAACGGGAATATTAATATAGGTGAATAAATAGGAGTCATGACTTTTAGTTATAAAAACACATGATATAATTATAGATACAGAGGATAACTAATTTAGTACACATAAAGGTTTCGATATATATTTAGGTATCCATACGTATCACAAAGAAGTACACTCTAAAACTCTCGCGTGAATGCACACGATGTTTTCTCGTGTGTTAAAAAATCACACGATTTTTTGTGTGAAAAATGCGTCTCGTGTGATTTCAAACGAAGATGCGTCTCGTGTGGTAACTAACGTCCCAAATAGACAAATTGCGCGTCTTAAATTAAACTAACCTTTTCCAAGGCACACCTTTTTCAGTCGAAATATGACACTCATTTTTTATCAAATGTGATTTCAAACATTTTCTTGTGTGATAAAAAATAGGCTGAAAAGATGGTTTGATCAGCTGCAGCGTTTCGTTTGTTGTCCGACTGTGATAATCCAAACGACTGCTGAGTTAATTTTTTTTACTACGCGCTTGTTATCGTCTTCTCAAAACTTATGCAACAACTCAGCTTCAACTCGCAGTATTAATTTCTCGATAATGATGATAGCAGATAAAAATCGTATGACAATATTTGCTACAACACGCAAAAATTCCAAAACTCTGATTATTTGCAGTGCCAGAAGCTAAAATGCTAGAAGTATACTTCTTGGAAAAAGTTGAAAGAAGTTGACCACCTTGAACATTCGGTTTTTGAAACAATTTCAAAATTGTTTTTTTTTTCAGTAAGCAGGCAACACTCAAGTGAAAGTTCTGAAAACAATTTTCCCTAAACAATAAAAGACAGTGTCAGATTTCAAACTTTAACAATTGTACTTCGACTGCAGTCACGTGACTCCTGTTAATGTCACTTCAAGATTCTGTCTTGTACCGCAAATTGCTGCTCGACTAATGCTAGATTTTTGCAGTGATTTTACGTAACGTATACCTACGGGACTCTGCAGAAGTTACGTCAGAATTCTAGCAGAGAGGTTTGAACCACTACACGGATCTCAATAAACGCAGAAGTTCTCAGTGACTTCAAATTTAGTCCTGAAACAAATACTGACTGATCCACTTCACAAAACCTCAAGTCTAAGTAAAGATTAATGATGTAGTATTCACAAGTGTTTGTTTCAAAAATAATTTTGAGAAGGAATTGGTAGTGTATGTATGCAAACGCTCAATACATTTTTTCTTTAAGAATGAAAAATAACAAATAATTGTCCTCATTTTTTAAACTTATGATAAATATTTATTTAATTTAAAAGCAAAGTGCTTCAATATTTACATTTTTCTATTTTTTGTAATATTTCAATCTTTCGAAGCACTTTTAAATTTAGACTCTGCTTTGAAAATTCAAGAAAGGTTGAAATATTATAAAAAAAGTTGCAAGCTGTAAAAATTGAAGCACTTTGATATTAAATTAAATAAAATTTTATCATATTTTTTTTAAAAAAAAGGACAATTATCATTTTTTATTTTTCATTTTTGAACAAGAAATACCTTTCACTATCTCAAATTTTCATAAAATTGTTGATCAAATGATGTTTTTTCACAAAAAAAACCCACCTCTAACAAAAATCTGCTGAAAATCGTGATTATGTTGCATGGTTATCTAATTGCTAATGAGTTGACTCACATAGAACAACTTGACCTGTTATAAGCAGAAATTTCATGTACATCAAATCAAAATAGCGGTTTTTCGCTCATAAGTTTAGTTGATAAAGTTTCAACTTACAAATTCTCCAATTTTGCTCCAAAAAAATAATCGCTCAAATTTGTTTCTTCTCCAGAGAAAAATTTGTCTGCCAAAAAATGAGCAAGATATCAGAAACTAATAATTGTTGACCATTGATATTCCCAAACCACAGTTAATAGCATGAAAACTAACTGTTGATTAAAATTTTTAGATATTTTTGTAAATTATGATGTCTACATATGCTATATATATATATATATATATATATATATATATATATATATATATATTGTATCTAAACTAGTTATTCATATTGTTTACCTTTCGATTATTGGTTATCACTGCTCATCAAAGTTTTTTTAAATTAGGCAACACATTCGTGAACCTCGACTTCGACTTACGAAAATATGGTGAGTTGTAAGAAAAATTAACATAACCTATCTGCAACCCAGCAGCCTCTCGATGCCTACAGAAACTAAAGGTTTCAAATGTTTGAAAAAAATGGAGGCCCGAAATGACTCTAATCGTGTAATGAGTTACATCTGAAGCGAACTCTAAGATTTCACCTGGATCAGCTCCCTTTCTATGGAATAAATGTCTTTGATTAAAGTGCTTTTTGTTCAATTTTGAAAATCATTTAGTACATTTCAATCGTCTTTCAATAAACCTAATTTCCAAGACGGTGGCTACGACTTAGAGGCTCTTTTAATGAACTAAGTATAACAACATCAACCAATTTTTGCTATTTGCGATGCATTCAGATACCAGCGAATGGATACCAATCATCTATAGAAAAGAAAATGTTGCCTCAAAAATTTAGTGCCAGTCGAGGCATGTACAGACGGCTAAATATGAAGAAGTTTTCGTATCTATTTTGAACTCATCGTTCATTTTAGAACAAAAACTGTTTTTTTGAATTTTAAGATGAACTAATCATAGATAATTATGCTTGTACACGAGAACTACAAAAGTAGAAAATGCTCTACTATGTACATACACAATTAAGACGCCAAAAAATATGCCTGTTTTTCAGGAATGAACAACACCAGTAATTTGAAATTTACAGTAAACTTCTTTACAATTTTTCATTAAGGTTCACAAACAAAATAAACTTAATTTTTTTGTAGCCACAAAACATTATTGCTTGGCCCACTTGGTCCTTGAATTGAAAATTGAAACTAAGAACAAGAACAAAGTGACGCATTTTAATTCTTTATTGTCAAAAATACCGAGTCTTTAAGAGACAGCTACTGAATTCTCGAAAAATACTGGATAAAAAAATTGCCAAAAAATTGACCGACAGAACCACCAAAAATCTGTCCTATTTTTTAAAATCTATTAACAACAAAATTGCATCTATCAATAGGTTTCTAATAATTTGAGCGTATTTTTTTCAGGTTTTTGTCATACTTTCGTCTTTCTCAAAATGACTAAACTTAAACCATCATTTTTAGTTGAGTTTTTTTGCATGTTTAGGTGTATAGATATTATGAATCATTGACAACTAGGGACGAATTGAAAACGGTTGATAAAATTCTATCTGCGCAGGTCAACATATGAAAAAAAGCTTCAATTTTTGTTGAATTAAAACGTTCAGAATGATAGTAAAAAGTACACAGAAACGCTAAAGTAGGTGCACATTTGAGGTATTCAATCCGACGTAATTTTTAGCAGCCATTTTTTTATATTGTAATTGCTAGTGCAGCTCCGATGCTTTTCTTGTGAGATCTTGCTAAGATCTCTCTGAGGTCCTGCCATTGGAGCTCATTGCAGCATACTGAAAAAGTCTTCCCATTGCAGCCAATTTTTACATCACGTGTTCGCTCGGGCATGGCAATTCCTATAAAATGTTTGCTGCCGTCCACTCTAATGTCATTTGTTGGTCACTCCAAGTTACTGCCGTTTGCCATTTTCTACCCCTCTTGCATCTCAATTTTGATCAGTGTGTAAATCGGCATGTGTTAATGTAGCTGTCCTCCGAACATAACTTTCGATTAAAACTGAACTAGCTGGTCCCAAAAGCATTAGAAAAAACTAACAGAAATGACAGTATAAGAAACATAAGATTTATGTTTCGCGCCAGCTCGTTCTCGTTTAACAGCCATAGCTCTCGCCTCGTACGCTACCGCTGCGAAATATTTGAGTCTAATACTCTATATACCGGCAATTTTTTATTCGAGGACTTTTTTTAGCTTTCCTTATAAAGCTTGTTTAACAAGCGCTAAGATTTGTGCAGATAAAGAGCTTCTACCTGGTGGCATGGCGCGTCTCAAAACGCATTTACTACGTTAGGTTGTATTTTTAAGGAACGTTAAAACATGCCAAGATTAGGCGCTTAAAAATGATGGCATAGCATTCGAGTTAGAAATCATGGATCTCTTTCGTTTGTGCCCCCATCTTAATGGTTGCATATTATTCGCATCCCCCGACGCACGTGCAAAATTTTGACAGTGATTTCTGAGTAATGACACATACTCTGTAACAGGGGGTGCATAATGTAATGAGGGTTCACAAACGGAAATAAATATTCGAATTATGATATAGATATTTACATCAAGTGTCCTTTAATACTACTAATTTTCGGACAGCTTATGTTTGATCTATTAGATAGCTGACGTATCAGTCAGTTGTATTAATGGATTGTTGACGCATTAATCAGTGTTAGCGACAAGTTTTGTAGTACTGTGCTGTATGAACCACAAAATTAAAACATGCTCGGGATCTATTTTGCTTTGCCCCCAGTGTTTTTTTACGTCCCCAGTAACAAATTATATGTTTCATATAGCATGTTGCTATGTGAAACAATAGCACGTGCGCCTGGGAGCACAAAAGCCCAAACAGCCTGTGAGCACAAAACAGAATAGATCCCACGCACAAGCAAGTATTCAAAAGCCGAAGTGGAAGTTAATTTGCTAGAAATTCCTAATTTACTAGAAATTTCAAATTTGCAATTTTTGTGTTTTAATCAAAGTTACCTGACTATAGAGAAGTCACTTATAAATTGTGGCTTAACAGCACAAGCCAATGAGCGGTTCTCGATAAGCGCTTGACGTTCTCTGTGACTTCAATTCCAGTTGCGTGTTCTATTTATGCATTACACAAGATCGATTATTCGTATTATCGTGTTTTCTATCCGAGTGATTTTCACACCCCCATTACAAATTATATGTTGTAACCAGGCACGTTGCTCTGTATAAATTAGAACGTGCGTTTGGGGGCGTAAAACTTATGCGCGGAGGTGGGGGGGGGGGGGGGTGGGCAGAATAGCTTACATCGTACCGCGGGTATTTTCCGTTTGTGCCCCCAATACGTTATGCGCCCCCAGCTAAAGAGCACGTGCCTTTACAAAGTAAATCTTCATGTAAAGATACGGCACTTGCATCTGGGGGTGCAAATATTATGCTAAAGCCGGGGGTACCAACGGAAAAGGTCCCTCACCGCTTATTATTGACCACATCATTGTCGAACAAATGTTAAAGATCTTTTCAACAATTGTCCCTCTTTTGCAAAAGGTGGACTGTTCTCGAATAGAACTTAACCGAGCGATTTGTTAACCAATCAGAGACGACTAAGAACTTTTCACGTATGCGCCAACTATGTTAAACTGAATAGAAAAATTTTCAACATTCAGCCCCTTCGGTGCTAAACTTTACCACAATATTACTTGGCGTTCAATTTAGATAGCCGCATATCAGTTAAAGTGCAATTGTGGACCGCTGTTCACGGCCATGCCTCTCATGCACTGTGGTATGTTATCCGATAATCGCGGGTCGTTTATCGAGGCGAAGCCGCGACGCTCGCCTACCGACCCAACAGTCGGAAATTCTTTTCGCTTTGTATTCCAATTCGGCTGATTAAAATAGCATGGTGTATTATCTATTAAGTTTAAGATAGTATGCGCATACGTTGAAACTTACAGCGCATGAGAGGCATGCCCCAGGTTGAGGTGCCATCCGGAAGTGACCCCTGATCAGACCGTGCCAGACGAAAGTTACCTCTGATCATACCCTCCCAGACCAAAGTATCCTCTGATCAGACTAAAGTGCGCTCGAAACACCGTGTGCGCTCTAAGTGCGCTCAAAAACTGTCTCTGATCAGACCTTCCCAGACGGAAAGGACCTCTGATCAGACCATAATCAGACCATTGTCCAGACGATTGTGCGACCATGGCCCAGTTCAAACCCAGACCATTGTCCAGACGGTTGTGCGCTCAAAATCACTTCTGATCAGACTATTGTGCGCTGAAAAGTTACTCCTGATCAGACTATTGTGCGCTCGAAATCACCTCACCGCACGAATTTTTTTATAATATATTTATTTCATACAAAATGATGTTTGCATTATTATATTCATCTAAAGAAAAGACCATTCTAAAAGTATTATTGCTAAGGAAAAGATAACCCAACTGCTGAGTAAAAATTATTTAGTATACGTTAGTGCATATTTCCAACTCATCCATATAACACATCGTATTCTACAATTAAACAAAATCTCCTTTGTAAGGGGACTGACATGTTCAATCAGTTGGACCCCTTTGGTTCTGATCAAAGACATCAGACTCTAGATCCGTCTGTGATCAGAATGCTGCTTTTTGTTGCCTCTTGACAGAGCCAACATCTCTCTGTAAAAAAAAACAAAAAATCAAAAAAAAAAATTCCGCGCTCGAAATGGTCTCTGATCAGACTAATGTGCGCTTGAATCCGCATCTGATCAGACCATTCCCATCCTGAAGTGACTTCTGATCATACCATCCCCAGACCAAAGTGACCTCTGATCATACCATCCCCAGACCGAAGTGACCTCTGATCATACCATCCCCAGACCGAAGTGACCTCTGATCATACCATCCCCAGACCGAAGTGACCTCTGATCATACTATTGTGCGCTGGAACCAAATCCCAGACCCTGTAATTTTGGTCTGGGAACACACCGTGTGCGTTGGACTTGGTATGATCAGAGGTCACTTTCGGATGGCACCTCAACCTGGGTGGCCGTTAACAGCGGTCCGCAAATGCGCTTCAACTCAACTGACATTCGGCTATCTAAACTGTAGGCCGAATAATATTGTAGTAAAGTATAGCACAGAAGGGGGCATTTCTCGGATCTTCTCTGTCTTGCCCTCCCCCCTCCCGTCCTATATAACCAGTCTATTTGTTCCCCCCAAAAACATACTTTTCGTCCATAGAGGTCCTTCCTTTTAGGCACAATAAATTGCCGGCACCGGTACAAGATTGGATAGATTGTTGGTTGCTACCGTTTGTCAAAAAAATCAGTGTCATAAAGCCAATCCTATGGAAGATAAGCGCAAAACAGAAAAGATCCCAAATTCTCTACTAGGTATCAAAAAGTGGGGGGGGGGGGGGGGGGGGGGGGGGGGGGTCAATTGTTCAAAGATCCAATGTTAATTCAATTCTGGCACGCATAAATGTACCAAACAGTTGTAGGATTATTTTAATGGATAGGATTACTAGGGGAGGAAGTACCTGAAACCGCGTTTAATTCAAGTTAACAATTGCACCATCAGTTATTGTTAGTTAGTTTTTACTTGTTAGTTACGTTATCATATTTAGGAAATCGCAGAAAACAGCGAAATCCATGCAAAACTTTTTATATAGGGTTAGGAACTATATACTCAAGGTGTATCATTACTTGAAAAATTTTAACAAATAAGACAAGTTTTCACTTTTGTTGACCTAAAAAACCCCAATTAATTGCAGATTGGCTAAAAGAATAAACATTTTTAAACTTCTATGTTGTGTCTTCAAATACATGGATATAAAAGCAAGCTATTCATTTCTAATACTGAAAGCGAGTTTCAAAGAAAGCCGAAAAGACTGTATTATAAATATACAAATACACAAATATAAGAATTTCTCAAATACATTACACGCTTTTACACCGCACGGCTAGCAGAGCGCTTTACAGCAGTATATTGTAGAATATTGAAAGTGTAAACTGGTGCTAGGAAAATTGGCCGACAGGGCGTTTAGCCGACAAGGAGAAAATGAGAAATTTAGCCGACCCTTTTATCATAATTGGTCAAAAAAGTCTCATTGGTTGATAAATCGGGCCAATTATAGCCCCCCCAGCTTAGTGGTCAGATAACCTATAGCCCCCCCCCCCCCAATCATGGTAAATATACCATAATGGGGGGCTATAATTTCATGGGGGGGGGGGGGGGGCTATAATGGGAAAGACCCGATAAATCAGTACTTCGGCGGACCATTATCTTTGGTGTGCGGTCGGGTGGCGCTCAACTCGGCCTCTCCGTGCCCGCAACCCCACCGTCAGGGGGGAGGGGCTTGCGGCCACGGATAGACCTTAGTTACGCTTGTTGACGGTATATTTGTCTGCTTACGAAATAGTGATTTAATTTGGCCGATCACCGCTTCAGAATAAGTTTTTATCGCTCATTTTACTTAAATTGTCGGCTAAATTTCTAATTTTTTGGTTGTAGGCTAAACTCCCTGTCGGTCAATACGGCGGCCACCGTGTAAATTTTATACTTTTTACCGCTTCTGGGATACAATCAGGAAACCCTTAAGCGGGAGATGAGGGGTGGGGGGGGGGGGGGGGGGGGGGGGTTCCAACGTTTACCTTAAGTAAACCTCGAGTTTACCTTAACTACACCTTCTCTCTATCAAATTAAATTTACCTTTCACTTTATTTAGTGTGAGCACCCTGCAGTTATTCATCCACCACGACCGCCCCTCCCCTTCGCCCTAAATTTGATTTAACTTCTGAAATTTCATATATAGGAAAACTATTATAATATATAAATAGAAATTTTTACAAATTTAATTTAACATCCTGCTAGCGCAGTGATTACATTTTTCTTAACGATTCAAGTAATGAATAGAGGGATTAATAGGATCCTTTCGGCGAATGCAAAGTAAGCCGATAGGCAAGCAAGCCGACAGAAAAGCAAGACGAAAGTTATGTAATAGTTATGTAATCTATCAGAAATAATACATTGTCAGCCGTTAAAATCAATACTGCGCGTAGTATTATAGTGCATAATGTATTCCAATGCACTAAAGAAACAAAAATGCGTCAATTTTTTGACATCTAGTGGGTACGGGCCTCAGCAGACCGCTGTCCACGGCCATGCCTCTCATCCGCTGTGGGATGTAAACCGGAAATAGCGGGCCGGTTATCGCGGCGAAGCGCGCCCACCGGCCCGCCAGGGGGAACTTAAAATACGGGGTATCCGAAAATTTTTCGGCTTACTTGACCTCATTTTCAAAATTCGGCTTGCTTGCCTATCGGCTTGCTTGACCGCCACCGATCCTTTCATCAATTGCCCCCCCCCCCTCGCTTTGCAAAATGGGGGCAATTCATGAATAGAATTTAAGCGAGCGATTTAACCATAATCCGAGACGACTAATAACTTTCCACGTCTGCGCTTACTATGCTAAACTGAATAGAACAAAATGCGCAGTTCTATGGCAATTAGCCGTATTAAAATACAAAGTGAAAAAAATTTCCGGCCGGCGGGTCAATGGACGAGCTTCGCGCGCGTTCGCCGAGATAACTGATCCGCGATTTCCGGATTACATCTCACACCGCATGGCCATGAACAACGGCCCGCAATTGAGCTCAAACGTAAATTCTGCTATATAAAATGTAGGCCAAAAAAATTGGTGAAGTATAGCAGAGAAAGAGGGGATTCTCTACCAGGAATCAAAAAGAGGGGGAAGGGGGTCTGTTGTTGAAAATATCCAAAGATCCAAATATTAAGTAAAGTCATATGTGATATTCTGTTTCATCATATATTGATTTTTCATGGATCTTTTTTATAATGAAGTAGGGTTATTGGGTTGCAAATGAGATATTTTATTTGCAAACTTTGGCAATAAGTCATGTATAAGAGTAGCAAGGACATAAATTTTCCTGAATAACCTTTAAACACAAATTGTAACAGAAGTAGAGTAAATAGACGAGAAAAAAACCTAGTTTGAAGACACAAATACAATGAGAATTGGAATACAATTAAAAGTGAATTTCTATTTGAAAAAAAAAAATTGGTCAGATATCGGGCGATAGCCTTGAGCATTAACTTGGTGCTGTATTTGGGGAAGATATCAAACATGGGCCCAACTGATTTGAAAAGGTTCTAATTCTATTAACTCCGCTTTATTTAGCCCCCTATAATTTTACACCGTATATATTAACCCCTCAGTCATAAACCACCAATTTTTTTCGCACCGAAAATGGTCTGACACCAAATTATTATATCTATTTCGGCGTCTAAATGAAATGGCAAATCTAATGTTCAAGAGTTTTAAATAACAGAAGCTACTGACCCACAGGTGAGCGAAATGAAAAAGCTTGGGTTTGTTTGGATTCGTTAAATAATTACAGACAGTTCCCTTAGCTTAGCACCCTGTATTTTTACCCCTCAGTTATTATAAATCACAATTTTATTCTCAACGAAAATGGTCTAACACCGAAATCTTATCGGTATCTAAATGAACAGTTAGAAAAACTAATGTGCATGGGTCTTAAGTAACACAAACTACTGACCCAAAAGAGAGCGCCCTTAAACAGCTGGCGTTTTTTGAAATCGCTACATAATGGCAGACAGTTCCTTTACCTTTACGCCTTTGATAAAAAATGAACACTACACAAGTGTTACCTACTTTATGTTGCAATCCGACCCAAACTGACAAATTGAAAAACTAGTGGTCTAAAAGACGAACAACTGTTCTGGTTCTTTCTTGGGATATTTTTGTGCGGCCGAGATCTTAAAAATGATTTTTGCACGGCAGCGCCCTTTGGAGAATTAATAAAAATTCTCCAAAATCTGCAATGGGATTCGCTGAACAAGTCTTGTATTCCATATTGCTGAGCCCCATGGGAGTAATTGATCGTGCAAAGCCCTCTATAGCTGCTTCACTCTTACTTCAGATATTAGTGGTACTGGGAGAATGGTTCAACATTAGACATTTGATAAAATTTGATTGAAATTAGAAACCAAGCTTGTCTGTTTTTATTGGCACAGCTATCTAAATGGTGTTGATCTGACACATTAGTCAATTCCTTAACAATGTTTTTGAGGAAGATATTTTTTTTCCTCTGGTTCTTCGAATGCGAGAGAGGGAACCATCTAAAGAGCAAGACTGCTTCGATATTTTCTGATGCTAGCTTTTTAATCCCAATTTTCCAATTTTCCATCAAAAGTTTTTGGGTTAGATAGAATAGCCGCCTATAACATTCAATCTGGGTGCTGTGTTTTTGAGAGACATCAAAAGGCATTTGTTTTTGGGAGAAATAGTTAGCTCATAATGGGTCGATATCATACGGATTTCAAGATGCAAAGAAGACTAGAAATGTTTGCACTTCTCAATCACTTTTAATTGTGGACCAGTTGAAATTAGAGACCAATTGAAATAACTAATCCGCCAATAATCCTACTTAATAGAATTGAATTGGACTTGATGTTTGGAGCTTAGGTGTCAATTTATTTCTTTTTCAACTCTCTCACTTCATCCCATATCTAATCTATAAAACTGGGGTTTGTTAGAAATGAATCAGACTCAACTATCACCAATCATAGCAATATTACAATTGGGGTGAAGCAATGTAAAGGTTGATTTATTGCGGTGTTAAGTTTTATTAGGATTTTAAAAAATAGAGATTTTATTATAGGCGGTTGAAAGAATATGTGTTGGAAAACACAAAAACTTCGGTTTATGTCTCCATAAACAAATTAATGGTCAGCACTCCAACTTTCTCTGCTCCATAAGGTGTTTCAAAATACAAATTCAAATGCAAAGTTTCTTGATTCTAAAATTGTTGGGTTTTGAGATAATGACAAAGTTAGGTAAAAGTGTTTTATTGGTCTGTCAAACTGCGAAAATGAGGGAATAATTGGGCGACCTATTGTCATTCTGTCTTTGGAACATTTTTTATTATTATTATTTTTTAAGTTCATCAGCTGGCTCCGTTTTTAAAAATGGATATAACCAATCTTTCCAATCGCTTAATGATTCCAAAATTATAAATGAGCTCAATTTGTGCATCTGATTTTGATAAAATTAATTGGAATCGTATGAGCTGAACGTTGGTTGCATATGTTTGGGTTTTGCCTTCGAACAAAGGCTTCTGCAAACTATGTAAGCAAAATTTTTTTCCTCATCTGCCAGCAGTTAGAACTTGTACTTACCAAACGGGATTTAATCTTCTGTAATCGATTATATGCTGGCCTAATTAGTTTTCCCAATAGCTATGAAGCCTTCATATTTGAAAATATATTTTTCATGATAAACTTAGATACCTCAGCAAAAGTTTACAGCGCCAAAATTTTTTAAGGAATTCTAAGCAAAAGTTGAATTCTCCGTGTAGACTTTTGTGGCCTGAATTTCCAAGAGTTGTAGTGCAAACCGTGAACAATTTCAGCATTGCACAATAGAGCAAATCAGAAAAATGCAGAAAAATTAGTATTGTAGCTGCGGTGCTGTGATACCATACGTATTTGTTCCGACCCCCCTCGAGGGGGAGGAACTATATACTCAAATGGGTTTTTTTGTTCAGAAAATTTTGGCCGATGGATATTTTGATCGTAGAAAGTTGTAAGTGGTTGTATTTTTGTTCACATTTTCCGGATTTTTTGCCTAAAATTTGATCAACTTTGCTAAACATGTGAAAAATTGTTAGAAACAGTAATATTCACTTTGTTTTCAAAGACAAAATAGTATTGTTGACTATTTGATTTAACTTTTTTGGCTAAAAATTTGGCTAAATAATTGAAAGTTCAGCCTTTTTCTTCAAAAATTGCCCGAAATGAGCCCCTTTAGATCACTTTGATTAATTTTGCCGGAAGTACATACCCAAAAACTACTAACACAGTCTTTGTAAACTTCAAAGGGAGCTAGTCCTGCTCCCACTTCCATACAGAGTAGTCTAGAATGAAAATTCTGCCGAATTCTGCTGAATTCGAAACAAGTGACTGTTCTTAATGAAAAAACAGCAATAGCAATGCTGGTTTTGGTTCATTTTTTGACTCCAACAATCCGAATACAATTCAGATTGTAATAAGTTGGTCTTTTTGATAAAAAAAAATTCGATCTTTTTCATGTTAGTTAAAGAACAGAACAATTCAATTCAAAGCTCACTATTTTTCTCTCAATCTGGTCTGTGTCTGTAGCTTTGTGTCAGAAAAGAAAGAGTGCTTCTTCTGCTTCATCTTCCTTCTACTGACTTCAAAAATATGATTTTTTTTAGTGGTTTTACGCGTTAAGTAATGGTTTTCGGGCTTTGATACTAGTCATTGTTTTCGAGCTTTGATTTTTAGTCATTGAAGATTTTTCACGTTTTCTTTCTTATTTTGTCACTTTATCACACTATTGACAATTCACATATTACATTATTGTCGTTCAAAATAGGGCACAAATGAACACATAAAAGTCTTAAATGGCATAGATAACGGTTTTAACGGCTTCGACAACCTTTTCTCAAAGAACTTATTTGAAATTTTTACCTTGGTCCTCAACTGTTATTGTTACCTTGTCCTTCTAGTCGTATGAAATTTTTTAGATTTTGAATGTCCTCGTTGGTTTATTTGGAAGAATAAATGAGCCTATAATCTGATTTGATGAGAAAACTGATGATTTTCATGACTATTAAAACAATTGTTTTCAAAAATTAAAAAAAAACAACTCATTTAACTTCGCATTTTTGTTCTTTTGTTACCTAGACTCTTGCACCTCTTTGACTATTTGTTACCTAGACTTGTTAATTACAGGACAAATGTGAAAATATGGCTGTTGAAGTAAAGTGGAAGAGTGGAAAATCTATTGTTTTTTAATGAATTTGTTATGAATTTACTGACTTCGACAGGGATTTTTTGCAAAAAAAGTACTATAATTTTTCATTCATGTCTTTAGTTGACGTTCTTTTTGTGGAGGCAAAACATATTCTGAATAACTACTGGTCTTAAGCGTTTCCTTTGGACGAATAAACGAACCTTTTTAAATATTTAATTTTGTAGCTAATGGCTTTCATGACTTTGAAAAAAATTGTTTTCAAATAATACAAAAATATTACTTAAGTTTGCCTTTTCCTGTTTTTTTTTCTGTCTACTTGTTAGCCGTTCTCATTAATGAGAGGCCGCATACCACAAGATTGGCGTTCGACGAAGGCTCATTTGAATATATTTTGAGGGGTAGAATATGGCTTTCAGGCTTCGACAGCGTTCTCTCGCAAAATTTTATTGAATTTTTGCTTGTCTCTATCTGTTGTTCTTTCTGCAACCACATAATATGGATACAAGTCTTAAAGCCCACCTATTGGGACTTATGTGACCAAAAAGAGGTTGCGTGTTTTCAATTGTTATCTAATGGTTTTCATTATTTTGAAATTAATTGTTTTTTATAATACAGGCCAACTTTTTTTGACTTTGCTGTTCTTTTTAGTCTAATTGTAACCGAGACTTATTATGGAGTGGTCTCATGTTTTTTCTAGCGAAGTACAAGTTGTTTTGTTTAGTTTCAGTTTTATCTGACGCTATTTTAACTATGTTATTAAGTTTTGTTTTTTAAAACGGACATAAATTTTTTGGTGTAATTAATGTTTGTTGTTGTTGTTTGCTTTTGCTGTTCATCTTGACTCGCTTTCTTAATATTGGCATATCTCATCGACCTAATGCATCGTTTTCCACTCCATGGAGTTATTTGCTCTGGACTTTATTTTTTCGTTCATACGCTAATTTTTTTTAAATACTTGATTTTCTGGGCTTTACTATCTGTTCCTCATGTGGTTGACATTTATGCCAAAAATGTTGATGAGCGGGATTGGAATTATATGTGCGGACGCACATTACCAAGCTTCCTTGTTATTCTCATTAATCAAGCTCAATATGTGCTCGGTCAATTCTACTACTTTTGTTCAACTAGTATCACTTCTTCAGTACATTTCATATTCCCGCAATTTTTTTCAGCTTTGAGTAGTATTTTCTGAACTAAACAAAGTCGGTCGTTTAACTTTGTGATTAGAGTTCAGTCTGGCAATTCTTTGCTAATTTGTCTTGTCTTAATCTACACTAACATTGAGTTGTGAAATCATTAATCTGAGCCTAAGTAGTAATTCGCTTGGCGATTTATCCTCGTAAATCAAACTTAAGTTGCCTACATAAATACCCTGACCGTTCTTGGCAAGTCCAACACTGTTATTAGCACTGTGATATTCCAAACTGCCAGCTTAAAAATCAATTAATGATTATTTTCCAATAGTTTTTGATTTCTCAGGCATTTTTATAATTTTTTTACTGCTTTACATAAAGGAAAAGCTATATTGACTAACCTAGAGGTTTCGTGAAAAACTATTGGGCTATTTGATTTACAGTAGGAACTTGTTATCTTTCGAAATGGTCAATATATTTTTTGCTTCTAGACACTGTTGGCATAATCCTTATACCAACAATAAATGAACTTTCAGTTAAAAATAAAATTGTATATGTAATCTGAACAGTTAACCGGTTTGATCTTTTCTTTGTAAGAAACTTTTTGTGAAGCTGCCTTTGTGTTCAGCTGAGAGAAGTCATATTCTCTTAGCCGAACTTTTTTAAAACTATTTACAAAACTTTGCACATTTTTTTGCTTCCTTTATGAACATCTGTTTCTGCTCATTGACGTCAACTTTTACCAACGTTTGAAGAAAGTTGAAATACGTTAATTTTCAAGAAAATGCTTTTTTGTTCACCTAACCTTTGCACATTTTTATTGAGCAAAATAATCGAAAGGAAAAGTGGACCCGGAAAAAATTGCATAGAGACTAGACAACCATGCTCTTTACGTCAAAAAACATATTCAAAAGAGTATCTGATGTTGTAAATCTATTACGTGAACGGAAATTCACTTTCAAAACTTTGGTCGCATGATTCTCTTATGGTGGTTTGAAGCGTCATGCGCAGTACACATTACTGAGTGTCTTTCCATTTTTTTCTTTGCATGATCAAAGAAATATCAGATTTTTGTTTTGAATTTGGATTTCAAAAATTTAGAAAGCTTCAATGGTTAATGGTTTGGAAGAACGTCTCACTTCAATATTGACCTTCTTGAATTTTTTTTGGCTAATTGAGGTCAATAACAGACGGCTCTAATGCTTCAAAAACAAAGGTGGGTCCTTAAACAAAATTTTAATTTACTGTTGTTGAAAAAACGTCTGAGTTTTCGCAAGCTGACTATCCTACCTGGGGGAAGGGGGAATTGCAATTCTTCGCCTCTACATTGAGAGTGCAACGACATTGCCAACTAATTGACAACATAATTACCTCTTGCCTCTAGCTAAATGAGAGCTTTACCTTGCTGGCATTCCAAAAGTGTACCTTACCTGCAAGCCTGCCAGGTCTTGAATCCGTAATCACAGCCTTTCAAAGACCTTAGTATTGCTGACCAGAAAATAATGTGATGATTTAAACGGAAATTTTCTATTTGATGTAGTCAATTTATCCAAATCGCACCAAAATTGTCGTAATTAGCGTGTTTTTTCTTGTTTTCAGGCAATAATATGCTGTGCTGCCATTTTACTGTAAGCGAGTTAAGTGATAGAGAAGATTTATGGTAAACAAAATGTTCTGCCGATATTTTTTCTACAGGAAAAATTGGCTTTACTTGAAGACTAAGAGATTTTTTTATCTCAATACTTTTTTAACTTATTGAACAATGTTATTTGAGCCAAAATACTCGTCTATTACTTTTGCTATTGGCCAAAGATCATTTGGGTGAAATTCTCCAGAAACCAATCAAGGTAATCAACTTTTAATTTTAGACCTACTTTGTACTATCGCGACCGTTTTTCTAATTCAGGGCTCAACTGTCCAATAGATTAGTATTAAAAATGATTAAAAATGTTCCGCCATTTTTTGCAACGTTTTCTAACGATGCGTGACTGGTATATTGCTCTGTGACAGGACTCCATATGGGAAGTTGATGGAAGATCTACACAGGAATAAAAGTTACGGAGTGAAGGGAAGCGATTGTTCATGTCGCTCGAAACATTTGTGAAAGGACGAGAGTTCACGCTGGGCTCAATTTCTGAAGTAGAGATTGAAAGTAATTCTTCTGCAAAAATTTTTGAGTCAACGTTTTTTTAAGAAGAAGAGTCTGAAAGTCCCAAATAGTGTTTCCAAATAATCACTGAAATGATAATCGAAAGATCATCTTAAATTCAGCTGACGAAAGTGCCTCAGATCTGATCTTCGGCCTCGAGCAAAGCAATAAAAAATGAAAGAATATTTCAAAAATGAATTGGGAAACTTAATTAATTATTTAGAATTTGAAGCAGGAAATTATATTACATAGGAAAATTAGGAAATTATTCAAAATAAACTAATGGAAATGTGCGTCCAAATTCACCAAAGTTGATTGCGCCGCTAAGGCTGAATGAGTTTTATTTATGACAT
The DNA here is from genome assembly GCF_964194025.1 of Convolutriloba macropyga. Lineage (NCBI taxonomy): Eukaryota > Metazoa > Xenacoelomorpha > Acoela > Convolutidae > Convolutriloba > Convolutriloba macropyga. Next base: position 35,119,153 of record NC_134479.1, on the reverse strand, counting down.
TTTTGCTTTTGAAGCGTCTCAAAATTGAAATCTGTATGCTAATTTTGGAATCCAGTTCATCACTACCCCCCCCCCCTGCCCCTCTTAGTTTCACACTCTATCATTCAACCCTGAGAAAAAATTTACCCGTATTATTTCAGCCCGATTTTATTTTTTCTATAATAGTTTCAGTTCTGTTCTGTTCTGGAGGCGTAAAGATGAGATATAATAAAAAATGGGAGTTGGAAGAAATTCTTTTACAATAAGATAACCGCAAATATAGATCATCTGCACAAGAGATGAAATTAGCCGTTTTTGTTATTAGTAGTGTGAACTCTCGAAAGAAGCAAAAATATTCGGTTTGACATGATATTTAACAAACCGCATATTTTTGCTTCTATCGATAGTTCACACTACTAATAACAAAAACGGATAATTTCATCAGCTTGTGCTGTTCATCTATATTTACGTTCATCTTATTGCACACCTTGCGAGAAGACAGTTCTCTAGCAGGACTTAGATTCACTAACGCTGAACTGAAAATGTTTGTGACGTGAATATTATGCTGGTCAATTCGGATGTATTTTTTGTTTACTTTTGATTTCGATGATTGTGGCCAACCCGCCCCTTATTGGAGCAAAGAAGTCATAATCAGATAGATACTCGCTTTATTTTTTTTTCTCTCAAACTTAGTAACATAAACATTAGGATCTTTTGTTTTGTGTGCCACAACTTCGTGGAAATATATTTTATACAACCCCAAAGCTGACCTGCCATACAAAAAAGTCAGTTAATCGGTAAGACTTAAGACTATACTTTTTGTAATTAACATGCTGAGCGGGGGGAGGGGTGCTGGGAGAGATCATAAGAAAAGATCCTAGGGTTTTATCAAGGGCTTAAATTTCGACCCAGTATTTCTGCATCTCTTAGCATCTGTATTGCTTTAATTTCCGAAGTTGAATTGTGGAACCTAGTGGCTAGTCGGTTTGAGTCGAAGTAGTGGTAGGGAATTGTCGTGTTCTGATTGGTTAACGAGGAGGTGTTGAGGCTGAATCCCGCGTAGTCGGGTCTTGTTGGGCACCAATGAGAAATGAGAACGAGTCTAAATAAGAAAAACGTTATTAGTGTAGCCCGGGTTGGGTACTAGGACAATAGGTCAAAAGACAACAGATCGAAAGCGAAAATTGGGACAATAGATCGAAAATTAAATTATTCAAGTTGCGTATTGGCCAATCAGATTAGAGTGCTCATTTATTATACGGCATATAACAAGTTGTGTTGTAATATTTTGTTCGCGAGGCATGACCATAATGTGGTAATTATGGTGGCCGCCGTATTGGCCGACAGGGCGTTTAGCCGACAACCAAAAAATGAGAAATTTAGCCGACAATTTAAGTAAAATGAGCAATAAAACTTATTCTGAAGCTGTGATTGGCCAATTTAAAACACTATTTCGTAAGCGGACAAATATACCGCAGTTTTTTCATCAACTAGTGTAACGAAGGTCTATCCGTGGTCGGACCGTATTTTACCAGATCTGGCCATGCCTCGCGGGCCATGGCCATGCCTCAGCGGCCCGTGGGACTTGATATGAATCTATCACAACCGAACTACTGATTTATGGACCAATTATGTACTTTTATTACCAATTATGATAAAATTGTCGGCTAAATTTCTCATTTTTTCCTTGTCGGCTAAACGCCCTGTCGGCCAATTTTCCTAGCACCGGTAATTATATTGCAGCTCGCAAATAATGCTTAATTTGAACCAATAAGAATAGAGATTAACTTTCGATCTATTGTCCCAATTTTTCTGTTTTCGATCTGTTTTCCTTTCGATCAACTGTCCGGTCACCCCCGGGTTGAGATGTAAGCGCCATTTCAGCTCATTCTTTTGTATAGAATGCAGTCAACGCGCTCAAGTTTTTAGAAAAATCAGCTCAAAATCTTTACATAATATTACCCTGAAATGCACTTAATGTTTGCAAAAAATGCGCTCAAATTTTAGCACTTTTCTTGGATCTTTTCAACAATTGCCCCCCCTTTTGCAAAAGGGGGGCCTATTCTTGAATAGAATTTAAGCGAGCGATTTATTAACCAATCAGAGACGACTAAACTTTTCGTGTATGCTCTTACTGTGTTAAACTGGATAGAATAAAGTGCGCCATGCTAGGGCAATTAGCCGAATTGGAATACAAAGCGAAAAGAATTTCCGACTGGCGTGTCGGTGGGCGCGCTTCGCGCGCGTCGCGGCTTCGCCGCGATAACCGACCCGCGATTTCCGGATTACATCCTACAGTGCGTGAGAGGCATGGCCGTGATCAGCGGTCCGCAATTGCGCTGAAACCATTTTTCGGCTATCTACACTGTAGGCCAACTAATATTGTGGTAAAGTATAGCACAGAAGGGGAGGCGATTCTCTACTAGGTACCAAAGGGGGGGGGGGCAATTGTTGAAAAGATCCCTTTTCTTAAATAGTTTCAGTGCATTTCACCGATTTTGAGCATCGATTTCTAAAATTCTCACCATTTAACTTTTTTTGTTAATAATAACGTTTTGTAAGAAATGCGCCGAAAAGCGCCGGAATGTAATGAAATTGTTTAAAAAATTCGACAAACATTTCAGAGCATTTATTGCATCTCGGTTTTAAACACAGAATCAATTCAAATGGGAAGATTTTCAGACGTCAACTTGAGAACGTTTCGAAAGAAATGAGCTTAACGTTTTGAAAACTCACTAGATATCAGCGCATTTCAGCGCATTATTATGAAAGGCTTGTTTGCTGAATTTTTCATAACTCTTCGCATTTTCTAAACAGCGCCAAATTTAAATTATATTTATAAGGTAACCATTGGGGCTATTTTTCCATCATAAAAATATTCCGAATCTTTTTCTTCATTTTGCCGACAACGATATCCTTACAATGGTAAAGTTTTGGTTAAGTTTACTTGTGAGTATCATATTGTGTTAGAATATACTTTGGCGATCAATGTTCGTGCGGTGGTATTATCAAGTGATTGAATTGATGTACTAAAGTGATTAAAATGGCGAAGTACCCCAATAAGTCAGTTATATGGTCTATGCAATTTTCATACAATATCCCGGGATCGTATCACATTTACAGAAAAAAAATCTTCATGAGTTTACAAGAGAAAATTGCTGTCCGAGTACGATGTTCGAATTGCTGTCGAAATTACACCTTTATTCCACCGTTAATTCTTTTTTACACTTTTAAATTACACTTTTTCCACCCTTATTAAGGGTAGCACTAACGGTGTAAAAATATTTTTTTACACTCTTCACACTCTTTTCCTCGTTATTTTTCGGTAAAATCCTCGGCCCGGGAAGGCAAAAATCCTATCATGCACGAATCAAACTGTTTAAATTTTTTATTGTGCAAGATCAGGTGTAAAACGTCTTAATCAGGAAGTTTGTTATCTACCGATTGTTTTTCAAAAACTTCTGAGATCATACTTTTGATCTTAAGCTGGTCAGATATTGCAGGGAGCAAATTTTCGAGCCAGAGGAGAAATCTAATGTAACCCCCCTTCTCGGTTTCATCTTTCAATAGCTTTTTTGCGAATATTCTCCAGGATTATAGTGATTGAAATGAAATATGCTTGTCTCACAAAAATGAGAATAAAAATATCGGACCAAAAATAAATGAAAGAACACTATCATTTCGAAAAATGGCAAAAAATATAACCGATGAAAGCCTCATTGAAGGCATTTAAGAAAAGTCATATCAGGCTGTAATTATGTGAATATTTTTCTCGGTCCCTATTCACAGCTTAAAAAGTGACTAAAAATTTTTGATGTTCCCAAAATTAAAAGTTAAGCGAGAAAGCGATACCATTTTTTGCACATGAAGTTAACTAATGTAATTTTAGGCTTCCTAAAACAAAAAGAACGCATAAAAATAATATAAAAATTTTCATATCCGACTCCAAAAAAATTACCGAATTGTCACAATAAGGCATACTGCACACACATCGTAATTACAGACGAGCAAGCTGAGGTGCCAGATCCCAGCAACGTCAGTGCAGACAATTTCCAGATTTTTAAAATCAAACACTTCCAGACCAAACTAACGTTTGATCAGATCTTCGTGATTACCAAGAAATGGTGTGCTTTTGTGATCGCATACGAGTATGATTAGAAGATGCCAGACCCTACCGGTCTGTGGCTAGACCATCATGCGACCCGATCGATAGATGCAACTTTAGTTCGACCAACGCTTCCTCTGATCAGAACATCCGAACATTCAACAGGCTCTGCCAAAATGATAAGACCACTCTCTAATCTAATTTCAAGTTGCACACATACGATCGAATCATGTCCTTTTTCAACAGTTTACCACTCCAACCTTTTTAGCGCTCACGGACGCCAAGTTATAATAACGTAGAGGTGTGTGTGTGTGTGTGTGTGTGTGTGTGTGTGTGTGTGTGTGTGTGCATGTGTGTGTGTGTGTGTGTGTGTGTGTGTGTGTGCATGTGTGTGTGTGTCTGCGTGTGTGTGCGTATGTGTGTGTGTCTGCGTGTGTGTGTATGCGTGTGTGTGTGTGTGTGTGTGTGTGTGTGTGTGTGTGTGTGCGTGTGTGTGTGTGTGTGTGTGTGTGTGTGTGTGTGTGTGTGTGCGTGTGTGTGTGTGTGTGTGTGCGTGTGTGTGTGTGTGTGTGTGTGTGTGTGTGTGTGTGTGTCTGTGTGTCTGTGTGTCTGCGTGTGTGTGTGTGTGTGTGTCTGTGTGTGTGTGTATGCGTGTGTGTGTGTGTGTGTGTGTGTGTGTGTGTGTGTGTGTGTGTGTGTGTGTGTGTGTGTGTGCGTGTGTGTGTGTGGGAGAGAGAGAGTGTTTGTGTGTGAGTGCGTGTCATGTGTGTGTGTGTGGTTTGTGTGTGAAACGATAGCAATTTTAGCGCGTGAAGGCAATTAATGTAAAAACAAGAAATAGATTATTTAAGAATTAAAAAAAAAATCAGGTATTTTCATGGCAGAAACAGACCCATGAAAAGATTTTACAGAGACGCATGTTTTTGGTCAAATTAAAGTCGAGATCCCTTTTTGGGTTTAGCTTGGTTCAGTATCAAAATTTTGTCACGCTATTTTCCAGCTGCAAAATTTTGGTTGGACCTAAAGTCAAGATGACAAGAAAGTCGAGTTAACGTTTTTCAACGCATTATTATTATCTAAAAACTTTTTTAAGCTAAAGTAAACAAAAATATAGCGCAATTCAATGCATTTCTTACACAATTTAAGAACACTTCAGCGTAAGGTTTTCAGCGATACCTAATTTTTCATACACAGTTTGGGTCGAGAATGGTCCTTTCTTCAGTCGGGGCCTAAATGTGGGAACGCCTACAGCTCTAAGAACAATTTCTCATTACCATAACGGTATAAGGACAAACTTTGAACATCAATTTTTTCAGAGACCTTTAAAATTTATCCGCTATTTAATAAAAATAACTTCAACGGAAAAATTAATTCATTACATATAATTACTACGATTCAATTTAAACAATGGCATATAATCCGAGGTGGCCTTAAAAATGAATTCAGTTTTATCACAGCCCACAAAAATGGGAAAGTATGTAAATCAAAGCTGAAAAACATTTTTCGATGTGGGGATACTAGCTAAACCTAACAGTCCCTCTAAATAAATTTTCATGCTGCACATTCAATTTAAAGTTAAAAACTTGTGGGTGTTTTCCATTAGTTTTACCTCCTTAATATTTTGGAAAATTAAAAAGTTTTACAAACAGGTCTGAAAAAATTTCAGCCGTTGTCAAGTTGCAAATGTTTTACAGAAAGTATAAAATTTGCAGTATGCTTTAACAGTATAGCACATGATCAAACTCTCGTAAAATCCTTGTCAGTTTTTATTACCGAGTTGAAAAATTTCCGCGCAAAACCTTACGAAATAAAAACTTTACGCTGAAATGCTCTTAAACTGTGTTAGAAATGCACTGAATTGCGCTATATTTTCGTTTACGGCAGCTCAAAATAGTTTTTAAATAATAATGCGTTGATATACGCTTAAACTGTGTAAGAAAAGCGATGAATTTTCAGGGCATTTATTACTTACTATTTATTACTTAAGTAATAAATAGTAAGTAATAAATGCCCTGAAAATTACTATTTACATCAAAATTACTAGAAATTAAGCGCGTTTCAGTACATTTCTTATTTTTGGGAAATTTCTGGGCGCGGGAGACTGAAAAATGAGCCAAATTTTACTTACGATTCCAGACCCGTAGTCGGTCGGGTTCCGCGGTGTGAATTTTGTATTAGGTTCTTGCCAATCCAACGTCTCGTGAAATGACCATAAAAAGTGATAAAGTTGTCTCGCATCACCTTCGCTGTTTGATTTGTTGCGTTGTTGGATAAATTTTTCAGAATTTGTATTACTCTCATGAATTCTGAGTGGCTAGTTCCTACCAAACACACGGGGAGTTTTAGATTTTATTAGGATGCACACTAAACCAGATACAGGCTGTTCATATTGTTGTTGATCAACTTTCCGTACCTCTTCCACACTAAGAAAACACCACACACAACAATACCAATACATGAAACCACACACGCTACACACACATACTCACACACATACACACATACATGCTCACAAGAAGTTGACATAAATATAAAATTTCAGAAACAAAAACTGTCATAATATTAATCACAAAAAAAAAACAAAATAATAATGAAATTTAAAAATAAAAAATAATATAACTTATATAGAAATATTTTGCGGACAAATTTTAGAAAAAAAACACGAAATAAATTAATTCCAAAATCTTGAGAACAATAAATCATTTAGTGAAAGCGATAGTAAAAATAACAATAGCAAAATATGTATTGAAGATAGTTATAATAATGACCAAAACAACAATAAATACTAAAAACAAAAAAAAATCTAATAAGAATAATTATCAAATAGTACCATACAAAAGAAAAAAAATTTCATAATATTAGGAATAGTAATAATTACAATAATAAGAAAAAAAATGATAATAATTTTAATAATATTAACAATAAAAACAATAATAAAAATAGTAATAAATAACAATACAAATAATGATAATAATAGAAATAATAATATTGATAATAATAATAATAATAATAATAATAATAATAATAATAATAATAATAATAATACTAATAATAATAATACAAATCACTATTATTATTAATATTATTATTAATATTTTTATTATTATTATTATTATTTTTATTATTATTATTATTATTATTATTATTCTTATTATTATTATTATTATTATTATTATTATTATTATTATTATTATTATTATTATTATTATTATTATTATTATTATTATTATTATTATTATTATTATTATTATTATTATTATTATTATTATTATTATTGAGGTTGCATCATACAATGATAAATGTATGATGCGCCTTGGCCGGATTTGAAATATCATTGTATGATACGCCCTCAGTCAAGGCTGAGCCAACTACTTTTTTGAATGAAATTTTGAACATAATTTAAGATTTGAGGTCCCATTTGTTCGACAGAAGATAAAATTGAGCCCCATCGGAGCTCAAACATTTTTAAGAATTATCATTACTAAAAAAAATTATCCAGGCCGCATCATACAAAAAAAATTGTCTGCTGCGATATTTTGTAAAAATTTGCGCATTATTCCCAGAAAAACAGCAACGAGTTGTCTACTGGGCTTTAGGGTTTCGTTGCTCGCAACAGCATGTTTTTACGGTCGTAACGATGTTATTATCAGAGTTATTTTTGTTGAAAACATTACTTTCACTTAGTTTTAAATGTGCTGTTCTGTTTGGAGCAAATATCTATTATTCAGGCAACTTGCTTTTAGAGATATTTCTGCACCATATATTGCAATGCAGACCTTCAGATGCATTCTATTTCAGTTCAAAATCTATGATTTTGATTCAAAATTTAGTACCATAGTTGATAGTTTACTGGAAGAATTGTGTTTACTTGATGAACTAAATAGCCCAATTACCGTTGCTACGCTCAGTTCACTCACAGAACTCAAAGAGAGAAATTGAAGCATAATTTGCGATGTTTTGATAGAGCGGACAAAAATGACGTAGAAAAATCTCTATGCAGATCAAGATAATTTTTTCGTAAAATTGGTTTTGATGACAAATTTACGGATTGTTTGCCAGAGATTCAATTTCAAAAGTCAATTTTGTTTTGTTCTATAGGGGAGCGAGGTTGACGAGAAGCGAATACTTCAAAAAACTTATCGAAATCGAAATCGTAAATGAATACGTTATTACTGATAAAATAGGTGCCAGGGATAATGCTTTGACAACGGCGGGTATCGCTCGATATGCCAACGCTGAGTGTAGAAGACCAAAATTAAAGCTTAATTAA
>NC_134479.1:35030799-35105799 GCF_964194025.1 Convolutriloba macropyga | reverse complement strand
GTTATCGAGGCTAAAATTTTTGTGAACATTTCATTAAATTCCGTTGTTTCAGATCACATTTTCCGGATTTTTACTAAAAGTTTTTTTTGCCATTTTGCTAAAAATGAGTAAAAATTGTTAAAAAAGTTGTTTATAAAAAAAACTGGTTTGAGTTTTCAAGTCGAAAGAGTTTTTCTGAACCATCTGATCAAACTTTTGGACAAAAATTTAGGCTAAAATTTTTAAAATTCAGCGTTCTTTTCAACAAAAATTGCACCAATTTTGCAGCTCTAGCTCACTTCGTTTTGTATTGACGTAAGTATAGTCATTAAAACTGCTCTCGCAATCTATGGAAACTCCAAAGAGAATTATGTAAGATTCCGCTTCCTCGGAGGGTTTTCTAGAACTAAAAGTTTTGCGGTTTCTGATTTAAAACAATGTATAACAAAAATGCGACAATTTTATTTCACGTTTATTGGTAATTTATTTTATTTGACAATTATTCACATCTATAATACTAGGACAATCAACGTGTTTGGACAACTAGGGTCACCATTTGCATGGCTGGTTTTTGGGCTCATGGAGGATTCTTACGAACTAAATTTTATTCGGACTGCTTTCGGGTGCTGTCTTTTGTGAAAAAATTTTGATTTTTTTGTCCTTTTATGTTAACTGCAGACCCGATTTTTTTCAAATGATTTTCTTGCCCGTTAGCCAACTCAAATAGCACAATTACCAGTTCAGTTAAAATCTCATGGTTTCTTTGGTTTTAACACATTTTCTGCGTGAAATTGTTGGTGAAATTGTCAGAGTTCCGTCTGTATTAATGAGTATTTAAAAGTCTTACGACTTAGTCTTTTTCATTATAGGCCCATTGGCGTTAAAAATCTCATAAAAAGCAAAAAATATATCTAATATGTTTCAGTTATTATCTTAAGGCTGCTCTAATTATAAAAAAAACTATTGAAAAAAAATTCTCGTTAAAATCATTCTCCTTCATAACTATTTTATGTTAATAAACCTATAGCCCAGTGACAGCGGAGACAAATATTATTGCGTTCTCATGGCCTACAATTTTGTCATCATAGCGGCCTTGTGTTTTATGGAACGGTTTTTTGGCCTTGATACTACAAGTTTCGCTAAGTTTTTTCTTTAATTTTTAGATTTTTGCATAGTTTTGCGATTAATTATTTTTGTAGTGTCAAATTAATCAAATTATTAACAAGTCTTATCATTATTTATTTTCTAGGAAGTCTCAATAGGAAATTTCGAATATTTTTGTATCTACTCATCACGGATTGCATTTTCTCACACCGATTCAACACAGTTTTCTCTCAAAATTTACTGGATTCTTTTGTTGGTATTTTTCATTCTTTTTGTGGACGTATGGCATATTCTCTCTTATGTCAGATCAAAATAGCTTCCTTGGGTGGTAAAAATGGAACTATTTAAATATTTCAGTGCAATGCTAATGCTTTTCATGACCTAAATTAGTTGTTTTCTAACAATTTAAACAAATGTAACCAAAATTACCGTTCTTCTTATTTCTTGTTTACCTGATAACTATTCTTTTTAGCGAGTTAAACAGGTTCGACTCTAAACAAATATAGTTCTTTATCGGAACCATTAATTAAGTTTTTCAATTTTGTCTGCATTTGCCATGCCTTTTATAGACTACAGATGTATTTTGAAAACCGGCAGAGGTCTCTCAGAAAATTTCGGGGGTTTAAGGGAGAATTTTTGACGATTTAGGGTGATAGCTGACGATTTTCATGCTTATAAAATTACTTGTTTTCAAAAAATTAACTCTAGTTTGTAACTTTGACCATTTTGCTCTTTTTGTCGAAGTGTTAAGTAGTCTCATCAACGGCATGTGATATGACAAATTGTTGGTGTTTGAAAAGCGTAATTGAAAATATCCATTTTTTCAGTGAATGGATTGAGCTCTAAACGACTCCGAAACTGTTTTCTCAGAAAATTTAATTATTTTCTTATTTTTTTATGTATTCGTTGCTTTTTGTCGTACGACGTTATATGGTTAAGTACACACCTCAATGGTTTCATGCGTTATGGATGTTTAAGTGACAATATTAGACGATTTATTTTGATAGTTGATTGTATTCATGAATTCAAAATTATGTGTTTTCAAAAAGATAACTACTTTTTGGAATTTTGACCCTTTTAGTTATTTTTATCTAGTTTTAAAGTTGTCCACCATTGAAACTGCATATCACATTGCTAGCGTTGAAGAGGCAAATTAAACATATCTAAACTTTTCGCTGAAAAGAATATGCTCTACCCGGCTCCGAAACCTTTTAATCGAAGAATTTAAATTTTTTTTTTGCTTTTTGTCGGTTTTTGAACTCGATGATTGTTTTATTATAAAAACAGAACTCAATGGCTTCTTATCATGGTTTAAAAGAAGCATTGCAATATTCTGAGTTAATAGTTAAAGATCTAAGGGTTTTTCTAACTTTGAAACCATTTCTTTTTAAAAAAAATTAAAGCTTAATTTTTGACTTCGTCATTTTCTTTAACTTGGTCATCTTCTAATTGTTACCTAGAGTTATTTAAATCCAAATTCTATTTTTTGTTCAAAAAATACAAATTTATTTGTAAGTTTTATAAGATGCTTTTTGGACTTTGTTATTAGGTATATTTAATTTTAAAAAAATTGAATTGTGGCAGTACTTAATACTTGTTGCTTATATTTGATTGTGCTATTTGTCTTGTCTCGTAGTCCTCTTAATAAAAGGTCCGTTAGGCTCTCTAATAGCTACACTAATGTAATTGCTTATTGGTTTAAGTTTAAAGCAATGATTTGTTCGTACACCAGTGATTACATTTGGAACATTTTGTGAATTTTTGAGTTTTGTTCATCTGTTCCCCATTTGGTAGACAATTAAAAAAAAATTGGATGAGCGGGGTCGGAGCTTTATGTACAAACGCACATCATCGAGCCTCCTTGTTGGCCTATGAAGCCTTTGTCTTAAAAAATTGATGTAACGAACTGCAAATCATTATTTTTTATCACTGTTTTTACCAGTACAAGATAATTATAGCGAAAACCGCTGCTGCAATTGGAATTTTCACTTCTTTAAAATTCTTGTTCTAACAAAGTAATCTCTCAATGTAATTTCCAGGGAAATAAATACAGCAATGAAAAAACAAAACTTTTGGTCACATTGTTTTTCGATTGGTTTTAGTATCCCTACCATTAGTACACTAAATTTCAAACATCATTGTTTTCAGAAATTGCTCAAAAATCAGAAACGTCAACGGCAACCCCTTTTCTGTTTCTTGAAAAACATATACAAGTCATAAGTGGAGTCACTGAAAGCCTGCAAGCAATAAACTTGACAATGAAAAAAGTCAGAAAAGCGCAAAAAGGGTTTAAACAAAAAATCAATACTTTCTGGATGGTGAAAAATACCTCAAGACAGTAAATGGTTCATTGAACCTTGGAGTCTTTATCCAGGATATTTACCTAAATTACTTGTGCATTTGTTGGGGACAAAGGAAAATTTATGGTTCTTTCCCTGAGGGTGTCAGAAAAAGAACAGATTCGTCCCTTTTTATTGTTTTAAAACAAGTAAAACACAATAACCAAAATTATTAATTCAACTTGCAGTTATTTAATTTAGAGGTTTACGCTCATGTTTTTAGACTAATTTTAACTCGGGCGAAATAAAAAATTTGGCAAACTTACCGAAAACACTTTAATAATACATGCTTGTATAAAATGACGTATGTAAATCCGTTCGTACCATATCGCGTTTCTAAAACTTGCTTATTTTAATTAAACTCCGTAAAGGTTTTTAGGACTACTATTCAAGTGTGATGAATTTGAAAAGTGTATAAAAACTTTTTTAATAAATTTTAATAAAACGCAATTCTTTTAGCACAGATTAGCTGCTAGGAAGTTTAAAGCAATTTTTTGTTTGTACACCAGTAATTTTTTTTTGGAAAACTATGTGAATTTTTGAGTTTTGTTCACCTGTTCCCCATTTGGTAGACAATTAAAATAAAAGTTGGGATGAGCGGTTTTGGTGCTTTATGTACAAACGCACATCGCCGAGCCTCCTTGTTGGCCTATGAAGCCTTTGTCTTAAAAAATTGATGTAACGAACGGCAAATTATAATTTTTTTACCACTGTTGTCATTCTATACCAGTACTAGAAAAACCGCTGCTGCAATTGGAAATTTCACTTCTTAAAAGATCTTGTTCTAAAATTCTAATTTCTCAATGTATTTTCCAGGGAAATAATTACAGCAATAAAAAAAAACTTTTGTTCACATTATTTTTTCGATTGGTTTTAGTATCTCTACTATTAGTATACTCAATTTCAAACATCATTGTTTTCAGAAATTGCTCAAAAATCAGAAACGTCAACGGCAACCCCTTTTCTGTTTCTTGAAAATCATATACAAGTCATAAGTGGAGTCACTGAAAGCTTGCAAGCCATAAACTTGACAATGAAAAAGTCAGAAACGCGCAAAAATGGTTAAAAACAAAAAATCAAAATTTTCTGGATGGTGAAAAATACCTCAAGACAGTCAATGGTTCATTGAATCTCGGAGTCTTTATCCAAGATATTTACCTAAATTATTGGTGCTTTTTTTGGCGACGAAGGCAAATTTATGGTTCTTTCCTTGGGGGGGGGGGGGTGTCAGAAGTCAGAAAAAGAATAGATTTGCTCCTTTTTATTCTTTTAAAGCAAGTAAAACAGAGAAACCAAAATTAATAATTCAATTTGAAACAAAAATATTGTAGTCAATTAATTTAAAAGTTTACGCTCATGTTCTTAAACTTATATTAACTCGAGTTTAACTCAGGTTTAACTAAAAAATGTTGCACCGTTACTGAAAACACTCTATTAATACATGCTTGTATAAAATGACGTATATAAATACGTTCGTACCATTTCGCGTTCCAAAAATTTGTTTATTTAATATAAATTCCTTTAATGTCTTCAAGACTACTATTCAAGTATGATGAACTTGAGAAGTGTATAAAAAATTTAATTATTTAATTTTATCAAAACGCAATTCTTTTAGCACAGATTAGCTGCTAGGAAATTTAAGGTAATTTTTTGTTCGTACAACGGAAATTTCTTTTGGAAGATCATGTGAATTTTTGAGTTTTGTTCACCTGTTCCCCATTTGGTAGACAATTAAAATAAAAGTTGGGATGAAGGGTGTTGGTGCTTTATGTACAAACGCACATCGCCGAGCCTCCTTGTTGGCCTATGAAGCCTTTGTCTTAAAAAAATGTTGTAACGAACTGCAAATTATATATTTTTTACCACTGTTGTCATTCTATACCAGTACAAGAAAAACCGCTGCTGCAATTGAAAATTTCACTTCTTTAAAATTCTTGTTCCAACAAAGTAATCTCTCAATGTAATTTCCAGGGAAATAATTACAGCAAAAAAAAACTTTTGTTCACATTTTTTTTCGATTGGTTTTAGTATCCATACCAATAGTACACTCAATTTCAAACATCGTTGTTTTCAGAAATTGCTCAAAAATCAGAAACGTCAACGGCAACCCCTTTTCTGTTTCTTGAAAAACATATACAAGTCATAAGTGGAGTCACTGAAAGCCTGCAAGCAATAAACTTGACAATGAAAAAAGTCAGAAAAGCGCAAAAAGGGTTTAAACAAAAAATCAATATTTTCTGGATGGTGAAAAATACCTCAAGACAGTCAATTGTTTATTGAATCTTGGAGTCCTCATCCAAGATATTTACTTAAATTACTTGTGCATTTTTCGGCGACAAAGGAAATTTTTGGTTCCTTCCCTGGGGAGTGGGGTCAGAAAAAGAATAGATTTGCTCATTTTTGCTCTTTCAAAACAAGTAAAACACAGTAACCAAACTTAATAACTCAACTTGAAACAAAAATATTGTAGTTATTTAATTTAAATATTAAAATATTTAAATTAAAGTTTTAAAAAAAATGTAGTTATTTAATATAAAACTTTGTAGTTATTTAATTAATGCTTGTATAAAAAGACATATATAAATCCGTTCGTACCATTTCGCGTTCCAAAAAAAGTGCTTATTTTAAATAAATTCCTTAAATGTCTTTAAGACTACTGTTCAAGTGTTCTGAATTTGAGAACTGTTTAAAAAATTTTTTTAATGAATTTTATCAAAACGCAATTCTTTTAGCACAGATTAGCTGCTAGGAATTTTAAGGTAATTTTTTGTTCGTACAACGGAAATTTCTTTTGGAAGATCATGTGAATTTTTGAGTTTTGCTCATCTGTTCCCCATTTCGTAGACAATTGAAATAATAGTTGGGATGAGCGGGGTTGGAGCTTTATGTACAAACGCACATCACCTAGCCTCCTTGTTGGCCTATGAAGCCTTTGTCTAAAAAATTGATGTAACGAACATCAAATCATTTTTTTTTATCACTGTTTTTACCAGTACAAGATAATTATAGCGAAAACCGCTTCTGCAATTGGAAATTTCACTTTAAAATTCTTGTTCTAACAAAGTAATCTCTCAATGTAATTTCCAGGGAAATAAATACAGCAATGAAAAAACAAGACTTTTGGTCACATTATTTTTCGATTGGTTTTAGTATCCCTACTATTAGAACACTCAATTTCAAACATCATTGTTTTCAGAAATTGCTCAAAAATCAGAAACGTCAACGGCAACCCTTTTTCTGTTTCTTGAAAATCACATACAAGTCATAAGTGGAGTCACTGAAAGCTTGCAAGCCATAAACTTGACATTGAAAAAGTCAGAAACGCGCAAAAATGGTTTAAACAAAAAATCAATACCAATACTTTCTGGATGGTGAAAAATACCTCAAGACAGTCAATGGTTCGTTCATTGAATCTTGGAGTCCTTATCCAAGATATTTACTTAAATTATTTGTACTTAAATTATTTTTCGGCGACGAAGGCAAATTTATGGTTCCTTCCTTGGGGGGGGGGTCAGAAAAAGAATGGATTTGCTCCTTTTTATTCTTTTAAATCAAGTAAAACACGGTAACCAAAATTAATAATTCAACTTGAAACAAAAATATTGTAGTTTTTTATTTCAAAGGTTTACTCTCATCTAACTTTCGCTCATTTACGCTCATTTAACGCTCATCTTAGCTTTACGCTAATATTATCTCGGGTTTAACTAGGGTTTGACTAAAAAAAGTTGCACACTTCCCGAAAACACTCTAATAATAGATGCTTGTATAAAATGACGTATATAAATCCGTTCGTACCATATCGCGTTCCTAAAACTTGCTTATTTTAAATAATTTCCTTAAATGTCTTTAAGACTACTATTCAAGTATGATGAATTTGAGAAGTGTATAAAAACTTTTTTTAATGAGTTTTATTAAAACGCAATTTTTTTTGGCACAGATTAGCTGATAGGAAGTTTATCTGTACTTTCAAGCATCTAAAAGATACAAGTTATTATAACAGGACATGTCAGCAAAACAGTTTTCAATCTTTTCTCCAAAATCTTTTCCACATGTTTTCAAACGGAGTTGATCTCAGCAAACAAACTAAATCCAAAAGTAGCCTCTTTTTTTAAAAAAAATTCGTTATCAAAAAAGTGTCTCAAAACTTTTTGTTCAGCCTACTGAACTCAAAGATAATTAAAACTTGGATGCTCGTTAAGTTGCGTTCGCACATGATGTTCAGCCCGACGTCATCGACACTTTTGACTTAATTGTCAACCAAACGAAGACATAATAAAAAAGATGTTTGAAAAAACGTTTAAAAACCAAATTACTTATTGAATTACATAACGCCATGCCTCATTACAGCGCTGAGGGGATCTTTCATTGAAAAAACTACGGGAAAAAACAACCAACAAAAGAAGCAAAAACAAAAATTAAACGGCAAAAACTAAGTATCTAAATTTGAACGCACCTGGTAACAACGCTAATATGCAATTTTATAATACCTTAACTGCACATTTTTACTTTGTCCATACTATACAGCAGATGGCAATTTTCCTTAATGAGACTAGGCAACAAAGTCGACAAAAGGAAATAATAAGGTGAAATTGAAAAATCAATCAACTTTTTTAAACCAAATAATTTCTAAAGTCTTAAAAATCATTAGCTTTTAACAAAATAATTCATGATAAGTTTACTAAACATTCATTATGCAACGAATAGGACCTGTCGTTCGTTAGATTAAGTCATAGCAACGGACTACAGAAGCAAAAAAAACTCAAAAAATTAAACAAATTGCGAAAACACAAATTATTGAAGCCATTAAAATCATTAGCTTTTATCTGAATACTATGCATTCTTCGTTCCATTTTCAATCATTCTAATGCAACTAAAATTATACTGCAAGGTTAAATAAGTGCATTTGGGCCACATTTGAAAATCATTGGGATCTGTTTTTACGCGAATGTGCTAAAAAAGAAAAAGAGACACAAGTACACATCTAAAAACTTTATTTAAACGCATATTGTCCACAAACAAAACATCAGTTACGACTTGATATTACCGGTCATTTAAATTTGTGGAATACAAAAAAGTGAATTAGACCTTTCAATGGTGAGAATAAGCTACAAGTTGACGATAAAAAACAACAAAAACTGAAAAAATTAAAAAATCTTTGAAAATGTATAGTAACATAAATTTGAGACTATTTGCTATAAAATGACTGCTTTGGGTAACATCAATCCTCGAATACTCAATTACAAGCTTTTGAGATTGTTCAGCATTTTATGCCTACTTAAAGATAAAAAATAGGCAAAAACCACTAATTCAAATGAAATTGAGCGAGAAAATTGTCGAAGCAATTAAAAAACAACTTTTCGGTTAGGTCTTTTCTATCTTCCATTAAGATTTTCAGAACTTTATCTTCTTTGTTTCATTATGACTTCAAAATAGCAATACATATGAGCAAATACATTGAAACCACGAAATTTCTGAAAAACCTGTAGTATCAATGTCATTAAACTCAATTACTTTCAGAGAAAGGCAATAAAACCGCTCGATGGGAGCATAAGAATTATGCCCCGAAGGGACGACTAAAATCTTTGTCGTTGACAAGTCATCGATACGGTAAGAGATTACAATAAGTCATTGACTAAGAAAACAACAACAAATACAGGCAAAAACCAAAAATTCAGTAGAAAAGTGCGAATAGAAAGTGTCGAGGCCACTTAAACAATAAGCTTTTCTTTGAAAACTTTATCTACGATCCATTGAACATACTTTCTAAATGGAACTAATTGGAACTAACACTAATAAGATAATGTGATGGTGATGAGATTTCAGAAGAACCACAAACAAGTCCAAAAATTTTCCAAATGTCCAAAAAAATTTATGAAAACTCGCGCATCTAATTTATCAAACCACTAGTTAGACGATAAAGCCGAAAATTCTATATTTTTTTGCTGAACTAGGAAAAAAGGAGTTCCGGTAATTACTGAGGCTTTCGTACATTTCATGAAGTTAAATTTACGATTGGTTAAGGTTCAAAAAAAATTTTTCGAAAAATTATTTTTGAAGATTTAACAGCCATTAAATTCGGTAGCTTCAACAGAAGTCAACAAATACGCTCAGTCATGACTCGATAGAAAAACAAAGATGTCTGTCTTGCATGGGTAATCAATAAGATATCATAAAAAGTCTTATTACTATGAAAACAACAACAATTACAGGCAAAAACCAAAAAATCAGTAGAAAAGTGCGAGAAGAATGTGTGGAAGCCATTTAAACAATAAGCTTATCATTGAAAACATTATCTATGATCCATTGAACGTACTTTTTAAGCCAATTGAAACTAGCACGAATAAGAAAATGTCATGAGATTGCAGAAGAACCGAAAGGAAATCCAAAAACTTTCCAAGTGTCCGAAAAATTTAAGAAAACTCGAGCATCGATTTTATCAAACCAATAGTTAAAAGATAAAGCTGCAAATTAGATTATTTTTGTTGAAGTAGGAAAGAAGGAGTTCCGGTAATTACTGAGACGTTCGTATAGTTCACGAAGATAATTTCAAGACTGGTTAATGTTCAAAAACTTTTTGCAAAAAATTATTTTTGAACTCTTAACAGCCATTAAATTCAATAGCTTTCAAAAGAAGTCAACAAATACACTCAGTCATGACTCGATAGAAAGACAAAGATGTTTTTCATGCATGTGTAATCAATGAGATATCCCAATAAGTCTTATGACTATGAGAATAAAAACAAACACAGAAACCAATAATTCATTAGAAAAGTGCGAGAAGAAAATGTCGCAGCCATATAAACCATATCCTTTTATCTGAAAATTTAAAATCTTATGTATGCTCCATTTAACATCTTCTTAAAACTTTCTCAATGGTAGCTGTCAATATTAGGATAATGTGATAAGATTTCAAAAAGATTCAAAAATACAAAAAAATCCAAAAATTTTAAAATTGTTTTTGAAATCTTGTGTCATCGAAGTCATAAAACCAAAAGTTAGAAGATAAAACTGCTAAACAGATTAGTTTCTGTTGCAGTAGAAAGGGAGAGGATCCTCTCAGTACGGAGACTGACTTACAGTTTAAAAAAACTAAGTTTATGGTTGGTTTATATTTTAAAAAAATTTGTTCGAAAATATATATATATATATATATATATATAAAGTCTTAACAGTCATTTGCTGTCCAATCAAATTACTGAATAGCTTCACTAATGCCCATTACAAAACCCATCGCACTTTCAGTCAACGATTCTATGCCATAGGGCTCCAAAAATTCAGTGAAACCTCAAAAAGAGAATCAAAACTTCTTTATAAATTACAAAAGCTCTGAGTCGAAGCCATAAAAATATGTGCGATTCCTTGAAAACGTGTTTTTTGTTCATTAGGCGTCATTTTACTTTAAATGAGGTTTATCATTAACCAAACATTGATATGAAAAGTGGCCAGTCTATAGGTGACCTGAAAATATGAAGTTTTCTAAAAACAAACAGCTCTCAAATAGAATTCGATTTTTTTTTCAATAAAAAACTTCTCTATGAGACCATGACTAGTCTTTTTTATCAGCCTTTGTGTTTCAGGAATCCGAAATTGATGCTTTTTGTGGCGTGGAATGTAATTTTGAATGAAAATTTTTTAAAGAATTGATCATAATTTGAAGAAAAATTACACTAAAAGTGAACGAAATCATACCAAATATGACGTGTTCACACAAAAATTCAATCCTCGATAACTCCTGGAAAAAAACGAAATTCGAAAAAAATTCTATTTTCATATTCTAGGCTGGACGAGCTTTTTAATGATACCACTCACATTTCTCGACGATAAATATATCGATCGGCCAAAATTGACTGAACAAAAAATTGAATTTGAGTATATAGTTCCCTCCCCCACAAGTGGGGTCGGAAAAAAATAACTTCTGTAAATGAAAATTTTTATGTATGCAAAAAATTCTGTAAATCCTCATTATTATGAGAAAAACAAAATATCAAAACTGTTTGCGTTCAAAATCATCCAATTTCGTTGTAAACATTTTTGTTTTCGCCACATTCTTTATCTTCGAGCTTTTTGTTCTAATACAGAAATTACACTTCAATTTATTCCACCACAATCACTGCATGTGCCATATGAAATTTTCATCCGTTTTTCTCATTCTCTAACTGTTCTGAAGAAATCATTTAATTAAAAAGAAAAAAAAATGAGGATTAAAAACATCCTTGAAATGCATCGTGATCAATTGATTCAAACTCGGAAACAAAGTCATATAAGTTTTACTTTTAGTTATTGGTTAGAGAATTTCTCGTTGGAGTAAGTGTCAGTAAGAACATGTTAGTCTTCATTCTACGATCAAAATTTTTTGGTCCAATCTGATGAAAACACTGACCTGCTTATTGACAGAGTTGACATTGCAATGGGATAAAAAACGAAAGTAAGAAATTGATTGACAGCACTAGTTTTTGTCCTAGAATCGGATGTTCATGTGTTATTCTTTTAATAATTGATAGATAGATACAACAAATTTAACCCCTTTGTTTCAGTGTTACACGGTCTAAAACTGATACTAATGAAAACCTGTAAAAGAATTCGATTTTTTAAGTATAACATTTGAATTCGTTTCGCTCTTTCCACTTTCACGCCAATTTAGCCACGAGTTGAAAAGTTCATCACTGAAGAGGCATTGCAATAAAGTTATGAGCAGAAAATTACCCGCATTTTTTCTTCACTAGGCATTAGTTTTGCTCAGACTCGATTCTCCTATAGTTTTCTGTTTGTAGCTCCGCCATAGCCAGTCCCCAGCCCGGATGAAAAGGAGAAGGGAAACAACACCAGAAAATACAGGAATATCTCAAAACTTGGTTTTTTCAACCAGCTTGAGATAAGTTTGCGACATAATGTTATTTTATCATCATCCTAAAGTCTGCGCTCAAAAAATTAATCTCGATAATGATCAAATTTTAGCTCGTTAATGATCAAAACTTAGCTCGATAATGATCAGAATTGAGCTCGTTAATTATCAGAATTAAGCATGTTAATGATCAGACTTTAGGCGGACTTCGACTAGGAAGCTCGTTCATGTAGACATTTTTAATATTGCGCTCGTCCATGTAATCAAAAACGCTTCCCCCCGTTTTGGGTTTTTAAATGTCTGATCAAAAACGCAGACCTCCAACCTGGGAAGAGTTTACTAATTGTATTAAGAACCACAAATTCAAGTGAGTTGTCATTATCAGCTATCCTAAAAACAGAAAAGTGACAATGAAAGTTTTTTGTATGCTCCAGATTGCAATATTTAGCTCCAACTAACTATAAAACTACAACCATTGCTGATTAATTTTAAAACCGAATTACTCGTTGTTTTCGATTTGTTTTGAAAACCTAATTTGATTGTTGAAATCAGAAGAAAAAATCAATTGTTTAAATTTATCTGCGAAAATTTTAGTGTAACTAAAAAAGTAAACCAAAAATCTGTTATCAGACGCGTTACTTCAGCAGTTGCACCACCAGTGAAAAAGGTTTTATTTCCTGCTCTAATCTACCGTTGATGCGCATCTTGTTTTTTTAAAAACTTTTTTGCTCAATCTAAAAATTTGGCGAATGACCAACTCAAACAAGTTTCGGGTCTTTCCCATTATAGCCCCCCCATGAAATTATAGCCCCCCATTATGGTATAATTACCATGATTGGGGGGGGGGGCTATAGGTTATCTGACCACTAAGCTGGGGGGGCTATAATGGGAAAGAACCCAAGTTTCTATCCATCGAGATACTCCAATCTCAACCTTTGATTGAAACATCAATTATTTCCTGAAAAAATGTCCATTGTTCTTCCTCAATGTTCTTATCTCAAAGATTGCAAATCTCAGTTCTCTGTTCACTGAATTTTATGCAGACTTCAACTTTTTGTACATCTCAACAGAAATGTTTTCAGACGAGCTTACATTTTTTCAAATGCATTATTTGAATGAAAAAATGTTCATCGATAGTATTTTGCAAACTAACAAAAAATCAATATGGAATGGCCTCTTGCTAGAGCAGAGCATGGTCTTCTTCCGCATCGCTGAGTTGCAGTTGTGTTTTATTCAGAATCCTTTATGCAAAACCACGTGTGACCTAGTAAAGAAAGATTGTCTGATTGAGGATATGTAGTCAGCAAAGAAAAAGTTCTACGGCAAACAAAAAAATTGGGAGCTCGTTCAAAAAATATATGAAAAATTCTCAAACTTCTTTTTTGAATCTTGAGCTCAGTTAGGCAAGAAAAAATGAGAGCGCGTTTTTTTCAGAAAATGATTATAATTAACTGAATCGCTCACATTAGTTCGTGAGTGCAGCTGACTTTTATCTGATAGTTTGGGACATAAAATTCAGTGGAAAAAAAGATATTTGAATAACATAGAAAAGTAACAATCAACATCGTGCAACTGATACCAAACACTAGATTTCGAGATTTTAGTCCTTTTAAGATTTTTCTCCGAAGACTTCAATCATAGTTTCTTTTTTCTTAATTTAATTTTGTAAATTGGAGAAACTGATTATTGTGGAACTTCCAGAGAATTCAGCAAATCATCATTCCAAATTATTTTAAAAATTTAAATTGTTATTAAAAACTGGAGTGTTTTTTTTTTAAAAAATACTTATTGTTGTAATACAATTGCTCCTTTTTTTGATGGATCTTGGTTTCTTTTTTTCTTCTGGATACTACTGATATTTGATTAACATGAAAATTGCCTATATGTCAAGTATGAGCATAAAACTGCCATTAGAAGTCTTGTGGTTCCATAATTTTTTTACAAGCATAAAATTGTAATAAAATACTTCGAATAAATCAGTTGCAGTAGTTTCCAAAAACTTTTCTGTATATTCTTCGCTTTTACCTCTACCAAAAATTGATCAGTATCCACTGTGTTTTTGCTATTTTTAAAAATTTGACAAACTTGAGAGATTTAACAGACTCAGTACCACTATAACATGTATCAGTATTTTGTGTCCAATGTTTTTTTGTCGGGTTTTGAATATTTGTCAACTATGATTAATAAATCTTGAATGTGAAGAGGACTTGCTGTGAAGAAGTCCTGGCTGGGGGAAGAAAAAGAACAGTTATTGGCAGATCAGGCTACTTTGCCTGACGTTTTTTTGAACGTTTACTTAATGTTTAAATCACCCAACGTCTTCCTGTTTATAATTCAAGACAGACGAATGGGAATTTGATGCTGCTTCTTAATTTTTAATTGACTTCGTTTCTTGGGTTGCGTTGAAAAGTGAAAAATTTGACAAGACGAGGAGTTCAATACCTGAGAACGCATAATTGTGCAAAAACTCACGTCACTGAGTCGGCTCAAATCCGAACATGTACGTTTTTAGCTCACTCAAAGATAATAATGAATACGTTTTCTAACACTTCTTTACGACAATATTGATAGATAAAAAAAAATTTGAAAAACTTAGCTATTTTCCAGTATACCCTCAGCTTATGGACATATGACATATAGACCCCCCTTCCCTCCCCTCCCCCGCCCCTATTAAGGTAAGTGTGAAATGATGTGGAAAAAAAGGGGATTTGAGGCTATAATTTCCGCCATCATGGAACACATGCCAAAACACAGTAATTCATTTTACGGGTAGCAAATAATATGAATTTTGGGGCGACTAAACTTTGGGGGCATCCGGAAATGCCACCTGACGATTGAAGTTTGAGGGTTCTATATATTTTGCTCCTCAACCTAAGCTGGAGTTCACAAAAAGAATAACCTTTAAAAACTTTGGTTATTTCCCATTATAGCCTCCTATTATGGTATATCTAAGGTACTTTGAGGGAAGGGGATACATTACATGACCACTAATTTTTCATTGGGGGTCACAGTAAATAACTTGGGGCAGTAACTATCAACTAATAGGAACTAACGTGGATCGAAGCTTGCGAGGCGACACAATAGCCCGATTCATGTCATAAACTGAGAAATTATTCTGAGCTTTAACCGGTAAAACCCTCAACCAAGAATATAAAGCAATATCACTGATAGCTAAAGTTAGTGAGCCATCTAAAGTTGTATTTGCAAGAAATCGAATTGAAAACTGAAGATCAGAAATCATAGTTATTGACACGGCAATCAAAACACAGAAAATCAATGAAAACATAAGATAACGAGCTTTTTTCATGACTTTACTGACCAACGGAGCACCTGTTAAGTTTTAAAGTTAGTTTTCTCAGCTCAATTGAATCTCAATTCGGCAGAAGAGTTTATACAAATTTTTGGAGAGAAATAGAAAATAATCAAGTTCTGTAACGATAGATAAATTGCGTACAGGTGAAGATAGAGCGAAAAATTTGAAGTAAGAATTGCATTAGCTTTGAAGCAATTCAAATCAGAGCACTTTCAAATTCCATGGCTCCTCAAATTTTAATTGCGTCTGAAAGGAAAAAGAATATAATTTGAAATAGTATCTAAATCCACCAAAAAATTATTAAACTTTGCAAACAATAAATTATGAAACGTTTTCGGGCAACTTTTCCCCAAATTTCAGAAAAAGTACAAAAAGATATCCGTTTTTTAATGAATGCTTTTTTGGTGATTCGTTATTTTGTTGTTTATGTTTGAACGAAAAGAAAACAGGAAAGAAGTGAATACATTAGTGGGGGCTGTTATCAGAGGAAACGTATGTGTTTTAGTCTTCGAAAGTGGTTTTTTTCCCAGCTAAAACCTTTTCCTCAGCCCGTGGGTTTCCTATCAGCAACATTTTTCAGTATTTTCTCCTTCTTGAAAGGAAAAGCAATTAAATTTTTTAAAGGAAAGGTATAGCCGACCACATAGTACCTGCCGATATTTTTCAAACTTAAGCTTTTCATAACGAAATATGGCGATTACTGTTCGAATATGTTTGCCATTTTATTTACGTTAGATCTATTGTACAGATTTCTCGTAAATGTGAAATGATTTTCATTTTACAGGAAGTGAAAATGGTTCAGCAGGGGGCTGAACAAATTGTTGCGAACTGAGATTGAAAATTAAAATTATGACCAGGCCGAGATATTCTGATGTTCAAAGTTCATAATTATACTTTAGCACATGAGCAGAAAAAAGTGGCCGTGAACATGAATGATGCCTCGAATGAACTTAGTTCGAATTTAGGCGACTAATAATAGAAATAATATATGGAAGAAATGAAAATTCGGCCATCATTAGCAAGTGGCAGGAATTTTGGATAAATTTGGAAGTGAAGTCGTGAACATCTCGTTTGTTATATTTTGCCCCAAAAAAACTAGGCAAAAATTAAGCTGCAAGTCTATTGTGAAATGTACGTCTCTGGTTGAGACGCGTAAATTTCATTGACTCTTAAACTGAAATGTATTGAAATTTGCACTGATGGAATAAATTTTCCGTAAATGTGCTATTATAGTTACAAATTTATTTAAACTAAGCATTATCAATTTATTAAATATTTAACCGTTAGGTTATTTTGCCTGAATTTACATACTTGCGGTTGAAAAAAATGATAACAAAACCATATCTGTGATTTCAACAAGACAACGCATAAGAGTCTGCCCGTTGTACGAGTGCAATAAACGTCTGATGTTTCTCACCGAAAAGTAGTGATTGCTCAGAAAATAATTTTTTTAAATTTTAAAAATGATTTTGATGTAATTGTTTCCGAGCGGATAGAGCACGTTTATTTATAATTTATCACACTCAACAGAAAACTTCAAAACCACCTATCTCTCATAATTTTCATATTCAAACCTTAAAAGTCTATACTTTCCACTCTTTTGAAAAAATGAATTTGATGAAACTTCATCAAGAAACTTCATCAGGTAACTTCATCAAGAATACCCTACTATAGACGTCGACCTATGAAAGGACCATGAAAGACCAAAAATTGGTATGATTAAACCATGCTGGACCCAAAAGAGCTATGAAAAGAACTTTGCTCGACTTTATTATTCACCTGGACTTATTCTCGACCCAAACCTTGTCACTGTGGACATGCTTGATCCAAAAAGTTAAGCTGGAGTTTTGCTCGACCAAACTCGGGTTCTGGACTTCTCCTCGATCGAAACTTTTGAGGAGTCAAATCATAAGTCTAGAAGAAATCTTTTCGTGGGTCTTTTTTCACCATGTTTAATACATTGTCAAATCATGGGTCAAACAAAAGTCTTTTCATGAGTCTGCATTTTTGCATCAAACATTTTACGTGCATTGTTATTGCTCACTTTTGCTTATAATGTGGTAAGCAGGTCTGCTCCACCACCTTTTGCGATTCTGAGGAACCATCAATCTGTCAAAAAAATGCAGTTTATTATTAAGAACTGATAGTTCATAACTTTAGAAAGGAAAACCAACGAATAACTCCACACTTTTATCATGGCTGCAGTGGTGCAATGCTGTTTAGTCTTGATCCGCTGCTGCTTCAGTATATGTAGCAGCCAATTAAAAATACAAATTTTTTCCAAATTCGCAAAAAAAACAGACTTTTGAAATGACTTTTTTTCTATCCATATAAAGATCCGCTCGGCCCAAAAACCCAGCAAAATTAACATGAAAAGACTTTTGCTGGACTTGAACTAAGAACCTCGATTCTGTTGTTTTGGTCAATATTGACCCCCTCCCCACTAGACTGTTAGGGTCTTATCTTAAGTCTAGTTCTGCACTAGGGTATTGCTAAGACACTGGTTGTTAATTATCTCAAACACATAAAAAGGCTAAACTTGAGAAATCTTGAAATGGAAAAAAAATTGAATCAATTCTTTTGAAAAAGTGTTTAAGGTTTTCTTCAAATGCAATATTTAACCTCAAAAGTACATCTACACACACCATAAAAAACCCTTTAGGGCCCTTATAGGACCCCATTATATGTCAAACCTAACAGTCTCCAAATAAGAAGCTATATTATCAGTTACAAACTTAAACTGAGACGAATTTCATTCAGCTCACATTTCTATTCTGCTATTGTAAAAAAACGCTCATTGAAACCACGCATATCTCATTTATGAGCCATAGTTTCATTTTTGAATAGCCTAAACAACAACAACTAAAATAATATTTACAACCTCGATTCTGTTGTTTTGGTCAATGTTGACCCCCCTCCCCACTAGACTCTTAGGGTCTTATCTTGAGTCTAGTTCTGCACTAGGGCATTGCTAGGACACTGGTTGTTAATTATCTCAAAAACATAAAGGGGCTAAATTTGAGAAAATTTGAAATGGGAAAAAATTTGAATCGATTCTTTTGAAAATTTGTTTAAGGGTTTTTCAAATACAATATTTAACCTCAAAAGTACATCTACACCCACCATAAAACACCTTATAGGACCCTTATAGGACCCCATTATATATCAAACCTTACAGTCTCCAAATAAAAAGCTATTTTATCAGTTACAAACTTAAGCTGAGACGAATTTCTTTCAGCTCACATTTGCGTTCTGCTATTGTAAAAAAATGCTCATTGAAACCACGCATATCTCATTTATGAGCCATAGCTTCATTTTTGAATAACCTAAACAACAACAACTAAAATAATATTTACAACCTCGATTCTGTTGTTTTGGTCAATGTTGACCCCCCTCCCCACTAGACTGTTAGGGTCTTATCTTGAGTCTAGTTCTGCACTAGGGCATTGCTAGGACAATGGTTGTTAATTATCTCAAAAACATAAAGGGGCTAAATTTGAGAAAATTTGAAATGGGAAAAAATTTGAATCGTTTCTATTGAAAATTTGTTTAAGGTTTTTCAAATACAATATTTAACCTCAAAAGTACATCTACACCCACCATAAAACACCTTATAGGACCCTTATAAGACCCCATTATATATCAAACCTAACAGTCTCCAAATAAAAAGCTATATTATCAGTTACAAACTTAAGCTGAGACGAATTTCGTTCAGCTCACATTTGCGTTCTGCTATTGTAAAAAATATGCTCATTGAAACCACGCATATCTCATTTATGAGCCATAGTTTCATTTTTGAATAGCCTAAACAACAACAACTAAAAGAATATTAACAAGAACTGATCAAATAGTGTTGTAACTTGTCAAACTTTTTTGTAAAACTTTTTATGTTGCAACTTCACACAGAATTTTAATAACAAAGTTTCTGGATACATAATTTAAGTTCGTCTCAGAAAAATTTCTAAAAACCGTTCCCGTCAAAATGAATTAAAATATTTTCATCAAATGAACTTTGTGCGTTTACAGCTTAACAACACTCCTAATCAACAACTGGAAATTAAAACTTTCCGAATAGTTACTGAAACCCATGCAATCCAAAAGAAGAAAGGTTGTACTTATATCTCTTCTATTTTGCAACTTTCTTTTTACTTAGGGCAGTTTTTTGCGTTGAGGTTCAAAAGAATACTGAACGACATGTTTTGTGCCGCTCTATCTTACAAATAAAAGCATTTATCACAAAATTGGTAAATCAGTCAAACTTTGATTTAAAACCCGGAGGTTGAATTCAAGAGTTTGTCAAGTTTTTTCTAAAGTTGTTCCTTTTATTTCAAGCTGGAACTTCATATTTTTTTTTCAAATACATTGCTCTTCAGTAAAATCAGCCAACTTGATCCAAATTCTAGAAATTTGTCTTTTCATGAAAATTTGGCATCAAATATTTGTGTCTTTGCCATTAGACTTTTTCTTGCTGAGCTGACATTTTTTTCTCGCTGAGTTAAAAACTTGAAAATCACTTCTATACTCTTACGTAAATGATCTGGATTTATTGAATTCTACTAGAAGCAGTTGTGATTTTGAGCTGTTTGTTTTCTGGGAACCATCAATACATTTTTCCACAAGTTGCTAGGATCAAAATTAGGATTAAAAACTTTTTTTGGTAATTTGCCAATGAAAAGCTACTGAATGCTCTCTAACTAAACAGACCTATCTTTTGCAATTTTGTGTCTCAGATTATTATTCTAATTTCTGCATTGCATATTTCAAGCACTTGAAATTTATGAAATTTTAATGGAGACAAAAGTGGAAATTTTGAATACTTCGAGCCTCATTTTTTTTGAGAAAAATTGAGAACGGAGAATTAAATAAAGAGTTTTTGGGGAGCTAAAATATCCTCCGAGACTTTGTATTCTAATTGAACCATTTCTGTATTTCTCAGCAAAGGATATCGATCGTCCATAATTGACTAAACAAAAAAACGGGGCTTTCATAATTTTCCTTAGCGTCAAATAAATTTGGAAGACTGGAACATAAAGTGGGAATAAATTCATAGTTTAAAATCAACTTATAGTTCCAGGCAGTAATTATAATGGTAAACAAATAGTAAAACCATAACCAACTTTAATGCGATCTTTTCAGACTTCTTCTAACTAAGTGGTAAGAAAATGTCTGAAAAGACTCGAGTCGAACATCTGTAAATTAAGCTCAAATATGAGAATAAGACAACTAATTGCTTAGTTTTATACTTTAACAGACATTGCAGAGAAAGTTTTCAATTACGCAGCAAAACCACTAAAATGTTGTAATTGGCTATGAGGAAGTCGAACAAGTCGAAACGGAAAAATTAAGTTTTCAATGAAAAATTACTTTGTTTAGATTAGCAGATATGTGAACAAAATCTGATCACCTGCAGGTATTATCGATAGTCAGCCAGAAGATACAAACATGCCAGAAATACCCGGGTCGAGGTTTTAGGGTGAATTTTCGTAAGAAATGCGGTGAATGCGGTGAATTTTCGTAAGAAATGCGGTGATTGCGGTGAATGCGGTGAAAAAAAATAATTCACCGCTTTTCACCGCATTTCTTACAAAAATTCACCACCAAATTTACCGCATTTCTTACAAAAATTCACCGCATAGACTATTATGGCAAATTAATGTAAGAAATGCGGTGAATGCGGTGAATGCGGTGAAAAAAAATAATTCACCACATTTCACCGCATTTCTTACAAAAATTCACCGCATATGGTTTCCAAAGTTTACTCAATCTGATTAAATTTCACAAGAAATAACAAATATATAAGTGACTGTTGGTGCAGTGGAATAAGCATATGAAGGCATACAGGAGGTTAGAGGTTCGAACCCGTGTGTGGACGATTCTTTTTTGTAAGAATACTGAGAACGCGGTGAAAAAAAATAATTCACCGCGATTCACCGCATTCACCGCAAAAAGATGTAAGAAATACGCGGTGAAAATTATTTTTTTTCACCGCTTTTCACCGCATTTCTTACGAAAATTCACCACCAAACCTCGACCCGGGTAACATATTTAGAAAAAAGCCGAAAAAAGTCAATATATGAACGCAAAATTCGCCTGAAAAAGAAAGAACGAATTCGTTTTTTCCATAGTGTAAACTTGTGGTGAAAAGAAGGAATGTAAATCACGCAATGTACTCGCCTTTCTAGCCTAAATCTTTCTATCCTCGACTTTCTAGCATAGTACATGCATTGTACTCTGACTTTCTTGCTTGACCAAGAATCTTTGGCTCAATTGTAAAACGAGATTTTCTTCACTTAATTTTCTCAGCTATACGGTTAGAATTTGAGGCGGTCGTGCTTCGTTGATGTATAAAGAGATCGAATGGGTATCGCGGTAATCTTTTTGTTGTTAGTGATAGTGTTTTGTTTGGTCGTTTTTGACTTTTTCTTCGTTTCTTTTGTTTGGTAGGAATCGTCTGATTCTATCGGGATCAGGTTTTAATATTACTGTTGCAGCGTCTTGTAAAGTGCTGTAATAGTTTATGCATAGCCTTGCAAGATCTTGATCTATTAATATCCGGTCTCCGCCAGGGTTCATTGTAGTAAACCGAAGAAGATAGAAAACAAAAATAATTGAAAATTATTGTTTACAAATCTCTGTTTACATAAAGAGGCTAACAAAGAGACATGCACAGCCTTGGTTAATGGATCAGGTTTAAAGTCATCAGATAAACCCAATCGTTTAGACAAGAGATAAACTAAGTCAATATTATCAAGACTCGAGCGCGGACATTGCCACTTACTTTGAAGCGATATCAGCATATGATTTTTTGTTCACAGCGAAATCAATAAGATTTTTTACCTTAGTTAGACCCTTTCTTTATTGAAATTTAGTTTATTGCAAAGTTCTCATCAGTTCAAATCTTTAACAGATCGAATAATCATTTAGACACTTCTCGAAATTGCAACCAACACAATAGGGTGTTAGTGTTGCAGTAGAATCCTCAACACCAGCTTGATCTTGTAGTTCGATAGTTAATTGCAGTTTCCTGCTCATTGGGCGAGACGACGAGGTAACGAAATTACTGATTGCTTTTTTGTTGCATTGTTGACTAGATTTAAGCCCAAAACTGCCCAGGTCCGTTTTTCAAAACAAAATTAGGACTATAGCAAATATCATGAATGCAGTTCCTCGGAAAGCGATTACGGAAATTGACTGGGTTAATTTGTTAAAGGCAATTGACAAACCCTCAGAAATGAAGATTCGAAATATACAAAAGAAATAGTATTCACAACCTGAAATATAGCGCACTGATCAAAATTTATGGTATGTACATGACTAAACATTTTATAAGTTTGTTGAAATACGGCAAAAACTTGAAAATATAAATCTAAAGCGTCTTTTGTATGATGTTTTGAATGCATATCTTGAAAAAATTTTCGTAATGAATATGGCAAACAGCTAAATTTGAAACATGAAAAAATTACAAACAAAGTATTTAAAAAAAACTTCAGCGTACATTTATTAAAGTCAAATACTTTTATTCAAATGCAATATACTTTGTTGGTCTAATGCAAAAAAAACGTTAACATGTTTCATTTTGAAAACATAATGTATGTTTGCTATAGAAAAACTGCCAGCTTCTAAACAGAACCTTTAACAGTTTTAATTATTCCGTGTTGAATCACTTCTTTTGAAGACAAACAAGGAAAATTTTAAAGAAACAAAAATATATCAAAAAAAAGTTAGACTAGGTACCGATTCTTCTTTTTAGTTAAATTATCTTGGCTCATCATCAGACATCAGGCTTAAAATACTTTTCTTATAAGTAAATTTAGAAATTTCTCTGTGAAAAAGTGAAGGTCGAATTTTTTGGTCAATTACTCATCTTTTTACAAATCTTAGCATTTATAAAAAATATTAAGCGAATTCATGTAAGTCGTATCGTAAATGATATCACTAAACTTCCTCATTTTAGATTCTCCCGAATGTATTCCAAAGATAAACTGTACGTTACAACGATCAATTTTGATTTCATTGGTTTCATACACCGATATTATGCGATTTCTTTGAAGGTATATAAAGATCGAATTAAGGAATTGTATCTCAACTTGTACGACAAAAAGTGATTTTCTAATGACTATCCAGAAATGACAGCCCAGAAAACGTTATAAGAATCTGGAGGACTGACCTAATATATTTGTTCCACATATACCGAAAGTAATGAAAGAAAACCAATAACTGTCTCTCGAAAGATTTTTATCTTGCGCTGTCAGACAGTTGCAATGTAGAAAACATTTGTTACTAATACCAAAGTATTGAACTTAATTTTGGCAGCGCGGTAGTGTAATATTTTCCTGCAAATGCATTCCTTACTGTCTACTTGAGAACACACGAGATGAAATTCGTGCAAACTTGCTTTCGAATGTAATTAAAGATCAGAGCATGTGCTAATACATGTTTTCTTAACAACTATTTTGAACTTCGCTTATGTTCCCAACTCCACAGCCACAAGTAGAGCACTTTTAGAGCCGTGTACAACAACGATGTTGTCGAGTAGACTATAATTTTGTTTTTTTTTCTGTTTTCCTTCTACAAACCATATTTTTGATGACCTCTTTGGCGAAAGATTGAAACTATGATTTACTACACTGCACACGCTGAAAAAAATGTACACTATAATCAACAAAAATTATGGCAGATTCGGATTGAGAAAAAGTTATTGCGAAGACCTACAAAAATTTCATTGTATAATTCCAAGGATAAATTTTGAGCAAAAAGGCTGGCAGTTATTACGACTGCTCAAGAATTTTTACAATTGCATGTTCAGTTTTGAACAAAACGCTTCTGTTTTTCGATCAACCTTCAATCTTTTTTTACCTTTTTAACCTCAACCTTCAATCAATTCAATGGAATCAATCTTTGATTCTGTAAAAGACAAACGGGGCACCTATTTTGTTATTATTTATTAGATGACAGAGTGTAAAGAACTTTATCAAATGTCGATAATTCTGCCCTATAAAAAATATACAAGCTTTCTATGCTTTTTTGTAAATATCGTCTATTAACTAATCAGTCGCAAGAACTCGATCAGCTATTTTTGTTAGAAATTTCTGTTCGTCAATGATCCTCTTGTAAAAAATAATAACATTACGTCTCTTTCATATATTACGTAACCGCAGCGTTACCAGAATGTAATCACATTTGTTGCTTTTCGTTTTATTTTTTGTTCAAATCCTTTCAAGACATCATTTGATAGATTAGTGAAAAATTTACATTTAAATACGACTACCCCCCCCCTCCCCCTCAGCACGCCTGTGATATATGAACAATGGAATATCTCCACACAACATCCATGCGTTTAAATTATCCTGAGCTACATACCTTAAAATACTAGATGTATTTTGTTTATCTACCTGTTGTAAACAATTAATGTACGTGCTGTGAAAAATAAATAAAAGCGCTACACTGTTAAACTGAGTGTTTGATTAGTAGTAATTCGTATGAGCAGATATCGAACAAAAAGGGAAAAAATTACCCACAATGTTCGATATTTTTCCCTAATAAATAGAGAAAAAAATTAGGAACAAGTTACTAACATTTCGGTCAAAGCACCACAAATATTATTTGTAATTCGGGAGGCTATCAAACAGCTAACTATTATTGCAAAAAATCTTAGCAATGAGCATTTTCCGACATACAAGCGGAAGTGCCCAAATACACTGGTCCGAATGGGACGAAACAGGTGTGAAGAACTTATTCGACCCCGAAATCGACTCTGACATCTCTCATTTACCCATATCAGAACAATTACGATATTACAAACGTCGCAACTTGCTTAAGGGTAAGTTGTACAATTTTAGGCGTAAATTTTGGGGAGTGAACGCACCTAATATTGTGAGAACTCGTATTATAAACGCGAGCGACCAATTACGGGCCCAAAAAGATGAGGCAAAATTTCAGAGTAGGCTAAATGAACGTTCGGCCGATTTATTCGAAGAAGATATATGTGAGTTTGTAGATCAAAAAACTTCAGAAAGCTTGAAGCCGAAACAAAACTTAGCAGAATTTAGTGCAAACAGTTTAAACTTATCAAAGTGTGAACAAAAGTCAACATTGCGTAATAAAAATGACGATTTATTTTCAAGCCGAAAAGGCGAATACAGAAGTTGGGTTCAAAACAGAATGAAACTTCGCGATGATTTGGAAAACATTGTGAATTATGAAGAAATGGCAAAACGACCCGATGCAAATCCGCTACAAGCATTAGTTGCGCAACGTTTTATGGAATGGAAGTTTCCAACGATCGTCAAAAAAGCCGAGAGCCGAAAAGCGAGAGCTGAGTCGGATTCTGAGAGCGAGTTGCCAGCGATTGCGCGACCAGAGCCAGAATTATATTCGAATTTAGAACGGTACGTTCATTTAAACAGTTTGAGATGGGTAGATTTGTTCACGCGAATCGACCGAGAGAAAAGTTGGGAACTCGATGAAAATAATATCAAAAACTTACTAGATTCAATTGGCGCAAAAGTCGCAAAAAGTGATGTTCAAGATTTCGTGTCGTATTTCGACCTAAAAGGTAACGGCAAGTTAACATACAAGGACTTAATGACAAAACGACATTTACTTTCAAGTAAGAAATCGCAACCGCAAAGAGCAGAAAGAAATAAACCCGAAAACACCAACAAAGCTAAAACTAGAAATTTCAAATACGGGAGAAACCAGAAAATTTCACAACCATATCGGTATCAAGACCGCAATAATTTCAGAAACTCGAACGAAAAATTGTCAAAAATTGCGGGAGAAAAATCTCAAAAATTGATGTCTCGAAAAGATTGCCAAAATTGGATAGATGACCGAAATGTTGCCGTTTTTGCAGCTTATGAAGATGACCCAAATTTATACAAAATGAAGCTTTTACGACTTCAAGACTTACAAAAAGATCCGATCAAAAAGTCACGCAAAATAGATATCAAACAGAACTTAAAATCCGAGTCGGGTAATTTTTCGGGCAATTTTTCGCGGAACAATAGTCAAAACACTAACATTCGAGTTCAAAATGACGACTTTACCTCGGAAATTCGAGAAAACCTGTCACGACCACTGTACAAAAAGCTACCGAGAAAACTTTTACCGATTGAAAAAACGGCGCTTAATACCGACCGTTTATCGCCACCAAAACACGATAAAAATGAGGTTGAAAATGTAAAATTTGTTAGCAAAAGTAGCCGTCCGAATGATCAAATTATTAAACAAACCGAAGAAAATACAGAACAAGAAGAAAATTCATTAGAGCCGAAAAGACTTCGCGAGTTAACATTTACGTCTTTGAAATCAGCCGAAAATTCACGGGCAAAAAATTTGCATTTAGAGTTTCGAAAGCGTTGCTGGCAAGAATTCGAAAAAATTCAACACCTCTTTGAGGCAAACAATTTAGTAATGTCGGAAAAAGCTTTAGAACGAGCGTTGTTGTTCCCACGTGAACGGACAAGCTCCCAGTTGAAGAAACATGTGAAAAATCCACGTGACCCAAACATACCTGAAGAACTTTTGAAGAAACATAAGCAACAATCAGATTCAACCGAGTCTATACCAGGCAGGTCAAAATCCAAATTTACAAATCCCGGTTATAATAATTCGGGTTATAATTTATTAACCAATCGCGACCCTTCCGGTTTCTATTACCCGCCAAAAACAGCATCCGATATCGAATCCATTGACTATAAGTTGACAAAACCAACAAAAACTGGCCAGCATTTTAACCCTTATTATTTGTACCCGAAGCAAAAGCGACCTTCAACTTTCGGCGGGGTAGAAAATTTGTCAACTGGGACATCCTTCGTCAAACCAAAAACCGATTGTTGGATGACGTTTGACGAATATATGAGATTCTGTGAGAGGATAAAACCGAGAGAACAGTTTATATCTGAACCAAATCCCGATGCATTTTGGCCCGGATATATGCTAGAAAAATTGGCAATTGCTTTCACAGGTCGTGAAAAATCATCTGATTCAATATTTCAGCCAATAAACAAGAAATGAGTCTTTGGTAGTTATTTACTCTAAACTTTGCCAACGGTCTGTATTAGTGAGTCGACTTCTAAGTCTTGAATTAATCAGATTGGTTACACAAGGTTGTCCGTTCAATTAAAAGGAATATTTAGGATTATGATATCAAGAGGGTCTAAGAAATTGTTTATTTTTGACGTCAAGTATGCCCAGTTACTAAAGTCAAATAAAACAAACATTACAATCAAAGATCGATGTTTATAGTAAAAAAAAACAATAAAAAAAATCAAGATGCCATCAACACCTAAACTAAAAAAAATAACCTGTACATTACCAAAACAAATTTGAGACCTCTATCTTTAATGAGAATCCGTAACAATTCGAAAAAACGACTGCAGAAAAGGCAACGGTCATAAATAAGTTTCCGTTCCTGAAAACCAATGTTTTCTAAGTGATTAAAACGAATATGTATCAACTGAAATCAGTTTAGGGTTCCTTTACACTAGCCACATTTTTTGTAAACTCGAATTGCCAAAAACCAGAAACCATTAGATAAAAGTAAAACGATTACAGAATTTCTATTTCTCATGGAACAAATCTTTAATTCGACTATGCTGTTGATTGACAGAAGTATTATATAAAAGATGCATAGTTCAAAGTTCACTGATAATTTCGTAAAACAAATATATACAAATTCAATAGAACCATTGGATATGAACTACCAACTGAAAACGCGGTATAGTTTTACTTACACCAATAAAAGAAGCCAACTGGGTTTCTGATTAGTTAGACTAAGTCATGAGACTGTAAAAAAAATGAAAAGTACAGGCGAACCACCAGAATTCTTTTTAAGTATATAAAAAGCATTTGCCAATGTCTTAGAAACCATGAAATTATATTCAAAAGCTAATTTGTTATCTTCCTTGGAGCTCGTTTTCTTGCAAGTGAGACTTGCGCTAATTGAATTTTGAAATGAAATCACTTTCGTCAGTAATTAAAAAACAAGTATTGCAAAAATTAAAAATAAGATCGCACCCCAAAACAATCCGAACTTTTTTTGGATTGCAAGAGTCCATGAAAAGAACAAAATTTTGCTGCGCGTCTTGATATAGCTGCGCGTCCAAACAAAAAACTCAACTGTTTCGAATATTTTTGAAATGGATCATTTGGCAAATCAATTTTAATTTATCAAAAAAATTATGCATTTTGGATACATATACCGTATTAAATTTTCAGGTCTCTACTTCTGGCAAACTTAAGAAAAGTTGGTTAGAAAAGCATATTTGGAACCACTTTTGATGAAAGTCAGAAATTAGATAAAACTTTTAGACAATTTTGACAAAATTTAGCAAAATTAACGAAAATTTGGGCTAAATTTACAGAAAAGTTAAGCAAAAACAACGGAAATTGGTCAAGTATTCACAAAACGTTAAACCTCGAAAAATCTCCGAAAAAACAACCTCAAACAAATCTTTCTAATAATAAATTCTACGTTGGGCGGTTTTTTCAATGCTATCATTCACAGCTGACGACGATGAATACATCGATTGGTGAAAATTGATTGAACAAAAAACCCATTTGAGTAATAATTCCTCCCTCCCACTTAAGTGCGATCGAAACAATTAACAATAGACAACGCAGCATATTACAGTATGTGACAAAAACCACGTCGACATTCGGGCTAAATTCGATTAGGTGGGTTGCGAGGAAGATTTCTTCGCTCAATAAAGCAACCAATTTCAAAAAATTGTCAAAAAATTTTTGACATATTTTACTCGGCTTTGTCTCTTCATCCTGTTTGTTTTTCAATTTTTCAAGAATAAGGAAAACTGAACAAGGTCTGGTATAATTGCAACTGGTGTGAAGCTACAAGAAAAATATTTTTCCAAATGATTTTTTGAAATGAAGTAGCTGTATATATAAGGTATTTTTGAAAATTTATTTTTACGTCGTTGTGTGTAAATTTTTCCAAACAGAAGAAATCCAAACATAAGTAAAAGCATATTACAAACATTAGCTTTGTTTTGTTCTCTGTGCTAGTTTTTTTGCTTATTGGGGCGAAAAGTTGTAGCCAGACTGCTAAGACCACAAAACTCCCAATTAAAAAGGGTTCAATTATTCGAAAACGTTTCTTTTTTCAAACGTTATCTACAGTTTATAGTTTGTCAAGTTCTTAGCAAACTTTATTAAGTTTCATAAAAAGAATTAAACTTTCACATAAAAAACCTAACGATACATTTTGCTCGCAAAAGCAAGCCGTCGCAACTTTTGCTGCGATAAGTTTTTTTTACAAAAATTTAGTGAGCAAAAGTTAAATAATGACCTTAGCGGAACTTCAGATGTTGAAGCATGCAAATTTTGTTTGAAAATTTCCCTGCAAATTAAACACAACTTTATCTGACATTAGTAGACCATATTTTTGAACTTAATGTTTTCAAAAATGGATTTTGTAAGTTTTTGCAGAGCATTTTCCTTATTCATGACTCACTCTAGGCGGTTCGGAAAGAAAAACAGTTTTCATAGCTCCAATAAAAATGTGCTCTTCATCCATCTTCGTACAGCAAAATGATTGCTCCGATTTCCTTTTTTTATAAAATCTGTCTCGATAAAATCATCCCAAAAAAAAGAAGATTCATAAGCATCTTTATAAAATATTTAAGCGTCCTGAAAGTCTAAATGACGACAATTTACTTTGAGAAAAAAATAGTAAGCAATTAAATTTCAACTTTATATCTTTGAGAAACGATTTACAACTTTGAGAAAAAAAAGTCAGCAATTGGATTTCACAGTATTTGTATTTTCTTAATTTTGATCAATAGAATCAACCGACTAACGTTGATCTAAGTGCTATCAAAGAAAAGATTATCGTAGCTTGACTTGCTTCGTGAATTGTCGTTAACCACGAGATTTTTGTAAAAAATGCCGTTTTTTAATTAAACAAATGTCACTACTGAGTCATATGAAATTTTATGTCGGAAACTTTTGCATTTTTCTGACAATTGCCTTCATTTTGAGCTGCCAAAATTTCCAGAAAGCATCTTTTATCATAGAGGAAGAAGTCGAGCGTAATATCACTACAAAAGTAAAAATTCTCAGATCAAAGAGTTTAACGTAAAATAGAGACACGAATATCTGGTTCAAAGTTTGTTCGAAGGTAATTATTCAGCAACTCCAAAAAATTTCTGTACGTTTCTTAAGAATGAAAACGAAAAACGTAAAATGAAGTTTATAGTAGTACTTTAAATTGTATGCGAGTAGAGTTTAGCCAGAAGATTCATACACATCTTTATAAAATATTAAAGCAAATAAAAACTTAGTCGCCGATAGCAAGCCTTAAGGAACAAAAAAATGGTTAAGTATTAAACAAAATTTCTTCAAATTGAAAAAAATTTCTGATTTTTGAATCCATTTACATAAGTTCTCAATATCTAGTGGATGGGTTTTGGACTCTGTAATTTGTTTTAATTGCTAATTGCCTTCTCCTGCGTACAAAAACATTCCTAAAATAAAATTACTTACAATGATTTTAGAAAATTTATCGCATATTTTTGTTATTTTGTCATTATTTTTTGAACTTTTTCTGTTTTATTATGCTAAGATTATGAAACAAACTGAAAACACTTATCAAGGCTTAATTTATTCTGAACTTAAGCGCATAAAAAGCGAAAATGCATAGACTCACAAAATCATCAAAAATTGGCAAACTGAACTAACATTGCCTGTAGAGGTACGTAAGTATATGCGTCAAACTTTTTTTCAATCCTTCAAGTTCTTAAAAAATGCTTTCAGTAGTGAATTCTAGAGGCAGAGAGCTGTCAAAATACCACATCTGTTCTTCTGGCATGCACTAAAAAGTCGCAATTAGCCGGAACAAAAAAGTGGGGCTATTTTATAGTTCCCACATTTTTTTTGCAAAAATTGTGAGAATATTAAAGAAGTGATGGGAGCAGAAATTAGATTTCTACATAACACGAAAATATATACCGAGGACACTTTTAAATTTTTCTCAATTAGAGAACAAATAACATCTCACCTTGACACCAATAAAGACCAAGTACTAAAAACAATACGAAAAGCTTGCAAAGCTCAGTTCAACTTTTATCGAAACAAGAGGTATCAAGGTCATTACGCAACTGGAGAACTCGAAACACTTGCGACCGAGAGGGACTGTGATAGCCGCAAGTGGCGCCTTATGATGACCACTTTTAAGATCTGCAGTGAAAAATTGAAATGAACAACTATTTTGCACATTTCGTTAATTTTTCAGTAGCAACCGCAGACAATACAGTTTAACTGCTTTAAAGTGCCAACAATGAAATTTTTGAAAAATGGGTGTTTTAAAAAAAATGTCAGATAACTCATTTCGGCCTCATTAGAAGGACAGTCGGATAATTTATGCATAAAAAGTGTAGGAGCCAAAATTAATAGGTGATTTAGGGTTTCGTAGAATTGTTATTCTACACAGTTAGAAATACATGTATAACAAATATCACACAACCTAAAAGAAACCAGTGAAACCCGGACTCAAATTGCAGCACGAGAAAATTATCAATAACCAAAGTTTATTCAGAGACCATTTTCCAATTCCAATTTTAAAAAGGTTGTAAAAATTCTCCACATTTTGGAGAATTTCAAAATGTGGAGAATTTCATTTCGGTAGCCTCCCAAGCGAAAGGCTACCGAATTTTAACGAAGTAAATAAGAAAAAAATCACTAAAAAAGCTTTCTATACTTTTCAGCATTTTCGATTCCAGTAAGTTTTCCGGGTTGTGATAGATATTTCGGAGTAAATTATTGATTTTCACATGACAGAAAAAAAGTTCGTGTTCGAAATCTCATAATTTTCTACTCGACCTATTACTAGAGCAATTGAGACCACTCAAAAATGCTGGAAAGCGTGAAAAGTCTTTTGAGAAGTCAAAGATTATTCTAGAAACGCGCAAAAACGGTCAAGCAAAAAATCTGCATAAAAACGACTCACACGTTTACAATATCAGCTTCTCTTCGAGAGCAATTTAAAAAAAAAATAATCGACTATTATAAGCGTCAAAAGACAGCGTCCCATTACAATCTAAACTCAGTCCATTGTAAAAAAAACGCTGCGAGACCAATAATAACCTCGCGGCTATTCGATATATTCTTAACTTGGTGGGCGTCCTATTGATTCCACCCATAGCTTCCTGCTCGGAATTTAGGCTGAACTGAATTGGCTCCATTTGTGCGAGTGGAGTTGCCTACAAAAATGTTTATTAGGAAATCAATTTCCTATGACTATCATAATCAAGAGTAGAAAATAGTGAGGCACTCAAATCTTGAGGCCGCTCAACTTAGTTAATTGGTTTGTTTATTAACTAGTTTGTTTATTATTAGTTTGTCTTAGAAATGCACGTAGAAAAACTACGCTATGCAAGTATTTTTTACCGCGCATTTGTGCAAGTTTCTGGCCCTACTTAGTCACTCTCTGGCACTAGCAAAATATCATTTGACTTTTCCCAGACGCTAGCAAAAACCGCCTAAATTTTTGGACTTTGCTTTGGCCGACTAAAATTTATGTTCAGCATACTTATCATGCTGCAATTGTTGCTAGTTTTACTTTAGCCAAAAGATGGGCAAAGTTCCAACATTGATTGTATACATAGATTTTTGAAAATATAGGAAGAAAGAATCAATTAAAATAATTGGTACTCAATACACGAAAGACATAGTAGTTACATTCAGAAAAGGATTGAGAAATCAAAAATCATTCAAATTGTGACAATAATTTAAATCACTCAGTGATTTTCATTTCAATTAAAATTTTTGAATCAACATGGAATATTTTACAGTAATATTAACACATTCATCAAGATCTTTCAGTCAAAATGCAATGCAAATAATTTACAAACATTGCAACAAGATTTGAAAGAATACATTCATTCGTTTCACGATTGCAATATTAGGCACTTGAAATTCTTTTTTCCATCAGCAAAAGTTCCCACTTCTTTGCTTCGGAAAAAGCAAAACAATTATTTCTCAAAACAGCACCAGGAACAATTTTCTCTAATAGGAAAAATACTTCGGAGAAATAATAATTGGGAAAATATACAAAAAGCACTTCAATAAGGCGCAATTTGAGTTGATATTATTAGGCAATCCATCACTATTATAGTATTTACAGTTTTCATACTGACATTAATTATTTTCAAAACAGGCTCTTACACTTCCACAAAGCAATAATCTAAGATGTAGATTTATCGATTTGAATATTAAAATACACGGAATTGTATAATTCTTTATGTATCCCAAATTTTTAAGGAGACATCTTCCGGGTTGATATTTTTACATCGAAAAATAAGACATCGAAACGATTTAAATGGTTTCCCTTCATCTGCACATTTTTAAAATAACAAGTAGGCTCGGTAATGTGCGATCGCACATAAGGTTCCGACCCCGCTCATCCATAATTTTGACATAATTCTCCAGCAAATGAAGAACAGATAGAAAAACCCAAAAATTCAAGTATTTTTCAAAAAAAATTGTTGTATGAACAAAAAGATAGCCTCCAAAGCAAATAACTCATGGAGGAAAAAATGATGCATTACATTATTGAGATATATCAATATTAAGAAAGCGAGTCAAGACGAACAGTAAAACTTAACAACAACAACAACAACAAACATTAATTACATCAAAAACTTTATGTCCGTTTTAAAAAACAAAACTTAATAACAAAGTCATAAAATAGTCAGATAAAACTGAAAATAACCAAAACAACTTCTAATTTTCCAGAAAAGATATAGGACCAGTCCATAATAAGGCTTGGTAACAGTTATACAATCAAGAACAAAAACAGTAAATTTGAAACCTTCGCTTATAATTATTGAAAACAAATAAATTCAAAGTTAAACCATTAGAAATCAAATAAAATATCCAATAGGTTTACAATTACCAATGCCTCTATAGATGGGGATTAACAACTGTCGGTATTACATTGTTTATGCTGTTACAAAAAGAACAAAAAATAGAGAACAAACAAAAAATCAATTAAAACTTGCCAGGAAACGCTTTCGAAGCCGTAAAGCCAGAATTTGGCCCCCAAACTATGTTCGATTAAACCTTCTTCGAACACCGATAAGGTATTATGTGACCTCTCATTAATGAAACTAGTTAACAAGTAGAAAAAAAGGCAAAATTAAGTAACACATGTTTCTTTTTCGAAAAAAAAAAATTATTTCCCAAGACATGAAAGCCATTAATTACAAAATGAAATAATTAAATAAGTTCGTTTATTCTTCCAAAGGAAGCTCATGAGACTTGCAATAATCCAGAATATGTCTGACGTCTAAAAAACGAACGTCAATTATGACAAAAATCAAAAATTAAATTTTTTTTGTGAAAAACCTTTGTCGAAGCCAGTAAAGGCATAACGAATTCTTTAAAACATTAGATTCTGTGATACCAATCGTTTTTGGCACCTTCTTTTGACAACAATAATGTCATATATGGCCTGTAATTAACGAGAGTAAGTAATAAACAGAGAAAAAGGAACCAAATTACTAAATTAATGTTTTTTTTTTAATTTTGGAAAACAATTGTTTTCAAAGTCATGAAAGCCATCAGCTATCTACTAATATCAGAATATCGGCTCATCTATTCTCCCATTAAAGCCAATGAGATAGGGTACTTGTACAGGATATTTCATACAACTAAAAAGACAAAGTAAAAACGACAGTTAAAAACAAAATTAAAAAGTTCAAATAAATTCTTCGAGAAAGTAGTGTCGAAGACGGTAAAACCGAAATCTAAATCTTTAAGGATTTTAATATTATTATTGGCGCCTTATGCTGAACGCCACTATGGTGATATATGAACTGTCAATAACGTGATACTGCGACAAAAATAGAAGACATGAAAAATGCGCAAAAAGCTAAAAATTAAAAAAAATGTAAAATCTAGTAGTATCAAAGCCAGAAAAACAGAACTTGAGGCGTAAAACCTCAATATTGATTGAATTTGAATTAAGTAGAAAGAATACGCATGCTTTCATTGTTGACACTAAGCAGCAAATTGGTAAAGTAAGAAAAAAAATGGAGGCAAAGTTCAATAAGCCAGTTTTTATTTAAAAATCAAATATTTTTAAAAGTCCAAACGACCATAAGCTTTCAAG
Source organism: Convolutriloba macropyga (assembly GCF_964194025.1). Taxonomy (NCBI): domain Eukaryota; kingdom Metazoa; phylum Xenacoelomorpha; order Acoela; family Convolutidae; genus Convolutriloba; species Convolutriloba macropyga. The sequence continues at coordinate 35,070,091 of NC_134479.1, read as the reverse complement.
TAACAAATTAGATACATTAATTTGGAGCTAATTAGGAAGCCAATTGGACCTATCACTAGTAAGCTTTGATTTGAAATGTTCTGTTATTTAATTAACATAAAAAAGATCAATTTTTTTTTATAAAAAAGACCGACTGATTACAATCCAAAATATGTTTGGATTGTAACAGTCCAAGAATGGTCCAAAACCAGTCCTGCTAATGCTGTTTGTCCATTCAGAAGACCTATCTTTTCGAATGTCACAGATATAGATATTCTGTTAGTTAAAAAATCAAAAAGAAATGATGCGTTTTTGATAATCAACGAGAAAAGTTAGCAAAAACGGCAAAGTTTTGATTACAGAGCACTCTCAAAGGAAGTTGAAGTAGAAATTGCCCCCATTGGAATCTACAGAGATTGTGATAGTGGTGTTTGGGTGTGCACTACCTGCAATTTTAATCAAATTGGACTGAAAAACTTATTTCGTGCTGTTTTTGATGAAAAAGTCTGGATTTTGGAATATTTAGCCAGATTTTTTGACAAAGAAATTAAATAGAAATAGCCGACAATATTTTCTGTCCTTAAAAATAAAATCAACAAGACTTTCTTAAAAAAATTCTAACAAATTTTTGCAAAATTGGCGAAATTTTTCTGAAATTCCGAAAAATGTGAATAAAATCAACGGAATTCACTCTATTTTCTCAAAAGTTTAAACCTCGATAACTCCCTGTAAAAAACGAAAATAAAAAAAATCTCTTTAATTCCATATTCTACGCTGGACTAGCTTTCTAATGATACCAGTCTCAACTCTCTACGGTGAATATATCGATCGGCCAAAATTGACTGAACAAAAAAAAAACCATTTGAGTATATAGTTCCTCCCCCCCCCCCTCAAGAGGGGTCGGAACAAAAAGGTACTAGTTTCTCAAACGGTGTAGAGCACTCTACAAATAGTGTAGACTCTACAACGAATGAATGCTCAGAGTTGGAAAGAGCGCCATGTAATTCTACGAACTCTTTAGAACATTACTCCCAATATTAGAGTCACTTAGCAATTTTTCGAGGCCATCTCTCTGACAGCCATTAGCCATGAAACATGCTTACGTCAGCATTAGCACTTGCAAATGATGCCTCCGATGCTATATTAGAGAGTGGAGCTGAACACAGTTCTTGCGGACCGGGAAAACTGTAAGCGTTTTGGGCAATGTCGAGAGCTAATGTATGTTGCGAATTGCATAAAGCGGCCGCACGAGCGACTAAAGCACTGTCAAACACCTGCGCATAAGGTCTATTACCTTCAACATTCAGAGTCGGGGTCGATGAAGCAGAAACTTGATATGCGCAATTTGAGTTCAGTTGGTCAGTTAGTGATCGTTCGTGCATTCGGCTCATCTCGTAACTAAAACGCGAGACATCAAGTTGACCTGAAATTTGTGCAGTGGTTGAATAGTCGAATCGCTGATGATCGTGACTGGATGCTTCCGCAATCAAGCTTTGGTTGAAGTTATTTTCGGCAGCTGAGATTTGATTATCGGTCAGTGCATTTGAGTAACCGTACATAGCGGCACTAAATGACGGTAAACTATTAATGAATTCATCGGCTCCACAATTTGATGGGTTATAGGAATTGGAAGCCGGCGACATGGGGTGCTGTGACAAATTGATAGCGTTGTCCTGAGTAGAAGGATGATAAAAGGAAACTGGTGACGGTTGCTCATAGCCGGAAGGTGTCGGGCATGATCCCATTTTAGAGGCAGCCCCCATTTCATTACAAAATGAAGTTTGATTTGAGCCTTGAAACGATAAATCTGTCGCGTTCGGGAACAAATCGCTTTGATATGGTGCTGGGGTCAGAGTGTCCATTGATTCCGAGATACCCGGAGTACCTCCATGCATCCAAGTCGAGGAACCTGCCGACGGTGGTTGCATAAAACTCTGGTCAACAGGGGGAATCGTGAAGTTTTGCGAAGTAATGTTTGTAACGGGTGATAGGGCGACGCGTTTCGGGGGCGGCTCAAACTCACTGTAATTCACCCACTGGTCCAAGCACATTTTGGGTTCCATGGTAGCGTTAGGCGCCCAAGTAATTCCAATTGGTCTAACCAGTTCGTCCGTAGAGCTGGGAATCGTCATAGGAAATGCTGTCAAAGGACTAACGGGCCCATTGTTTCCATTTACGGAAAATAAGTAAGAGCTCAGATCTCTACAATCTTCCGATGTATTGTTGATACTGTTAACTGTATCGAGAATCATCTTGTCTCGATCTGAGTCAGATAAACTTGAGTTGTAAGGCATCGTTTCCAAATCAAGAGGTACTACCATATCGTCAAAATTGTCCAATTCATCATCTTCTTCATTGTTCGAGAAATAGCCAGGAGATCGCACACTATCCTGACAATTCTCCACATCAAACTGACCATTAACCGCCAGAACTTTCGGAAAAGTAACGCGCATTTCTTTCCAACACCCCGCAATTTTTTCGTCAGCAGTATTCTCCGGTTTTTGTTCATTGCCTTCCATGTCAAGTTTTCCAGTACTCGGAGAGTCAGCAAATTGTTCCAAGTTGTTGCAGCTCTTTTTTTCAAGCGCTCGAAGTCGCGATCTATCAGTTTCTTTTTCGAAAAGCGACAATTTTTTAAGGTTTAACTTAAATCCATTCGGCAGTGACATATTTGGGTATGTATAGCTGCTTCCCGGCAACAAGCAAAAGGTAACATCTTGCTTCGAAACTTTCTTGATCATAAGCGGTCGCTTTGAGGGCTTAAAATTGTCGAATCCTGGAGTCTTGATGAACGCTCTGAATTTATCAAGCGAGGAAACACTCGGTTTTCGCTCAAAAGATGGTTCTGGTCGCGGCTTATATGTGGACACCTCAGGCTCGTATCCAAAGTTCTAAACGTAACAAACAGAATTCAATAGAATTGCTCTCACACAGCCAAAGAGAGACAGGGTTGTGTGAAAATTCACTAAACATTTTTTTAAACAAATGGCATCAAAATCCTAAAACGCATAAGATTCAGTCTTTGACTATTTGTCCAATTTTGTCCCATTAGAACGCATAGATAACATTTAAACAGTTAGTGCGCAAAGAACGAAGGGTGAGGAGTCAAACTCATACGATTAAGAGCCGCTCTTCACAGCATGAACTTATGTTTTAACCAAGCTGTTTCGATGATTCGCATACAAACTAGTTCAGTCGTAAGGCTTTAATGTTTCGTAATGCATATGTTTCGATGAATCGCATACAGACTAGTTGAGTCGTAAGGCTTTAATGCTCTCCGGGCGGTACCTGTTTATCCCGTTTTGGGCATGAAAATTTAAAAAGGTCAGACAAAAAATCAGTCACGTAAGAAATTGTTAAAAAAGATAGCAGGGGCAGAAAACCAGAAACAACTAACTTTACCTAAATAAGAAATATCGAAGAGAAAGGAAAAGTAAAACAAAAACAATTGCCTAATAAAACTATAGTTCTTAGAAAAAATAGAGAAAATTCTTAGTTTAAGGATGTGGTTAAGGGGGGGGGGGCATATGATCGGGGTAGGTAGCTAAGGAGGAAGTAGGTAGGCAGTGAGGTAGTTACGGAGGTGAGGGGCACGTAGACAGATGGGGGGTGTCTGTAGATAGGAGGGACGGGGGGTTCAAGCGTTGCAGGGACAATCAAGGGGTGGGGGAAGGGTTATGAGGGCTGGACGGGAGGGGGTGCAAATAGCCAGGTGGATGGACAAGAAATGTTTGAGATCGGGGTGACTGGGGGGCGGGGTCAACTATTAAGACCCGCCCTTCACACCTTGTAATTGTCTCCTCAAAATAGATGCATACTTAGAGACTAGTCAGGCGCAAGGCTCTGAGAGAGCCACTTGCTGCCCTCCGGGCTTTACCTGTTTATCCCATTTTTGAAGACAGTTCAAAGGGTCAGACGAAAAATAGGTCAACAGAAAAATTGCATAAAACCACTGAACTAATAAAATTGCTACAAACTTTGTTTGAAAACAATTAAAAACCTGTTAAATATCGACTCCTCCTTGAGTCGTGAAAAGTTATAGAAAATAATTATTCTTCTTTGAGTTGCAAAGAGACCGCATGACTAATATATCTACAAATTTCGCCTGAGAGCAATTAAACAGAACTCAAAATCGAGCAAGTAAAAAAAATTATCAAAAAACCAATATGTGTGAAACACCTTTTTAAAACTTTCAATTCAAAAGCAGTTTAGAAAAATTTTGAAACTTCTTGCTTTTCGATTCTTTCACTACTCCAGCGAGACTAAAAACATATCCAGCAGATTGATGGAAAATAACCACCATTTATTCCCGTGATCCCGATTGGTATTGAAACAACAAAAAATGAAAAATTCATTTTGCAGTTAGACAAACTCTTATCGCTTAAAGAGAGCATATATGGGCTAGTATCAATACCAATAAACATTAGAGATGGCAATCACGACTTATAAGAGCAGGGCTCAAGTACAGGGATAAAAAATTAGGCTTTATGCATTTATCCCCTCCTATTTTTGATTTCGTTTATCGATAATGACAGTAAATTCTAGATTCCTTCACTGAGCAAGTTCTGTTTAAAAGCACTTTGATCAGATCGAGAGGAAAGCAAATCTAGCCTAGAGAAGTCAAAAACATTTTACGCAAGTGTTCAACATGCTGTGAACTATGGTGCAATGGAAGATATTTTGTTAGGCGAAGTAGAAAAACATAACTGGAATCATTCCAAAAACGGCTCTGAAGCAGAAAAATGACCACCCTAGCTGACATAATGAGCCTTCTACCTAAGTTAACTAATCATTTTGAAGCAGTAACGGGAAAAATAATAATGGAAAATATCTGACAACAAACTGCTTAAGCATTTAAAAAAACTTCTTCACAATTTCAACATGAAAGCAACTATTGGCAAAAGACCTCGAGGTCAGTTTCTCCTGTAAGTGGGCTTCAAAGCGGTCAAAAAAGGTTATTATACACCACTATAACCACTAAAATTGGAAATTACAGCAATTTCAGCGCTTTTCATTTTTCGACTTTTATGTGCACAGCCGCCACTAAGTTCAGCTGCTGATACTTGTGAATGAGAGAAGTTTAGATCGCGCAAAACGAAAGGTCAAGGGTGTAACAATCACTCCAAAAGTCAAAACGGATAAGCAATTTTGCATAACGAAGACCAACATATTTACAATAATTGTTTTAAAATTTCGTTCGAGGGAAGGTAATGACGAGAAACAAAATCAGAAGAAATAGGCAAAGACCTTAACAAAAATTGGACAAAATTTGCTGAAAATTATTTTTTATTAAAAACAACTCGAAATTTATATCAAACAAATCGAAAGGTAAAAAAACAACTATAACAATAGAGAACTCCTCAAAAGGCTATAAAAGTTGAAGAAAACAAAATCTGCTCACAAAAAGGTGTCCAACATGGCGAAATGCCAAAAACAGCTCAAATTTTTATTCAGCAATTTGACCAACACACTGATTTAGCGTATTTTATTTACTGTTTTAAATATTCTCCAGCAAATTTACTGATCAAAAAAGACGCAGCACCAATACGCCTCCTCGAGTCGCAAAAATAAGCCCATTATAATGGCCGGCTGAGAAGATGAGGGCGGTCATTAATCGCTACTCCAACCTGACATTTTAATATCATCAATATTCGAAAGTGAGAACCGAGATCAAAAATAAAGACAAACGCCCTAAAACTATGGAAAAAAAGCTAAAACTCAGTAAAAAATTACCTTAAAGGCATAATTCAATTCGAATTTTTGGGCGTCAATGTCTTCCATCATCAAAAAGTACTCGAGAAAACAAAAAAAAAATCGACCCAGTTATAACCATAACAAGATGCTTAAGGATTGAGCAGAGACAATAAAGATTAAAAATGTGGGAAACGAAACTTGTAACTAAAAATTTGGAAAAATTTGGGCGTTCCAGATGGCAAAAAAAAACGTTTTTCAAAACCTTTCAAAAATAAAACTCGCTTGCTTCGATACTCTTTAGCAAAGACAAATCGGATTTTTTTTCTGTTTCTGCCCCCCGTAAGTTATTCACCCCCCCTGATACAAAAAACGTGCCACAACATAGCAAATAAATGATGTCAAGATATGGCACGTGCGTCTGGGGGTTGAAAATAACATGAACCCACTGAGCTGGGGAAAGGGGGCACAAACGAATCTAGTGAAACCAAAAAGCTAATAATGTCACAACACAGTAACCTAATTCTTCCAAAACAACCTTTGCATAGTCGAAAAAGTAAAAGAGCGGCAAACAAAGCTCTGCTTAATTATCACTACTGGGATGCTCAAACATGACTTCAAATTTGAAGAGCCGAAAATTGAATTTAAAATTATTATTTGATATACTACACCAAAAATGTTCAAGCTTTAAAATAACTTTCTAAAAGCCCATTAAAAATTTTCACTAATAAAAATTTAAATTGTACTGTTAGATGCTGTTTTAATACATTTTGCAGTTTGAAAAATCTTTTCAAGTTTTACATTTTCTACAATTTTGAATTTTTCTGTTCTTTACGTAATTTTAATTGTTTGCAGTAATAAACATAACCGACTAACGTCGGGCGAATTGCTCTCAAACAACCGGCGAGCGGTTGACTTCGTCAGTAGCTAGCCACGGTTTAGTGAGGCTAGCGTTAGCTTGATTCGACTCAGTTTTCTAGCCTGGTTAGTAAATAAAACATACCCGGCAGATTGCCGGAAAATAGCCGCCGTTGATTCCAATAAGCATGATTGGGATTGAAAGAATAGAAGATATTGAAAAAAAAAGATTTCTGTACAAAAACATTTTTTAAGTCCGATTTATTTTGATGGCATTTCGTAGTTGAACATAACGTACTTCTTTTTCTTAGAGAGAGGCTACAGGGGCTACTATCAATACCAATAAGCATTAGAGATGGTAACTAAGACTTATAGGAACGATGTTCAAATAGCGGGTTCAAAAATTGGGCTTTATGGGTTTATCACGTTTCTACTTCTGACGTCAATTTTTATACTGACTCTGTTCATTTTGAATTGCTTTGCTGAGCAACTGATATTCAAAATCACTTTTAGCAGAATGAGAGAAGAGAGAAACTAGCCTAGAGAAGTCAAAAAGATATCACGCAAAATGTTGAAAAAGCGGCAAAATGAGGTAAGGCGAAACATTTTTTTATTCGACGAAGTAAAAAAAATAGGAGCGCTATAATATCCGGCTGAGAAGATGAGGGCCTCTATTAATCAATTAAAGAACTGATATTTAAAAAATTTGCAAGAAATTGGAAAATTAAACAGAGAAGCTTTCAGAAATCGCAGTGAAAATGTTCAAAACTAATTTTCCCCTCTGGAGTTATGTCAAGTAACCCATCTGCAAGACTTGAAAAGCTTGGTTGGCCAGTAATGATCGTTAAACTCAGAAAAAGACAAAAACATTCAAAAATTTTGAAAGTGCAAATTTTAACAAAATCTTGCTAAAATTCAACATTTTAAAATCTTCCAAACCATTTCATTGTCTCAAGAGACTATCTAGCATCCCTATTTCACGCTTTAAATAGTTTCACTGGCTCATAAAAAATCCATAAACTTGGACCATGAAAATAATTTTTCGAAAATTTGAAAATGTAAAAATTAAATTTTATCAAAAAGTTGCTAAAGCTGGAGTCTTTAAAGTATTGATAACAGTTCCATTAACTCTAGCGACTACGCGACAGCTTATCATCAAACCTCGGAGGAGGTCCCTAGGACACTGGTGGCGGAAAAAATGTTTGAAAAAATTCAAAAACTTGAAAAAATTGCGAACATTTTTTTTAAAAATTGCTGATATTAAAATCTTGAAAAACATTCCATCACATGTAGAAGCTATGCAGTAACCTATAATCAAACCCTAGAGAAGGTTATGTGGCTCTTGGGGCTGGAGAAACCTAAAAAATGACCAAAAAACTCCAAAAAAAGGCAAAATTTGTGATAAAAGTTGAAAAATCAATGGCCAAAAAATATTTTTCAGTAACTTATTATCAAACCCCATAGGATATTTTCAATAAGGCTGAAAAACCTGAATAATGACAATAAATGTCAAAAAATGGAAAAAATGCAAGTTTTGTAAAAAAAAATGGGTGTTGAAATCTTGAAAAAAAAATCCCATTTCATTTAGAAACTACACAGTAACCTAATGTCAAAGCCTAGAGGAGGTTCCTTGGCTCTTGAGGCTGGAGGAACCTAAAACCGACAAAAAATTTCAAAAAAACTTGCAGTTTTTATCGAAAAATTGCTGAAATTTGTGATATTAAAAAGTTTAAGACCATTCCATGGTCAATTAAAATTTTTCAGTGTCTTATCAAGTTCTTAAGGTTTTCTGGTCTCTGGGTCTGGAAAAACTTGAACGATGAAAAAAGATATAAAAAAAACTGCAAAATTTGTCAAAAAAGCTAAAATTTCTGATGTCAAAATCTTGAAAAACATTCCATTACATCTAGAACTTATACAGTAACGTACTATCAAACCCTAGAGGAGGTTCCTTGGCTCTTGAGGTTGCCGAAATTTAAAAAAAATGGCAAAAAATTTCAAAGAACTTGAAAAAAAATGCAAGTCTCATTAAAAAAAATCGCGAAAAATTTTTCATAAAACAAAATTGAAATACGTTCCATGGCAAATTAATATGAACGTTCCATTTCAAATTAAATTTTTTCAGTAACTTATTATCAAACCCTTAAGGACGCTTTCTGGCCTCTGCGTCCGGAAAGACAAGAATAATGGAAAATAAAAGTAAAAAAAACTGAAAAATTTGCCGCATGTGAACCAAAAAAACCACTAGCGAGAAATGAAAAATTAATTCAAACAAAAAAATAGGTCTAGAATGAGCTGTGAATGGATTGGGAAAACCATTTAGAAATAAATCCGATCCAAAAAATCGAAAAAACAGTAAAAATCAGAGTGAAATTGCCGCACCACTACCGAGAAACCGAATTTTTGTTCAAACACCGTTTTCTCACTCTACTTTGAAATTAGAGCAAAAAATTCACGCCGCAAAACCACTCGCTTTTTCGCCCCATTTCCTGTTTCGGCGTGGCCAAAATCACTACTCCCCAATTTGACTTCAAAAATCATGAAAATGTGTGAACAGATCTTAAAAAAAGACAGCGCCCCAATACAACTCAAATTCTTTGAATTGTAAAAAATAGGAGCGCTATAATAGCCCGCAGAGAAGATGAGGGCGGCTATTAATTAGGGTTGATAAAATTGAAAATTGACAAAAATTTTTAAAAGTTTAAAAAAAAATTGAAAATTAGTATAAAATTGCGTGTTTTTAGCGATCGGTTGTTCGTCGGTAGCCAGGGGGGGTTGCACCGGGGGCTGATAGGGAGGAAGCGGGGTGGGGGTGGGCGACAGTGGGGTGGGGGCGGGCAACAGCGTGGTGGGGGAATAGTGGTGGGGGTCAACAGTGGGGGTGTCTTCAACCTCTAAGAACCACCCTTCACACCATAAGTATAAGTCTCCACAACAGTCTGAGCTGAAACAGAGCTGAAAGGCTCTAAGAGCACTTATGTCCGCTGGGCGGTTCCTGTTTATCCCGTTTTTGAGGACGGAAAGTCAAAAGCGTCAGACAAAAAATCGGTCAAGCGAAAAATCGCATTAAAAAAAGACCAACAGGGGACTAATATAATTGCTACAAACTTCGTTTGAGAGCAATTAATAAATATACACTGCAAGAGTTTTTCAAGCTAGAACGTTTTCAATCTAATAAAATTTACCATCACACGGAAGTATTTCGGAACTTCCGAAATACTCATTTGGGTGATTAACAGCTCCGCAGGTAATATACTCTCGCGATCTCTCCAATAAGTGTTCCCATGAATCAATATTAATCCGCAGTTTAGTTGTCGGTTCGATTTAATTTAAACTGCTATGTGGAAACCGGTAAGGGATCCTTAAAAATCCTTGATGATTACCACGGTTTATAGCTACTCAATTTAATTCAACAGAAAATAGTGTCTTTTCCCAGCCGAAAGTATTCAAAATACTTAATTTCTTTTGCTGAGGGTCCATAGTCTTTCAATTTTAAAAAAAACTTGTCGTACGTTAATGAATCGAAGGCTTTAAAAATATCTATTATTATGGCAAAAGATAGGACGGACCAATGATACAGTCGCAAATAGCCTCAAAAACATTGTCTGGCTACAAGAAACAAACATATGCTGCGTAACGCCAGAAAATAGCTAAACCGGTTTCTTTACTATTTGAGACATACCAAGCAGGGAACCGGAAAATAGCCATTATTGATCCCCATAGCCCAGGATCAGATTCAAAGAAATGGAAAAAATACGAAAAATTTTTTACTTATTTTGACTTGATTTCGTAAGTAGACACACCTGTTTTTAATAAGAGGATACAGAAAAATTGCTGAAATTTGTGATATTAAATATTTGAAATACGTTCCATGGCAAATTAAAATGAACGTTCCATGGCAAATTAAATTTTTTATTATCAAATTAAATTTAAACTTATTATCAAACCCTTAAGGACGCATTCTGGCCTCTGCGTCCGGAAAGACAAGAATAATGGAAAATAAAAGTAAAAAAACCGAAAAATTTGCACATTTTGTCTACAAAATGCTAAAATTCGTGATGTAGAAATGTTGAAACCATTCCATTACAACTAGAAACTATGCAGCGACCTATTATAAAAACCTAGAGAAGGTTTCGTGACACCTAGGGCTGAATGAACAAAAAAGACAAAGATTTTCAACAAGCATGAAAAAATTGTGAAAATTACTATAAAATTGCGCGTTTTTAGCGATCAATTGTTCGAACGTAGGCACGAGGGGGGGGGGGGGGGTGCACAGGCGGGCTGATGGGGAGGGGTGGGCAACAGTGCGGTGGGGGGGGGGGTGGGGTTATAGTGGGGCGGGGGTCAACAGTGGGGGTGTCTTCAACCTTTAAGAATCGCCCTTCACACCATAAGTATAAGTCTCCAAAACAGTTTGAACTGAAAAAGAGCTGAAAGGCTCTGAGAGCACTTAATACCCTCTGTGCGCTACCTGTTCATCTCATTTTTGAGGAAAAAGTCAAAAGCGTTAGACAAAAATTCGGTCAAGCAAAAAATCGCTTTAAAAAACAGACAGGACTAATATAATTGCTACAAACTTCGTTTGAGAGCAATTAAAAACTTATAACTAATTTTAGTGAAAAAGGCATGTCTAGTCTTCAAGTGTCATAGGAGCAACGTCTATAGAATAGATATTTTAAGCTTAAAATCCGGAGAAACAGGAAGAAAAACTTTAAAAAGGAGTATATTCGGCAAAAAAATTTACTCAATTTTCTTCAAGAAAAACAACAGAAACATATATCAATCAACTCAAAACTCAAAAAAAAAAATTTTGCACTTACTTTCTCGCTCACTCGCTCTTTCTCCCTTTCTCTCTCAAAAAATATATGAACAGAAAACCACTCTCTATTCTCTCTGCTCAATTCGTTCAACGGTCTGACCTAAACACTTCGCTTTTACAAGCTGCAATGACTTTTAATCCTGTATGAATTACACTCTAAAAAATTAGTGATCAAAATACTCCTTTTCCAGTCGTAAAAATAGGAGCGTTATAATAGCCGGCATAGAAGACGCAGTCCTTGAGTAAACAAGCATTGGAACATTTTTTTTACAGAAAATATCAAAAAGACGGGCTTTGATTGGACTTGGTAGTTAGGCCACTCCTGCTTAATGAGAGGATAAAGGGACCAGCATCAATACCAATAAGCATCAGACCTAATAACTTAGACTAATTCAATTAAAGTTTGAGTAACTGACATCTAAGATTGACCTTATGGGTGGTTACTCTTTACTCTGTTAGAGAAAAACAGAAAAACTGTTACAGAAAAATCGTTCCACTTTCTTTAAATTTAGTAAAAAGTAGCGGGCTAAATTGGGTTCAGAAAGCTACTTAAAATTCTTTGATTAAAAAGCTGTTTAATTTTTTGCTGCCTCTATTAGCAGCTCTAAAATAACCTTCATTTAGAGTGACACACACCCATTTGACCTTATCTCTGTGAATTAAAGTAAATAAAAGTCATTTTCAAAGTAAGGAAGTCATTTTTGAAAGTGAGGTAAGTCAATTTTTGAGTCAACCAAAAATTTAATCACGCAAATGAACAAAAAAACTCGCTCCACTAAGAGCAAAAAATGACGTCACGCACGCACTTCAGTTGAAATTGCATGAACGAATGAACAAAAAGCAGATTTGAAGTGGTTGTGACGTCATATGGTCGTAAGAAAAATCGCGACGACGAAATAAAAAACCAAGAGAAGGCCAATAATAGCCCCAGCTAACGCTGTGCGGCTATTAATCACAAATAAAAGGTAATTCGTAAAATGATATACACTGGACAGAATACGGTAAAGACAGAGCTCGCAGACTGCCAAAAAATAGTTGCGATAGCTTTGTAGACTTGCCGTTTCGAAAATGATAATAAAAAATTATTTTTCTTTACTATTGATGTAATAAATTAAATTAGAAGAAATATTAATTATGAGCTAATCATTTTCCTCAGTTAAACTTCAATCAAAGTAACATGTACTAATTGAATTTATCTACTTCAATTGTAGTAAGCAAAATTTATCTGTGTTTGAGGAAAGTTTTTGAGAGTGAGGCAAGCGCGACCCAAAACAATCACGCGAATGAAAAACCTCGCTCAATTAAGAACGAAAAGTGACGTCACTCATGCTATTAAATTGAAATTGTATGAATGACGTATGAGCAGATTTGAAGTGAGCGTGACGTCATATGGTCGTGAAAATCTTGATGAAATAATCCAGCAGCAAACCGAAGGGTCCGAAATTTCCAAGGAATTATCATACTATCAAGCATGTGGGAAAGAATACTTCTTTTCAATTTACATAAATTAGTTGAACGAAGAAAACTACCCAGCAAAAATTGAATTCAGGGACCAAAATAAACTGTATTGAGGTCAAAACAAAATGTTTGCATGGGAATAAACTTTCTCTCAATCGTCGTAATTATTTAAAATTTATGAAAAACAATTGAATTGATGCAAAGAGAAAAATATCAGAATTGAATTCATTAACAGTCCAAAAATCTTTTGAAAAACTTAGTCACTGAGAAATCATAATAAAATGAAAAATAAATCAATAAAAAATCCCCACCAATTGAAAGAGGAAACTCACTCTGAGATTTTGAAAACGCAAAAAGTTTTCGTATTGGAATCATACTATCTGGTAATGCTGAAAAACAGCCACGTTTTCCGTGTTAAAGAAAATAAAACCGATTGGGATTGAAATGACAAAAATCAAGATGATGTGCATGAAAAATTCACTTGAGAAGTCAACGATTATTCTAGAAGAAAAGCGCAAAACGGTCAAGTAAAAAATTTGCATAAAAAGAAACACACGTTTACAATGATTGCTTCTCGTTCGAGAGAAAATAAACATGTATCGCCTTTAATAGCATTCGTATGAAAGCAGAAGTCAAATGCCGCGCCTAAAATTCTGAAAATCCAAAAAAAATTGTCACATCTATTTCTCACTCCATTTTAAAAGTAGATTGAAAAAATCCACGCTTTAAAACTACTCTCTTTTTCGTTCTCTTTACTACACCAGCGTGACTAAAATCACAAGTCTAACTACTTCAAAAGTAAAAAGCTGTGAACAAATCTTGAAAAAAATTTTTTTCAATCCTGAATGTGAGGAAGACTGTTCTGTAAATGGCAGGTCTGAGTGGCGCTCGCAAGTATGCGAGCTAGGCCCAATTATGTGTAGGCAATATTATTTTGTAATGACTTACTCCAAAACTAGTGAATGACTTTCGACTGTCTCCCCCAGAGATTTCCAGCGGCGAGAAAGGACGAAGGGTAGACATTTCTAAACAAAACATGACTGATTAAAACCAAGCGTAAATATATCTACCGGCTGCTGAAGTTGGATTTTAGATATACATTTTAAACAAACTCAGTATCAGTAATTTGCATATACAAATACTCAGAAATTTGGTATAAGTGACAATAGTTTTGGAGCAAAAAATGTAATAAACAATCTTATAAAAAATTAAACCAATCGTTTAAATTAAAAAATTAAACGATATAATAGCCGGCTGAGAAGATGAGGGCGGCTATTAAACAAAAATTAAGGCCAAATTGCCGCATTAGAATAAAAAACCACTAGCGAAAGAAATTTGGTTCAAACAAAAAAACTAGGCAAAGAATGAAAAAGAATGGATTGGGAAAACTATTTAGAAAATCCGATCCAAAAAATCGTGAAAAAAAACAGTTAGTGCAATTGCCGCGTGTACAAAAAGATCAATAAAACTACTTCTTTGGATTTAGCGGAGTTAAAAAAACAAGAATGAACATTACATAACAAAAAAACAGCTGGACGACTCGGAATTGAATTTCAGCAACAAAATGGCTCCGAACACAAGCTACTCACATAATTATGTTGTTCCCTGCTAATTCTTTAACGTATTTAATCTCGGAGAAAAGATAGACAAACATCTTTTTGTTAGATAGCTTAATGTTTACCATAGACAAATATGCTGAAATAAAACCTACCGAGAAAAACCAGAAAACAAGGAATCAAAAATATAACTTTACCCCCAAAAAAATTGCCTAAGTTGAGATGCCTCAAAGAAGAAACTTAAAAAAACCTGGTGAAACTTAAAAAAACCTGGCACATGACATAAAACAACCAGGAACACAAAAAAAAGAAAATTTGGTTACAAGAAACAAAAACAATCTATCTGGAAAAAAGCTTAAAAAACCTTCAGGTAACTCATCTCGAAAACTCATTTCTAGGTATAAACAAAATTATTTCAAAAAAATTAGAAAAATTATGCAGACAACTGTAGAAAACGATGAAAAACAGTCACATATTTGACTTGATTTAATCCAATTCCCTTGACAAAACCTCCCATCTGATACTCTCGTTGAGGGTAAAAACTAAAATGAATGTATAAATCGTTTTCTGAAAATCGTCAAAAACATCGAATATCGTCTAAACCATCAAATATCGTCTAAAACACGAAACTGACGAAAAATGTCAAAACTGAATAGAACTTAGAAGTAGAAAAATGTGTGTGTGTGTGTGTGTGATCCCCGTCATTGATTGGGGGGCTGTTGAGCCGCGACAGCTACAAATTCGGTGACTTTCTCGGGTTCGTTTTGGATTACTGTGGGGTCTTGTGATATGCCCATCTTCTTTCGTTGATTCTTCCAGTTAGGACAGCGTAGCAGCCAGTGTTCTGTGTCCTCATCTTCTAGTCCGCAGTGTGGACAAGTCGCAGTTTCGGCTCTTCCATGTCTAGCTCTTGTAGCTTGCAGAAAAGGCGCTCGGTTCAGTCGTAGGCAATGCAGATCAACTTCTTGTGCTCTGGTTCTGTTTTCCTTGACCTTCAGCGGCTGTCCAGCGGTTAGGCGTCTATGAGGGTGGTCTGGCGGGACACGCTTGTTATAGTCGTCCAGTCTTCTTTCTTCTCTTTGCATGTTGATGTCTTCCCGTATCTCTCTTCCTGGTTTGCAAATGCTTAGGCGATCCATGGCTCTCGATCTCCAGTCTGTCCGCCACCGTGCGTCGCCCCTGGCGCGAAGCCTTCTGGGCACTTCCTTGTCCGCAACCTGTTTGAGGGGGTGATCGTCGGGAGCTTTTTGACACTTGTCGAGGAGTTTTGCTGCCTTGTCCTCTCCGTCCTGTGTCAGACTGTTTAGCTCGGCTTCTGCACATGTTTGAACTGATGGGGATCCTCTTGGGGCACCGACTATTACTCTTGCTGCTTGGTTGTTGCACGTTTCCAGTTTTTCGGTTTGCGCAGCCGATAGAAACATTCCCCATACTTCGAAGGCGTAGGCTCCTCCGGGTCTTATGTAACTTCTGTAGAGGCGTCTCAGATCGGTTGCCTTTAGACCCCAGTCTCTCCCAGTCAGTGCTCTGAGTATCTGAATCCTCCTCGTCAGATTCTTTTTGGCAGCGCTCGCGTGGTCCGTGAAACGTAGTTGGCTGTCGATTTCCACTCCGAGAATCTTCGTCTTCTTTTCGTATGGGACGCTTTCGTTGAGCATCTTCAGATCTGGAGTTACTTTGCCAGCTGTCTCTCTGGGGTCCACGCTAATAACCATTGCGGCCGTTTTGTCCACTGCTATTTCTACATAGTTCTTTCTCGACCACTCCGTTACCGAATCCAGTGCTTTCTGCATCCCAGTCGCTGCATCTTCGGGCTTCCTTCCAGTGACTTGCAGGGTCAGGTCGTCTGCAAACTGGTTGACCATGACTTCCGGAGCTGAAGATTTTATAGCTTCGGGGAGACTCGAAGTGGACAAGCAATAGAGAAGAGGCGAAAGGGGGCTCCCCTGAGGCATGCCCTGCGCGAACAGCTTTGGCTTGCTCTTCTCTTCGTTCCATCGAACTGCCGCTCGTCTGTCAGACAACCACGCTCTGAGCCATCTCAGACATCTGCCTCTCAAACCCAAGAGCGCGAGATCAAGCAGAAGTCCGTTTCTCCATACTCGGTCGAAAGCTGCTCGGAAGTCAACAGCTACTAGCAGGGTTCGTTTCTTTTCTTGTAGTGCATCCATGGCGCTTTGCACTATATTGGCAATGACATCAGTGGTTGATCTCTTTGGTTGGAAGCCGGCCTGTTCGTTGGGAACTATCTTGTTTCGCCAGGCCCAGTCGCTGATTCTCCACTGTACCATTGTCTCCATGCATTTGCTCACACAGGATAGGAGGGACACTGGTCTGTATGACTTGATCCTATCGGAAGGTTTCTTCTTCTTGAGAATTGGGACGATGAGTGCTGTCCTCCACGTGGAGCAGACTCGGCTCTCCTCCCAGCTACGGTTTATAAGATAGAGTAGGAATTGCTGACCGGCTTCTCCGAGGTGCTTCAGCATCACGTAGGACCTGTTTCAGCTCCGGAAGACTAAAAGGGGCGTTAACTCTGTCCTCGTTATCCTTTACGGCATCTCTGATAACCTCGTACGCCCTCTTTGTGTCTTCTCTGCGAACGAGATAACGACTTGTTGCAGCATAGCTTCTGCATGCAAAACTGGCTTTCTCCATATCTGAGCTGAGGTTCTTGCCATCTTCGTATATTGGTGTGTTGGGGAGCCTCTGTTTTGTAGAAAAATGTCCAAGTGGAGATCGAAAAAAAATTAAAGGGTGTTGTTTATGACGCTCTTTCGTTTTAAATTTGTTCACAAGCAAAACTGAATGGTCAATTTTTCTGACCAACTTCTTCAGACATCAATTTCTCGTTGGCAGACATCAATTTCTCATTGGCGTATTTGAGAAACACCGGTGATCAAAACCAGAGAAAAAACAAAATAAAAACGAGAAACAGTAGTGAAAAAGTGCACATGCATAAAAGTTTTCTGTAACTGAGCAACATTTTTGAAGACTTTTCTGCTTTCTAACTCGCTCTCGCTCTCGCTCGCTCGCTCTCTCTCTCTCTCTATCTATCTATCTCTCTCTCTCTCTCTCTTCAGAACAATACATAGAAACAAGCCCTCTTGGTTTTTGTATTTGTTCATAAGATTAACCTTAACATTTTTCAAACACGCGGCTTTTACTTCTATATCATGTTTCGAGTAAAAAAAAGTAACTTTCAATATCTACGTCTATCTTACAAGCACCTGCAGCCATAAAAACAATCACTTTTGATAAATGATTTCCTGAGGAGAACCAAATATGTTTCGTGTTTTCGGCTGCATCTCCGTACCTAAGACAAAATTCTTTTCAATTCTTTGCTAAGATTCTGTTACCGTCGTAATTCGTAAAAATGCCACATTCATTGTTTTACCATCACAATATTCGAGCTATTTATATTTCAAACGTGTTTGAAATGTTTTTAAAGTGCTTTGAAATGTTTTTAAAGTGCTTTGAAATGTTTTTAAAGTGCTTTGAAATGTTTTTGCATGTTTTTAAAGTGCAAACGTAATTTTGTTGAAAACGGTTAGTCACTTAATCACGAACTAAGCATTTGTCGTAGAGAGAGAGAGAGAGAGAGAGAGAGAGAAACACGTCACGCGTGTAAATGACTATTCAGCTTTGCTTGTGAACAAAACGAAACAGCATCATACGACAAAGCAAAAAACATAGCAGGAAGCCTCCGGAACTCACTCAAGTAGGTATTCACTTCAGCTCCAGTCAAAAAACGAAACTTCCTCTTTTTATGCTAATCACTTTCAAGAAATATCAAAAAGAAAAACATCAGACAATCTAAATCTGATAACAATTTCATCGCGAGTTCCGACAGCAAAACAGCTTTTTGCAGCACACCTTACAATACAATTACCTTTTACTGAATAAACTACACGCAATTCGTTATTAAAAAAACAAAGTAACATAGAGTGAAAACCAAGAAAAGCACGAAATTATCGAAATGACGATTTCTAAAATCAAACTCATGAAAAAACAACGTTTGTCGATAAATGGTAACAAAAAGATTAAAAAGTTCATCAAAAATCAAGAAACAAAATTAAGGAGTGAGCCTAAATGGGACTAAAAAGTTCAATAGCTGGCTTCAAATAACCACATTAGAGGTTAACATATACCACTATTAAGATTTAAAGTAAAAAATGGCACCAGTTGCGGCACTCTTTTCATTTGACTTTTAGTATTAAATTGCCGCCAATTGAGTTAAGCTGCTTGAAATTGTGATTGAGAATTTTAGATTACGCGAAAAGCAAAAAGTCAAGAGCGTAAAAGTCACTAAAAAGTCATAATTGTCAAGCAAAAATTTTGCATGAAAAAGACACACACCTTTACAATAATTGCAATGAACTTCGCTCAAGAGCAATTAAAAACTCAAAATTAGCACTAATCAATTTAAAAGCCCACAAAGACCCTTTACCAACTTCAACAAAAAACTACAGAATATCACTAAAAAATGTGGAATACAAAGACTGCCGAAAACGTCAAACAAGGCAAAACGACAACAGATCAAAATTGCACCTAATATTTTCTTCAGCTAACCAAAAATCTTTCCGACTTAATAGTTAATATAATTGAGTAAAAGATAAAAAGTTAAAGATAAAACTTTATATTACGTACCCAGCATAAGCTGGTCAGGTTGAAATGACATCCATCTGTAGATAGTCTTTTTAGTGCCACGTTCCGTCTGCTTCTCCTTGCAAATCAAATTCAAGCTAGTCAACACGTTTGCAATGTCATATAGTCTTCTGATTTTTGCTGAAACAGTTAAACAGAGAAAAATTTATGGAATGAAAGGGAGAACAATAATGACTTGTAAGACTTTCTACTTACGAAAATGCTTCGGTTCACACGATCCTTTCTCGATATCTAAAATAAAAATCGTTACTGACATAAAATCCTCCCGTCAATGTCTTAAGAATTTTGGGAGTTAAATTCTAAAAACGCCCTTCGCATCATGAACTTATTTATGTCTCAAAAATAGTTTCGTTGAATCGCATACTTAGAGTACAGTAAAACGAAAAGCTAGAAGAGAACTTATTGCCCTCCGGTCGTTACGTGTTTATCTAGTTTTCGAAGAATCGCATTAAAAAGAGCAGGACAAATATAATTGCTACAATCTTCGGTCGAGAGCAATTAATAACGGCTCTCACACGAATATACGTCGTTGCCTCATTCCTTGAGCTTCGAACAAAATAGCATCGCAGTAAAGGCGACATTCGAATTACAAAACACGCGCGCTGGCCGACACTTCATCAAGACCACGTGGAAGTAATAGAAATCAGTATTGTATAACTAATTACAAGCTTCGACTTAATTATGTTCGGTCGCTATAATTTGATCGCTATTGAAAGATTTAGATCAATTCCGATGGGCCACTGAGGCTGGGCAAATTTGGCTGTGGTTATATAGCAACGTGTTTCAAAACAAAGCCGACAGATTGCAAGAAAAGAGCCGCCGTTAACGCACATCGGGATTGAAAAAGAAAAAAGGAGATAAAATTACCACTTTTTATCTCAGTTTCAAAAAGTGTTCTTAATCGGTGCGCAGCCTCAGTTAGATTCTAAAACCATACTTAATTCAGCTTCTAAACTGAAAGCTAATAAGCTTAATCATAATGGCAGCTACAAATTGCTCTAATGAATTTTGATAACCTAATACACTATGACCTATTGACCGGGCTTTATCGGTTTATCCCGTCTCTTTTGCTCCTCTTGACATTGACCGTAATCACCACATTGCGTGATTCAATGCGCGAAAGACTTTAAAATTCATTAAAAAACAGAAAAACAATGAATAAAAAAAATCAATGTCAAAATGCCGCTTGTGAACAAAAAAAACCACTAGCAAGAACTGGAAATTTGGTTCAAACAAAAAACTAGGCCTAGAATGGACTATGAATGGATTGGAAAAACCATTTAGAAAAAAAAATCCGATAAAAAAATTGTAAAAATTAAAGTCAAAATGCCGCATGTGAACAAAAAACCACTAGCGAATTTTAGTTCAAACAGCATTTTATCACTCTAATTCAAAATGAAAGCTTAAAAAATTAACGCAACAAAGCCACTCTTTTTCGCTCAACTTCCTGTGTCGGCGTGACCAAAATCATCATTCCAATTCGACAAAAAAATGTGTGAACAGATCTTTGAAAAAACATAGCGGTAGGATTCCGGAATCGACTTGAGGTAGTATTTAAATACCCCTTAACCAATAACTAACTAAACTAGCAAACTTTTGTTTACTTCATTATATCAATCCATTTGAAAAAAGAGGAAACAAATAAGAGAAGAAAATGTAAAATATTCTTAGCAATTATTCACGAGTCCAAAAACAATTTTCGAAAATGTCTTATATACCCAATTTCTGCGTATAACTGCAAATGTTAGAATACGAACCCGGCAGATTGCTGGAAAATAGCTGCCATTGATTCTCAAACCCGATTGTGATTGAAAGGAAAATAATGACAAAACTAACTTTCGTACAAAAAAATTAATATGAATTATGATGTGCTTCGGGTTAGTTATTCTACTGTTTTTATGAGGTGATACAGAGGCTAGTATCAATACCAATAAGCACAAGAGATGGTAACTGAGAGATATAAAAACAGATGTCAGGTAGCGGGTTTCTAAAATTGAGTTTCACGGATTTACATTGTTTCCATTTTTGATTTGGTTTTTCGCTTGACTCTGTTGCTTCTAGATTGCTTTTCTGACCAGCTGCTGCTTAAGAGCAATTTTAACAGAATGAGAGAAGAATAAAAAACCAACAGCAGTCAAAAAGACCAACGCAAAACTTTGAACAAACTCTGAACTAACGTAAAAAAATATTCGACGACGTAAAAGAAAATAGGGCCGTTACAATAGGGGTATGTGAGGATGAGGGAGGATATTACAAAGGTGATGAAAAGCGATACATCTTGAAAAAGGAGAAAAACGAGCAGAAGATTACATTTAAAACTCTAAGATGGCAAATGATGCCCCTAAAAACAATTATTTGTTAATATGGTTTAGAACGACCTATTTACCCAAAAAAATAAGGTTAAAACTAAAAAAAACTGCTTCCGAAAAGCAGAACTAGAACAAAATGTTTTGCTCGCTGAGCAAAAAATTTTTCACACCTACTTTTCTCGCATTCTCTCAAATACGCAGCATGAACTAAAAATTACTCTCTCTTCTTCAATTCGATCAGCCGTTTGACCTAAACACTTAGTTTTCACGAGAAGCATTGATTTTTAGATCCTGCTTTAAACACTCCAGAAAATCATCGATTAACCACCAATACTCCTCTCCGAGTCATAAAAAGAAAGCGCTCCAATGCAATTCAAATTCTTTGAATTGTAAAAAGGAGAGCGCCTAAATAATAGCCGTTGAGAGGCTAACAGCGGCTATCAAAAGGAAAGCTAGTTATTATTGCTTATTGCGAGGGTAATTCTCATGAAATGTGTTTTTTTACGTAGTTAAAATTGCTCACCTGTTGGCTAAAAGGTAAGTAGGTCAATTGGAGGGTTACGCATGAGCAACAACAATTTAGATGTTAACATTAAGAGTGAAGAATTATACTCCATATTAAGATAAATAAACAACTCACCAGTAAAGCTGAAAAAAAAATTGGGACAAAAGCGGGCTGGTGGCACGTTTCAAAGCAATAATGGCCGCCTTTGTTTTCGATCGAAATCAGCAAATCGGAAAACAGCCACAGAACGATTAATATTGCTGGCTCTGAATATCATTTCGCAATACAATTCACAAGCTACCTCCAAAAGAATAATGCTCTTAACTAAGATAGCGAACCATTCCTTAATTACCCTTCCACACATCCTAATGGTTGCATATTACTTGCACTTATACGCCGGCAAAAAAGCATTAGGTTATATAATGCCTTCAGTTTTCATTGCAAAAGGACAGGTCAAAAACTTACAGGACTTGACACATTTGGAATTTCTGGCCATACTTCGAATCAACTTCATTGGATCTTCTTCTGTCAGAATTTTTGCAGCAACATCCAAAGTGACACAGTGATCCTAAAACAAAAACACTATGAACTCTATCAAAACAAAAGCAGTATGAAAACAACAAAACTGCGCAAGGACTAACCCAAAAAAAAAAAACAAACGAAAACTGCTTTTCAAAAGCCCTCAGTTCTTTCCTTAATGTACGGTTATTATGAATTTGAACTCTCATGTGTACTCTAAGACCACTACTAAGACTTAGAAATAAAATGAAACCAATTTTGGTGTAATTTTGAGAACACTTTTAGTATCCAAGAAACTTGATTGAGCGGAAGAATAATCCAGAACAAAGATGAGCGGCAATTCTGAATAAAGACACACGACACATTTCACAAAAACATATCTCACCTTGGCAGAGAGAAGCAACATCACGAATTTTTTGGCCATCAGTGTTAAGCTCTTGTCTTTCTTTTCACCTAAACATTGAAATCTGAGGAGAATCTTAAATGGTAAAAGTATTATAAAAGCAGCAGTGACTTGAATACTCTATCATGCAATTATTTTTAGGTGAAAACTCAGACACTACAAAGTTAAAAGGCTACGCAAGCACACTAAAAGAGGACAAGATACCACAAAACCATTTTGACACAGGAAATAGTGACTGCAATCCGTTGCGAAAGTGCAAATGTTTGTTAGTGTGAAATAATGAAAACAGGCAAACAGATTTTGAAAATGTTGAGGGCATAACACGGAAAATGTACTATAGTTTACAAATCAGATGCCAAGCAAACGTCCATCTATTTTTGTTCATAGTTGTCTTTTTTTGAACTTTAAACAATTCCCAGAATTTTCAGAAGTATCCAAATTTAAATTCATATTGTTAAAGAGTACTTTGGACGTTAAATTAACCGAATTCAAAGCTTTCGGGGAAGCATGATAGCACATGGACCTGCACTCATACAATGACAATGGTACCTACCAACTCAAATTTATTCCCAAACCCTGTCCGCTAAAAACAAAATTATTACATTTTATGCTAAGAATTCATAAGAATTTAGTGACATTGACCAAAAATTTAGAAAAATGTTCTTGAGATTCTGGGCAATACTGCCAACAAAGTCATCAATTCTACCTTTTTTGACAGTAGGTAAACTTAAGTCTGAGTTTGGCAATTTCAGCTTCAAAAAATCAAACTGATACCTTTGCATATTGTGCGATTCGCTTGCATATTTGTTTTCTTCCTCTGTTCTAGGAATTGTGCCGCATAACCAACGGAATCGTCTATCTTCTCCAAGCTTTGGACTCCACTTTCTCTCGCCATTTCATATAGACGAACCTTCTCAATTTGTGTAGCTACCCCGTGTCTATCCGCTGCAACCTGTTAAATCGATTGTCCGTTGATATTTGCGCATATTTTACTTTAATATAGTAGTAGTGATTCTTTACAAAACTAATCTGGGAATTTGATTGATTTGAAAGCAGCAGAACTAACTTTGAATTCAGCTAATGTGGTTTTCAAAGTCGCTTGTCCTTTCCACATATACTCGTTTTTCTGTTTTCTGGCTACAATGTCCAAGCTTTCAAGGACGTTGATAATGTCATACACTCGCCGTCTCTCAACGTCTATAAATAAAATTCGAGCAAGAATAACGTTTAAACTAAAAATCGAGATAATGAACTCACTTAGTTGTTTAGACTTAATCTCCAAGTTGATCAATATTTCTTGACCAGGGTGCGGATACATAGGGTAGTCAGAGGTGAACCTAAACAAATTCAACCAATGACTTCAATCTTTCAAAACTATTGTGGCTATTCTCTAAGACACTAACAGCTGCGAGAGCAACTCTAATGATTTTTCTTTTCTGCTGGGCTTGCTATCATTTTTCTCTTGTCTGCACTGGGCTAGAGGGGATAGGACTGAGATTTCTGCCTGTTTGTCAGAAAACAAGTAACTAGAGACGGATGACTGTGCCTGAACAGAAGGGAGCGATGGATAGTCTGCATCATAGCCGTATGTCTCATCAAAGGCATAAGTATTTATAAACGAGCTCCCAAAATCTCCGTTCGTACCGGAGTACGTCAACAAATCCATTTCTGAAAAAAAACCTTACGTGTAAACTACTACTACTAGTAGTAACGAATTTAGGGCAAGTTCACGAGAAGTTTATGCTCCCGATCTGTTGACTAGTCAAAGTCCAATTTTTCGTCTTGTACACAGTATACTTCCCCCTTCTGGTGTTTGTTTTTTGAATTTCTACAAACCCGGACCAGTGCCGATTTGTTCTTGATAAAACTGCTCAACATAAGCACGTGTAGCTCGTGGTAGAGTGAGATTGAGTCCGAAGAACTGACTCAGCCTGTGTTTGTATTCGTTCTGAGAACAGCTTAGTATCAGGGACGTGGCTTTTTCCTGGACGTCCTCAATGTCCCGAAGGTCATTCTATGACGCTTTCCAAAGGACAGCATCGTATAAAATGACGAGAGCACTGGATACGACGACTGCTCATAATTCGAGTGTTGCTATCTTAATCAAACTTCAAGAAAATCTTCCCCAAGTGTTTAATGACTATACCAGTTAAAGGAACGAAACCTTTGAAAAACTGAGTCCAAACAAGTTTGACGAGCAGTTAGCCGAATTGAAAACGCGAATCGCCAATTTTACGAGTTGCATCAAAAGTCAGACAGACTGATTCAAACTGTACGGAGTGACATCCAGGAGTCAAAATCTGACAAACCCAAAAACTTCGCTGATGCTCTTGGTTCTGGCAAGCCTGGGAAGGCTTGTCAAATGACCGTGAAAAAGTTGGCATTGGCTCTAACCCAACTGGTAAAGTTCAACAAAGAAAAAGGAAACCAAACTCTGCTGATAAGCCTTGAAAGCCAAGTCAGCAAGAAACAAAAGATAAAGTCAGCGTTCACACTGAAAGATTACCACAATCCAGTCTTCTTAATTCCCAAACTTTCTTCTGAAAACGCCGAAAAAGAAATGGCATGTCTGAAAGTCAGACGTGAACTCTTAGACAAACTCAGATTGACAGCAAAGCTATCAGAGTGCGAAAATTAGAAGTCGGAATTGAGAATGAAGAAGGATGGAATGAACATATAATTGAAAGTGAACCGGAAACTGAAAGATAATCATTCAAAAGAATTGTAGACAATATAATTTCTACTGTAAGTGCTGATCCAGATAATTTGCTCAGAAAAGTCAACAACCTTCACAGGAAATTGGAATTCACACTCAAGAGGACAGACGAAAATGGTAACTTGGCCTTTTTAGACATGAACATCAATGTGAATAGCTGTAATGAAGTTAATTGTGTGTGGTACAAGAAACCAACCAATACGGGGGTTGTCTTGAACTTCCGCAGCTCTGCACCAATCCAACATAAGAGAAATATCGTAGCAGGGACTGGTCAGCGCATTTTTAGAAGCACCAGCACATGGCAAAACTTTAAAACAGCTCAGGAAACTAAAAATGTTTGGTTAAAAAAATCTAAACCTTGAAGGCTGGACTTCTAAATCATCAATGCTGCTTTACAAAAAAATATAAGTGAACCTCAACTGAAGAGTGGTGGCGAGAAAGTACAATAGATGGGACACAGGCCACTAGCGAAAGATGTAAAACCATTAATTTTCTTACAGTGCCGAGGTAACATCAGCCGGCAATTGAAGCAAAACTTGGAAGTGCGATATGACAATAATGTTTACCACGCGAGAACTGCTAACATGCTTACCGTCCCTGAAATCTAGTTTTTTTAGCAATATCAAATCTCATGTGGTGTACGAACTCAATTAATGTGCACGTAACTCCACCTATTAAAGAGCATCAAATAAATGATTTACGGCTGAGTCAACAAGTTATGGAATGCTTTGGGGCACTAAAAGCAATTAATCACAAGATTAAAGTTCAGTGCTAGGATACCGAAAAGTTTATGAACATAAAAGCTCTGCACATTAGGAGACGCAAACCACAACTGAATACGCGGGACGAGTACCAGAGCCGGGAATTGATATTGAAGTATTAAGTGCAGAAAGAATATTCTGCCAGAAAAATTTTTCCGAATTAGCACGTGAGCAAAGTTACAAAAGTTAAATGTGAGCAAAGACTTCTAACAAAAGCACCATTGAACATGAAAAAAAACAGACTTTGACTTCAGAAGAGACTATCTTTTTCTAAAAGTAAATTAAAATATAAAAAGGACCGTGTACACCATCCGGCAACGATGGATGTAGGTCGGAACATAAGGGATGATGAGTAGCAGTTAGCGGGATGCTGCACTCCAAACTGTTCCCCTCCAGACAGTGTAAAGACGGCCCAGTCACAAAAATAACTAACAAGTGGAGAGGAAAGCACCAATATATATATAAATAGCATACATAAGGAACTGGTAAGGAAGGATTAAAATTAAAATAGGATATCAAGGAATGAGCAAAGGAATAAAGTTAAGCAGCCATACACTCAGCGCAGCCTTCCCTCCTCCACGACGGCGCTAATCGAAGTCTCACTGAGAACACGAGGCTTGAGGGCGCGACATCCTCTCAAGCAGAGAACACAGCTCCTCGGAAGTGCGAAGCTGATTTTCGTTCGGATGTAGCTTATAGTGTCGGCGTACGGCTCTCCGCGTTTTTTCGCTGATCTTGGTTGCGAGTTGTTTCATAACGCGCGATGCTGATGGCCCAGCGCCGCCCGAGCAAGCAAAAACCAGTGCGTTCAAACTGCTGTGTTCGGTTTCGCTCTTCGTACTTATTTCGCTTGATGCTCTCGTGATATTTGTATGCATCTTTTATGGTCTTAGGGCAGCTCTTCGCGTGAGGGTTGAAAAACTTCACATCGAAGAAAGTGCGATTAAAGCGGGAGCCCCACAGACCGTTTGCCTTGATGTCCAGTCGAGCGTCATCATCAGTAGTGGTGGAATTACTCGAGAAATTTTGTCCATCGAGCGACTGAAGTTCTGGCTCTATCTGGACATCGTGGCAAACGCCATCCATCAGGTTTGCAAACACGTCTCTGATTTCGTTGTGTCGTAGGTGCTCATACCCGCCTTTGCCGCAATGAAGGGCATGGGTGAGGCTAAAATTGTTTCTAAAAGTAAACAAATCTTAAACCGTACCTGCTTCGTTGTTGTATGATTGGATACAAGAGCATATTTGAAACCATCTTGGATTTCCAGTGCAAAACCACATATGATTCAGCTTAAAATCAAGGAGAAAAAGTGGCAACAACCAACGCTGGCTCAAAACCTCCACTTGAAGATACTTGATAAAGTTCTTACAGCAACTAGTGAGAAAAACTTTGAATTTTTCGAGTTCATGAAGCAGCTATTGAGAAAGACCCCGAATTTGTCGAAGTTTTCGGGGGGAAGAAGCGTTTCAGTAGCATCCAATAACACTTGAAATCCATTTGGAAATCTTCTATTCTCTGATTAGTAATAGAACTCGGCTGTCAACGTGCCAAAACCGACAGGCAAAAGCTGAGCTCTTCAGAACTTTCTTTGAAAGTGTTTTTAACTCCAAAGTTGCGTTCTATAAATCCAACCCAAAGAAAAATTAATTCTCATAGGAATCACTCACGCCGAAATAGCGCACATTACCGCCAATTCAGCCTTGAACCAATCGGCGATCCCAGAAAATATCGGACACATCCCACTCAACCAAGTTGCCCAAACTGTCAATGAAAATTGTACAGGTCATTTTCCAAACGATTGTTAACAAAAGTAACTACTCTCAAACAGACACAAACAAAAGTAACTACTCTCAATAGAAGTTAAGTCAATTGTAGGCATATTTTACTAATGGGAGCATATTTGTAAATATTTAACTTAACAATTTTTTAACTCCTGACGATGCAAGTTATTGCGAAACCGTTTGAGGAATTCAACAATTTTATATCGACTTTTAAAAATTGAAATTGAATAACTAGAAAAACTCAGAATCCTCACCTGAAACAAGTGAAGCATTCTCAAACTTGAACGACGAACAATTCATGCAAACTGTCTCTCAAAAGCGGTACGATGTCATATGTCTAACTGAGGCTTGGCTGACAGCCGAAAAACCATCAACAGCACTAATTATTATTATTATTATTATGGCTTTGAGACAATTTCACGGGGAATATAAGTCCCGGATTTATAACATAGAATTTGCACGACAGTTCTGGCACAGGCACAAAAAGATCCAACTACAGAAATTATTCTCAGCCCAGTTTTCATTGAAAAATTTCCACATCAATTCTAGAAGTCTTCCTTTCAAATTAATGTTGTCAAAGAAGTTAATTTTCCTTTGGAGGTTGTTCACCCGAAATCCAGTTCTATACCAAAAATTGAGTCTCTGAGCTTCGTATCGAATCTCTGGCAGTATAACCCTAGGTCTTCTTCCGGCCCATTGAATAACATAATAGTTGCGCAAGTCGACATCGTACTTTCCTGACACTATGCTGCTAAAAAGTAGAAGATCTTTTAGGACTTATAAGTAGAGTTGTGGCAGTATATTGCTTTGAACAATAGCTTCTTTGTAACAATTTCTGTTTGTCATCCAATTCATGACCTTTTTTATTAAACCGCTCTACAATTTGATACTCGTTTCGCTTTAGCTCCCAGCATTCAGATGCAAACATTAAAGTCGGGCTTATAATAGCTCTATATAAGTGAACCTTGGTTTTCATAGAAATTTGGCAGCTTGTGTTCCTTCGAATGAGATAAAACGCCTTCATTGCTTTCGCGTTTCGATTCCGCACATTTTCTATCCAATTTAGGGTGTCGACTATAGTTAGCCCAAGATCTTTAACGACCCTCTTCTCTTGGATCAAATTGTTTTCTAGAGAGAGTACAAGCTCCTCGACACGACTCCCGAAAGCAAATTGTGTAAAAGAGCACTTTTTGTAATTGAAAAGGCGGCAGTTTTGAACACTCCAATTGTGGAGATTGTTTAGGTCAACTTGCAGCTTGTCTAGACTGTCATTTTTGGAACAATGGAATAGTTTTAAATCATCTGCAAACAAGAGTGCCAAAGACGAAAAGACTACATTTGGCAGGTCGTTAATGTAGATCAGGAAAAGGATAGGTCCCAGTACAGAGCCTTGGGGAACTCCGCAAGAGACCAGACGTTTCTCAGATTGGTAGCCGTCTACATTTACGCTTTGTGTTCTGCCAGTCAGATAATCTTTAATAAGTAAAAAGAGACTTCGTGGTAGACTCATTCTTGCTAACTTCTTCATCAAAACTGAATGCTTTATTTTGTCAAAGGCCTTAGAGAAGTCAAAGTCAGCAGTAGAAAACAGAACTCTTCTGATGCACTAAGATTTTCAAAGATATTGGACAGACTCAAGATAAGCTGCAGGATTACAGACCTCCGCGGTACAAAACCAAATTGACAGGATGTAATGTTATTCAACAAATGTTCTGCGAAAAACTTCAAGACTAACTTCTCAAAAACTTTGGATATGATGTTGAGCAGTGTGACAGGTCTATTATTTTTCACTTACTTTTATTACCATCTTTGAATATTGGTGAGACCAAACCACGCTTCCACGAACGGGGAACATTGTGTGACCTTCCAATGTTGTTGAACAAACTTTTAATCGATTTGGAAACAGTATTTGCAGTTTTCTTAAGCAGAATTGGGGGAATGCCATCAGCGCCTCTACTTTTTGTGACAACCAGCATTTCCAGTTCTTTGGTAATCTCCTTCTCGGTGAAGTTTATTTTCTGTCCAGCAACTTCGAGAAGAGGTGGAGCATCAATCTGTTCATAACTTTCATCAGTAACTACTGATGAGAAATACGTGTTGAACAATTCTGCTTTTTCTTTGCTGTTTTGGGCAACGGAATTCCAGTCAAGATGTACAATTTTTGGTGGGAATTTCTCTTTTTGGAAAGTTTTCAAATATTTGAATATTCTAGATCTGTTTCTGCTCGAAATTAGTTCTTCTTCGTATTCTTGTCGGTCTCTTTCTTGCAGGTTAGCACAATGCTTTTCTAGTTCTATTAATTGGGTGGCCAGGTAAGGAGAGAAATTCACGCAACGTTCCCATTTACGTCTTAGTGTCCTGAGTTTGTTTAATTTGTGCGATGTTTCAGATGATACCCAAGACGGAAGCTCTTGTCTCCGTCGAGTTCTTCTAGGCGTAGTTTTTTTCTATCAGAAGAAAGATCCATTCGTACAACAAATCTGTGGTTTTATCTATGCTGCTGTAACAGTAGGGGTCAAAGGGATTGTTTGCAATGAGCTCATTTAGGTAATCGAAATCACAATTGCAATAGCAATAGTACACTTCTTGTTTCTTTTGAGGCTCTCTTGATCCACTAGTTATTTCGATTTGAATCGGAAAATGGTCAGAGTAGTCTTCTAAATCGTCTAATCTATTAATTGAAGTTATCAAACCTTCATCATTGGCTAGGACTAAGTCTAAACAGGATGACTTGGTGGTGTTGAAACCAATACATTGCTTGAAATTAGCGTCGACAAGTTTGTTTACAAAACAGTCTTGATAAGCATCATTAGATTGGTAGGTGTCCCAATCTATCCCGAGTAAATTAAAATCACCAGCAAAGAGATTTTTTTTGGTTAGCGAAAACTGATAGAAGGCAAAAAATAGCATCAATATCGTTTTGTTGAGATCTATAGGGGCTTCCTTTTGGTGGGTTATGGAAAAGAGCTATTACGGCGGGGTCAGGTTGGTTTAGTTTAATAACTACCAGGGATTCTTGAATTGCATCTGGAAGGTGGCTAATATCTACTTCAGTAAAGCTGACGTTGTTTGATACTGATATCAGACATCCTCCGTGCTTAGATTTTTTGTTCTTTGACTTTCTATCAGCACTAACAACATTATATTGAGATAGGAGCAGTTCTGAGCTCTTGATGTCCTTGTAAGCCATGTTTCGGTTAGTAGTAACAAATCAAATTAGTTTTTCAAGACAAAATCAACCAGTTTAAGTTGCTTTTGTAGATTAAGTAAGCTTCTAACATTTAGTAGGAGCAGCTTGAATGAGCCTCTTAGTCAGAAGCCGTCATTTTTAGATTCAGGCTGAGGTATGTACTTTCTTCTCCTACGCTGGACTTCAAGTCTTGAGGCAGGTCCCCTAATGAAGTACATGTAGCGCTCTGCATTTTGTCCGTCCTTTTCTCGTGATTCAGATAGCTTCGATTTTATGAGCTCTTTCGTTTCTTTAGAATAGTCGTGTGAGACGCCTATTCCTCTGTAGGAAGGATCTGCAGTTTTCAAGTTTTTAAGGGTTTTGAAGATTTCTTCTTTCTCAGTTCGGTCTCTCAGGACAATTTTCAGAGGTCTATTTCTTCTGATTTGATCTGTTGGCGAGGGAGGTTCGCCCAACCTTATAGCTTTCTGTACTTCAAGCACATTGCAGCTAAGACCGTTTATACAAAAATCGGAGAAAAACTCGGTGTCTTTTTGTCTATTCTCCGGACTATCCTTTTTGCTTTAGGGTACTCTAAAAAGTACGATGTTTTGTTCCCCTTTTTCAATCTCAATTTTTTCCTTCTCTTGCTGCTCTAGAGTTTCTCGCATTATACTTCGAAAGTTTGGAGTGTGGTAAGTTGGTTTAGGCAATGCTGGCTTCTCTTGGTTCTCAATTAGCTTATCCAATTTTGCCTCGAAGTTATTCTGGAGAAGTTTGAATTTGATCTCAATCTCTTTTTCAATTGTTTTCGGCAGACCCTGTATTGTAGCACTGTTCTCCATCATCTTTTTCTCAATTTGTGTTACTTTTGAATGCATCTCAAAGTTTTGATCAGTTCCTTTCAATTTGCTTTTTGCACTTTCCTGACAATGTTTGCATAACCAAATTAAAACACTTTGCTTTGTTAGCGAACTTAAAATACTGACAGCTATACCAGAACACATTCCTGAATGATACCATGTGCCACACGCAAAACACGAAAGGCATGAGTCCTTACATTCGCTTTTGCATTCTCCGCATGGATACTTGGTAGATTGATTTCTAGAGCGTGTGCCTTCAGGCATTGTCGCAAGTACAAATGCTCAAACCTCGGCTCCCCACCAAAAAAGGATCTAGAAGGCTCAGTATGAACACAGAGTACTTACTTAAGCTGCCTGTTGTTTCTTTTTCAGTCGTCGCTTCTTTGAGGGCTTGTTCTTTTTGGGTTTCTGCCTAAGCTTTTTGAATTGCTTGGGTCCAAAATTGTCTAGTTCAGCTCTTTTCTTCCAAACCACAAACAGCAGACGAGCTTCCGATTTGACTGACGGATGAAGTTGACTTAACTCGTTAATTAACGTGGCGCTCTTTCTATTTCGGTGTGATATGAGCTGCTTGAATGCTTCGATAACTACAATTCCAGTTGACCTCAACTGGCTGAGAGCCCGAGGAGCTCCAAACCGTTGAATATATACAATGGCTTCAATACGGGTTTTGTACTTTTGGAGAATTGATAATAATTCTGATATGGGACAGGCTTCTGTTTTCTTGTGAGGTGTTAGCGTATTATTGATAACGTCGTGCCAAATCACTAACTTTTTCGTTCTTTCAAGGGCCCCTCCTGCGTCTAGGTAGGATTGCAAAACTTTGTGTTTGATTGGGTTTCTTGTATTGAAGCTCAAACCACCAAGATTATAGAAGCTTCCGAATAGTGGCCTCTTCTGTTGATATGGGAGTCCTTGAATCGTAATTCTCAGTGAACTTGCACCAATGATATAAACTATTTCATAATCATACAATGCCGGCTACTAAAATCCTCTCTGATAAGAGGCTACCCAATTCCAGATGTCCGGACTTTCAATCAATTCACTGAAACTATTTGAAGATCCTTCCTGACTTTCAATCAATTCACTGAAACTATTTGAAGACCACCTAATCCTTCCTGACTACTCAATCTAATTGAGTGACAGTTAAATCAGGGGTTGCCACACTTGACATGGTGGGGTTCTAACAAAAGCACCATCAAACACGAAAAACAGACCGTATTTAAGTGAGACTATCCTTTTCTAAAAGTAAAAAAAAATCTTAAAGTGTTCCTGCTTCATGGCGTCTACACTCCAACTTCTAACATTCCGTATCAATGGACCACAATAGAACCACAAACCCTATTTCATCGATTGACGCACAAATCAAAAATACCAGATTTTCTTTCATTGTTCATGGGACAAGATGCAATCATGCTTTGAATTCAAAATTCGACAATTTAATTGAAAGAATCTTCTTAAAACTTACTGCAACTCAGCTTGATATAGTCCTTAGTAACATGCATAGACTGCTTCAACGACCAGAAACTAAGGAGTTTATATTATTAAGGAGTCGGCCTTAATCCAACCACCTTCTCCCTGTTGTTGGATTAGAATCTTGACCACTGACCTTGGCACAGGTGGCAGTAATATGCCATCTGCCAAGAACACATGTTTCGCTCTGAGTTGTTTTGACGAATTTTCATAAGCTTTATGTGGAATTGGACTGGGGCACAGATAAAACTTCTGTTCCAGAAAACTCGAAATGTAGGCTGTTCAATTGCAGATACATAGAGAGGAGAAGTAGGTCCTCGTAACAGCACTTCGTAGTTAAGTTTGAAGTTGATCGTTATCCACTTCAGTACTCTCGTTTGAAACCTCTCTGATTTCTGCAAGTCCAATCGAGACACGTGGATGAACTGGGCTCCATACGTCAAAATCGGCAGTAGCAGGGATTTGTAGACACATCTTGACTTTCTCGTTCACTTTGTTCGACAGATTTTGTCTCAAATACAAAAGTACCTTGATGGTCTTTTTTAATCCTTTATCCAAACGCTCAGACCATTTCAGCGAAGTTTGAAGTTGTTCGTTATCCACATCAGTACTCTCGTTTGAAACCTCTCTCAGACCATTTTAGCGAAGTTTGAAGTTGTTCGTTATCCACTTCAGTACTCTCGTTTGAAACCTCTCTGATTTTTGCAAGTCCAATCGAGACACGTGGATGAACTGGGCTTCATACGTCAAAATCGGCAGTAGCAGCGATTTGTAGAGACACATCTGGACTTTTTTGTTCATTGTTCGACAGATTTCGTCTCAAATACAAAAGTAACTTGATGATCTTTTTTAGTCGCTTATTCTAAAGCTCAGACCATTTTAGCGCAGTACTGACAATTACACTAAGGTTTAATACCGATTTCGATGACTCTAGAGGGCCTCCCGCAAGTTTGAAAGCTGGGTATATGTCCTTTAATGACTAATTGAAAACAATTAATTGCGGCCAAATCCATCTTGTTTTCTTTCGCCCGTCGTGCAACTTGTTCGAGTTCAGAATGAATCTCTGTCTCAAGAATTCCGTGTGCCAAGAGTTTGAAATCATCCGAAAACAGAAAATGATCGCCAAACTTGACGACAGCTGGAGGATCGTTCACGAAAATGCAAGAGAACCTTGGTTAACACCACTGGTTATAACCGACGTCTTAGATCAGACATTGTCTGCTTGTGTTCATCAAGGTAGTTCGCCAGCACTTCTAACAGACATACTCCGACTCCAATATCAGCTACTTTCTTCAAAAGCTCAAAATGAAGATCCGTATCGAAGGCTTTTGAAAAATCTGTCTTGAAAGCCAGAATTTGCTCATTTGAGTTATCATCTAATTCTTGATAGATTTTTTGCAGAAAACCAACCATGTTGGTAGCGACAGATCTAACTTTCACAAAACCACGTTGGCAAATTGACAAGTGCTTTCGAAAATGATCCATTAATGGCTCATACAAGCATTTTTCGAAAACTTTGCTAGCTATGTTCAGTGGCGATCCAGGTCTGTAGTTGCTGACTTGGCTCCTATGGCCTTTTTTGGAAATCGGTTTAACTGAAGCGACTTTCCATTGGTTTTATATCTTTCGTAGCCTCCTGATGTTCTTGAAATGTTTTTGGAGAATTTGGTTCATATGATCCGCT
The DNA here is from genome assembly GCF_964194025.1 of Convolutriloba macropyga. Classification (NCBI taxonomy): domain Eukaryota; kingdom Metazoa; phylum Xenacoelomorpha; order Acoela; family Convolutidae; genus Convolutriloba; species Convolutriloba macropyga. The sequence continues at coordinate 35,034,878 of NC_134479.1, read as the reverse complement.
GTCCGCTTGAAAAAGATTGGTGGTAAACCATCTGGCCCATGAGTCTTGGTAATGTCAAGTGAGAGAAGGATCTCTGAAATTTCACTGCGTGATACGGAGAAATTCGTCAAAACCAGTTTCTCGCGCCTTATTTCCTTAAAGTCGATCTTTCTTTTTGGAGAAAAGACCGAATGGAAAAATTCAAGTAAAAGATCGGCTTTAGGTTTGCTATCCCTGCATGTTCTTTCACCCAAGTGATTTCTTCAGGTAAGGTTGAAGATTTTTTCAAACAATTCAAGTGTTTGAAGACAGCATCGGTGTTTCTGGTGATCATCAGCGCTTCTTGATACGCCTTTCGCTCCCTTTCGCATTCTTCTGCGACACTTTTTTTTCTAACTGTGTCACTTTCAGCTTCCAATAAATAGTTGGTTTCTGTACCAGGATGTATTTTTGTCGTCCGCAACCGTTTCAAGAGGTTTGAAGTTGATGATGTTATCCAAGGACACAACATTCGCCGATGTCTGGATCTGATAGGGACAAGCTCAGCAACTAATTGATCCACGTAGTCTTAGAACTCATGGCACATGTTGCTTTTGTTCGTGAAACAAACGGTTAAAGCTCCTTTCACTCATAGTGTCTCGCATCCTTGCGTAGTCCACAGACCCGAAACTCCTGAAACTTTGGGAGAGGTTTGGATACCTCAATAGATCAATCAATTGACAGTTTTATTGCTACATGATCAGAACAGTCTTAGAGTCATAGATTTCTTCGAAATTTTTATCCACTTCAGCAGAGAGGGCGATATTTCGACAAAAGGCGACATCCAATGTCTTGCTGAATTATATTGGAATCCAGTAGATCAATGATTCGGCTTTCTTCCTCACCATTGCTCAATATAGTATGCCAGTTTGTGGACGGAAAGTTGAGGTCTCCGCATAAGATACAACTGTCCCTTTTATTGGGTATATCATTTGATATCTTCTCAAAAACATTGAAGTCGTAGCGATACCGACTGCCCTTGGGGGGATTGTAGAAACTACAAATGAAAACGAATTTGTCGTTGATCTTGATTTGACAGAGAACACAGCTTTCTGGAAAATCATCATTTATTCGGATTGACGGAATTGACTTTTTCACGGCTTAAAGAGAGCCACCGTGAGCCGAACCTTCGCTAGTTGGCCGGCCAGAACTGTAGATGTCAAATTCCGCCAGCAGAAGTTCTGAGTCTGCGATATTATCGCTGAGCCAAGTTTCAAAAACACACGCAATGGCATAATCACCAGCTGTTAACGCATTGACAAATTTGAACCTTCTTTCTTAAGTTATTAGGGTTTTTGCATTAATTTGCAAATTGTTTAGGGATAGTAGGCAATCTGAATGCTGATTGGGTTCGGCATTCTTGCGTGGTAACTCAATTTTCACACCGTCGTTGAAAAGCTCGCGATTTCGGATTTTTAGCTTATCTTTTGGTACTCCCGCGTTCAACAAATAGCAGTGTTTCTCCAGGCACATACTCTCCTTATCTTCCTAGTCTTCCTTTGACAGACAGGCAACAGACAAAGATTCCGCTGCATCAGAATTTCTTGTTTTTCCGCACCAATGGCTAGCACGAGGCGAACGTCGTATTCATTAGCCATTGTCACCAAAAACGTTCTTGGTTTGCAACGATCTTTATCAAATTTTCCCAGTCGTCGCAATTGCTCAATTTTCGGCTCACTCCAAGAGAGTTTAAGACATCCTTCAACTTCTTGTTCGATGGCACAAAATTTTCATTTGGTGACATCTCTGGATCCTCGGGAATCCGTTGCACTCTAAATCGAGATTGAAAGGTGCGATCACTAATCTTGCTAGACTTTCCCTTGCCCCCATCTGACATCTCATTTGATGATGCCGTGGCAGAGTTCGTGGCCACGTCTGCATAATTTCTTTCCATTTTTTGCATTGCCTCGTTTACAGACACCTGAATTCGGTCTTCATCTAATCGAGTCAGTTTTTGCTCAATCCTCTGCAACTTTCTGTCTAGGTCGAGGCACTGAAATGATTCCTCTACTTTCTTTGCCATTGCAGACCCTAGTAGTCTCTCCTCTTTACCGGTCTCTATAAACTTATTGCCCAGGAGTAACACGTTTGCCACAAGCTCTTTTATGCCATTTATTGCTACACTAGACAAACCAGTACAGATTGGCTCCAAATGCAAAACACAATTCCTACTCACACAGTGATACGTTTGATCATTGTTGCTGATTTTCTTCGCACACGTACAACACGAGCGCAATATTTTCTCAATAAGAGGTTGCACCTATAACCACAACTTAAAAGGTCACCAGTGCACGATCACAAATTGAGAAAATTTAATCTGTGGTCAACACTCTATTCTGCAACTGTAGAAACCTCTGCATGATTTTTCAATGTCTTTCGCTTTCTTCTAGAAAGTCGGTTTTTCTGCTGCGTCGAAGAAAGCAGACGAGTTAAATTTTTGTTAACAATGACTAATTTTTTGACTTCCAAAGAGACTTCTTGATGGTACACACGAAAACGCTGAACCATCTCATCGTCCTTGATCTTCCAGTTGGATACAAAGTCGTTGACGAGGTGGATAGTTAAAACGCCTGATTTCTTCATCACTTCAAATATATCCTCAGCTCCCTCCCGTTGGCATTACAGAACGTTCACTGTACAACTCAAACCTTTGAGAATTATAACCAACTTCAAAGGTGACAACAGACTGATAGAACTGTTCACAACGTCGTGCCGCAACAACAACTGGCGTTTTTTTGAAGACTTCGCTTCAGATGGTACTGGACTGTCTCCGCCTTATTGACTGCTCCAGTGTTTAAAGTCAGTCCAGGAATTGCAAGAATATTCTGACCATACCATTGCCTTTTTGAGTAGAATGGTGACTGAACCTTCGTTGTCTGTTTGTATGCAGCCAGACAATGATTAAAATCCTTTAAAGTCGTAAAGTCAATGATTCTTTTTCTAGTGGGTGATGAAGAGGTAGATAAAATAGTTACCGTACTGAATCCTAATAAATCAACTGGACTCGATGGTATATCTCTGAAGATTTTGAAATCTATGCTTCCGGTGATTTTGCCACACTTAACTAGACTTATAATTGGTTCATTTTCCCGAGCAATTTTTCCAGGTTGTCTCAAAAAGGGAAGCGTAACTCCGCTTTTCAAAAAATGCTCAAAATCTGAAGTGAGGAATTATCGACGAGTATCAATCTTGCCTGTTGTTAGCAACGTCTTCAAACGAGCTATGTATATCAGATTGCATAGGTTTATGAACAAACGATTCAAGGAAAAACAATTCATTTTTCGAACTAGATGTAGTACAGTATTGGCAATAGCAGAGATAGTTGAGAAACTACAATTTAAGATGTTAACCAAGCAGTTTTGCATTTTCTTTGACTTTAGTAAATCATTCCATACCGTTAATAATGATTTGAAGATTGAAACTGGAAAATTATGACGCGAGAGGACATTTTGAGTCCGTATCGCAGTTGTTTCTTGAACCGGCAACAGACTGTGTTCATCAATGCAGCTGTCTCAAATTTCAAAGTAATCAGCAGCGGTGTGCTACAAGGGTCAAAACTCGGGCCTCTCCATTTTATTATTTATACGAACGACTTTTTAATAGATGAAAATATTTGGACATATATATGTTTACGGATGATATTACACTTACGTACTCTGCAGAAACTTTGGATGACAGATGCATTGGTTCTGACATTATTTGCCAGCAAAAGTGGATCACTTGTAATCATTTAAATTTCAATGTTAAGAAATCTGATATTAGGTTTCAAAATGAAAGTTTGAATAACTCAGATTCTGTTAAATACCTGGGCATTCACTTAGACAGAAATCTTTCTTTCGACCTTCTTGATAAGGTTGTAAAACTCTTGTGAAAGCATGTGTTTGCGGTCGCAAGAATCAGGAAATTCGTGAGTAGAAACTTTCGCCTTCTTTATACCATTCCTTTATTGAACTGATTCCAAAATGGTCTTTTAATCAATGGTCGTTCAACATTTTCTAAGTTACGTCGTATCTATTTGGTGCAGAAAAAACTGCTTAGGTTGATATTCTTCAGAAAGCGAG
>NC_134479.1:34973190-35030599 GCF_964194025.1 Convolutriloba macropyga | reverse complement strand
TACGATATCAGTGAGAACTTTTTTTCTTATTTTAGTTTCAATGATGCCCTTTTAGATTTTATCTCAATGGTTTTCAAGTTCTCTAAATAACCTCCAGGCTACGGTAGTGTTACCATTTTCAACAAAAAAATTTGCTTTGATTTATTTTTACATCCATGTTGTACGTATATCCTTATCGCTAGATGAGACGCTTCAATAAGGTGTTAGCTTTAAGTAAAAGAGATTCAGTGACAAACCGTTTATTACTCTTGTTAAGGCAGACTGCGATTAGGCAGTTCGCTGCCAGTGTATTGTCCAAGCTCAAGGTTGCTAGGACCTGTCACTGATGTACTCAATCGTGGTACGATTGATTAACGTATGAACAAAAGGTTATATATGTACTGCGATTGACTGAGTATTAATTCACTGCGCTGAAGATGTTACTAGTGGTGGATGGATACCGCAGGGTACCACATTTCCCCCTCTAGGAAAATTTTAGTTTTTTAACTAAATTTAACATAAATGAAGCGACATGACGCTTGGAGAAGTTTGGTACTATATAAAGCAACGCTTGATAAACAAATGAAGGGTGATTACTATATGAAGCAACGCTTGATAAACAAATGAAAGGTGATTACTATAGCATGATGGATGAATAATTTAAATGAGCACATGTACTATGATATAACGAGATTGTAAATAAGTTTCAATAAATGATAGCAATGATGAAGTAATATGATGAGTTTTGAACGTTTTGCTTTGTTATGCGTCGAGTTTTTGAAAGTTTATAGTGAACTACTAAAGTTCGTGAGGCTGGAGTGGGCGTTCGGGCAAGTCTTGACCGTAGATTGCCAGTGCGTCACCGTGTGATGCGTCCTGATCTTGGGCCTGCGGTGGGTCCTCGATGTTTTCAGCCATTTGGTTTTGGTGGTAAGTGATCGTCGGGATTACGCTGTGTGGCGGTGATAGTGCTGTTCCCGTGTTGTGTTGTTTTGGGGGTGAGTATGAGGCAATGCTTTTGCCGGTGCGTCGTTTCTTGGGTTGTCCCAAGTCTGGTGATTCGTCCGATGAGGATAATTCTGTCATTTCGCCGTATCGTTTGGGCTTTTTCTTGTCCCGTGCGCTACGTCTGGTGGGTGCTTTTGTTGGCTTAAAAGGGTAGATGCTTCCTTGATGTTCGGTGGCGGCTTTAGTATCGGGGTTAGAGTCGGTATCCAGGGGCTCGTTGTCTTGTTCTTCGTCAGATGCTTGAGAGGACTCCGTTGAAAGCTTTCTCTTTTTCGGGGACCCTTTCTTAGGTGACGGTTGATAGCATTTTTTGTGAGGGATTTTGATTCTGTTGACTTTGGAGAGATTGGCTTTTGCCTTCTTGTCTACGTTTGACGTTGTGGTTTCTCTTTTTCGTATGGCTCGTTGGCCGATTAATTTGCTTTTGATGTCTTGTGCGTGTGACTCTATACTGCTGATGAACTTTGCGTGGTGGTTGCGCACGGTCTTTCTGGCGGCAAAGTTGATCAGGGGGATGTGGCGTTGCTCCGGTGTGCCGAATTTTGCTACGTCGGATTTGTTTAATACCGTATCTTGTTGACCGGGGACTTTAATGGTTACGGTGCTGTCTGTTGTCTTTACTAACGCAGCCCCCTCTGGGATCGCTTCATACAGGCCTTGAAGTTGTTTCTTGTTTCGGGAGGCGGCGAGAGTTTTGCGGGCTAGTTGAAGGCGCGGGCTGTTTCTGGCGAGGGGCTGTTCGAAATTAGCAGATGGGAGTTTTATGATACGCGGTACTTCGCCTTTATCGTCTTTAGCTTCCTGCAGCTTACGTTCTTTGGTTGTTCTCACTTCGTTGTCGCTGTCCAAGTCCTCGTCGTACCATTTCTCCTGGCTGATCAATTCCTCCTCTCCTATGATGTTGTCATCTAAATAATATTTTAAAGTATTTGACCAGTTTAGATTTTTTATGTTAGGTTTTGATGTTATATTTGTTATTGCGGTATTTGCTTTTCGTCCGTAATGGGCTTCGAACGGGGAGAGTTTAGAATATTTCTTTCGGCACGTGCGTAGTTCGAGTGACAGGTTTTGGAGGGCACTTTTGATATTGAACGGTTTTTGATTAGGGTCCAGTTTAATGCAACCCAAACGTCGCTTGACGGTTTGTATTAGGCGTTCTACTAATCCTATGGGGCGATGGTCGTTGGCCGGTGCGTATATTAGGTTGATGTTATAGCGATTACATAATTGTTGTATTTTATTACCTTTTAGGCATCTGGCTTGATCTAGTCTTATATTTCTAGGTACGCCGTGTTGCGTTATATATTTGTTTAAAAACTTTTCTATGTTTGGGCCGTTTGCGTTTGCGACTAATTTGAGAGTAGGAAATTTCGAGAAACGGTCGATGCATGCTAGGAAGTAGACTTCCCTTCCTTGCCCGTCGAGTATAGGTCCGCCAAAGTCTAACTGTATTTCTTCGTTTGGTTCAGAGCATGGTGGAAGGGGGGACCAATCGGATTTCTTTATTATGCTTTTTAAGTTCTTACCAAATTCCGTACAGGGTCGACACGTTTTAGATTTATTGATTAAATCTCGATTGATAAATGGCCACCATAATCTTTGTCCCAATTCTGTCATGCCCCATGCTCCAGGGTGTGTTGAGTGGAGTACGTCGATTACGGAGTCTTTTAGGATGTTTGGTATTGCAAGCTTGTTGTCGACCAGTATGCAGCCGTTGATGACACTTAGGCTGTTCCATTTTGTGTGTATCTGTCTGCTGAGTTGTTTGCATCGCGCTTGATCGTTGTTGAGAATACAGTCTCTTATTTCGCGCAGCACTGTATCCCTGTTAATCATGGCTGCTATTAATTTTTTGTTGAAGATGGTGTCAAGTTCTTTAGGGAGTTGGTCGTCCGATGAGCTGGTGGGGTGTAGTTCGTTCTTGTTTGGGGTGGGGCTCAGATAATTCCTCATTGAAAATGGTGTTTTCTGCGTTGGTGATTTGATGGTGGCACTATTTAATTTGTTTGTTGTGTGTTCCATTTCGTTTGTTTGTGTAAAGTTAGGCTGTTTAAGTATAGCTGTGTTAATTGGCAAATGCGCTTCTGTAATCGTTCGCTGTGTGTCTTGTGTGTTGTTAATGACGTCATTATTCGGCATGTTTGTTTGTGTTTGGAATGTCTTGTGACTGCTGCGTAGGTTGTAATTCGAGTGTGTTTGTAATCTGTTTGTATTCGTGCGGCGTTTGTCGGTGTTTTCTCTAACTTGTGTGGATTCGTTCGACGATTCCACTTTTGTTTTTCTGGGTCGTCCTCTTTGGCGTTTTGTTTGGTAGTTCGTAGATCGGTTGGAATCGTGGGGCGATTGCGCAGTATGTGTTTTAATGGCGTTGGAATCGCTGTGTGTTGTTTTAGAGTGGGATTGTGTATTAGTAATGCTTTGTTTCTTTGGTCTTCCTCTTTTACGTATTATATGAAATGTTTCTTTGATTATGTCTATTTGCGCTATTATAAAGTTTTCGTCGTATGTGCTTGGGGGTTTTGCCGGTTCGGACGGATTGCGAGACATGTAATCTGCTAGTCCCATTTTTGTTCCTGGTATATGTTCTATATTAAAGTTGAATGGGATTAATCTATCATACCATCTCGTTAGGCGGCTTTGATGAATTTTGCTGGAGCGTTCTTTGAGGATTGATAGTAATGCCCTATGATCTGTTTGTACTGTGAAATGATGGCCCAATAGATAATGTTTAAAATGTTCTAGTGCCCATACTACGCCTAATAACTCTAGTTCGTTTATGCTGTATTTTTCTTCCGCTTTATTTAAAAATCTTGAGGCGTAAGATATTGTCTCCCATCCGTTGCATGTTTCTTGTTCTAGGACTGCTCCTAGGCCTGATCTTGATGCGTCTGTTTTAACTCTGGTTTTTCTTTTTGTGTCGTAGTGTGTATTTTCTGTTAAGTTGCGTATGCAATTCTTTATATTTTCAAATTTTGTTTGGTGATGTTTTGTCCAAACATATTTCGTTTCTTTTCGTAGTAGATTTCGAAATTCACGGCATAGGGGTGCGAGGTTCGGTATAAATTTCGTTAGGTGGTGTACGCTGCCTAAGAATGATTTTAGTTGTTTGTGGGACGTGGGTGGCTTTAGGTTTAGTATAGCTTGTGTCTTGGAGACGATTGGTTTGATACCTTTTTTGTCTATTTCGTAACCTAGCCACGTTATCTTATCTTTTGCGAAGTGGCATTTGTTGAGATTGATTGCTAGATTTTCTTCGTTTAGTCTGTCTAAACATTTGAATAGTTTTTCTTTATGGTTTTGTATGCCGCCTCCAGTAACTATGATGATGTCGTCTAGGAAACTGAATGTGTTTGTTAGATTATATAGAGTTTTGTCTATTGCTTTTTGGAATTCTGCTGGCATGTCTGTGAGTCCGTAAAATCCAGTATTGAATCGATATGTTCCTGTGGCTTTGCCGCCTATGATATTGAAATTGCATTGTTTTGCTGTATCTTCATCTAGTGGTAACTGGCTGTATGCGTATCTTAAGTCTATTGTTGAGAATAGGACTTGTCCTTCGTCGGACGATTGAGTGATTGTTTGTGCTATGCTGTCCATCAGGCAGTCGATGTTATGCATTTGATATTTGTTTTTGTGAATTGCTTTGTTGATTGTTTTTGAGTCCATCGCTAATTTTATTGATTTGTCCTTCTTCACTGTGATGACTATTGGTGATATAAAAAATTCATCGCTGCATTTGTCTAGTTTTGTTATGTGTCCGTTGTTCTGTAAGTTTTTTAGTTCTTCTTCAACTTGTTTCTCGAGGTGTAGTGGTACGCGTCTTCCCTTTTGGTGGACCGGTGTAAAGTTTGTTTTAAATTGTGATTTTACCTTATGGTGTAGGGAGCGTCCTATCCTTGATGTTAACTTTTTGTATTTCATTGCTATTTCGGCTTTGATTGTAGGGGTTTGGGGTGTGTCTATTGAGTTGATGTTCTTACCTGTAGATGTTGGTGATTCGTGTTGTGTTAGTTGGATCCCGAGTGGTTTGAACATGTCCCTTCCTATGATAGCTCGATGTTTGTTTGGTACGACTATGATGTCCGCGCGTCCTGCTTTCCAGCCGTTGCACTCGATGTCACAGTAGAGTGTCCCTAGATTCTTTATGGGGGTGTCCGTGTAGCTCTTCAATTGTACTGGGTTTGTTGTTCTGCTCCACCATGTGTTGCTGTCTCTGGCCTCTATGTCTTTCGCCATCTGTTCAGTTACGATACTAGTGGAGCTCCCTGAGTCGACCATTACCCAGTATTCGCTGTGCCCGTACTGTATGTGTAGCTTGGATGGTGTCGTGGAATCGTCGGGCGTTTCCATCATGTTTACTGTATATTCGTCTGCGGAGTCGTCGTATGTTGACTGGGTGTCCGGGATGTGTGTAATCATATGTATGCCTTGTGATGGTTGGTCAAGGTTTTGATTGTCTATCTCGTTCACCGATCTACTAGTTTGTTGTCTGTTCAGGTTCGATCTACACACCTTCGCAAAGTGATTTTGCTTATTGCATCGACGGCATGTTTGGCCTATTGCTTGGCATTTCGTTCGGTGGTTCGCGTCCCATGGTTGTCCGCAATTTCTGCAGTTGTGTGTAGGTGCTCTGTTGTTGTTGTTATTGCTCGACACTCTGCCAATCCCTCTGGTTATTCCTCTTGTTGTGCCTCTGAACGTTGACAGGGGTCTGTTAGATCCGCGGTAGCGTGAGCTGGAAATTTCCATGACTTGTTCTTCTCGTCCAATGAAGGGGTTTGTCGGTGTATCCGATGGCTGTCTTGCCTGAATGGCTAATTGGCTTCTTATGCCTAATTCGATGCTTACTGCTAATTCTAAGGCTTTTTCGGGGGTTAAGGTTGTTTTCAAGAGTTCCTTTTGGATTTCTTGGTCTATCATATTTGCGGTAAATATGTCCCTCAGTAGTTCGTCTTCTAACTCCCCTAGTTGACAGTGCTCGGCTAGTGATCTGAGTGCCGAGTGAAATTGTTCCATCGTTTCACCTCTTTGTTGTTTACGTGTCAGGAGTAAGTATCTATCAAAGGTGACGTTTCTTGGGCGGATGAATGTTTGTTCCAATTCTTCCCACAGCTCCATTGTGGTTTTTGATTCTACGTTTGTGTGGGGGAATTTTCTTGCGTGCATTTTTCGTCCTTCAATTCCGAGGCTGAGGTAGATTAGTGATTTGGCTTTTCTGTCTGCCACGTCCCATGGCTTATCGCCGCATAAGACTCCTATTCGGTCGATGTAGTTGCATTCGTTCTTCCATTTGGCTATCGCCTGGTTGTACCTTGTTAGTCGTTCTCGTTCCATTGTCTGTGTCGGGTTTTGGACGGGTTGTTCCTCCACTGGTTCTGGGGGGTATATGACTGTAGTCGGTCTCTCTTGGAGTAGTTCGTCCAGTTCTATGTTGGTTTTGGCAACGAGGGCCATTTTGAGCTGGCTCCTCCATTTCTCCCATGAGATTGGTGGATTGCTACTGGGTTTATCCCAGAAGGGTTCGAGGCCGAGCGCTGTGCGTCCTATTTTATCTGACTGCGCCATGTTGTACGTATATCCTTATCGCTAGATGAGACGCTTCAATAAGGTGTTAGCTTTAAGTAAAAGAGATTCAGTGACAAACCGTTTATTACTCTTGTTAAGGCAGACTGCGATTAGGCAGTTCGCTGCCAGTGTATTGTCCAAGCTCAAGGTTGCTAGGACCTGTCACTGATGTACTCAATCGTGGTACGATTGATTAACGTATGAACAAAAGGTTATATATGTACTGCGATTGACTGAGTATTAATTCACTGCGCTGAAGATGTTACTAGTGGTGGATGGTTACCATTTTCAACAAAAAAATTTGCTTTGATTTATTTTTACATCCAAAAAAACTTCAAAATGAAAAAAGGGAAAATGAAGACAAAAGCATCAATACTCCGTGAAAACCAGCACTTTCCGATCTGTTAAAACCTTTAGTCATAATTTCAAAAAAAAATTGTAAATTTGCCTTAACAATGTACCGATGATATCTTTTAGTAATCCGACGAATTGACAAGACTGCAAAAACAATCACAATAACCGGCGATTCTATAAAATTTGCCAATTGTTCACAAAAACAAAAAACGTAACAGCGGTGCCTGCCTCTTAAGGAGGCATATAACTGTAGCAAAAGAAATACTGGATGTACACCTCTATCCAATCAGAGACTGAGAAGACACTATTTTCTTTTACATAGAGAGAACTCTACTAACTATAGCCAGTCTGTTAGAGTTTTTGCACGACGTGTATACCTCTGACTCCGGTGTTAACTCTATTATACATCGTTATAATTGAAGTACACATTCAGTGTTTTACCGAGTCGGTTAGTCTGAGAGATATAGGTAAGCCTACTTTGCTCTTGATACTTTAAGGCTGTAAAAGGAGCCCACCTTGGGTCTGCCTTAACTGGTGCGACCAGAGAGTTAACAAACTCTAACCGTAAAAAGAGCTGACAGAAAACACACTATTCTCTCTTGAGAAAGAAACTGAGAAATAGTTTATAAAATCTTTTGGGTTTTCTCCATTTAAAACTTAGAAAAAGTGGAACACAAGCACAACAAAAACAAAAAATATACTGGAAAAATGAACCACTATACTTTTCATACTTCCTCTAATACAAACACACATTCTGACGAACTACAATTAGCTGTTCTTACACAACAGAACATGCGTCTTCAACGTGACATTTTACCCTTTGAAGCTAAACACTATCAACACCAAGATGAATTAAATCTACTTCTCAACGTAGCAAAACAACACAAATATCACTATTTTGGAGCAGAGAAACAGCCTCTCCTTTCGTTACCAGATAAAGCTTCACAAGTCTCACGTACTGCATTTCTCTCATATCTAATTGAAATTTATGGAGCTCAACTCACAAAAGGCTCGATTTTGTTTATCTGCGATCCCCTCACGGACACATATAATTCTTTTATATATGGCATTTTTTAATCCACTGTTAGACACACTATTTGAACTCCTTAGCGGAGTTTGGTCAGAAATACAACCCTTGGATAGAACAGATGTATTTTGACAATCTTCTTTTGAATTTCTTAAACGTCTCGCTTCCACACTTAATACTGCCGCTCAACAATCACGAAAAGAGAGCGTACACAAAATCGCTCGACAAAAAAAGAAGGTTTCACTCATCGTCTTAAAACATACGTAAGTTCTGTAAAAGACGTAATTTTACAGGAAGAAGAGATTTTCGATTCTCTTACACTTCTATCTTGCTACATACACAGATTCTGGAGAAGTCTCGTACGAGACATTTTCCAGCTACAAAATTAATAACTGAGGCCAACCCACAGTTAATATCTAAACTACCAGAAACACTACTTTACATTTATGATCCAAAAGTGTTCCCACAAAACTTTTGTAAACATCACAGAAGTACCGTCGGAAATCATACAAAAAAAATCCATTAACTACAATAATATTGAAATTAAAAACTATAATGCAGAAAATGAACCATTTACATGTACAAACCTTCGAGAAAACACAAATACCTCTCTGGAAGCATCATCAATAGAAAAAATGGATACCATAATCCTTGCACAACCAACTGACACTTGTATTAACGAAACTTCAAGAAAGATTTTAATTCTACATTGTTAGATAATGGAACAATTTTTTCATCACATACAGCAAACACACTAATTGATCTTGACGATAATGGCCAAAATAATAATCACAATAATAATAACAACGATGTCGCTAATGATACCTCTAACAATACAAATATCTATCAGAATCACCAACACAGAGAACATGTGAATTCGGTTGAACTGACACAAAATTCAGATCCATTGAATCTACCCATGTCGCCAAATTTAAACTCAACCTTATCACGTCTACAATGACAAAATTGTGTACATTTAACATTGAACCTATTACACTAAATAATTCAACGCAACCAACACCAACAAGTAATCAAAATAGTCAAGTTACTACAAAACAATTAGTAAATTTAGTAAAACAACTTAACTCACAAATTAATCGAAAACCAACAAACGCCCCAACTCCTTATTATATACAGGCGGTGTCTACACAAACACTGTCACCGGTAGTTCGCTAAAATACGCAAATGATTTATCCTTATTTAGGAGGCTCAGTACCCATTCAACAGTCTTTGAGACCGTTTGATGCTACTGATCCTACTTACAAAACAGAAAATTTTTTAAATGCTATCACAGCAAATATGGTAATGACTGCAGGACCAGAGCAAACTGATTCACCATATTATGAAGCCTGGATTTTAAAAAGAACTGCGATGATACAAACGGCCCTCATAAGCACGGCACAACAATGTATTCACATTTACCACTCGAGATAAAAAAAAGAATTGGCAAGACTTTTGCCCTGAATTTCAAAAGACATTCGATAATCAACAGTCGCAAACACAAGCGAACTATTATTAGAAAGCATAACACGTACTTCTCATGAACAAATAAAGACACTAGCACTTAGAGTTGAACAAATGACTCGAAATGCATACTTTAATAACGCTCCGGATATGCGTAATGCACAAATGAATGACGCACTTGTCAAAGCACTTGATCCACAATTCAACAAAATGGCTCTTAAAAAAATTGCAAACCACAAATCAACTGCATTGGAACCACAACTTGCATTTGCACAGTTGGTAGGAAAAATAAATAAAGAAGATATCACAAGAACACACATAGATAGACATAAACTTATCACAAACTCAATCTTTCATCATCAGTAAATAACCTTTTTCTTCATATTTTGTCATCTCACAGTAGATGATCTACATATGAAGAAACACGATATTGCACAAGGGATCAACATAGTACGTCAAAAGTACTGAAAGGATTTAAACTTCAAAAGGAAACCACTCTTCCTAAAATTTTGCAAATATACTCACGATCAGGACACAGCATTTCCATTTGCCATGACAAAAGATATACAAAACCACTTGATAAACCCAATTTTCCGAAATAGATTTTTAATCAAGCCAAGAAAGGTTACCAAAACCTTCCAAACAAACAAGTCACATCAAACAATGTGACTGGTAAACCACTACCATTTTCTTATCGCTCTCGAAGCAATAGTAGACACCGCCGTGATTATTCAAGACACAGAAGTCAAAATAAATCCTCACACTTAAACTCAAAACCATATTACGGTAGTAGTAATCTTAAAACACCGAGTAGAAACGGTTCAACATACCCAAGAACCTCTAATACTCAAAATAAATCTAATTATAACACAAATTACACATATTCAAATAACTCAAAACCAAAATCACCTTATTATAATAGAGATGGAAATCTTTCACCAAGACCATTTTCATTCAATCAACTTCGCAATGTAAGAAACTACATTAACTCACTCATAGACCAAGAACAAACAGACGACACAATGTCTAACACAGAAAATGCTGAAACACAAAATGTCTCAGAAGAAATACTTTTAGAACAACAGTCCAATGATTTACTCGTAGAACTAAATCAGGATACCCAAGATGAATATTTTATTTTTTAATTGCCAAGAGGAATGTAACACTCTCACAGAAGAAGAAATTCTGTCTACATGATGTAAAAGTAATATTTGGGTATTACCACTAACAGTTTATACACAACAAACACTTGATCACAAGAAAACAGTTTCCCCACCACATTTAGAAAATGATTTTTTTTAGATTCGGGCGCCACGCTGAGTGTACTAAATAATGAAACTTGGAATGAAATTAAAGAATACCGCAAATTACAACTAAAAGCATCAATATTTGTTCTCTCAGCAGCATATAACTCTAAACTACCATCAATTGGAACATTAAAGCTTATTCTCTATCCAGATGTATTAGAAATTAGGACTCTTCGGAAAACTTCTTTCACACTTGCCTTTCACGTATCAAAGACGAAATTCAATACACTAGGAACACCTTTCCTAGAAAAATATGTTGACTCGATCAGATGTTCATCTCATACACTAGAGATTAAACACTATCACGAGTAGAAATCACTCAAATTTTGTGATGCATCAACAAAATCATCTCCATACTATTCACGGTTATTTCCTGTTATTGGTGAACCTCTAATTTCAACCCTTTGAACATAAAATTCTAACTTACTCTTTAACAGCATATGAATGTAAAAACAAATCCCGAAACGAGACTATTCTCTATGCATCTGACTTCGCATTTATACCACTCCGTAAAATTATGTTCTTCTCTATAATGGATATTAATAATATTGAATACCCTTATCAATCAATTATCCAAATAATGATACAAAATCGTTTAAATCACCCACTAACACATGCAAAAGGACTAATTGGATATGCACAACAAGATGTTTCACTAAACGATTAACAAACAAAAAAATATCGCTTTAATGAACTCACAGAAATCATGGATGCTTATACCTCAAATTATCTCACGCATGGCACATCAGAAACAATTTAAAAAACTCTAAACCTCACTAAACAACAAGAGCGTGAAGATAAATCACAACAAAAAAGGTTTCATACACCATTTGACGTCTCAAAATTCACGGAGTCCGACCAAGATTATGTCAAAATGTTCAATTTCAAACACACAAAACTAACACAACCACAGTTTGAAAAATTAGCACAACTTCTCACACAATTCTTAATTCGATGTAGGTAAAAACAAAGTAGAACAAAATGTACCTTTGAAAGCAACAGCGGTATTTAAGAAACAAAGAGCAACACGCATTCCCCTCCAATTGCAAGATCAAGTACAACACTTACTCGATAATCTAACACATTTTGATATCATAGCCCCTGTAAACACAGATTCACTCACTACAGGAAACACTATAAGTAACCCAGTAATTATCCTTAAAAAGGGGAATCACAAAAAACGTTTTAGACGCTAGCCAACTAAATACAATGAATGACGAAACAAAATGTAGTTGGCCTATCGAACCTATCGAAATAATACTAACACGTATTAAAGGGACAATTTTTTCTATAGCAGTTACGAACCGGGCGTAAAACCAGATGCCGCTAGATAAACCATCAAATAGACGCACAGACTAAGTTACAGCAGGACAACAATACTGCTTTAAACGCTTATTTTATGGCATTTCAATTGGCTCAGCAGCTTTTTCATCTTTCATGAGTAGCATTTTCAAACCACTGATTTACAAAAATAAGATCATCACATATCTTGATATTTTCATACCAGACACTACAACAGGCACAATGTAACAAGCACTCGATCATTACCAAAAACTTCTTAAAAATGAAAATCTAAAAGCTACTCCAGATAAATCCTTCTTTTTCTTAGATTCAGTTAAATTTTTAGGACACCAAATTCAAATCAATCACATACATCCAGAGAAATCTATTATCTATCCAGATGTAACAGGATCTAGGACTCTTCGGAAAACTTCTTTCACACTAACCTTTCACGTATCAAACACGAAATTCAATACGCGCTAGGAACACCTTTCCTAGAAAAATATGTTGACTCGATCAAATGTTCATCTCATACACTAGAGATTAAACACTATCACGAGTAGAAATCACTCAAATTTTATGATGCATCAACAAAATCATCTCCATACTATTCCCGGTTATTTCCTGTAATTGGTGGACCTCTAATTTCAACCCTTTGAACATAAAATTCTAACTTACTCTTTTACAGCATATGAATGTAAAAACAAATACGCAAACGAGACCATTCATTATGCATTTGACTTCGCATTTATACCACTTCGTAAAATTATGTTCTTCTCTATAATGGCTATTAATAATATAGAATACCCTTATCAATCATTTATCCAAATACTAATACAAAATCGTTTAAATCACCCACTAACACAGGCAAAAGGACTAATTGGATATGCACAACAAGACGTTTCACTAAACGATTTACAAACAACAAAATATCGCTTTAATGAAGTCACAGAATTCATGGAAGCTTATACCTCGAATTATCTTACGCACAGCACATCAGAAACACTTAAAAAAACTCTAAACCTGACTAAACATCAAGAGCGTGAATATAAATCACAACAAAAAAGGTTTCATATACCATTTGACGTCTCATAATTCACAAAATCGGACCGAGATTAAATCAAAATGTTCAATTTCAAATACACACAATTAACACAACCACAGTTTGAAAAATAAGCACGACTTCTCACACAAATTGAACAAGGCTACACTACGTCTTAATTCGATGTAGGTCAAATCAAAGTAGAACAAAATGTACCTTTAAATGCAACAGCGGTATTTAAGAAACAAAGAGCAACACGCATTCCTCTCCAATTGCAAGATCGAGTACAACAATTACTCGATATTCTAACACATTTTGATATCATAGCACCTGTAAACAGAGATTCACTCACTACAGGAAATACTATAATTAACCCAACAATTATCCTTAAAAAATGGGAATCACAAAAAACGTTTTAGATGCTAGCCAACTAAATACAATGAATGACGAAACAAAATGTAGTTGGCCTATCGAACCAATCCAAATAATACTATCACGTAATAAAAGGCCAATTTTTTCTATAGCAGATATGAACCGGGCGTACAACCAGATGCCGCTAGATAAACCATCCAATAGACGCACAAACTTTGTTACAGCAGGACAACAATACTGCTTTAAACGCTTATTTTATGGCATTTCAATTGGCTCAGCAGCTTTTTCATCTTTTATGAGTAGCATTTTCAAACCACTAATTCGCAAAAATAAAATCATCACATATCTTGATATTTTCATACCAGACACTACAACAGGCACAATGTAACAAACACTCGATCATTACCAAAAAAATTCTTAAAAATGAAAATTTCAAAGCCGCTCCAGATAAATCTTTCTTTTTCTTAGATTCAGTTAAATTTTTAGGACACCAAGTTCAAAACAATCACGTACATGCAGAGAAATCTAAAATTGATGTATTTTTAATATTACAACCACCCAAAAACAAAAAAGAAATACTAAATTATGTTGGATTTCTCACTTTCATCTCAAAATATATCTACAATTTACAAGTTATTTTAAGACCTTTCTATCTCCAACTCCGGGATACAACAGACTTTACATGGACTCCCAAACTACAACAATTATTTGACAGAGTAAAAAAAGAACTTACAGATGGAAAACTCCGTCTCGCAAATCCTAACTCAAAAAAACCCTTTTATTTTTTATGTGATGCCTCTAACTATGGCATTGGAGCTGCACTTCTCCAAAAGAATCAATTTGGACAAATGGAAATAGTCTCAGCAAACTCTCGTTTATTTTCCACCACTGAACTCCGACTCTCAACCATTCTTCGAGAACGCTCTGCAATAATCTAAGCACTCTCAGAATATGAATTTCTTATTCAAGATTCACAACACCACAACCCAAATCACAGAGTGTAAAAATTTGAATTAGTTCTAGTGAAGTTCCCGAACTTACACATAGACACTACAACAACAGACACAATGTAACAAACACTCGATCATTACCAAAAAATCTTAAAAATGAAAATCTGAAAGCCGCTCCAGATAAATCCTTCTTTTTCTTAGATTCAGTTAAGTTTTTAGGACACCAAATTCAAAACAATCACATATATCCAGAGAAATCAATTATCTATCCAGATGTAACCGGAACTAGGACTCTTCGGAAAACTTCTTTCACACTTACCTTTCACGTATCAAACACGAAATTCAATACACTAGGAACACCTTTCCTAGAAAAATATGTTGACTCGATCAAATGTTCATCTCATACACTAGAGATTAAACACTATCACGAGTAGAAATCACTCAAATTTTATGATGCATCAACAAAATCATCTCCATACTATTCCCGATTATTTCCTGTAGTTGGTGGACCTCTAATTTCACCCCTTTGAACATAAAATTCTAACTTACTCTTTAACAGCATATGAATGTAAAAACAAATACGCAAACGAGACTATTCTTTGTGCATCTGACTTCGCATTTATACCACTTCGTAAAATTATGTTCTTCTCTATAATGGATATTAATAATATTGAATACCCTTATCAATCAATTATCCAAATAATAATACAAAATCGTTTAAATCACCCACTAACACAGGCAAAAGGACTAATTGGATATGCACAACAAGATGTTTCACTAAACGATTTACAAACAACAAAATATCGCTTTAATTATTTTACAGAATTCATGGAAGCTTATACCTCGAATTGTCTTACGCACAGCACACCAGAAACACAAAATTCTAAACCTCACTAAACAACAAGAGCGTGAATATAAATCACAACAAAGGGGCTTCATATACCATTTGACGTCTCATAATTCACAGAATCCGACCGAGATTAAGTTAAAATGTTCAATTTCAAATACAAAAAATTAACACAACCACAGTTTGAAAAATTAGCACCACTTCTCACACAAAATAAACAAGGCTACACTACGTCTTAATTCGATGTAGGCGAAATCAAAGTAGAACAAAATGTACCTTTAAATGCAACAGCGGTATTTAAGAAACAAAGAGCAACACGCATTCCTCTCCAATTGCAAGATCGAGTACAACACTTACTGGATATTCTAACACATTTTGATATCATAGCACCTGTAAACACAGATTCACTCACAACAGGAAACACTATAATTAACCCAGTAATTATTCTTAAAAAATGGGAATCACAAAAAACGTTTTAGATGCTAGCCAACTAAATACAATGAATGATGAAACAAAATGTAGTTGGCCTATCGAACCAATCCAAATAATACTAACACGTTTTAAAAGGCCAATTTGTTCTATAGCAGATATGAACCGGGCGTACAACCAGATGCCGCTAGATAAACCTTCAAATAGACGCACAAACTTTGTTACAGCAGGACAACAATACTGCTTTAAACGCTTATTTTATGGCATTTCAATTGGCTCAGCAGCTTTTTCATCTTTTATGAGTAGCATCTTCAAACTGCTAATTCGCAAAAATAAGATCATCACAAATCTTGATATTTTCATACCAGACACTACAACAGACACAATGTATCAAACACTCGATCATTACCAAGAAATTCTTAAAAATGAAAATCTCAAAGCCGCTCCAGATAAATTTTTCTTTTTCTTAGATTCAATTAAATTTATAGGACACCAAATTCAAAAAATCACATACATCCAGAGAAATGTAAAATTGATGTATTTTTAAAATTACAACCACCCAAAAACAAAAAAAAATACTAAATTTATGTTGGATTTCTCACTTTCATCTCAAAATATATCTACAATTTACAAGTTATTTTAAGACCTTTCTATCTCCAACTCCGGGATACAATAGACTTTACATGGACTCCCGAACTACAACAATTATTTGACAGAGTAAAAAAAGAACTTACAGATGGAAAACTCCGTCTCGCAAATCCTAACTCAGAAAAACCCTTTTATTTTTTATGTGATGCCTCTAACTATGGCATTGGAGCTGCACTTCTCCAAAAGAATCAGTTTGGACAAATGGAATTAGTCTCAGCAAACTCTCGTTTATTTTCCACCACCGAACTCCGACTCTCAACCATTCTTCGAGAATGCTCTGCAATAATCTATGCACTCTCAGAATATGAATTTTTTATTCAAGATTCACAACACTACAACCCAAATCATAGAGTGTACAAATTTGAATTAGTTCTAGTGAAGTTTCATAACTTACACATAGTTTGGACGGAAGGAAAAAACCTTTCACTTCCTGATCTCTTGAGTCGTTCACTTGTGACGAACGCCTTCTTAGAACAGTTGAAATTCCTGACTTTATTAAATACTTTGTGACACATAACCAAAATACTCAACCTAAACATTGTCACTACGCTGTATCAAAAGAATATATTAACACACTAACTACAAACACTACTGTAGAATCACCACACTTTCCAATATACTGACAAGTTAAAGACAATTATTTTAAAGTACAACTTGACGATGACCTTTATCTTCCCGTCTCGTATCACGAATTTAATATTAAAGCAAGCCCTTTAGAACAATTACAACAAAACAAAACACAACAATTTAAACAACACCGTTCATTGTTAGACACCTATCCTATAGTACAACACACTGATGTCACCTTAAATACAAATAAAACAGAACCATTTACACAATTTACTCTCTATGAACAGCCTTACACAGTGCAAGAAGAAAGGTGACAATTATATTCAATTACACTGCCAAATACCTAGGTTTTAAAGTGTGGACAATTTTTTTTATGGGTCGAACTTTTTTTCTCATTGATCAACCCTAAGTTTTTTATAGGGAAACCAGCTGATTTTTTTTACAACTGAAATAGGCGAGAACAATTCTTTCCAGTAATGGAAATAGGTCAATCGCATTCTTTCGTGAATTCAACAAATTCGGGGCTGTTGCTTTTCATGAATGCTCTTGGCGTTTCTTCACGGGGATTATAAGGCAACTTTAGTTGGTCAACCAACACCAGTGGGGGTAACATTATTTCCTTTGTCTTTCATTCAAAATCTTTTGTTTAGTTTGAATAATATTTCTGCAAGCAAAAGTTTGTAGCTGAATAGTTGATTAAATGTTGATAAAATTTCATCTGTGGTTTATGTTTGCTGCAACAATCTATGCCTACATCATGCGCAGAACAATGTATTTTGACATGTTAACACTAGTAAATTCAGAAACCATTTTTTTAGTCAAATTCGCGAGAATATGATTAGACTGAGCCAAAATTTTGTCGTTGAAAATAGAGCAATTTATAATCTAAATTTTAACAGAACTATATTTGAGTGAATTCTATTCTTGTTTTGTTTTTATACAATTTTGCTAGTTCATACTCATGTCTAATAGTTGTTCTCGAGCGGAACAAATTTCCTAAACTAAAGTTTCTTCCGCGGCCAATAATTACTTTTCCGCTATTTTGTTCCCGCAAATTGTTGTTTATTTTTTCCGATTCTTGGTTACGGCAAACAGTTACAATAACTATCGCCAAATTGAAGCAGCCCAATGTTATAAAACATAAAATGGAAAGCCATGACGCACGAAATTGGGGCGATAAACTGACTTTTATACATAGATATTCGCTATATTATTCTTTTCCCTTTTTGCGGAAACTATATTTTAATTGAACTGAAACACTAATTATGTCTGAAAACTCAGCCAGGCTAGTCCGTATTATATTTTTTCTTTTATTATTATTGTTCTCACGGAATATGATTATTTCAGGCGGAAATATTTGCGAGCTATGCTCCTAAAATGCCTCAGGAAAATTTGGAGTAATTCGATTTCTATTTGCGATACAATTTCACACAAAAATTGTGATTCTATTATGATCAGCGCAGTTTTTTTACTTGATTGTTTAAGGTCACTAAAATGAAATTTTGGTCCAATAAGAACGCTCAATTTTGAATATTTTTTAGCGCAGAAAAAATAATTTCGACCCGCACATTTTTATGCTTACAAAATAATGCAATCATTGGTTAGAGATAAGAAAATCTTCAATTTTTGTTGCGTATTGATTTTAACACTGACGGTTATATGTAATTTTTAGTTTTTAGACAGCAATTTTAAAGGAATTCAAGTCTTGGGCAATGTTTTCCCTAAAATATAAGTTTTAATACTTGCTTCTGTTTTCCCTTGCTTCTGTATTACTATTTATAAATATTGATATTCTTCCTTATTATGAATTATTGTTGATTTTGTGAATTAATCATTTTGAAAATGTTGAAATTTAAATCCCATATCATTACATTACAAATTATTGCAAAGCTCGAACTTTAAATGACGCATAACCATGACGAAACTTTAAATAACTTTCACGAGAAATTGGTGTTATAAACTTGATATTTTTGTTGGAGAACCAAATTGAACAAATTAGCCCTTCGCAAAATTTTACCCATCGCATGAATTCAATTTTCCCATTTTATCTCAAATTATAAATTCTGAATATATCGATTACATTAAAATTACTATTATAGTAACTTTGTTTTCAAAATTTTTGGAGATGGGTAATTTTACATTCCTATTTGACGTGTTCAGTTGTGTTTACGCTGCCATTGCTCTTCCCGGAGTCTTTGGTAAGTCATCGATAAAAACTTAAGTTTATAAAGAGTTCACCAAAGTCACAATCGGACAGATATTTTGGAGGATACAAATAAATGCGCTATTTGAATTTTACAAGATAACAATGCTATTTGCAAGAATCTTGTAAAATAGCCTTGCGCTTGCAAGAATCTTGCAAAATATCTGTGCGTTTGCAAGAACCTTGCAAACTAATCTTTTTTGAAAAAAATCTTGCGAAATAGCCTTGGCCTTGCAAGAATCTTGCCAAATAGCTTTGCGCTTGCAAGAATCTTGCAAACTAATCTTTTTGAAAAAAATCTTGCGAAATAGCCTTGCCCTTGCAAGAATCTTGCTAAATAGCCTTGAGTTTGCAAGAATCTTTCAAAAAGGACTTGCAACTGCAAGCCCACCTTGGGTTTACAAGAATCGTGCGAGAAAAGTATGCCATTTGCAAAAATTTTGCAAGATAACCGCTCATCTTAATGCTTCTTAAATGTGTACTAGCAAATTAATCCCTATTGGCATTCATAGAAAAAACCGTTCCCAAGATACCTTTTTCTTAAATGATTATCAATTAAAAATTTCCAGTGTATATTGAATCAAGCATGGTCATAAAAGTTATCTAAACGAATTTTGGGTATGGAGATCGGAAGACAAAAAACCATCATAGACTAATTGAAGAGACCCATATTTAAAAACCTAAACTTTAAAAAATTTGAAAAAAAAACTATTATAAAAATTTAACTTTCAGGAAAGCAATAGCGTCTTTTCAATATTTCAATCAGATCCTTATTTGTCGACAAAAACTTAATCATTTTAGCGTGAACTTGACATTAGTAGAAGTACTTATAAATTTAGACAGCTGTTGGGTTGACGTATTTGGTTAACCATATTTGCATTTTTGTTTTTCGGATAATGTATTACTTATGATTTATAAGTGTTATTGATTAGTTCTTAAAACAGTTTTTTACTCTTTCAAAAATACTTCATGTTAATTTACAATCAAGAAGAGAAATGATAGTTGTCTTAACGGATTGAAAAAAATTGTTTTCCAATGCAGTTTTTATCAATTTTGAAAGTTCGAGGAAGTTGAAATTCCGCTAAACGTAGCCAGCACGATCTATAGGGCCTCATTTTTTTCATAGTGTCGTTGAAATTGAAAAATTATCCCTTGGTTTTTGTTCGTTGGCAAAGTACAACAAGTATACATATCAAGTATTTTTCAATTATTTATAAGACTGGTTATTTTGTACAACCTACAAATATTCTTTTTCACATTACATTTTTTCCAACGAATGAAATTTTTAACCAGCCATAATAAATAGGTTTTTAAAAGAAGTAAAACATTGAATGTTTTAATAGTCAGCTAATTTTTTATTTGCATCACGCATACACTTAATTGTATTTTCAAAAAGAAAATTTAGTTTTGAAACGGCTGTAAAAGTCTCATTGGATTGACAAGAGATAATTGATGAGGACACGAAATCTAAAGAAAATGTTTATTTCAATTAAACAATGAATATGATACCGTAAACAAATTCATTTTTAAATTTTTTTGATTTATATTACTTTTTAAAAACGCTAACAAAAATTTGCGTCCAACATAGTAGTTATGATAAATTGTTTGTAGTGCCAATACCATACAATAGTCAAAAAAATTACAAACATTGTACTGATACAATTGATTACAATGTGCGACCAAAAAAGGTTTCCATTAAAGCTATCCTGTTTGTTTCCAGGCGCCTCGCGCAAGAGTTTTGCATTTTTAGTTGGAGAAAAACTTGATTAAAAACAAAATTTTACCAATTTGAACAGAAGTTATCAGTTGATAAAACGGTATTTTTAACGACCAAAAGGATTAGTCGTTTGCGCTAATGGAAATGAAAGAGTTTGTTGAGCAACTCCTGGCTGCCAGTTATATAAACATTCTTAAAAGTATGGCAAAATTATTTTTTGTTCGCCTTTTTTGGTGTAATTTAGCGCAGTTTCTAGCGTCAAATGAACTTTTACAGTCAGAGAAATGCCTTTGACTCTTTGTCTACTAGTTTTTTCTTGCTGTCCACATTTTCTTTTTTTCATTATTTCATTCAAATAAGAGTCAGCTATTATGGTTGAAAAAATTTTGCTTAATATTTGTTTCTAATTTTGTTTTACCAGGAGTTGTTTACTCATATTTGATCGATGTACTCGTGCTTACGTTTCCAGAAAATTACTTTGAAAATTCCTAAACATTCAGAGCATTTATCATGATTAGACGTCATATTGCAGTGTGATGACCTGATTAGAGGTCATTTTGTAGCGTGGTGAACTGATCAGAGGTCATGTTGTCTAGGAACTTGACTTTCCCCATAAATTTTCTAGCAAATAAATTTATAATTATTTTTGAGTTACTTTTTTGCGGAGGGAATTTAATTGATTTGTCTATAATTTTTCAGCATAGTTTCTCTTTGGTATGATACTTTAACATTTTATTAAGGCAAGAAAATGAAAACCATTTGTAAAGTTCGATAAATGTACTAAATTTGATATAAATTGATATCGTTGTGTTTTTTATGTTAAGTTTGCTCGAGAAACAATTTGCACTTTTTTTTAAATTTTGTGATCAACTAAGGCAGACAAGGCCCATATTAAAATTCTTTTATTTCCCCTTCTTGTTTTTGATAACAGTAAAATTGCACCATTTGAAACATTCTAGGAAAATTTACCTCATACAGCCTTGCGAACTTTTGTTTATTTTTTAAAAATATTGATCACATAACAAAACTTGATAACAACGAACTATTCCCTTTCGGTATAACTTTAGATCATCTGAAAGAATGAAGAGCTGACAATTAGATAAATTTTGTTAAAAATATTATTTGTATAAACTGATCATAGGTCATTTTGTGGTGTTGTGACCTGATTAGACGTCATATTGCAGTGTGATGACCTGATTAGAGGTCATTTTGTAGCGTGATGAACTGATCAGAGGTCATTTTGTCTAGGAACTTGAGTTTTCCATCTTTAATGCCTCGAAGCGAGTTGATTTAATGGAAAAGAAATCTTAGAAGTTCTCTCCAGCGAACTCTGATGCATTTAGTATAATTATAAATAGAGAATAAAATTAATAAAGACAAAATTTTAACAAGGGTTAAATTTTGCCTCGGGGGTGCAAAAACTAGACTGTTAGAAGCAATTTTTACTCATTTGTCTTGATTTTCTGCTAATAAAGGATGTCGATGGAAATCAGAGTTATGCCTGAAAGAGGAAAAGTATTTCTGAACATTTTCTTTAAAACGGAAGCTTGTTTTAAGACACTCAAATTAAAACGCTTCCTGTCTTTGATAATCCTTAATTGAAATGTCCTTCTTCTTTGTTTTTGAACACAATGGGACGTTTTTGTGTCTCTATAAACGCTAGTTTCTGCCGAGGAAAAGTTGCAACCCACATTTTAAAAGGAACCGTAATTATAGACTTGTTGAAAGCAGAGCGGAAATTTGAAACCAACAGACTTTTGTTTTGCTTTTGCTCCTTTTAGAATGCATTTGAAAAACGATCTCAATGACGTCATGATTCGCTTTACATTGGCAAAAAATGGCTCAAAAATTATAATTAGAATATCATTGGTCAATATCTGACGTAAGCAAAATCCCGGTTTGTGAAACGAGCATGCCATTTTGCAAAAATCTTCGTTTTGTGGGTTGATATCCGCGTTGGCCAAAAGGCATTTTCCCATATAGCCCCGCCCCCACCACCTTCTTAATTGTCATGCCCCCCCCCCCAACATTTACAGTAAATAAACAATAACAGGAGACTAATAATTTATAGAGGATGTTATGGGAAAGACCCGGACAAACTGAATATAGTCATGCAATCTATGATTTTTCAATATTTAGTACGGCACGCTAAAGGTAAGTTTTCAGCTAACGATTTTCTAAGAAAACAACAAATGAAATGCTATGGCCTTCTATTACAACTAAATTAATAAGAATTGCTTAAAAGGTGCCAATAATAAATTGGATTTTATGCCAATTACAGTAAATGTACCAAAATGGAGGACTCTAAGATAACAGGCTGGGGGTACAATCGAAAAACCCAACATTTTAACTGTTTTGTGGTAAATGTCTCATGAAACCGCCTTTCGTTTTTTTGTCTCGAAGTTAGAAAATATGGTGCGCTAACCGCATACCTCTGCTTTTCAACGACAAGCTTCAAATTTTAGTTTTTTTCTGTTGTGCTGCTATTCGGCTTCTAATGTCAAGAATTTAGCTGTTTATGTAACAACCCACGTCTGCATGCTAGCAATTGATCCGGCAAGATTACAAGGAAAGGTAATATTATTACAAGTTTACCTCGTATTTTTCGTTTTGAGAAAACATATCTCCGCTAATTAGGTTCGATTTACCGACTAAAGCACAATTCTAATTCTTTTCTCTACGATTTATTCAACCCACTATGATATAAAATTGCACACAAGGACCCCGCAGTCGCTTAGCCCCGCAATTGGTTTAACCTGAAATCGGTTGAAAGCCAAAACCTTTCATTTTTGCGTGCAAATGAATAATTATCTTTTCTATGCTTCAAAGGAACTGAAGAATACAGAAAAACTCACCCTCAATAAGTTGGAATTTTGCACCCTGTGGTTGTTTGAAGTCACAAAATTATGACAAGATGATTACTTAGCTGTACCCGGAGGTTGGTGTCAGAGTAAATCAGCACTGAATCAGTATTATAACATTCTGATTTTTAATATGGCCAGTAGTCTGTTCATGTCCCAATTAACTCGGGCCAATCTTAATTTTTGAGTAAAAATTACTGCATGAAAAATGTATGATCAGCTTAAATCCCGCCAAAATGGTTTGCTTTATTTGCGATTCGAACTTCCGCTTGGGCACTTGTAACATTTATGTTGCGTATCAAGTCGTAACCACTGAGTTAAATGAGCTTTGTGGAAATTTCCTACAAACTAGCTTATATATAAAAAGTGTGTATACTACTATAGTATTTACCAGATATAAGCTACAATAGTATGAAATTTTTCTGCTCAGACTTAATTTTGGGGTATAGGTAAATTTCAGACTGTACAGGATAAATTTAGCTTGGGCTAACTCCATGAACTCAATAGAATCATAATGAAGAATAATTGCACATAAAGAAAGTTGAAATATTCTGGAGATGCAATGTTTCAGAACTGAATTAAGTTTTTACACTTAAAATATGCTGATTAAGCGCTGAAATGCTCTGAGACTCAAGTCCGGGTAAGACTTTGATTTACACAAGACAAGTCTCATCTTAATAAACTGCACTTTGACCTGAATTGAAGTAGTTGAAAAGTTGTCTTGAACTATAATAAGAACAAACTGGTACTTTTAAGCAAAATTAATCTGAGCAACTGCAAAACCTATTCTCGACATAAGTTGAACAGTAATTTGGTCAGAAGTTTCAAGCATATTTAAATTCATGTTTTTGCTAGCAGCCATGCTGTGATAAATGTACATCTAAATGTTTCCAAATAGGGGTCTCATCATACAGCCAAAGACAGAGATGAAGTGCCTTTACGAGTTATTTTTAGGGCCTTCCGCTCAACAACATGAGGATGCGCAAAAAATTGAGATTAGTTTCAAGTAATGCACAAAAATACAAATCAATTCATACAGAAAACTATGAAAAACTTGTAGTAGTTTTGAAGAAATGAATATGAGTTTAAAGCTTGCAAACCTCATGACAACTCTGCCCTTCATAAGCTCTTCTGTGTTTTTTTGGGGGTGGGGATTTTTGTTTGGCCGTAGCATTCAAAAAATTTAGTCTCTTCCTACAATTTAGCCAGAAATTTCCAGGCTGTCAACACTATTTTTTCAAGTAAATTAGCCAGCATTTTATAGAACAGAAATACGGCTTTTCTATTTTTGACGATTGAACTATTTCTACCGGTGTATGTATTAACTCCTTCAATTTAAAATAACCTAAATTAGCTTTATTTTCTCGAAAACTAAGAGACAAAAAATAAAAAATTAAAGTCGATGTGTTAACTGCTAATTCAAAATATTTTGTTCTGCTTCCGGTCAATTCGCACCATTTTTGATCTCCATTGTTGAGACTAATTGGAAATGATTTGGACTAAATTATCTTTAATTACAAGTTCTTAAAATTGGGTTGAAGCAATTTAGGGGGTAACTTGTTGACTTTATTAATATAGGGTATAAAAAGGGTATATAGAAAGGGTATATAGGGTATAAAAATTATACGGATTTAAGGGAATAGCGTTGAAAAACCAGGACAACAAAAAACAATTCAATTCTTTCCTTCGTAGAGAAATAGTTGAATAGTCAGGTCTATCACATAATTCTTTACTTAAAAAATTGGGCCTTCACCCATCTCTTGCGCGCCAAATTATCTTTCAAAACTTTTTTAATTGAACAGCAAATCGTTACTGCAACTTGAACACTACGTTAAAAAACAAAAACAACAAATATCGATAACAAAAATTTCTATTGTATATAACAAAAATTTCTGGCTGCTTTTTAACATCTACAAATTAGTTGTGCATTTTTCTAAATCTTAAAATCCAAACTATCATTTGTTTTGCTCCATAGAAACCATTGAGCTATCATACACTAGTGGATTATCATGGAACAATGGGAGTAGAGACGTTTTTTTAAACTTATTGGATGTCATTCAATAATTTTTCAACAAATTGCTTCAATTTGAAACTTATATGAATATTTAATTTTACGTAGTTATTTCTCTCTAATTTCACCGCTGGTTCTGAATCCTGCCATTGCTTTCTTGACCAGGCAATTTGTTTCCCCAGGCAATTTTGTTTTCCATTAAATTTTGCTGATCTATTTCTGCAAATGGAAATTTTTATAAATTTTTGTTGACCAAACAATTAATGGGACTTTAATCAGGAATTACATGACATAATTATTTTTTTGCATTTTTCCTAATGACAAATAAGAAGGCAGACCGTTAGAAAGTGTTGTGTGTGTGTCACAAGCATAGATTGCAATTGGACAAAACTTAGACTAGTAAATCCTTTTACTGTGATCTGATGTAGCTTAATTCACCAATCAAATCTTACAAGATAACCATTTCCTATGCAAAGATAATTGTTTTGTTTATTTTTTCAAGTATCCTAACTGAAGATACATGGTGAAATTTTTATATCTCTTTCTTTAATTTTTTTTTTTCTAATTGTTCATGAAATTAATCATTACAATTAATATTCGCGCAAACGAAATAAAGTTCTCGTCAAAATATTGCATAAAATTATATGCACTGTGTGTTATCTTCAGATAAGTTGGTAAAGTGTTCAGATATCGGGGAAATAATGACATCATTCTTTTAAAATAAAGTGCACTCTTTTTTGTTCTACGAATTGCAGTTTAATTACGTCATAAATGAGATTCGACAATGGCACTGCAGACACAGAAAGCTCTCATCAGGAAGTTCTCCAGACATTTTTAATAACCATTTTTACGCCTTGTGATATTCAATGAAATAGGCCCAGTAACTAAGAAAAAAGGGGCAAAACATGATTTTGTATTTATTACAGTCCGTCAACTTGAACCAGATTACATGAGCTGTACCAGATTACCGTGAGCCGAATAGGATGATTGTTGCAACAAAAAATAATTAGATGCTTGATACTAAACATGATAACCAATTATCTAACTCATTATCAAATTCTCCTGTCTTTCTGTGCTCTAGTTATTTAGCATAGAGCATTATAAAGCAACACAATCAAGTAAAAGTTTCTTTTTTACAGCAACCCCCCAGTGATTTTGGAATTTTTATCTTGTAAGATCTGATAAGATGCTGATCAAAAATCTTTATCGTGTAAGATCTTATCTGGTCTTACGCGATAAAAATTCTTCCCTTCGTGAACTTTAATCTTATAAGATCTGATAAGATACTTATCAGATCGTATAAGATGATAATTCAATTTTGCAGAATTGTTATCTGATAAGATCTGATAAGTATCTTATCAGATCTTACACGATAAAAGGTCACGTAGGGTAGAATTTTCATCGTGTAAGTTCTGATAAGACATGTTTTAATGATTTCAAATTAACCGTATAAAAGTTTCAAGTTCCTATGGAAGTAAAAAAAATAAACGGTCAACTCATCAATTCTCAAAACAAAAAACTGCTTGCTGATTCTATTTTTGGCGGCAGCGTTATTCTGAGTCTTAACTACGTACTATGGCTAAACTTAGCAGTCCAATATAGTTTTGGTATTTGAAGAAAATTTTTCAACCTAGTTTGATAATCACCGCCTCAGAAAAAGCCCCTAACACTCGAAAAATTTTCACAATGTCTTATAAGTCTCAACAGACAACATAGGATAATTTTCTCTTTGTTGCTCTAGCACTTAAGTGTTGCAAGTGTTTTATAGCTTTTTGGCTACTGCTTGGAAGCAACTCTTAATTGTCCTCAATATGAAGAACATGCCATAATTAAAGACTTCTTATCGTATAAGATCTGATGAAAATCTTATCAAAAAGATGAGGCATAGTTTTCCGAAATTTTATCTTACAAGATCCAAAAGATTTTTATAAGATCTTGCACGATAAACACTTTTTGTCAGGCAGAATTTTTATCGTGTAAGATCTTATACGGCAGAATTTTTATCTTGTAAGGTCTGATAAAAGTGAACATTTATCGTGTAAAACATTTATCGAGTTGATAAGAAACTTTCATCGTGTAAGACCTGATAAATTGTCTTACAAAAACTCAGTCAGGCGACACATAATCTGATAATTACTTATAAGACAATTTTGTAAGGAATTTTTACGATCTTACTTGATAAAAATTCTCAAATGTCTGGGGACAGTATCAATTAAGATTTTTTCAAATATTTTTCTAGAAAAGACAAAAAAGTTGTAATTGTATAATTTCTTTCGATTGCTAAATAATTGGTATTTTGGGAAAATTCTCTGAAGCCCTTTTTCATCAAAACAGTTTCTCGGAAAATTTTACATTGGTTTTCACAACTGACAAAAATATTAGATAATAGATTTCTTACAATGTTTTGAATCAAGATTAAAAACTGCATTTTCTGCTAAGCTTATAAGCAATTTCCCCGGGTCGAGAAAAAATTGGAAAAAGATGTAAAATAAGCGGTGAAAAATTGGTCTTTTTACAGCAAATTTTGTTCATAGTTTTGCAATGAAATGCGGTGAATGCAGTGAAATTATGTAAGTTCGCCGCTAGAGTAAGCATTGAATTTTAAAAAATTCACCACATTTCACCGCTTACTACAAATCAGCCTCCTTGCACGGATTCAATCTTCTCACTTCCTGCATGTCAGCCACTTTTTATTCCACAGCGCCACTTCTCCCTAATATCTAGCATATTTGTTTTGAATCGAAATCAAATTCACTCTACTTTTTGTTAAACATTCGCGTTGAACTCTTGTAAGATTAGCGGTGAAATTAAAAATTTTAGCGGTGATGTGCGGTGAAATTGGGTGATTTTTTGTAAGTTCGTCGCTTACTCTAGTGGTGAAAGTACATAAATTCACCATTTAAATAAGTTTCAAAAAGATGTATGAGTATTTGTGGTAAATTTCCCGTGCGTCTTTTATTAAAGGTAGCTTAACCTCGTTCCTCGTTGAACAAAAGACCATTCAAAGCGTTATCTAAGCGGTGATTTTATGTTATTACACCACTAAGTTAAGCTGTGAATTTGTGTAATTTCATCGCATTCACCGCTTGTCTTACATAATTTAGACACTTTTTTTCAAAGCGGTGATTTTATGTTTCACCGCGGTGGTTATTTCACCGCTAAATTCAGCGGTGAAATTATGTAATTTTACCGCTACCAGTGGATAAGATTTTTTTTTTCACCGCATTCACCACCTGATTTATGTAATTTGACCGGATTCACAGATTATCCTACAAAATTTTCCGCATTCACCTCTTATCTTGCATAATTTTGCGTTGGATGGCGTTGACAACTCGACCCGAGTCTGAATTAACTAACATTTCTCTAAACGTTGCTATTTTGCTTTAGGTTGAAAGGAAGGTATTTTTGTTGAGAGGAAATATAATTCAATTCAGAATGTTTTTTTGCTGTTGGGAACAAATGCTTATTTTTTATTAGGATGAGTTATTTAGTTCTACAGTTTTTTCTCAACAAAATAATTCTCTTACAGATAGACTTTGATACAAAAAAAGTCACTTCGTAGTTTATAAACTCTTATCCGACTGATTACCAATTCTGTTGGTATTAAAGAGAGATTTCAATAGCTGGAACTTCAATTTAAATTCCGTGGATTAACTTTAAGTTTTCATCATAGAATCAATAATTTTAACATGTGAACCTACTAAGGAAATAAACAACATCAATTGTGCTATCAGAGGTAATAGATCTCATATAAGACTTATTGATCTGAATGTAGCCTTATTTGAGTGAATTTTGTTCAAATTTTGTTCGAATTTTGTAGAAAATTAAAATTTAACTTGGATTAAATTGCAATTCTTTGTATCCACGTATCTACAACGCCCTTTTGCTTTCATTTGATCTTCATTGGAATGAATTTTCAATTAACAAAGTTATCTTTTTCTCACCAAATATATATATATATATATATATATATATATATATATATAAAAGATAACCATCCGTGCTTTGCAACACTTCACCAACAAATTTGTCATTTAGTCAGTGCTTTTGTTCGTGGAATAGAATTTTTATTGTTTGTGAACTGAAAGATTTTCAATATTTCTTGTTTTTCTTCTATTAAAATCTTTGACGCAGACCAATAATTGAGGTAGGCAATTCCAATGATTGTTCTGTGAGCAACCACATACTTAATTGTAATTTAGTCTAATGAAAACGGAATTTCACACACACAGCTTTTTGTCCGCACTGTAAAACTCAAACATTTCTACAGCATTGGCAGCAAATTCAAAAGCAATTAATTTTCAGGAAAATTTTTCAACTGTTTTCCAAAATTATGACTACATTGCGAGGTTTCAACTAATTGTAAAACAGCACTTGTGGAGTAGTTGTGGTTCAGTCGTTGTCCCTACCGACTGTTTGGTTGAGATATTTTTATTGTACTTATCATAAAATGCTGTTGTTCCAACAATCGGTTTACTAGTAACATAATAAACTTTACTTTACTAGTCCGGTTCCGACGTGCAAATTGAGCATCATTATGTTATTTTTTATTGTTCTTATACTTTCATTCGCTTGGCTAAGCCGAAAACGTTAAAACACATTTGGAGAAGTCAGAAAAATTTTAATCCGCCTACAATTTTTTTATGCTTTAAAATCCATTTTTTGTAGACTGAATGTACAAAATGAAAATATAACTTTTGTGAGAGATAAGTGTGGTCTTTTATCACCCAATCACAAAAATTTATCCAAGAAATGGACGAAATATACATGCAGCTGTACTTTTGTCAAATGATTCAGTGATCTTGTGCAATGTTTGCTCTGAAAGTAAAATTGCTTTACATCAAAATTAAAATAGCTTTATTGCCCACATTCCAGCCTTCAAATAGACTAAACTTCAACAAACTTCTGCCTAACCAATTACTATCAATAACTATCTTAATCAATAACTATCCTAATCAATAACTATCTTAATCTCAGAACAAAATAAAAATTCTGAATTTTCTGGTAATGAAAATCAACTTGCCTTAATTTTTTTTCGACAACATTCTTTTATATATATTCGAAGGTATATTTGTTCCCTTGAAAATTTTTCGGTTTTTAGCCTTCTTTAGTTTCCTGTCAGTTAACTTGTATACAGCTTAAAAACATTTTTTTTCTTCCAAAGTATGACAATTTTATGTTCTTCTGGATCTATTCTTTTAGCCACAGTGTTTTCATCTGTTGTTTTTTGTTGCCGAAAAAACTCGAACGCTGCATTTTTTCTAATGACACTGTTAAATTCTTTAAAAATGTTGTACAAAATAGTTCCAACCCGGACCCAAGTGCCATAGTAAATCAGTACTGATTCATGATATTCCAATAGTAAAACATTAACTCATGACTGAGTCATAGCATCCTAAAGGTAAATTACACTCGCATTATGTTCAGACAAAAATCATAACCCAGTTTTTTTAATGAATTTTGCAATCTTAGTCTGAGTTTTGTTTTCATACGGTTCATGAAAAATTCAGAAACAAATGTGAAAATTTCAAAAATTGGTTTTGAGATTGGAGTGGCCACCCTTGAGCATGATACAGCACTATTTCTGAATCTCTTATTGTTGTGATAAACTTATTAAATGGATTAATTGCGTGTGTAACACTGAAACAGTCAATAGAATGAGAGCCCCTTTACTCGCCGACCGGAAATAGTAGCCCGAATACTTGCCCGAATTGACCAATCTCAAGGTGAACGTCAAATGGCGAAGATGATCAGGCGTTCCGCAACTGGAGCGACAAAGCACGTCAAAGCAAGAAGAGTTTTCGGTGACAATGGGTCTCAATCGCCTCAATCAGGCCCATCTGGTGCTGTTTCGCCGCTGCCAATCGGGAGGGGGGGTGGGGGCGACTGAAGCGTGTCAGATCACAGGTGCATGGTCAGATGCAAGTTGCAGGTGAATTACGAATGCCGAATTTAGTACACATTCAGTTTCACGTTCAGGGGTTGACTGATACGTTCTACTGACACGAACTAGAGCATGGAAAATCTACTGCTGACGGGAAAAGCATGGAAACAATTAAACTACATTTAATCATTTAAATGCATCAGAAATACAATTTATTTTAAATAACCACATGATGAATAATTAATTTTTGAATTTCTTATCCAGTTTTCCAACTTACAGCCGATGGTGATTTTTCATGCTGTTCAGTGCAAAAAAAGACTAAAATTTCATTATGATCATTGAAAATACAGTTTCTGAGGTTCATAATGTTCAGCATTATCCCAGAATTTTACTCTGAATTTTATCATGGTCTAATAAGTGCCATGATCAGAGCTCTGCGCATAGTAAAAATCATAATGAAAATTCTATGAATCAGTACTGAATTTTAATGAGGCTCAGATCGGGACCTTTGCATCTCCCATCTCAAACTCATAAATCTATTCAAATTTAAACTGTTTAATCTTCAATTCAATTTCTTAATAAGTAATTGGGTTGCTTAGATCTGGATTTCATGGAGAAAAATGATATGAAAAGAGCCGATAAATTACAAATTACTTATGGATGGCAAAAATTGTATTTTTTGTATTTTGTTTTCACTTGAAGAACAATGATTAATTAAGTAAAAATTTGATACCAGATGCGATTTTGGTTTCTCTTTGTTTGACATGGTGAGGCTCAAATTTTATATAGAAACCCAGAAAATTGTACTTTTTCGACCCACAAATTCTCTCAAGGTCATTTTTTAAGTTTTACTTTATGTTCCCTGCAGCCTAAAGCATTCAAACGGCACACTTTTGTATTTCATGCTGATTTATTTTTATCGAATTTGTATGATCAATCATTTTAATTTACCTAACAAATCTTTAATCATAAAATTTTGCAAAAATTTTTAAATAGACTTTTTTGCGAGCTGCGCTCATTTTAACCACCTCATTATTTTTTGATCCCAGCTTGGTATTCGAGCTCCAATATGGAAAAACGATATCCCCGGGGAAGCAGATGATAAAAAGTGCCGTTTTCAATATCCACCTCACCCGCCAATCGTGAAGCGAAAACAAGGGTGGAACAGGCAATGAAATTAGTATTGCGTTTGAATTAATGGGCTTCTATCTATTCGAATGCAGTCTTCAATCAAATTCTCCCTCGGGCAGAATGTACATTTTTAGCAGACTCTTCAATTATTCGAAATGTTAAATTTTCAGTTAGCTTTCAAAAGCAATACAATTTTACTAAGAAATGGCAAAAATACGTTAATTTATGCTAATGAAAGCAAAAATGTAACTACATTTTTGGTTTCATTAGCATAAATTAATGTATTTTTGACATTTCTTAGTAAGATTGTATTGCTTGAATTTCAAACTTAAGCTGGAAACTCAAGATGGGAGGAAAATTGAAAATAATAAAACTTGATGGGAGGAAAATTGAAAATAATGAACATTTTTGTTTTGATACGTCAATAAATTTTGCAGGCTCTTAATATAATTTTTGCAAAATTTCAGCTGAAAAAAGTTTCTTTCTCGCTTTCGTCGCAGTAAAATTTTTGACGGTTTCTGTCATTTTCTATTCGGTTAAATGCTCTTCGATTTTCCAAGTATATTGTCATGCTTGATCCCAGACCACTTAAAAGAAATGGAATACCTATCAAATTTGACAGTTTAATTAGTTCATCAAACATTCAGTTCAATTGGAGAGCCTTTTTTGTTCAGAGAATTATCAGTGCTTCTCAAATTTGCTGTCACATACAATAGTTCTTTGTCCAATAGTTCTTTGTTCAATAGTTCTTTCTTCAATAGTTTATCGCTTAATTACGTAACACGACTTAACTTTTCTTAACAATAGCTCTGTGGTTACGTAACATGATTATGTAACATTTTATACAGTCTGAACTATATAGTAAATGTCAACTTGAAAAGATAAAAAAATTGGTAAGAAAGAGATTAAAATAATCGGTTCTAAGCTTTTAATTTTTGACAATACGCAAAATTTAAATTCTTTCAAACTCAATCCGCAATTGCCCATAAAACGAGGAAAATGAACTATATTTTGCATAATGTTAAGTATATTATTATAATGCCACTACGATTTTAAAAAAAATCAAATAAATTATGACTTTCGTGAATGTTGTGACAGAGTTCAACCGTACAAAATCATGTGGATTCAATTATTACTTTTTTTTGGTAGCAAGGAAAAAATACTTGAGCCATGTACTTGAAAAACATTAATGACAAAACATAAAACTCATCTTCATATACGGTGTTCTTCTGGAGCGTGAAAAAAAGCAGCGCATGTTTGGTCGATCAAGGAAATAAATTGTAAATAGAGGCTCCTAATTTTTACCTCAGCTTATTTTAAAAAACTCTGGCTACACATAGCCAAAAAGAGAAATGTCCTTTTTGTTTCTTCAAAAAGATCAAGATGTTGAACATCTGAAATTGATCAACAATTAAATCATTTTTTAAGGACTGCTGAATATTCTGATTGTTGAAGGCAACAAAAACAAATAGTCATCAATCAATTCCTATTCTCTCAACCAACTATATCTTGTATGACTGCTATGGTCCTTGGTATAACTTGATAAAAAAGGTTTTCGCCTAATACCAAGACTTTTCGGAGACCGCAAACGGAAGAGCATAAAAATTTTAAAAAAATGAAAAAAATTTTTTCCCGGCATTTTGTCTTGTTGAATTACTACATGATTCGCCATTTAGCTTCTATTTAACTTGAAAAGGTATATTTTCAAGATACACTTTGCAGACAAATAAAAATTCTGTTAGCTAAAAAGAATTAAATGCACGGAAACCTCAAAATCCGTACTAAACTCATCTGCTAAATTTTCTTCATTCAAAATTTGTAGAACATAACATTTGACGGAAAAAGTGGTCATTGATAGAATTGTCTGCAATGCAATTTATTACCAGAGTCTTCTACTAGACTCAAGTAATAAACAAATGTTTCATTACTAGAGTCTACCACACTAAATTTTTTTGAACAAATTTATTCGTTCTGTACTCTAGTTTTTGTGCCCGCAAACATAATAAAAACACTCACTTCAACCTATTCCCTATGTTTGGTTTCTGAGCTGACGGTATTCACTTAAAACATTTGAATGACTTATATATTTTAAGATTTTTCTCTATGTGAAGAATTTTCAATTGTACCGCTTTATATGTAGGAATTATTAAAATGATGCTGATATATGCTTGTGATAGTGGGTTAGTTGCTATTAGATTTCAGTCCCAGATAATATGGTTTTTGAAAGAAAACATGGATGCTGATAATCATTTCATCCTTTCGTTAAACAACAAATGATGTAATTTCTCGGTGAACTATTTCCTTTTCCTTTTTAAAAACTGAAAATAGAGATTCTCTATAATCATTTAACTTTTTAATTATCATTTGATTTTCATTCAAAACTACAACGCATTTTAACATTATTTTAAGAATGTGGCGGAATGAGCCGATTACCGCAGGACGAACTGCTCTCAAATAGCATGCGCGGGCTCAGAATTCAATGTATCTGGATTAAGTTTATTAAGTTTAGGGAAGTCCACTGCTCTACTTGTTTCTCCCTCTACAAAAACCCAAAAGGTTGTCAAGCTTATGTTTTTCTTTAACAGAAAACGTACACTTACAAAAGTTGCTTCAAACTTTGTTCAAGAGCGAATAATATATGGTTTTTGCATGCGTTAATTGGTGTTTATGTGCTTTAACCAAATTTAGCAGATGAAATAATGAATGTACTCCATCAACCAATCAGAGACTGATAAGACTCTTTTCTCTTTTATATAGCGCTTGAACGCTTGATTTCGGTCATTCTAATAGATATTTGCACTATGTGTATACCATTGACTTCGGTGCCATATTATGTTAACACCATAAGTAAATGAAGTTATTCTTCAGTGTTTTACAGCGTCGGTTAGTCTGAGAGATAAGTCTATTTCGCGCGCAGAAATAAGCAGCTCAAACTCTTTACACTTTAAGGCTGTAAAATGAGCCCAACAAGGGTCTGCCTCACAATAATTGGGAAAACAATTCAACCACAATAATCAAAAGTTGAAAAGCAAAAAGTGCTCCTATTGAGACTATTGACGTTCGTTAGGGTTTCAAATCGTACACAAATGGCTGTCTACGGGAAACATAGATCAGCTATCATTACCATTCGATCAGCCAAAGGAGAAGTTTTTGAGGTGTATCATCCAGCACGTTGTGAACAAACACTCTTCTTGCTGAAGTTGTTTAAATAGCTTATTACCATAGAGAACTGATTGCGCCATGAGAAATGAAACTTTTTGTTGACTTAATCTTCAGTAATGAAACGTTTTTTATTACTTTTTATAAACTAAATTACTGTTTAAATTTGAATTTAAAAACGCTCTATCTATTACCAATTTAGCAATACAAATATAACTCGAGGAATCCGGATATCAACGGGAACTTATTGAGCGATGTTTCATGTCAATAAAAAATGAACAAAATGGAAAACTACGATTTTTCAAGTGATTAAAAAATCAACCCGCAAATCAACCCCGAACTTGTCGAGTGACAAAAATAAAATTGAACGAATGAAAAGGAAATATTATTTCACGTGAAATTAGATATTTAAAAATTTGAAAAATTTTCATTTCAGGCAACATGCTGGTACTTGTGGTGATAGCGGTTAACAAGACGATGCACACCACCACCAATTTCTTCCTGGCCAGCATGGCATTGAGCGACTTGGTGTTCCTCTGCTTCAGCATTCCTCTCAACATTTACGTGTTGCAAACGGGAGGAATTTGGAATTTGGGACATATTTTGTGTTCACTCTTCTGGTACTTGATGTATGTAAGTATGGATAAGTAGAGATTGTCCCAAAACATGCAATTCAATGTGATGGCCATTTACATGCCCATATTTCCCCTTATAAGCTGATATAGCAGCCCAATAGTTAGATTTAAGCTGTTTATATGTATTCTGTCCCATAAGGTTGCAATAACCCAACGTTGCAAAAAACGCAAAAAAACGTGCAATTGAGCAATTGAGTGCAATTGAGTAATGTGGACAGTGTTTTTCGAAAAGTTCGATTATTTCGACTTTATGGAACATGCTAATATTGAACGTTTTAGGTTTGATCTTTGGATATACATTTGGTACGCTGTTTTTAAACGTTCGCTTATTGCAGCTTAATGGGACTAGCTATCTTTGCAGTATCTGTAAACCAAACATTCTTCAATTGGTTCACACAACAGGAGCGAGTTTTCAGCTGTCTTTATCTATGATTCCCCGCATTTCCGACTGTTATCTTCGCAAGCATCATTGCTCTTTCTGGCGACATTAATCAATTGTCTGTTTTGTGTGCAGTTTTCACGGGGCAAATTCTGCAAACATTGCAATTTTTTAAGTCAAGAGTACATAAATATCGGGGGGGATCAGCAGGGCAACATTTGAAATGGACGACGCTGAATTTCGTTCCAACTTAAGAAAATTGCATAAATTCTCGATGTTAATACTCGAAAAATGTAACGGCTGCTCTCCTTGTGTTTCACAAAGAAAGTTTTACACCGCCCAGTTCGTTCTGAGTGGTTACAAAATCTGTCCGGATACTTCGTTGATGCAGTTTGCTTTTGTAACTGTATATCCGCTCTGCTGTACTTACCGTTGCATTAACTATTTTAGTTCCGAACTATTCGCTGATCTTAGTTTTTTCAACTATCAATTTGAACTGGATTGCTACAGATCACACAATACGGGATCTCTTTATGTATACCAGTTCAATCCGATAGAAAAAAAACAAATCAAAGACAAAGATATATGTCTAAGACCTGTTTGTGCAAAAATATTTAAAGTTAAACCTAAGTTGGCTTTTGCTGTTTGTACTCACAAGTTGAGAATACCAGAAGTTGGGGTTGTAACAGCTGAATTTCAGCTCCAATAATTCGTTGATGCAAGACACAATAACAGAATTTACTTCTCAAGAATAATATTTTGAATACAAGACACAGTAACAATTTACTGCTCAGAAATATTTCTAGTTCAAGACACAGTAACACGTTATTTACTGCTCAAGACAATTTGCTTTTGCAATATTTTGCTGAGTTATACTTTCAGCCGTTTTCTGCGGCTACTACGTTAAGTTCTGTGTGTTGCTTTTTGTTATTTCCCCCTTTTCTCTTTTTTCTCACGTGACAAACTGTAACTAGAACTAGAACTATAACTATAACTATTAAATGACTAAGACATCAGAAAGTGTTTTGTTTCTATTTTCCCCGCCTATGCAAGCTTGTTATTCCTTAAGCTCAGCTCCAACATCGCCGGCCCTGTTTTCCTTCGTGAAAACATCATCGTCAGTTGGAAGTACTGGAGCGAGCTGCACTATGGGCCTCTTGTAGTATCCATCTTTTGTTCGGATTTTCGCTGATCGAATCACTCCGTCGGAACCTTCGAATGTTTCGGTTATTCGACCCAGATTGTAATATCCACGTTTGTCACTGTCTTCCACTAACCACACAAGATCACCCTGCTGAAGACTTCTTTCCGTTGTGGTCTGCCATTTCTTTCGACTATTCAACGTTGGCAAGTATTCTTTACGGAATCTGTCCCAGATGAGGTCTGCATAAGCTTGTGTTTGTCGGAAGAGCTTTCTATGATCAACAAATTGCTCTGCACCTGATAGATACGGTAAACAAAGGTTCTTGTTGCCAAGTAGGAAGTGGTTTGGTGTAATAGCTTCTAAATCGGTAGCATCAGAACTGACTTGTGTCAGCGGTCTAGCATTCAGCGTCTGTTCAACAAGACAAATCGTGGTTGACAGAACATCCTCCGTGACTGATCGATTGCCCAGCACTGCGTACATTGCCTTCTTGCAACTCCTAACCAGTCTTTCCCACACTCCTCCAAAGTGTGGTGCTGCAGGTGGGTTGAACTTCCATCTGATACCTTGTTGAATCAGATGTTCTTCAATTCGCACCCTGTTCCGTGCTGCTATATACTCTGCCAGTTATTTTTCAGCTCCAACGAAGTTTGTCCCGTTATCGCTAATCATTTTGACCGGTTTGCATCTTCGTGCAATGAATCGCATAATTGCGTTCAGGCAACAATCAGTGTCTAGTTTTGGTACAATCTCTATATGTACCGCACGTACAGTAAGGCATGTGAATAGACAGCACCAACGCTTTTCGTTTCTTCGACCAATCTTTACTGTGAATGGTCCGAAATAGTTCACGCCCACATTCGAGAACACTGTTGATGCGACTAATCGTTCTTCAGGTAGTTCTGCCATTACTGGTGCCTTTGTTTGGGCTCTTCCCTTTCGACATCTAATGCATTTGTTTTTGATCGATCTCAAAGCATTTCGTATGACTAGGATCCAGAATTTCTGCTGAACTATGTTTCTGACATGTTCAGTACCTTCGTGATGACTATTCCTATGTTCATTTCGCAAAAATAATTCAACTACATGGTGCTTCCAATGTGACAGTATTAGATGCTTCATTTCGAAGCTCAATCGACTTTTACCTATTCTGCCTTGAGCACGAATAAGTCCTTGCTGGTCCATGAATGGTGAGAACTGGAGGATTTTGCTGTTTTTTGGAATTTCCCTTTCAGCCTTGAGAGATTTCATCTCTTCAGTAAACTGTCCTTGCTGCAGTAGTCTGAAGATGCTTGCTTGTGCATCCTCTCTTTTTTAAACACTTAATGT
This sequence comes from Convolutriloba macropyga, assembly GCF_964194025.1. Lineage (NCBI taxonomy): Eukaryota > Metazoa > Xenacoelomorpha > Acoela > Convolutidae > Convolutriloba > Convolutriloba macropyga. Next base: position 34,991,303 of record NC_134479.1, on the reverse strand, counting down.
TTTTGTTGCCGGTTTGTGTTTTTTGAATACACGCTGTATGTATGCCATTGTATTTACTAGTCGATTGTAATTGCTGAATCGTTCCCACTGAATCAGCGGCTTCTTCTCTTCAACCTTAGCTGAGAAGACCATTTCGTCGTTTTGTTCGTCTGAAGCAAATGTTAAATTCAACTGTTCAGGCCATTCGTTCTCTCGTTGCTTCAACCAGGCCAGCCCAGTGAGCCATTCACTTCTCTTAAGTTCGTCAACATTGATCGCTCGTGTCCCGATGTCAGCTGGATTGTTAATACCACTCACATGATTCCACTGTGAAACATTAGTTGTGTCCAAAATCTCAGCCACTCTGTTTGCAACAAACACCTGTTGCTTACGGTGGGAGCTATGAATCCATTGCAGAACAGTAGTGGAGTCTGACCAAAAGTTGCAACTCTGAATCTTCGATTTGTGTTCCTTCACTATCTGTTGTTTAAGTCTCACTGCCATTACTGCTGCTTGTAGTTCCAAGCGTGGTATGGAAAGGTGTCGCATCGGTGCGACTCGGCACTTTCCGATTACAAATGCTAAATCTGCTGAGTATTCTTTGGGCTTTGAACGTAGGTGAGCCACTGCGCACATTGTGTCTTCAGATGCGTCGGCAAACACATGAAGTTCCCATTTGTTCTTGGCTGTGCTGAAGTATCTTCTATCAATGCTGGTTTCTGCTACTTCTGGAAGCTGCGCCTTCCACTTCAGAAATTCTTCTTCTTCGTTAGGTTCTACTGAGTTGTCCCAATGTTGTCCATTTTTTGTCCAGATGCTCTTCAGGAGTCGTCTCATATGGACACTGAATGGTGCAAACAGTCCAAGAGGATCAAACACTGAAGAAACTAGAGATAACATCTCCCTTAGGGTGATTGGGGTCTCAACTTCTTTCCTTGTACCTCTACAAACCTGTAGACTATCATCGGTAATCGTCCACTGAAGCCCAAGCACCGATGACCCTTCATGGCTGGGTTCTACTTCAACCTGCTTTGTTTTGCTGATTGATCTTAAGTCCTCTGGGATTGCGTTGGTTACCACGTCGCTGTTGGTGATCCACTTCTTCAGTTCAAATCCATGTTTTGAGAGAAAAGGTTGCAGTTGTTTGAAAACCTTGATTGCTTCTTCAGGTGTTTCGACTGACTTGATGAAATCGTCCATGTAGAAGTTGTTTTGGATTGTTTTTGCTGCAATTGGGAACTCGTCCTCGTTATCGATCGCTACTCGCTTCCGAGCGTTCTTGGCACATGTTGGTGAACTCTTTGCTCCGAAAACATGACGCTGATACTCGTAAATTTGCACAGGTTCGTTCATTGATGGTCGCCACAGGAATCTCAAGCAGCTTTTGTCCCGTTCAGGAACTTGCACTTGCAGAAACATTGATTCAATATCTGCGGTTAGGGCAATTGGTCCTTCTCGAAATCTGAATATTGTTCCGATCAATCCGTGTAGTAGATCGTGTCCGGCTAACAGCTTGTCATTTAGGCATGCATCCTTGTATTTCGCTGCAGCGTTGCAAACACGGCGAACTTTACCCGGTTTGTTGGGGTTTAGTACTGGTTGGTGTGGCAAATACCATTCCTTTCCGAAAGTTCCTTTGATTTCCGATTTACCAAGGATCTTCACAAATCCCTTTTCAACATCTGTATCAATTGACTGTTGATACAATTCTTTCAACTTTGGGTCTCGTTGGAATCTTCGTTCCAGTGAGTAGAGCTGACCAAGGGCTGAGCCGTAGTTGTTTGGAAGACTGGGTTCTGGTTCATTCCAGAGCATGCCCACTTCGTACCGCACGCCTGTAAACTTTGTAGTGTTCTCTAGAAACTTCTGAGTTTGTTGCTCTTTCTTTGATTGACTTACAACATTTATTTTGGAAGCATAAGTTTCTATGTTCCACCATGATTGGATTTTTTCTGCCACTTTCACATCTTCTGTGAAGGCAAAATGACAAACATTTTGACTTTTCTTGCCTGTCATGGGACCACTGACTACCCATCCTAATTCTGTTAAGACAGCGAAAGGCTCACTTCGTGTTCCAATCTTATAGTCCAATGGACGTTGAATTTCGTAGGCATCTTGTCCAAGTATGAGGCCTACTTCCATCAGGTTGAATAATCTGTTAATGAGAACGTTTAGGTGTCTGAATTTGTTCTTCAGTTCCTTGTAGTCATATATTGTGTTTCCCAACGAGATTGATGGGTGTGCAAACGCTTCAATTGAATGCACCTTTGAATGTAGTCCCTTTATTGTGATAGGAACCTTCTCTGTCCTCAAATCTTGCGTCCCACGTATGCCAGCTATGTTTAAGGTAACGTCCGTGCCTTTAGCATGTAGTTGATCTTTAATGCTTTGATCAATGAACGATACTGTTGAACCACTATCGAGGAAAGCGTAGGTATTCAACCTGTTACCACCACTCTGAACCGATACCGGAACTATTTGAAGAAAACTAGTAACTTGGTTACTCTGGTTGATTGTTGCTGCGCTTACGTTAACTGCGTGACTACCCTCGTCCATTCGGTTTTCTGAGTGTAGCAGTCTGTTGTGCTTTTTGGTACATCCGTTTATACCGCACACTTTGACTTTGCAATCTTTGATTGCATGTCTTTTTCCCAGACATCCATAACATAAGCGTTCTCTCCTCACTGCCACGTATCGATCATTCACACTCATGTTTTTGAATGATGGACAGTTCCAAATTTTATGAGTGCCATCGGCTAATGGACAGTGACCGCTTTGCGTCTGCTTGGTTTCTTGCAGGTTCGAACTTGCACTGAAGTTCGATGTCTTCGAGAATTGTTTTTCTCTGTTTGCGTTGCGTCGGTCTTCTTCTTTGCGTTCCCCTTTAAACGCTGAAAACCCTTCATGCACGAATGCCATTCGTGATAGCCATTTTTCAAACATGATTAGATCAGGCCAGTCCTCGTCTTTGTCATCGACTTAGAACCACCATTTTTCTTTAAGAACCTGTGGTAGCTTATCAACTGCCATGTACAATGTCGAACTTGATTGCAAATCACCAATATGTTTGTACTCTTTAAGCACGTTCACGAAGCTAGATACAATAACAGAAAAATTAATCAGGCTGGTTGAATCATGAGGTTTCACTTGATTAGCTTTTCGTAGGCTCTCGAGCTGCGCATCTATAATTACATGCGGTCTTCCAATTTTTTTTTCTAAAATGTTCCAGGCAGCACTATAAAACTGTCCAGAATAGCCCATTCCCGAGATTGCAGATTTTGCTTTGCCTGTTAGCAGTGTCTTCAAATGGCTCATTTTTTCTGAGTCGGGAATCGTGCGTTTATCTTCTGTTGCTATGAACATGCTAGACCACTCAGGCCACTCCAGTTGGCTTCCGTCAAAATTGTTCAACCTCAATTTTGGTAAACTACTGCTTGAATGTCCAGTGTTGTAGTGCCTTCCAGCTATCGGCGATATATCCCGCCCGTCAACACTTACTGAGCGTTCGCGAGAGTTTGGGTGCCATGGGTAATGCCTCTGCTTATTCCGTTCAGGGCTGACGTCAAAGCGAGCTCTTGGTCGAATTGGTGTTTGCGTGTCGTTCATCGAATTCGCCCACTCCGAGACATCTCTCCCTTTTGGGGTCCAATTGAAAGGTGACTTGTCACGCACCTTAGTTGATTGAGAACGTAAGTCATCTTTCTCCAATGCTGTTCTTTGCAATTGGCGCTCTAGGTCTCGCTCCTTTTGCCGAAGCTGATGTTGCATCTCTAGTTCTTTCATTTGCATTTCTAGCTCCAACTTCTTTCGATCAAATTGTGCTCTTTCGATTTGCAACTTTCTTTCGAATTCAATTTCGAATTCCTTCATTCGTTCTTCAACCCGACGTTTCCCTGAAGATGCTTCCGAAGCGTTTTCTGTATCCTGGTTGATTGTCCGTGTAACCGTATTCGTCGTTGCATTGCTTGTGTTACCATGGTTTTGGTTAAACTCTGGAATTCCAACGTTTTGTGCTAACTGCTGCACATTATTCGCAGGCGGTTGCTCTTCATTAGCATGAAGAGTTGACTGGCTTTGCTGGCTTGACATGTTTGTCTCTCCGTGGATATACGGCAACCACTCTGCGTTCAAATATTGAAAGTATTTTTCTGTCTCAAGTTTGCGTTTTAGAGAAATATCTGGGTCTCGGAGAGTCTCAGCTTTCTTATTCACGAGTTTTTGAATGCTGTCGTCCAATTGCAGTATCTGCTGATAAAGAGTCATGAGCTTGCTTGGTCGATCTTGATTATCAATGAGCTCAAAACCTTCTTCCGGTTTCTCAATCCACTTGTTTCGCAAGTTGTTGATCTGGCGATCCAAAACGCTTTGACTCTGTGACGGAGTCACTTCTTGTGTACTTCGGGACTGCAGCTTGAACCTCTACAGCTCCTTTATTTGTTTGCTTTAATTTAGTTTTTTGCTTTTCAACGTTCCTATTTGCTTTGCCTAATTGGCTTTGCGTTGTTGAATTGCCTGTTGAGTTTTGTTCTCGTTCGTCGATGACTTCGTCACTTCGACTGTTGGGTTGGACAGCTGTTTATTCCACTGTCCGGGTCGGCGGACCAAATGTAACGGCTGCTCTCCTTGTGTTTCACAAAGAAAGTTTTACACCGCCCAGTTCGTTCTGAGTGGTTACAAAATCTGTCCGGATACTTCGTTGATGCAGTTTGCTTTTGTAACTGTATATCCGCTCTGCTGTACTTACCGTTGCATTAACTATTTTAGTTCCGAACTATTCGCTGATCTTAGTTTTTTCAACTATCAGTTTGAACTGGATTGCTACAGATCACACAATACGGGATCTCTTTATGTATACCAGTTCAATCCGATAGAAAAAACAAATCAAAGACAAAGATATATGTCTAAGACCTGTTTGTGCAAAAATATTTAAATTTAATCCTAAGTTGGCTTTTGCTGTTTGTACTCACAAGTTGAGAATACCAGAAGTTGGGTTTGTAACAGTTGAATTTCAGCTCCAATAATTCGTTGATGCAAGACACAATAACAGAATTTACTTCTCAAGAATAATATTTTGAATACAAGACACATTAACAATTTACTGCTCAGGAATATTTCTAGTTCAAGACACAGTAACACGTTATTTACTGCTCAAGACAATTTGTTTTTGCAATATTTTGCTGAGTTATACTTTCAGCCGTTTTCTGCGGCTACTACGTTGAGTTCTGTGTGTTGCTTTTTGTTATTTCCCCCTTTTCTCTTTTTTCTCAGATGACAAACTATAACTAGAACTAGAACTATAACTATTAAATGACTAAGACATCAGAAAGTGTTTTGTTTCTATTTTCCCCACCTATGCAAGCTTGTTATTCCTTAAGCTCAGCTCCAACAAAAAACGATGAAATTTTGACTGCTTTGTCCATAATGTAGTGGCAGCCATCCGTAATGACCAAAAGTATACGGGAAATATACAACAAAAAGTTATACGGACATTTGAGGACGACTCTCCATCTGGCCACGCCTCTCACTCGATGTGGGAGGCAATCCGGAACAACGGGCGGGTAATTGCGGAAGCGAGCCCACCTACCAACTAGTACTAAATATAAAACAAAGAGGCTCGCTAAAGTGCATTCTCACATCGTGCTCCGACATCGCCCATCCAGTTTTGCTTTATTTGACTACCAAATGAGGAAGAGATTGAAAACTTTCCAAAAATTCATATATCATTCAACAAACAAATAAGTGAAAAAAAAATTGAAGGTGTATTAGAGGAATGATGAGACTTGCAATTTATGAGAGTACTGGACAAGAAACATCACAAATAATTAAGCCCAAAAGTCGATGTCTATATAGATATATGAACATATATGTTTTCAAAACACATTCAACAGACAAAAATGGAATCGAATAAAATGTGAACAAAACGAATTAATTTGTACTTCATGAGGTAAAAGATGAGGAAAAAATGTTTCTAATTGTGAAAAAAACCAATTTCAAAATGAATAAAAGCAATAAGTATCAACTCAGCCCCATTAAGAAGGTTATTCTATAGCTCATAGGAAGCAATTGCGACCTGTCATTATCCATCATATCTCAGACGACTTGAAAAATAACTACAAAATTGAAGAAATTAAATAAATTTAACCAGAAATCGGTGTCCCAACAGTGAAAATCATAAGCTATTCGATAATTAAATTAAATATCTTCAATTGCACATTTTTTAACGCCAATTGGGCTGCCCCTTTGCTGCGATAATGCGGAAAAGAGAAAAATAAAGCTCAGAAATCGGCAAATATCCAAAACTCACTCATTTTTCAAGAAAATGCGTGGCACCAAAGCCAAGAAAGATCGGTTAAAGTTGAAACCATTATAAAGATTGGATTTTGGTTCATTAGAAATTGACCTGTCGTTACAGAGACCAAGCTACCAAATGGAAAGAAATAAAATAAGATGGGCAAAGATCACAAATCCATTTGACCTAACCATAAGCGTTCACTTTAAACTAAAATAGAATAATTTGTAATAGCTCAGACAAACAAGTGTCTTTGCTAATTTGCTAGAAAGTCAATTGTGTAAGACATTGAAAACCAATAAAAATTTTTACTTAACAATACCGGTTTGATTTTTTGTTTGGGGTCTCATTTGATTTTAAATCAGGCTTCTTTAAAAAGGTTCTTTTTGCAAAAGGCAACGAGAAAACCGCAAATATTCAACAGTATCAAAAACTCATGAAATAAATGAAAATACATCTCCAATCTCCAAAGCCACTTATAAATCAATCTATTGAAAAACATGAAAACCGTTAGTTATAAACTGAAATTGATTTATTTAGACAGACTTATTTAAATAGATTTATTTAAATATCCATAGAAGCAATTATTCTTCTTATTGTCAAAAATATGCCGTACCACAAAAAAGACGGACGATTAGAGACTAAAACAAAAAAAGTTTTGTTGCACGAAAGCCAAGAAAACATTTGTTAAAAATGAAGAGTTTTTTCTGCTTCACTTGCAATAATTTTTGCTCTGTATACATTGGGACTAAGCTACAAGTGAATAAAAATTATCTATAAAATTAGCAAATTTTAAAAATTCTTTAGCATTATCTAAAAAACAATTATACTGAAAGTCCGGGGCGTCATTAGATAACAACTGAAAGCATTGCATGCAATCAGCTATTGCTCTTATGGAGCCCAGTTGAAACTTTGGTCAATAGGATGAAGTCGTTAAGCTGAAAAAAAGTTTAAATGAAAGCAAATTATAAGAAATCAATGAATGTTTACGAAAACAAATTCTCAAGCCATAAAAACTATGAGCTTCTCTGTGAAGACATAAAATATATTCATTTTTGGCCTGATATTGTTTTTCTGCAAAAGGATCTGCCATTATTCTGAAATTGATTTGAAGTTTTTCTTGTTAGTAATCAACATAAATAAACAATAATGCAACAATGTTTTGAAAAAATCTCCCAGTATAATCCTATTATTTGTTGATTTTGATAATCAAATATGATTGCAAATCTAGCCGCAATGTTGCTGCGCGTCCGAAAGGAACCAATAACTATATCGTACTATACCCATCACTTAGCAATTGAAATTTTTCAAACGATCAAAAAAAAATTATTCATATTGTATAATTGTTGAGTTGATTTTTCAAAAATCGGTTAAATTTTAATTTCAGAAGACTCCTATGGGAGACGCAAATACTGCTTGCTTTTTTGAAGTTTGCAAAGAATGTTACAGCGGATATTAGGTCGTTGCTGCCGGTATATTTCAACAAAGTGGGATAAAAATACGTATTTGGAGAAATTTTTGATTAAAAATTATGAAATTCGAAAAATTTAGCAAAAATAACCAAAAGTCTTTGGTTAAAATCAATCGAATAGAAGGCATCATTGTGAGAACTCAATAACATTCAGTCTCGTTAATTTGATTACAAAAACTGATTTGATGAAATCTGATTAGGGTTGGAAGAGAAAGTCGATGTCTTGGAACCAATTGTTACGTGATCTCAAATTAGCCCTCATCGAATTTTTTCTCCGTATGCAAAACATTGTGCTCTTTAAAACTGGAAGTCATGTTAGTGGGTATTCCTTTCCCACCCCATTTATGTTGGTCGAGGAACTACATGCAAAACTAAGTTTTTTGTAATTTAAAGCAATTTCTATCCAAAATGCATCATTTATTTTTGATATAGTACGAGAATTTTAACGAATTCTTAATAAAGTTTAGAGTTCTTACAATTGTGTGTTTTTGATAGAAGCACAGCTATAGTAAGACTATTTTTGGCCTCATGGTTGAGTTTACAGTTGAACAGATAACGGAGTCTATTGTGCAGTAGTTTTTTGCTTTTTATTGCATTTATGTTATTCAGAGACAAATGAATTGATTCACTTATAAACAGATCTTTTTTACACATTTTTCCAAGAAAAGCTAATAGATTGCATGTTTTCGATGAGTGTTTTTATAAATTTTAGACAAATTCTGGAGTTTTGCTGGCATTTATTGATCATTCAATGTCTAATATCTACCGAGGTTTATCGTGTTGAGTTGTAGATTTATGATTTTGATATTATGCGTTTTCACTAACTTTTTCCATTTTCCAGTATTGGCCAGTAGTTGAGATTATCCTTTCTCTTGTTTTACTGTCCGCATAATTATTAGCTTTAAAATTAAAAGAAATTGATTTTTGTTTTGTTTTTAGTGAATAGCTTACATTCTCATTGCTTTCGACGCATTTTTGACAAAAATTTCAGTAATTTTTCCATTTTGGTCAGTGATCTATTTTATTTAAGTAGTCGCGTGACATTATCTTATTTTTAATCTTAGTTTTTTTGTTTTGAAGAAAACCAATGCTTGAAGTTCACTTCCAAAGAATTCAAAGAATTCATGAAAGGGCTGATCCATTTTAATTTGATGTACGCCTCAATTGTCACAGGTTTCGGGTCCTAACTGGCGCTTTTACGACTTTGACAAAATGAAATTTCCTAAAAAATTATTTGAAATTTTAATACTGGTCAATTTTTTAGATTCGTTCTCTTGTCTTTATCCTTTTTTTTTACAAATCCGTCCTTTGATGTTCAAATGAAACCCATTTAGACAAAGATTATCTTTTCAGTAATTTCGGATTATAATGCCTTGAACATTTTGTTTTTTATTTGTAAAGTTTTGATTCTTTTTTGTGTTTATTATATTTTGTAGTCTTATGAAATAGTCTCATATATGGCCCATTGGCTTCACAAGGGTCTACATGTAAAAGTAACTAGCATTTTTTAATTGAAAACTCATGGTTCTTATGACTTTTGAAGTTAAGTGGTTTACAAAAAATTTAATGGGTTTTTTGCCTCCATTTTAAACTTCTTGCGTTTACTTGTTATTTACTCTCACTAAAATCAGGTCCCGTCTGCTTCACAGTGAAGAATAATTTAACTTGTTCAGAATGTATCTAATACTGTTTTGTGTATCTTATTAAGTGTTTCTTTAATAGAAATAGACAATAATTTTCCCGTTTTTCTTTTTTAATGAATTATTTTGTTTTTGTTTTGTCTCATATTCTCATTCATGACCGCTATCATCACCCTCAATGTGGCATTATTTGTTTCCTCTATTGTTTATATATTTTTTATATTTGCTACAATTTTCAAATAAAGCTAACGTTTGTTTGGTAAAACATCGGATAACTAAAATTTTAAGATTAAGATACGCAGATCAGATCTCAGAAAAACGCATTAGCATGTTTTGCCGAACTGGTCAACGAACTTTAATATTATGAACGTTATGCCGGTTGCTTTTCTTTTTTGTGAACTATTTTTTGCTTAGTTTAATATTTTATCTTTCTTTTTATTTTATTTATTCTTTTGACAACAAATACTGACTTCAAAAAATAACAGTTCAGAAGATTTTCATTGATTAAAGGAGAAACAAACAAAGTAAATATACCGAGTCGTTTTTTTTTACTTTTGTAGTTATCAATGCCGCCGATATTCCTTGTTTTTTTTTAATTTCAATTTGATTTTCTCATAAAAGATGCGTATTATCAGTTGCTTAAGCTGAGATACTAAAGTTTGCTACCAGAATCAATATCTCTATTATTTCAAGCAAAGTTTATAAAGATTGATGCTTTTAAACTATGTTTACACTCGGTTTATAGATACGACTATGAACCATAATTTTTGCAAAAAAAACTCGAAAACAATAACCCTCATTTTTAAGCCATCCGCTCAATTAGAAACCAACTGTATACGGGCTAACTCCTTTTTAAAATTTTTAGATTGATATATGTTCACGATGTCCCAAATATGAAACAATCGGCTTCTTTTATTTACTTTTTGTCGTGAACAGCTAATAAATCCCTGTTTGGCTAATAACACGTCCCTTTAGCTGACAGATGAAATCAGAGACATTTTTATTGCACTAAATGTCAAAGAACCGTCCCTCAGTTTGTACTGTTGTATAAATAACCAACAAACAAACATCATTTAACGCTATATTTCAATATTTTGTGGTACAATATCCTTCAACCCTTTAAACCTGAATGAATTTTAGAAACTGTCTTAAATGAACAAAAAAATTTTGAAACGAAGAGTGGAACAGATTAGAAAATTACGCAATTTATTTCACGCGTCACTATCAAATTGAAGTGTCTCACATGAGTTCCAAGAACCTGCCTAATTAAGACTGAAAAAGGTCTTATCTGATAAGAGTTGGTGGTATTTCTAGTCTATCCGTGAATGAACTTAACTCGATTAATTACGCATTCAAATATCTACACTGCAGAAAGGTTGAAAATTTGAGCATTACGGTGATAAAGATGGCTGAATTTGCTGTGCGTTCCAACAACGGGGGGGGGGGGGGGGTAATTCAAACCTAGTCAAAATTATCATAATTTTTCCTTAGATTATATTCTTTTCGCTGTCAGGATAAATGGTGAATGTGCCAAAATACCCGAAATATATCCACCATTTAGCACTCAGCTATTCTGATTCAAAGAACTAATTAGCATAATTATTTATAGTTGAGATAATCTAATAGTATATAATCAGTGTGACCCGTGCGTCTTGACATGTATCAATCACCAGCAAACGTCGGATTAAATTAACTGATTTGGTACGATAAAACAGGTCTGACGAACTTATAATATGAAATCGTACTTTCGAACGAAAGCAAAGATTAATTGTAGCCCTTAACAAAAACTGATCAAACTCAATTTTTCGTTTCTAAAAAAATCTTGCATCTCTGCCCGGGACATCTATTCTCTTTCGTCAACCACCTACCCCCCCCCCCCCCCCACACACACACACAGTGTTTTTATGACCCAAAAAATGATGTGTTGTTAAATAGCATGCTACTATGTCAAAAAAGCACGTGTACCGGGGTGGCATGAAAGTTATATGCCCACTAATTTAATACATCAAATAGCAGAAGAAGGCGATTGACGTCACGATTAACATTAATTGAAATATTTATTGTTTGACGCTATTACGTCATCGAGAATCTCACCACGTCTATGCGTTTATGTAATCACAATTGGTTGATAGACAGTTGGTTACCATATTGCCCATCATGAAAATCACTAGTGCTAGGTCAAGGTGTTTTGCTTTTACATCATAAAGATATAAGACATCGCACGATTCTTCAAAACTGTATATCATTTTGTTTGGTTACTGAAATTTGCAAATTGCTTTCTACTGAAAAAATGTAACGCTGAATTGGTTATTTAGCAAAATTATTTGACTTTGTATGACGCTGATATTTAAATTGCTCTACCGTTGACAGGAAATTGTTAATACATTTCCAATTAGTTAGAAATCGCAAAAAGTCTAATTGATTCTTAATTAGAAAAAAAATTTTCATTTTGTTAATTGCATATTGAAAAGGCAAATCACTGGTTTGAACGTTCTCATAATATGGTAAATTATATTTTTCTCAATTATGTGATAGATCATTATTAACGAAATGGAGAAAACTAGTTGTAGGCTAATTGAATGCAAAAAACCCTGTACTGCAAAAAATGCTGACATGTGCTGCAAAAAGTACTGACATGTGTTATTGTGTGTATGTGTCTGTGTGTGTGTGTGCGTGCGTGCGTGTGTAAGTGTGTGTCTGTTTGTGTGTATGTGTGTGTTTGTGTGCGCATGTATGTGCATGTATGTGTCTGTGTATGTGTGTGCGTTTGTGAGTGTGTGCGTTTGTGCGCGTGTGTGTTTGAGTGTGTGTTCGTGTGTGTATTTGTGGCTTTGTCTCAGTGCTAAGATTTGCGTGTTTAGTGTGTTCATGTGTGGGGGGGGGCTTGCGTGTAACTGTGCGTGTGTGTGTGTGTTCATGTGTGGGGGCTTGTGTGTAACTGTGCGTGTGTGAGTGTGAGTGTGTGTGTGTAAGTTTGTGTGCGTGAGTGTGTGTGTATGTGTGTCCGTGTGTCTGGGTGACTCAGTGATGATATATATATATATATATATATGTGTGTGTGTGTGTGTGTGTGTGTGTGTGTTGTGTGTGTGTGTGTGTGTGTGTGTGTGTGTGTGTGTGTGTGTACGTATGTGTGTGTGCGTGCGTGTGTGTATATCTTTTTTGTGTTTGTGTTTGTGAGTGTGTGTGTGTGTGTTTGTTTGTGTTCGTTTCTGTATTTGGGTGTGTGCGTATGTTTTTATGTGTGTGTGAGAGTTTTTGCTTATGAGTACTGTGTGTTTGTGTGTGTTGTGGGCTTCTGTGTGTTTTTATGTATTACGAATGTGCATGTCTGTGGTGTGTGTGTATGTGTTTATGTGCGTGTGTGCTTGTATGTTTCTGTCCGTGTGTTTGTGTCTGTATGTGTGTGTGTGTGTGCTTCGGCGTGTATGTATGAATAAGGAATGTCTGTGTGTGGTGTGTATGTTTATATGTATGTGTGCTTGTGCTTATCTGTGTGTCTGTGTGTGTGTGAGCATGTGTGTGTGTGTGTGTGTGTGTGTGTGTGTGTGTGTGTGTGTGTACGTGCGTGCGGGCGTGCGTGCGTGTGACTATCAGTAAAGATAAAAGCTCAGAAAAAGTTCAAGATCTATGTGAAATACTTTCCAATAAAAAAGCAATTTTTCAATAATGCGCAAACGACCTTTTGCACATTGTTTCGCATGGTTTGTGGTTCAATTTTTTTGATCTAAAATCTAACTCCATCCGTATAAAAAATAATGAGGCTCAAAGATCTTTTTCATTCCAGTCGACCTTTCGATTCCCCCTTGTCACACAGTAGACAAAATCGTCATAGCAGACCAATTCATACAACACTAATTGAAATTTCAACTGTTTTTCACACAAGCAAAAATAATTGTGCTTTTTTCTTTAACAGATTTGAAAGGTTTCTTATGAAGTACTAATCAGTCTTATCCAAGGTTTCAATTAAAAAACTAATTTCAGTTAATTTCCTCGGTGAAATTGCGTTTTAGGATTTCTACTCCAAATTTCCTCCAGTTTAATTTGGAAGCCTCCAATTAGATGTCTGCGCGAAGGGCTTTAAAGATACTCCAATTTAATCCTGTTCCCAAAATTGGAACTAAATCTGAATTTTGATATACCCACCGGGGGATTTTTATGAAAGATGGGAAAATGGGTTTTATTATCTTAGTTAAAGCACCAACAAGGCTATTCTGATTTTTATCTGGACTTTTACTACCCAGAGAATTCCGTTGGGTCTAATAATCAGTTCAAATTTTGCAACAGAAATTGGGTTTGATTGAACTTCAAAGTAAAATAGAACCACCTGAATTTTTAGGGCATTTAATTTGTTCACATGGGTTTATTACCGTGACGCGGACGCAAAAATTGATATTGCTCAGGGCCTAAAACTGATTTGTTTGAAAAAATTCAACCCAAAAATTCAGCTGTCAATTTAAAGTAGTTTTTTTAAAAAAAAAAGAGTAAGAATTAATGGCCGAATTAAGTACAGTTTTGAAATGATTAAAAACAAATCATTAAAATTTGTTCCTATTACGTGACTTATCAGAATTGAATTTGTTGGCGTCATTATTTTGAGGAGCAGAAATTTAATGAGCTTTTTTTGGTCCTTGTTTTGCAACAAATTCTTTAGTATAGAATATTAAAAAAAACTAAATGTGAAGGCTCTTAAGTACAGACAGTAACATAGAATACTAAATTGCTCTTGTTTGTTTACCTTGCGAAAATTCAAATTTCATGCAGTTTATTCTCAAGAATGTGACATTTTTTAAAAAAAGTGGCGTTGTGCCTGTTTCAGAGTAAATCATTAGCGTTGAGTCGTAAACCATAAAGCGCTAAACAAGCAGCAATTTCAATCAAACAACAACCACGTCTACAGTTTCTACGAAACAGAGTGTACTTTTTCTGCACCAAGTCATTGTCTTAGAAAAATAAACATTTTAGTGGGCATTTTCATTATTTATTTTAATGTTTTCATCGCGAACATTGCTTGAAGAAAATTTTTCCGGAAAAACTTTTTCGAACAAAGCATCTGAACGTGGCAACTATTCTGTGATTGACAAAGTTGTAGAAATAAGTGGACATTATCTCAAAGATTACGAGTGGTACTAAAGGATGCCCTCGCATCCTAGAGTGTAAACCCGCATCAGGAAAAATGTTTTTCTGAACTATTCCGCATTTGATTTTATGGTCAAAGAATCGTTTTTAATTTGTTTTCATTTTTTTGCTTTTTCTCAAATTTTGGAGAGGAAATAGAAGGGGAGCAATTTTGGCTACATTTAACAGGATTAAAAAAAACTTTACGATTGAACCAACTGTGTTTATTTATCCAACAAATCTGCATTTCTAGAAGAACACGATCATATTTAATTTTTTCTCTTGCAGTTCAGGGGAAGTTTGGTTCTAAAAAAAATTTTTATCTCAGAACAAAAAAACGAGTGAAAAATTAAATGTAAATTATTCAGTCTGCAAAGAAGAACTGTGCTAGACTGGCATTCAATTGAATTGAAAAGCAGACCGAAATTTTTGGTTGCAATCATTTCAAATGAAACATAAATAGAAATTTGCTATTGATGTATGTTGCCATCATCTGAACGATTCGGGTAATTGGACAGCGTAAATATGCTCAGAAAAATATTTATGTTTAGTTCAATAACCTGAACCTATTTTCATTTTCTAAACATTTGATCAGATACGATTCTTTATAACCATTGAGAGTTGCAAACTGATCCTTATTCCATCTAAATTAGTATGTTTAAGCCCAAAAAGTTTCCATCTCAATTGCTTTTATTGAACATTTGGTTCTCTGAAAATATAGGAATAAAATCTTTGCTTCACCAAAAAAAGAGATCAATTCTATCCATCAGCTAGAAATTTTACTATATTTTAAACATATCACGGCTAAGGATGACAAAAAATGGCCAAAAACAAGTCACTCAAAGAAAGCATTCAATTAAATATCTCAACCTATTTTTCAAGCAAAATTAGAAAGTTAAAATTTTTACGAACAATTTATTATTGCTCTTTCTTTTTGATTCAAAATCAAGCCCCTATTATGATAGGCAAAAAATAAAAAAAGTGAAATTTTTAGTTGCCTAAACCTAATTTTCCACCAAATTTATCCGATAAAATTATTTTGGCCTCCTACAGTTGGCTTTCAATTTTGATACATTGTTGTGTTATAGTAACTTTTATTTGTTGCAGGTTGGTGTAGCTATTTTCAACCAATTTTCTACACATCTCTCTATGGAGCCCCAAGGAGTTCTCTTGATACCAATTGGGTTAAAATAAAAAAAAATAACTCAATTTTACACAAATTTTCTTTACTTATTCAAGGAGAAACAGCCCTTGATTAATTGAGGAATGAAAACCAGGTAACCGGCCCAATCAGCTTCTTGATTACGTTAGAAAATTAATCACAGGCAACTGATTATCATTAAAATCATTTCAAAAATTTATCTGCTTTCAATCGAATCCGAACACAAACACGCAAAAATTGGAGATCTTTGTTGTCTGTGCCGCCAATTATCTGTGCTGCCTCAAATTGAAAAGAAAAAAAAGTTAAACAGGGAATCAAAAAACTTACTGCCTTCTCACTGATATGCGTTTTTCATAAAAAAGAACTGAGGTTGAGAGCTGTTGATCTTCCCTTGTCACCCAAAAAAAAAGTTTAAACTCATTTCGTAATTGTTAAAACTATCTGTAATCACTGCTGACTTATAGAAAATAAATTGAAATTTTTTCGGATATCAAATATGGTACTATGGCAAAACCTTTAATAGTTCGTTAGTTCAAACTCTGGGTAATCTGCAAACTTCGCTGTGAAACTAATGTAGTAATGTTGCATTCTTGCTAATCAATTTCTATGTTCAATAACAAAAACATCAATTTTTTACGGGCAAATTTTATTCACGCTTTGTTCTCTGTAGCAACGTTATCTAGAATTTGACTCATTTACAGAACAATTACAACTCATTATCAAATCTATTCTGAAATTGATTAATAATATATAAATTTTAAAAATGTCCGATACTGGTCTATACAACATAATGCTTTTTGCTCTCAAACCATTGAACTTTTTGTAATGTAAAACCAATGACTGCATTGTCTTGAAATATGCAGTCAAAAACAAAATCAGTGCATTTTTTTGGGATTGCAGCCATGTAAATTCGGGATATAGACGGTTGGATAAATATCTATATGGTCTCAAATATAATTATTTCATTTAAATTAGGTAAATCTGTAAACAAAATAGCACACTTAATGCAAAGTTACTTCCTCACTCTAGTTGATCGCATCATAGGTGAAAAAAGAAAATAGAAAACCATATCTGTCGATTCAAAGGTATTGCTCAAGCTTATTTAACGACAAATTTATCAACGCATGTTTAAAAGTTACACTCTTTTTCGCTACTGATTGCATGGCAGTTTTTTCATCTTGGATTGGGTTTAAATATCAATGAAGTGTTGCCCCATTTAATTAACTTCCATTTTTGTAGTATTATTTGTTTGATTTTCTTGTTTCATAGACTAAGAAAGCGTTTTAATGATTTCAAAACAACATCTGATGTATCACACTGGGACAGATATTTATGAAAGTTTCTTAATGTAACGTTTGAAAATGATAGGCTGGGGATATTATTTATTTGAGTTGCTGAGTAGTCTACAGTAGTCATGCTTTTGTCGCAAATAACAGTCTTTGATGGTCCGATTAATGTGACGATGCGCTGAAATGTTTTTGCCGACAGAGTTTGAACAAAATCCCACTTAAGGAGATTTGACAGTTCAAATGACTTAAAAATTAGTTTTCTCACTTTCAAAAGCTTTGTTCCCTAAAAAGATAGAATGAACAAAGAGAAAGTTGCCATTTTGCACTCTATTTGATTTCCGATTTTGACTCTATTATATGAAAAAAAAAAACATTTTTCCTATCATTGTGCCCATGGGGAATATTTTAAAAATATTTTACTCAAAAAATGAGTTTACACCGCAAAAAGAAAAATTGATACCTAAAAAGGTTATAGAGTAGAATTAACAAAAAGAAATTGTCTGAAATTGATGAGTTCAAAATCGGTTCTGAGACGAATAGAAAGCATCTAATTTTTTTCCGGTATCTGATTGCTGGAGAAATTCTAAACCTGTGTCTCTTAAACTTCCTTTTTAATACTGCTCGGGAAAATGAACAAGATGATTGAACTTATTCGTCGAGACCATTTGAAATGCATGCTCAATTTGATATGAATTTTTGAACCGTGCAATTACTCATTTTCAGCTATGCATTTTGATAGTAAAACTGAGGGATATCTTTTTGTCTTACTTTTCTCAACCAATCAGCGCTCATTTGGTTTGCAAAATTGTCAATTTTTTGACGATTGAATCTTTGACCTACGTTGTTCTGACTGGCTTCGATAATGACTTTTTGTTTTGAATTAATTTTGCTTTTTTATTAGCCATTTTACTGCGAGTTTTTCATTAACAGAGATAAAGAAATCGGATTCTTAGCAATCGTTATGATCTAACATCCAAAGTTGATGTTATGATTTTTATCTCCGGGAGAGAAAGAGTTGGTTGAATATGAGAATTTTCTTAGAATTTCTCTCGGCATTAAAAGTCCCATATTAACGCCAACTTAACAACGGCCAATAATAAACATGTAATCTCCTGAGATCAAAAGCAGTTTCAGCTCATAAATTTTGACAAGGGGAAATTCCTAG
>NC_134479.1:34946429-34972990 GCF_964194025.1 Convolutriloba macropyga | reverse complement strand
GACGAAAACAATTTCTATTGGCCGAGAAAGAAACTGGGAACTGATTACTTTTATACTTCAGTTGGATATAGATATTTTATTACAGAAGAAGACAGGCACGCTTAGAGAATTAGAGAAGGACACTACTCGATATTGCCTTCAACATAACTCCACATATTTTTTATGATTAACACGGACAAATTTATTTGATTACTTAGTCTCTCTTTGTAACTGATAAATACTGTAAAGGGAATCATCCCTTATACTCTTTTGAATGAATTGTATTGTCCCATCTTAACATCTCTTTAATTATAGTCTGAAGAAATAAAAGAAGCACGATCGCCGGCCCATGCATCCAATTCCACCTCATACTTATTCTTTTATTAACACGACGCCCGCAACAATAACTTGCTTCTTTACGACTTCAAATTCATAGCCTATACATATAATGCCCATACGGAATATGCCTATTAATAGCAACGGTAATTAACACAACAAGTAATTACCAAAAGTAGACAGAATAGGCGCACTTCAGAAAAAGGTTATCACATGGTGACAGTCGTTGAAGTGATCAGACAATTGAAGAGACTGAGCATTAAGAACAGAATTCAATGAAGACGGGTCTCTCCATACCAACAACAACTCACCCTCTTCAAACCAGCAGAAAAGCAGTTCCCGATAGTGATTGGCAAGACACAGTTAGAGGTGGAGACACTTTCAGACTAAAACAACTAGACACAGGCAAGTTTTTATGACATTTTATCTATAAGAGCTAAGTAAACAGTACTAAAAACATGGCAGATGCTAATTAGGCAGTCCCTCCAGTTATTGTTCAAAATAATGCCCTTAAAGTACCAACTAACATAACACTGCCCAAGTTTTCTGGAGCCCCCAATGAGGATATTGTTAAATTTTCAAGACAATTAGCTTCATCTCTAGAAATAGGTAACATCCCTGCAGAAAAGCAGCATCACTACCTGCATTTGAACTTATCGGGAGGAGCATTAGCTTTTTATCAACAGCTGCCGCAAGAGATACAAGAAAACTTTGAAAGGGCACTTGAAAGGCTCTACCAGAGATATAACCCGGCAAATCATACTCAATTGTACAAGATTCAATTCCATGCCCGTAAATTTCAGCAGGGCACTGAACAACCAGCCGACTTTTTAACTGAATTACAACGCTAAGTTCTTTATGCTTTCCCTGACATCGAAGCTAACCCCGAACAACATGTACAGCAAGAAAATCGAAACTTTGAACGAACAAGACGAGTAAGACATGCCTTCATAAAAGGCCTACCGCAGAAACACCAACGTAAATTACTTCAAGAACCAGAGACAACAACAGTTCAAGATCTCTGTGAAAAGCATACACAACGATTGATGCTCGAAAATCTCCTTCCAGAAAATGAGGTTATCACAGCGTTCAACCAAGTTGCGCCACCAGCACTAAGCGAATCAGAGAGAGATACATCAGAAACTCTTCAGAAATTGGAAAAAATGAAAAAACAAATAGACGAAATGGACAAAGCAACAAAACGCAGTACAACAGATCTTCAAGGACGCAGCAAAAACCATAATTTTTAGAATCAAATTTTTCCCAATAAATAGAATCAACAAAATCTCAACCAAAATTTTGTAAATCGCAATCAGAATCGCGCACCTGCACCAGCACTATTCGGTCAACCCCGTTTTGCAAATCAAGGACAGTTTTACCGCAATAGACCAGTATGCAAGGGTTGCAACAAGACTGGACACTCGACCTCCAAATGTTGGCATATAAACCCTCACCTCCAGACCACAGTTCCTCCCATACAATACCATTAATAACCAAAACCAACAGAATAAACAAGCCAGTTTCAACACTGTCGAGTATATTCCAAAGAATGTGGAAAATCTTAGTGAATATTTTGTTCCGCCCGGGTGCAATCATCAGCCTCAAATGATGAGTAGTCATGGAGCCTTGAGCAACCAAACGTACCAAAAAACTACTAAAGCCACGTCATTTAATTCCTATTAACCAACAAAATTCAAATAAAAATGAAACTCTTTTTCTACATAGCGTCTGTGAAGACAGAAAATACAAAGTGATTGCCGTCTCGACAAAGAAAACACTTTTTTTCTATGTCCCGTTTATAACACAAAATTACACACATGATGCTTGTCTCGATACAGGAGCTTTCCATAGCATAATGAGTTTCAAAACATTACAAAAAATAAAACAACTAAGCCCTGATAACATCGTATCGTTCAAACAGGAACAACAGAAGTTTGTCTCAGTGGCAAATAAATTGCCCTTGAAAATATTGAGCACAGTGGTCATAAAATTTACCCCTTCAAACATTGAATACGTCGAACCGTTTCTCATAGCCCCTAACCTGACAAAAACATTAATAGGACTACCATTTTTGATTAAAATAACATTCTCATCGATGCAAAACACAGAATTCTGATAACGCAAGATCTAAGTCTACACTTAAATATAATCCAGAACAAACAGGCGAAAAGAAGCATTGCCGAACACCAAAAAAACCTTTTGCTCTGTACACAGTGAAGAAACTTACAATTCCACCAGACTACCAAGAGTTGATACAATGCGACTTAACTGATCACCCAGAAATGAGAAACAAAACTGGAGTTGTGGAGCCTTCTACCAAGTTTGAAGGAAAGACAGGGCTGTGTATTACATCGTCACTTAGCCGTATTGATGAAAATGGACTAACAACAATTGCAGCAATCAACGTACAACCTTATATGATAACTATACCTGCAAAAACAATAGTAGCAACGTTTAAATTACTTACTCCTGAACAAGCAGAGTACCTAGTTCCACTTGAACAAGCTCCTTTACAGTCAGAAGATCTACAGAACAATTTACAGAACTTAATTGAAATCAAAAACAAAATCGACGCAAGTAAGCCTCAACACGCGGAGAAACTTTGGTTTCCAACTCCTCAAACGTGTAAAGACCCATCAAGATTAAACAAAATCGAGCGCCAAATTTATGATTCGCTCTGTGACTTTAAATTGAAACAAGAACTAACTGGACCCAAAACGTTCTGAACAAGAACGACTTGAATTTTTAACGAAATTTAATTGGAGCCAAAGTATCTTCAGCGAAAACGAAAAACACAAAATGGAAAATCTCCTTGTAGAATTCCACGACATCTTTGCCAGACATCGATTTGACGTCGGGCCGAACACCAGCTTCAAGGCAAATTTAACTCCTGAAAATAGTATGCCAATCTATGCTCCCAATACACAGACACCAGTTCATTTGCGAGAAGATTTAGATTTACTTGTAGAGCTAGCCCTAATGCAATACTTCGATATTGTAACAACACTGCCCTACTCAAAATACTCCAGCCCAATATTTGCCAAGAGAAAACCAAACGGCAAGTTAAGAATTTTAATTGACTTGAGAAAAATCAACTTTCTCCTACGACACGATTATAGTAACAACAATTTCCCCGTCGCTAAAATGACAGATGCTGGACAGCACCTAGCAAATAACAGTATTTTTGCAAAAACTTGATTGTAGTCAAGCCTATTTTTCTATTGGAATGGCCAATGAATTAAGTGTACAACTTCTTGCATTTGATTTGTACTCACGAACCTGGGCATTAAAACGCCTAGCATAAGGCCTAAGCCGTTCGCCAACAATTTTCAGTTCATGCATTCGACACCATTTGGAAAGATGTATAGCCACAGATAAGTGTTACTCATTCTTTGACAACATCGGAGCAGGCACCAACAGCGGAGAAGAGCTGATAAAAAACTTGAGAGAGATATTTAAATGCGTCCGCAATGCAGGATTACGATTATCAATGGACAAATGCCAATTTAGCGTAAAAACCATTTCTTTCTTGGGCCCACACAATAAACCAGCAAGGCTTTACTCCCAACAAAGAAAAAGTAAACAGCTTTCTGAAAAAGATGAAGATGCCAAAAACCCTTAAGCAAATCCGCCGACTGACCGGATTTGTACAATTCTTTAAGTGTTACATACCGAACTTAACAAATCAGCTTCGCCCATTTTATTCGTTGCTCCGGAATGACAACGCAATTATCATAACACATCAGCATGAAAAAGCAGTAGAGGAAATTACCTTTTTGCTCAAAAAGGCCTGTGAACGTACTCTCAGGATAGCTCAAAAAGATCTACAGTACATCATTCTGGCTGACGCAAGTCACTATGCTGCAGGATATGTACTATTTAATGAAGACTATTGTGAGAACCCAGCAGGAAAGAAAAAAAAACTATGCTCCAGTGTCTTTCGGATCAAGAGTTTTCACCCCAAATCAGTTGAAGCTATCAATGTACTGCAAGGAATTTCTGGCAACAGTGTACGCACTAAAAACATTTGAGGCAAACATCTGGGGAGCAACAAAATATCCAGTTATATTGTTAACAGATAACAAAAGCCTAACAAGGTTTTTTCATTCAAAGACCCTCCCCCTAGATTATGGTCGAAAGCGGAATATTTTATGAGCTTTAACCTCATCATAAGCCATATACCAGGACGAGCGAATGCAGCGGCAGATTATCTTTCGCGAATGTATGTCAATCCCGACACTAAATTCAAATTGCAGTTGAGGGACCGACTGCCCATTCATGATGTCGAAATAGAAATCACACCCAAACAACCAGATAACACACTTTCCTCAATAACAAATGCTAACTCGGAACACAATGTGGAAAAACAGTGTATAGAAGAACCACTAAAACCAGAAGTCTTTATAATAACGCTAGCCCATCTTCTCACAGAGGAGAACATCCTTACAGAAGCAATTAAATTTACAACAAAGAAAAACTAACCCTCAACGCACTATATCTGAGAAACCCACTGGACTCGCCAGATCTTTCGGAGAAGTACTCAATGCTCAAGATGCAGGAAGAACAACGAAAAGACAAAGATATCACAGACACACTAACATGGTTGCGAAGACAACGCACACCAACATCGACAAACCTCAATTTCGACTTACAAAAATACCGTAAGCAATTTAAAAGGTTAACTGTTAACAACAACGTTCTTTATCGACAATTCTTTAATCACATTGGCAACATCTCACACTTACAACTATGTGTACCAAAACACTTGAGGACTGAACTAATATATCGCCTCCATAATTCAAACCAAAAAGGCCATCAGGGAATCTCAAACACTCTTTTGTAATTACGTAAAGGCCTCTACTTTCCCGGATATCAAGAGAGCATTCGCGACTACATCATTAATTGCACAACTTGGTGCCAAACTTACATCACAGAGACCTCGTCTTCAGCTTTTTTCGGCGCTACAGTTCTATCCTGAGGATATGATGCAAGTTGACATAGTAGGAAACCTACCTGAATGCAAAGGGTACAAATACATCTTGTCGGCATTGGATGTGTTCTCCAAATACCTTTTTGCAATCCCAATAAAGCACCCCGACGCCAGCACTGTAGCTAGACACTTAACAGATTTATTCTTTCAACATTCCTACATTCCACGAAGCATATTCTGTGACAAAGGTTCTGTCTTTACAAGTAACCTAATCAAGGAGCTTGCACAAATGCTGGAAATCAAAATTGAGAATGCTTCTGTTAAACACGCACAAACAATTGGACTGTTAGAAAGAGCGCACGGACCTTTAAAAAAGTATCTTCGGATCTACGAAAACCTTAATTCAAGACAGTGGCCACAGTTAGCAACACCTGCGGCCTACGCTCACAATACTAGGTACCATGCTCCAATAGGATGCACACCATCTTTCATTTTTCACGGAAGAGAGCCATTTGGTGCCCTAGAGCTTCGATTCAACACACAGAACTTACAAAACAAACAACCAAAGTACGACTTCAACATAGAACTACACAACAAAATGCAACGTGTATTTCAACAACAGCACGAAAACTTACTTTCGTCGTATCACAAGTATCGTGAATATTATGAAAGGAAAGCAAGGGCACAACCACTACGACCTAAAAGTTGTTGCTCACTTTTACACCCACTTTTAAATACCCAATCAGAAAAAATGAAGGGCTTACAATGCAAATTTCAGTTATTATATCGATTTGAGAGAGCCATGACCGATTCTAACTATCTTATCCGCAAAGTGGGAACAAACCATACACAAATTGCGCACCGTATTCGATTACGTCCGATCAAACCACAGTATTAAATAAACGACCTTGAAATAATTGATCCAAAAAATTGCAGCTGTGATCCATCAATTGAGAAAGATGCTAAGGAACCCGAACTCCTGGACCAGCAAATTGATCGTCGCGGTTTTTCCCTTTTGCGCGAATGCCCCAGGCTGACCAGACGCCTACACTTATCTTCCAACTTCCATTTCCACGGCGAAGAGAAGCTGAGCAATTGGCTTCAGCACAACCGACTAATGAAAACTCCCCTATATTGACTCCTAGCACATCTTTTAGCAACCCAAGCAGAAGAACCTCCCTACCTACTTCAACGACATTAAGTAGCCCGAAAGTATCGAGGCCCCAAATACCAATCGACACTAACAACAACTTTGACGAGAGTCATTTATTCACTCCACCAACTGCATCAACTCCCCAATTAACACAAAGGAGCATAACTGCGTCACCGAATGTATCACCAACACAAACAGAGAATTCAGAAGTGTTCATAGGTTAAAACCAGGGACCAATTAGACCCCCATTTAGACAACCGGAAGTAATCAGAGTTCCAGAACACCAAGGTTCAAGAATTAATCATCAAAATAGTCCTGGCCAACCTTTCACTAATACACAACCAACTCTCCACCAATCCCCAATGTTTGCCTCTTTTTACGCTAGGCCACCTTTGGTGCGACCACCGGCAAGCCTAGTTACTCACAACAGACCTCAAACCATGGGAAATCCCGATACACCTCCTTTGCCACCCCGTCGGACTTCGTCGCGCATCCGCAGTCAAACGGAGTTCTATAATAATCCTACACATCATGACGCAACGCGCATGCCTAGACGGTAAAAACTTAATTACGCCACAACCAAAAGCACAAAAAAAATCTATAACCTTGCCGTTACTAAATTTTTATAACCAAAAAGAACTCTACTACATCCACTCTAACAGTGGGAGAGCAGTAGAAGCAACCCCTAAGATCGAAAAGTTGTTAATAACCCGAACGCTAGCGACAATACCGAAAAACCGAACCAAAATACTACAAAAAATCATGCAAAAATGTTCACAGGATAAAAACTTGAAACTCTAGTCGCCTTCGCAGGGCACAAACTAACCGAACGTGTCCTGGGGAATTTTCATATGCCAATTTCCACGCTTGAACATTCTCTGCGGAATGAAAAATCAAAAAAATTAACAAAAAGCCTATAACGACCTCAACTAGCATTCGGAAAAAGTGGCTGGAGTCAAAAATGCCGTTAGTACAGTCCCATATTTACCATATGGGTACCAAAATGGCCGGATCTTGAGGTCTAGGTGAAAAAATTTTAGAAAATCGGTAAAAAATTTTCCAAAGTTGCCCAACAGTCATTAATTTATCCGCTTAAGTGCTGAACACACAAAAACAGCCATTTTTCGGAACACCTACAAGGCCAAAACGGCAAATGGCCCTCGAAAATTACTCTGCCGCCGTTGGAAGGTCATTAGCAACCAATTGGACACACCTAGCGATGAAAAGCAAGCAAATAAACTGAAGAATGCACTTAAAACGGCGAAAAAATGAGTAAAAATTGCCACGGAAACACAATCTTCCAGACATAAAGTGCCATAAGGCAACAAAAACCCATATATACCAAATTCTATTAGCTCTGCTGTAGTAAGCAGCAGTAGGCATTACCGTAGAACCTATAAAAAAGCAGCGGAACCTCACCATTACTTAAAAACAATAACAAAACGTCACCCTAGCCCACAAGAGAACTACGAAACTATAAAAGAAACCAACATTTCGAAAAAATTTAACCACGCTAGAACATTGCAAATAGTACAACAAGCAATGCTGCAAAATAATATATAACATCCAATAGTCCTCAGTTAGATTAAAAGTGTCCAAACACTCTTAAAAGACACAAAAACAAAAAAAATCAAGAAAAAGTTGCAAAAATAAAATCGTTGATCTAACCCTTAATTACATACGAAGCAGATAGTGCCACTAGAATGATGCCATCCCCTCCCAAAAAACCTTAGCTCCAAACGTATTGTTCGGCTTTTTCGAATTTATTGCTTGCTTCAGAGCAGACATTGCAAATACCACAAGACACAAAGCAGCAACAACAACAAATACAACAAAATTACATAACTTTACTTACTCTTCATTTTAACGTTTTTTCTGCTTCTTCTCCTTGAAGGTCACTGGTTTTGCGGCTCGTTTCGCTGGATTTCATCTCTCAACAGCAGATATACAGTTGGAAGCAGCAGACGATCCGTCCTCACTATAAATTTGAGAAAACCAACGTAAAACAAAATCTGAGCCTTTGCTCAATGCAATAAGCAGCTAGTACCTGCCAGTTGGCAGCTCCAGAAGCGGCTCGCAATGATGCGCACACCGGCAGTTTCCCATTTCTGGATACACGTTTTGAAAAACGAAGGCTGCGCCATTCGTGGAATTTCGCTTATGGGGATATTTCACCCAGGCACCTCCTTGTGCGTATTGCTAGTATACCAGTACATCTACGCCAGTGGCATAAGCAATTCCAAGAAACTAAAAGCAACGACAAAACTGAATTTGATGAATCGAAGAAAAATTAACTAGCACAGTATTTCATTTACCCACTGCTCAGAGCAACCCCGTCCCCGGTACTGCATCTCATAGCCAACCATAAACTCATTGACGTTTTGGTCGATAGTATCCCGACAGAGAGATTTAAACATCTCAGTCTTCATCTCTCTCCCAATGGATTGACGAATAACATCACAGTCACGATCAGAACGGGATCAATCTAGCAAAGAGAACATTTTCACACTAAGTAAACATAACTTAAAACAATTTTAATTAATCTTCTTTACCGGAAACAAGACCAGTTAAGTGGAAGAACAAGGAAGAATTAACACATTCCCTATTGCCCTCTGCGTTATCCAGCCTCACATTCCTCCATTCGAGAACGCCCAGTGTCACCACCGCTCGCTCCTCCAGGACGGTACAGCGTCAGAACTACAGTCCGAAACGCTTACACAAAGCAATCCTGGTCCTTTTTGGAACGCTATAGCAGCGAGGACGAAAGCTTGAATTGTCCCGAATGAAGCACGGTATGCACTGATGAATGTAGTTGCAAATAAAACACGTGGAAACTATGGATATAAACTCTTAGCAACAGTTTCCTCCGCTCATTGGATGAAAACAATTACAATCAATTTCTCCTCACATTTACTACATGATTGTGTTATCTTCCCCACTACATCAGGTAAGGATAACACAACAACAGAAGATCTTATCTCCCCTCTCATTGGGTGAGAAAGACTGATATAACATTCATAACCTGCGCACAAACCGCTCGAAGCCACCACAGAACTTGGGGATTGCTAGACCAGTTGCACTCAACACAGAGACGATGTCCTGCACGATGTGTGCGTCCCATCTTCCGTCAAGTGCTGATCCTCAACAATCCATTCAATCTCGCTTGGAAGCGGGATCAATTGATCATCGAAGAGAGGCAGATCATCGATGTTGAGGGTACATTTTTCCAATCGTCTCCGGAAACGGACTCTCATGTCCGTAGTTGTTAGTTCGGAGCGATTGCGCTATGTACCATCCTGCAACTGATCAATAATGGCAAAATACAAATGAGGTTCCATTTGATCTGAAAATAATCTTTCTATTAAACAATCATTATCAAAAAGACTACTTCAAGGTTGAAGGTTAAAGAATTACTCTTTAAAAGGCGTTTAAGGCAAACACTTCCATTCTTACTCATAGTCTATGAAAACAGAGAAACCTTCTCAAATCAATTAAGATAACATCAACTTTCCCAGACAGTTATCGCATCAGACTCCACTCAGGACAGACAACCAGACTCCTACAGCCCTAAGATAACAAAACAGGGCACCTGAAGCCAAATTTTTCCCTCGCCGAAGAGACGATTTTCCCAGGAGGACTCAGGAAAGTCTGATGAAAGCTAACAAAAAACTAATTGAATTTAAATTAAATCACGGAAGTTAGAGCTGCCACTCAAAACAAAAATGAGGGAAAAATTGCACAGTATTAGCAACTAAAAGCTTTTTAATTAACTATCGCTCTCCAATCCCCCTTCCTTATCAAAAAGCAGGCAGGGAAATTATCCCGGAACAAAAAAGAATTTAATTGACCACCAGGTTGGATAAGATTATATTACTACTCCGACCTCAATACTGTCAGAGCTAAAGTTAAAAGAACTCAATTGCTCCTTTCAATCCTAATGGCCGCTCAGTCAAATACTCTTTCAATAGGCAAAAATTTGTTCCCTAAAATTTAAACAAATCATTTATCGAAAACACCCTTTAAAAGATAAGTGCCCGTTAAAAACTATTGTTATTTTTGCTTAGCGCACAGTAATCTTATACCCGATCTCTTCCTACGTAAACTTCAATCAATTCCTTCCTTCCTTCAGTCAACTTATCAATATTTTGAGAATATACACTACGCTCGCCATCTAACATATACTCAAACTTGGTCTTATCTTGCTGACAATCCACAAGCAACAACAGACGAGGCTGAATACTACACTTATTTGGGAGACGAATTTTTCTTCCGCATCTACTCAAGTGGCTTTGCTCTAGCGAAAAGCTTGCCAGTAGTCCTAGACGACGATGAAGACGATGAGTTGGAAATAACAAGCAACATACTACAGCCAATTGTCGACCCTAGGTTTTTTGCGCCGGACCCTACACCAATCCAGCTGCCTCGCGAAGTCTTAAGTCCCAACTCAACATCAGCCGATTCAGCCTTCTCAAAAGAAGAAGAACATATGTCAGAATAAACAAACAGGTAAAGAGTTTATTTTTTGCTTAAATTCTCAATGAATTGACTCCTAGGCTCCCAGTTCATCAGAGAAAACACAAAGAGCAACAAAATATGACTTTAAAAATAGAAAAAGTCCAAATATTGACAATAATTTTCCTCCTTATGGGAGAACTTTGTCCAACTTCTACTGAGTGAGAAGAGACCAGACCTGTTTGGCCAGAACACGAAATAGATAATTCCGGAATATGTTTTACCCCAGTCAAACAAGTACTAATGGCCGATAAATATTTTAACGTCGATTTCGGAGTTCCATTTCCCAGTTACAACAGTACATTAAATGGGAAAAATATAACAGAACAAATTGAACAAATTTCAACTATGCTGTATCACCTTTGGACAAGAACAGGTTATAATTGTTTTCTACATTCTGCTTTAAATGTCACAGATCATTTCAAATACGATACATTGCTAGATTTGGTCAGAGCAGAACATCGAACAGCCATGGATGATGTCACTAACATACGCGACGAAATCCATGAGGTTTTCTCATCGAGAGTGAACCCTATAGATACATACGGAGCAACGTCAGGCCGAAGCAGTAAAGCAATTGGTCTCTGAGCAATTGTTGCGCTCACTGTTGGATCTTTAGCAGCAGGCCTAGAAACAGGCTCCGCACTCGGATGCGCTTTTAAGTCTTTTCTTTGTGGTTGTGGTAAACAAGCGAAAGAAAACAAAGAAATTCTTAAAACACTTGCCCAGAACTTCGAATCATTGAAGGACGCTTGGGCCAAAACAACTTTGCAAAATCAACAAAAATTCTATTTAGTTGGATCTGAACTTCGTGACCTTAAAAAGACGCAACAAGAAATGTCAAATATAGTCAACTTGAACTTCGCAATTATCGACACTAAAATTGAAGCACTTATAAACAGAACAAGATTGGTAGAAGAATGTGAAAAATTTCCATATGTTCGTGACCAACGTCTTCACATTGAAACAAACTTGGTCTCAATGCTATTAACCCTTTACAACAACATCAAAGCTTATAGATCGGCAGCATATGCGTATCATATTACAATCCTTAACAGCATAACAACAAGGTCAAATAAAAGAATCCCAATG
The DNA here is from genome assembly GCF_964194025.1 of Convolutriloba macropyga. Taxonomy (NCBI): domain Eukaryota; kingdom Metazoa; phylum Xenacoelomorpha; order Acoela; family Convolutidae; genus Convolutriloba; species Convolutriloba macropyga. Next base: position 34,960,988 of record NC_134479.1, on the reverse strand, counting down.
GCGCTATTACCAAAAGAAGACTTTGAGAGTATCTTGCTAGATATATCTGATGAACTCGTGAACAACGGACAGAAGCTAACTTTAGCGATTCCACCGAAGCGAATACTCACTTACTACGAAACCCAACTTCTCCAAAGGGTCAAAACAAACGACATTGGCTAGTTTTCCAAGTTTCAGTACCACTCGCCTCAGTCAAAACAGAAATGACAGTTTTTAAGGCTACGCCAATTCCAATGCCGGATGAAAACAACCCAGGTATGGCAACTATCTGGGATATTGAAACAGAATATTTAGCTCAACAAGGCGACAACCAAGTTCTCTTGACGAAAGAGCAACTTGATACTTGTGTTGGATCACCAGCCATAGGTATCTGTACGAATGGCTTCCCCATAGAGAAAAACCACAAATCATGTCTCGGCTCACTTATATACCGCGACACCCATGCAGTTGTGAAAAACTGCAATATTAAATCACTTCAATTACCAATGTACGAAAAGGCAGAAAACTTAGGACATGGCGTATGGCTAATAACGTCTTTTACGTCTAATTACCAACTAACGGAATCAATTCCGTCTGAATATCCAGGTCAAGTTGTTCGAACGAAAAATCACAAAGGATGTCTATCATGCATTTTTATCTTAGAATGCGGACATACCCTATCGGGGCCTATGATAAAAATAACATCAGATTTATCTGCCTGCAAAAGAATACCGCCAATAGAATAGATTTAAAACTGTCCGATCCACTGAAACGCATTTTTAGTGAAACAGCTGAGCTGAAAGAATTACCCCATATGCCCACAATAAAAGCAACAAAAGAAGAAATGATGAAGGACATCAGGAAAAAACTATCCAAAATTACCAACGCCGTCATTCAACGAGGCGCAGCTGTCAGCCATAGCAATGGAGACCGCATATACACTTCAAACAATCAGACCCCAATTTTCGGATAAACCTACATCATCTGATTTGACTTTTAGACAAATTGTTCTATGGATTTTCTCTGCAATTTTTGCATTTATACTTCATACTCTGATAACCTACGCATACCAAATATACTTACAAGTTCACACTAAATTTCCTTTTAGGTCCCAATTCAGAGGGAGGACAATGTTCTCCAAACCAATGACGGTGGTCGACCAAGACGACTACAATTATTTGAAGAATCACCCAGTCTGCCCTTTGTGGAAGGAAACGTTTGTACTCCCCATTTCTAGAGCAACCGCTTTGAAAGACGACATGGCCAGTATTCACGCCCCGGTAAACCCTATTTCTTCCTTTGTCTACCCACAATTAGCTACATTGAGAAACCAACAAGTACAACTACAAACTCTGCCAACAGACAAAGGCTCGAAGTTTACAGATTTTGATCAGGAGACCAGTGCCCCCGAGTATAGTGTCTTCTAGAAAAACGAGAAAACCCAGAACCCAAAAGTTTTCCAGAAAAAGGACGGCAATCCAAAAACAATAAACAAATGACGATGAGTGGCTTAAACGAATCAAACTATTTTTTGTATACAAAATTTTTCTATGTCCGGTAGTGTCATATGCTTACACATATTATTATATATTATTCACAATAAAGAAGGAAAAGCAGATAAAAATAGAATAACGCAATAATGACAAAAACAATTTCTCTTGGCCGAGAAAGAAACTGGGAACTGATTAACTTTTATTCTTTAGTTGGATATAGATATTTTATTAAAGAAGAAGACAGGAACGCTTAGAGAATTAGAGAAGGACACTACTCGATATTGCCTTCAACTTAACTCTACATATTTTTTATGATTAACACGGACAATTTCATTTGATTACTTAGTCTCTCTTTGTAACTGATAAATAGTGTAAACGGAATCAGCCCTTATACTCTTTTGAATGAATTGTATTGTCCCATCTTAACATCTCTTTAATTATAGTCTGAAAAATAAAAGAAGCACGATCGCCGGCCCATGCATCCAATTCCACGTTATACTTATTCTTTCATTAACACAACGCTCGCAACAAAAAACTTGCTTCTTTACGACTTCAAATTGATAGCCTATACATATAATGCCCATACGGAATATGTCTAATAATAGCAACGGTAATTAAAACAACAAGTAATTACCAAAAGTAAACAGAATAGGCGCACTTCAGAAAAAGGTTATCACAATATATATATATATATAATATATATATATATATATATATATATATATATATATATATATATATATATGTGTATATATATATATTATATAATATATATCTATATATATATATAGATATATATATTTATATGTATATGTATATGTTTATGTATACATATATATATATATATATATATATATATATATATATATATATACATGGAAAATCATAACTACACACTGTATCCTTAAATAGAATCATTCTCATTTGATTGGAAAGTTAATGTCAGTTTTTCATGCGAAGATTAGGACACTAGAAACCAACAAGGCAGCTCGGTAATGTGCGATCGCACATAAGATTTCGACCCCGCTTATCCACAATTGTCTGCCACATGAGGAACAGATAGAAAAACACAATAAATTCAAGTTTTTTTGAAAAAAAACTGGTGTATGAACGAAAAGATAGCCTCCAAATCAAATAACTCAGTTGAGTAAAAAATGATGCAACAGATAAATGAGATATGCCGATATTAAGAAAGCGAGCGGAGACGAACGGCAAAATCAAACAACAACAACAACTAACATTAATTACATCAAAAAATTTTTGTCCCTTTTAAAATACAAAACTTAATAACAAAGTCAAAATAGCGTCAGATAAAACTAAAAATAAACAATGAACTGGTAATTCACCAGAAAAAAATGGTTATTCACCAGTTCAAAATAAAGCTGCGTAAAAATTAGACAGAATAAGAACAGAAACTTTATATTTAGAAAATTCGCTGAATTGAAAAAAGAACAATTAATTTCAAAGTAATGAAAACCATTAGTAATCAACTAAAATATCCCATAGGTTTACAATTACCAATGCTTCTATAGAAGGGAGTTAAGAACTCTTGGTATTCAATTCTTTATGCAGTTACGAAAAGAACAACAAACAGACAACAAACAAAAAATCAAAGAAAACTTGCCAGAAAATGCTTTGGATGCCTTAAAGCTATACTTTGGCCCCCATATTATGTTGGAATGCACCTTCGTCGAACACCGGTAATGTATTATGTGGCTGCTCATTACTGAAAAGAAGCAACAAATAGACAAAAAAAGAAAAAAATGCAAAATTATGTAAGACTTGTTTTTTTTTTCGAAAAAAATTTATTTCCAAAGACATGAAAAACACTAATTACAAAAGGAAAAAGTTGAATAGGTTCGTCAATTCTTCCAAAGCAAGCCCTTGAGACCTGCAATTATCCAGAATAGGTCTTACCTCTACAAAAAGAACGTCAAATATGACAAAAATCAAAAATTCATTTAATTTTTTTGTGAAAAAGCCGTGTGGAAGCCAGTAAAGTCATAACGAATTCTCTTAAAACATTACATTTTAAGACACCAATCCCTTTTGACACTTTCATTGAAATGTACTATGCAACCTCTCATTAATGAAGCTAGGTAACAATTAGACCAAAAAGAAAAAAAAAGATTTTGTAAAACTTGTATTTATCGAAAAAAGTTTATTTCCAAAGACATGAAAGCCATTAAATAGGAAATGAGAAATCTGAATAGGTTCGTTTATTCTTCCACAGGAAGCCTTCGAGACCTTTAATTATCCAGAACATGTCTTAGGCTTACAAAAAGAACGTCAAATATGAGAAAAATCAAAAATTAATTTACTTTTTTGTGAAAAACCCGTGTCGAAGCCAGTAAATTCATAACGAATTCTTTAAAAACATTAGATTTTGTGACACTAATTCCTTTTGATACTTTCCTTGAAATGTACTATGCAAACTCTCATTAATGAAGCTAGGTAACAATTAGACCAAAAAGAAAAAAAAAGATTTTGTAAAACTTGTATTTTTTAAAAAAAAATTATTTCCAAAGACGTGAAAGCCAATAATTAGGAAATGAGAAATCTGAATAGGTTCGTTTATTCTTCCAAAGGAAGCCTTCGAGACCTGCAATTATCCAGAACATGTCTTACGCTTACAAAAAGAACGTCAAATATGAGAAAAATCAAAAATTAATTTACTTTTTTGTGAAAAACCCGTGTCGAAGCCAGTAAATTCATAACGAATTCTTTAAAAACATTAGATTTTGTGACACCAATCCCTTTTGACACCTTCCCTTGACATAATTAATGTCATCTTTAACCTTTAATTAACGAGACAAGGTAATAAACAGACAATAAAAGGAACAAAATTGCGAAGTTGAAATGTTTTTTTTCCTTTTGGAAAACAATTGTTTTCAAAGACATGAAAGCCATTAATTAGGAAATGAGAAATCTGAATAGGTGCGTCTATTCTTCCAAAGGAAGCCCTCGAGACCTGCAATTATCCAGAACATGTCTTACGCTTACAAAAAGAACGTCAAATATGAGAAAAATCAAAAATTAATTTACTTTTTTTTGTGAAAAACCCGTGTCGAAGCCAGTAAATTCATAACGAATTCTTTAAAAACATTAGATTTTGTGACACCAATCCCTTTTGACACCTTCCCTTGACGAAATTAATGTCATTTTTAAACTTTAATTAAAGAGACCAGGTAATAAACAGACCATAAAAGGAACAAAATTGCGAAGTTGAAATGTTTTTTTTCCTTTTGGAAAACAATTGTTTTCAAAGACATGAAAGCCATTATCTAAATTCTAATATCAGAAAATCGGCTCTTCCAGAAAAATCAATCAAACTGGGTCATTGTACAGGAAATTAAATAGGACTAAAAAGACAAAGTAAAAACGACATTTAAAGGCAAAAATAAAAAAAATCAATTAAATTCATCGAGAAAGTATTGTCGAAGCGGTAAAGAACCACCATCTATATCTTTAAGGATTTAAATATTACTAATTGTGCGGTATTTTGAACGCGAAAAATTTGATATATGAACTGACAATAACGTGATAATTTGACAAAATCAGAAAATATGAAAAATGGGCAAATACCTAAAAATTTTTAAAAAATTTGTGAAATCTAGTAGTATCAAAGCCAGAACACCATAACTTAAGGCCTAAAACCGCAATAAAAACTAAATTCAAATTCAGCAGAAAGAAGGATCACTCTTTGATTGCTGACACTAAGCTACAAGTTGACCAAAGTAAGAGAAAGATGAAGGCAAAGTTCAATAAGTCATTTTTTATTTAAAAATCAAATAATTCAAGAGTCCAAACGACACATAAGCTCTGAAGCAATCAACTAGATAATTTATTTTCGAGCTAATTAGGAAGCCAATGGGACCTATCACTAGTGAGCTTTGATTTGAAACGTTCTGTTATTTAATTAATATAAAAAGGATCGAATTTTTTTTTATAAAAAACCGACTGATGACAATCCGAATTATTTTTGGATTATAACGGTCCAAGATTGGTACAGAACTAGTCCTGCTAATGTTGATTGTCCATTAGAAATTTTGAATTTTTGAAATGTCATTGATTTAGATATTTTGTTTGTTAAAAAATCAAAAGTAAATGCTGCGTTTTTGATAATCAACGAATAAAGTTAGCAAAAAACGGCAAAGTTTTATTTACAGAGCACTCTCAACGGAAGTTGAAGTAAAATTAGCTCCTTTTTCAGTCTACAAAGATTGTGTTAGTGGTGTTTGAGTGTGCACTTCCCGCAGATTTAATCAGAGTGGACTAAAGAAACTTATTTTGTGCTGTTTTTGATGAAAAAGTCTGAATTTTGTGAAACTTTCAGCCGGAATTTGCGACAAAAAAATTCAATTAAAATAGCCGACAATGTATTTTGTCTTAAAACGTAAAATTAACAACACTTTCATGAAAAATTTTATTAAATATTGTCAAAATTGGCGAAATTTTAGTCAAAAATTCTGAAAAAATGTGAATGAAATCAACGGAATTCACTCTATTTTCTCGAAAGTTTAAACCTCGATATCTCCGTGTCAAAAACGAAAATCAAAAAAATCTTTTTAATTCCATATTCTACGCTGCACAAGCTTTCTAACGATACCAGTCTCAACTCTCTACGATGAATATATCGATCGGCCAAAACTGACTGAACAAAAAAAAAACCCAGTTGAGTATATAGTTCCTCCCCCCCTCAAGAGGGGTCGGAACAAATAGAATATTTTAAAAAATTCAGCACTGAAAGATCTTTTTCTTGAAAGATCAGCAATGGTCACAAATAAACGAAAAAAAAGCAACTAAACTTGTCTGAAAATTAGTTCAATCTTCCATGTAACATGTCAGTACTGGGAATAAGTAACAAGTTAGGCAAGATGACCAGAAAATGAGGTAAAACTGAAGAAAGTGAAGTCAAATTGTCAAAAAAACTTAAGATAAAAAATTAAATTTATCAGAAATCGAGAGCAAGCAGTAATCAGTGAGATGGAGAAACATGACAGCAAAACGAGCGATAAAAAACGAGACAGTTCAAGAACTTGTGACATTGTTGAAAACAAATAGAGCCAAGGCTTACAAAGTTAGATTTAAATTGAAAAATAAATTACGCCATTGTTGCCTCAAACGGAGAGTGAGCCGGAGCAACCAAACCTAAGTGATAAGAAAACAAACAAAAACAGAAAAAAAGTTTATTTAAATAATCACGACTGTTTTCTGATAAAAAGAAGAAGGGTCAGACCTAAATGATGATAGAAGAAAAACGCACAAAATCTTAAAGCAGATAACTAAATAATCACAATTATTGTTTGAAGTTAAGTGCAGTCAAATTGGTTTATACGATTAGATAGAATTTAAAATTATTAAGTTTTTACAATTAGTTCCCATTAGAGAGTAAATTAGACCTGAAAAGGGAGAGACATAGTGATAAGAGAATAAAACTGATCACAATATTGCTAATTTATCATAGTTAAATTTTAATTATAAAACCACGTGGCGTCAAAAACAAAAAATTGGGTGCGAAATGAAGTTGTCAAACAAATACAACCTTGCGTCAATATAAAGTTTGGGAGGTCAACCGTTGAAAGAATAATTAGACAGGAAACCGTAAAAGATTTATTAAAGACGCAAAAGTTCGAACTCATAAGTTGCTCAAAAATTAGTAGTAACTCAGTCAAATATCCATTAGCTGGTTTTTGAGGAATTAAAAAATTTTTTTGAGCAAAAATTGAACACATAGATGAGCACCTTAAAATTTTATACATTAAATTTGGAAACAGACGCAAAATTATTGCAAGTGGAAGAAATTCTTCCTCTAAAAAGGAGAAAATTTTCACGCATTGTTTTACTCTTTTGAGTTGAAAAAAAAGACATTTACGCCACCCCTAGAACAAATCTTTTAAAGCATTTTTACTGCGTTAGCTGCGCCTGTAAGCACCACTCTAATTTGACTTCTCATCTACAATAAAAGTCAAAAAGAGAGAGAATAGTTCGTGAAAAGAAGTAGAGACCCAAAAACAAGTTTTTGGTTTTAGAAAACAGAGAGAAAGCCAATAACAGATCTGATCAGTAATCGCATTGAAATTACTTTCTAGATGAAATGTGCATAAAATACCTTTATACGCATAACAATTTCTCCCGAATTCTGTAAATGTTTTATGCCCCAATTCATTGGGGGTTGCGCCATTTAGGAGAAAGCATTAAAACATACTGACAAAAATTGGGTCCCAAAATTTTTCAACCTTTCCTCCATTTTTACTATAGGTAATTGGAAAGCGAGGCGTCTGGCACCAATCGTACATCTGGAAATTTATTTCACAAATAAGGAAAACTGGTCGTTTTCATTTGAAAGTATCCGAACAAGAAATTGGCTAAGAAATTCGGGAAGCAATTCAGAATCATTGATGAAAATTGTGATTATTAGCGGTAAATCTATTTTTAATAAGTGTTAGAATAGAATGGAATTTCACTAGGCTATATAATTTTTGAATATCTTGTTTGGTACTTAACAGATATCAAATATCGGTTGGGCAAAAACATAATTAATTAACCTAAATTTTTAAGAGTTTTTTTTACCTCATGGTATTTGATATGGGAAAAATATCAGAGAAGAAGTCTCTCTTGATTCTGCGCGACGTGCAAAATGTTCACAAATGCGCACTGAACAGCATAGAATGTATCATGATACTCTATCTGAAGTTTAGCATATGAAAAAAAAAACTTTGTTTTACACAAGTGTTTGAATGCAGCAATTAATTTTGTTCCTGAGGTTTCAACAAGCGTGGAAAAATGGATAACGATCAATTTAAAAAAAAGTACTTATTTTGGCATATTAAAAAGCAGGTTCACAAAGTTGTAGCTACATTGTTTCTTTCCTTTGTCAGTTTTAATGCTCAGTTTAGTTTCGTTGCTAATTGAAAATTAATTGTTCCTGATACTTTGTACTTTGCACATTTGCATTATTTCGCGGCCGAAAACTGCAGCAACTTTGGCTATAGAATTTCCATAGCAATGTTATGCTTTTAATGCTTTCTATCTAGAACCAGAAACAATCCAAAAAAGAGTTAAAACGGAGAAAACACACCAGACGAATATTTGGAGAGTTGACTCGAGTTAGGCGATTTTCGTATGGTATATCAGTTGCCAATTTTTTTTATGTCACATAAATAACAAGAATAGACATTCGGGAAAGGGTTTTAAACTAACTGAGAAAAAAAGAGTGATTGATGTTGAGCTAAAAAAGACAAAAGACATTTTTTCTCAATGAAACATAGAAAAGCTGCAAAATTAGCTACTAAGAGCAAAAAACCTGTTTGACTAAAAAACACAGCGGGACAACTCCCGATAATTCAAAATCAAATTTCTGTACTAAGCAACGAATTAGACAAAGATTGAGTAATGAAAGGATTGAGAAAACCAATTAGAAAAAAATTGAATACAAAAAATAAAAAGAACAGTAAACTTCAAAGTCAAATTGCCGCACGTGAAAAAAAACCAAAAGCAAGAGAAAGAATTTTTGTTCAAACACCGTTTTCTTGCTCTAACTTAGAACGTAGAGCTAAATTTCACGCGACAAAACCACTCGCTTTTTTGCCCTACTTCTTGTTTCGGCATGACCAAAATCAGTACTCTAATTTGATTTCAAACGACACTACCGAAAGATTTTCGGAAACGAATCAAAGAAAACAAAAAAACAACCATAGTTAATTGGTACCTACATAACCGCGCAAGCGACATCAATTTAACTATTATGAAAAAAGTTTTCACATTTTTTACCAGATCTGATTTTCTCTCAGTAGAAACTAAATAAAGGCAATTTCCGAAAAAAAATTTGCACAAAGTAATCCTAATAACAAAAATAGATAATACACGCCAAAGGTTTGCTAACAGTTTGTCATTGAGATCATAAGCTACATCCAAAAGTGGAATAGAGAGGACAAAGTTTTTGATTATTATTGGATCATTATTGAATTCAAGTTTTTCCAATTGTTGGTGATGAAACCCAAACTTTCAAACCCCTGGATATATTAAAAACCAAGAAAGAATTAGAAAACAAATCTTGTTTATTTCTGAAACCAGAAGTGCGAAAAAAATCATAAAAACAAAGAAATAATTATTAAAAAAATAAACAAACCAAGCAAAACGTTGGCAAAAATTGACAAAAATACACAAAGCAGCAAAAAAAAACATATACTGAACATAACCCAAATTTTTGTTAAGAGTTCTGAGTAAAACCATTGATACAAACTAAAAAGCAAACAAGCAAATCGTCACCCAGTAGGAGAGCACCTAAATTTCTACGATTGGTTTTGAAATCAAATTTTTGAAGCACCAAGAAATGGGTAAAAAGAAAATAATTATCAATAGCTTTTTTCAAATCAAAGTATTTAAAAAAACAAAAGTCATTATCAAAGTAATTTATTCAAAATAATCAACATAATCAAAGTAGTCGAAAAGTAATAAGACCAATAGAAAGCAGAAAATTTGTTTTCAATGCGGCGAACAGAGAAAAAGATTTGAGGAACCACAATTTCATGAAAAATGCAGCGAATCCTTGTGTTTTTGAAAAACTTCTTTGTAAAAGTCGGCAGACGAATTGAATATAGAATATAAAAGTATCATTCAGACAAATTTCACTCTCATTACAGCTCAAATGTGTCTTGTCCTTAAAGATAGTAAGATAAGGCACAGATAACTTTAAACAGAGGTGATCTAAAAACCGTCGTCAAAGTTTTCCAAGACAAATGGCTCGCATCAACGTCAAAAATGGCACTCGCACATTGTATGATACAAAAAAACTGTAAAAACTGCCATTATATCATAAACTATTTTACGCTTGTAAGATTTTTTTGCATGATTATCTTACAAACATCATAAAACCAGTATACATTCGTAAAAAAAATATATATTCTTTGCCCACTCTAATAATTATGCTTATAATCATCAACATATTTTGCTTAAAATATATTTTTTAACCTATTATGTTCCCCTAAATTCGAAAAATTTCCTAGAATATCAAGAACGCCTAAGTTACACTTCTGTTAATCTGTTTGAATTTTGCAATTAGAGCTCAAATTCATGGATATTTAAAATTTGATTAATCGTGCACAACATTTAAAGTCAATTTTGTTAGATATGAAATTATTCGTACTGATTTGTATATTGCAACCCAATCGAAATATGTGGTCAATAAGAAAGTCGAAACTTGAAATGATGGATTTGGATTATAGACAGAACTTTTCCTTCTATTTGGTTCATGTTTGCAAAAACTTTGCTTCTGAAACTAAAATACCTACTATTTTTTCCAAAGAAAACTTTGTTTTTCGGAATAACTTACAAAAATGCTTTCCTTGCCGTGGTTGTCAATAAATAACAAAAATTATTTTTTCGCTGAATGCTCGATTAGAGATTTGAAAATACTAATTAACATGAATTTTTTTAATAAAAGCGTGCCTGTGTTACACCTTTGACGTAATACATTTATCTTGACCTGCAATACATTTTTGTACTCAACACGAAGCGTAATTCATAGTCGCCAACAATTTTCATAAACATTCTGCAAAAAATCTTTACCATCAATTTTTTAAACAACAACATAATCTTGACCTCAAATGAAAACTAATTTAAAAGGTGAAAAGTATATTTGAACAAGGATCTAATCGGCTTTTGGAACAGGGTCAAACTTACTATCTCTGGACATTTAGAAAATAAAGCCAGTTTTTTGGACTTCTCTAATGTTTTATCTTCTCTTCAGTTGTTGTATCTAAAATTTCTCTAATGTTGTATCTAAAACTTTCTCTTAAATACTATTTTAATCAAACTTTTTAAAAAACATGGATAAATTGGATTTTTTAAGTCTATGTCGGATGAGATGTGTTAATTCATGAGCAACTTTTGTGGTATACACTCGGCCATCATTTGAAATCGGATCTGCCAGTAATACAATTTTGTGTCAGATCATCATTAGTTGAGCTAGGTGCTTCAAAATCAAAAACCTGACTCATTTTATATATGAGGATGGCTGGAGACAACAGTTCATTATTTCACGTTACACAATTTCTTGAAAAAAGTTAATTTTGAGTTCTTAGGGGTTTTGTTATTGTTTTTGTTGTCTTGCCTTTCAATCTCAAGTTAAAACGTTTCATATATCTCTAATGATTATATTTGAATCACAATTTAATTTTCATTTCGTGGCTAATCATTCGGCTTATCAATTGAAACATGAATGTGTTCATTCAATAACGAATGGTTTCTAATTTTTTTTTCAAACATAATAATAGATTTTGGAAGAAAAACTTGCCCCTGAATATCGTATTGTCAACTCATAAATTCATCTCCTCAATGATATCTCCCAGTTTCATCATACGCACACCTATAAGCTTATGCTCCAAAATTTGAGTTTTGAGAATTTACTGCGAGGTTTTATTTGTTGGTCCGTTAATTTTTCAACGAAATTGGCGTTTATTCAAGATCTCTTCTATTTTGTTTTAAACTTGCTTATGTTTTGATGAGGGGGTGGGGGGGGGGGGGTTGTAAACGAAATATGTCTCCTAATCGGGGCTGGGGGTTGAAACGGAAGAGGTACGTTTTTTGGTATAATAATAGTTGTCGACAGCTTCAGTTGAAATCATTTCTACAATTTGGCAAGTAGCATTTATTAAATTGAACTGAATTACTTTTCTGCTCAAGTGTTTGGACACGCGCCGTTTGAAATGTAAACTCTGAGAGCCATCCAAAAATAAATCAAACTAAAATTTCACACTGAGATATAATATTCATCAAATTGGATCTCTGATTTTAAATGCTTAAATCTTTCAGCCTCACAAGTGGGAGGGAGGAACTATATGCTCAACTGGTTTTTTATTAGTCAATTTTGGCCGATCAATATATTTAGAGTACAGAATTGTCAGTGGTCACACTAAGAAGTCCATAAAACGAAAATTGGGAAATTCAATTTTGTTTCAAAAGTTCATCTTCGAAGAGTTATTGAGGTTTCAATTTTTGTGAAAATTTCACTTTCCACATTGATGTTCACATTTTTGGACTTTAAAAAAGGTTAATTTTTGCTCAATTATGTAAATTCTATCAATAGTTACAGGTTTTAGTATACCTGAAGTGATCTCGAGTCTCTTTTTTGTCTCATCGTAGTTCTTGGATTAAAACAATTTGCGATTTGGATCTAGTTTTTTTCGGTTTTAGGAGTTATTTCTTTTGTAATTTTTGCTGTTGTTTGACTTCTGTTTTAGTTTTTACTTCGAAACTCTCTAGCGAAGGATAAAAATTGTAGTTCATTTGTTTTGATGCTGAAAATAGACTGTAGTCTGTCTGAATTGGTCTGCGGCCAATAATGCTTTTGTTCACTTTGACTAGTTTTTAATTTTCATTTATATAATCCTTAGTAATTTTGTGTTGTGTTTTTGTTACTGAGTCTCAACACTGGCAGGTTTCACTAAAGTTCTCAAGAAAATTAATGGAATGTAAAAAAAGTTAACAGTTTTTTGCATTGGTCACTTTGAAATTGTTTAATTTAGTTAAATGTTGAATTTTAGGGTTTTGACTATCTATGTTTTTTCTTGCAGTTTTGGCACAGTCCGAGTAATGAAAGGTCTCATTGTTTTCAGGAGTAGAATAGATGAATTTGGTTTTTGTTTTGAGTTCATAAATTGTGATTTTTATCATCGGACTCTAAGTGTTTTGACAAAAAAATTTTGAACTTTGAGAACTGACGGTTCTTTTTGTTTTCTTGCCATTCAATTCTATTTAATTAGGTATTCATAGGTTACAAACGAGTCATATTGGATCTCAATTGATCCTTGCACTTGGTATTGACTCATTGTTTCTTTACAGAAAACGTGCACTACAATTTGACGTAGTATATTTACCTTTACCTGTAATACATTCTGCACTGAACATGAAGCGTTAATTCATAGTCGCCAACAATTTTGATGAACATTCTGCGAAAAATTTATACCATCAATTTTTTAAACAAAAACAAAATCTTGACTTCAAATAAAAACTAATTTAAATAGCGAAAAGTATATTTGATTAAGGATCTTATCGGCTTTTAGAACTTGGTAAACATTACTATCTCTGGAGAATTAGAAAATGAAACAAGTTGTTTTTTTGATCCTCTCTAATATTGTATCTACTATTTAGTTGTTACGGTAAAAATTTTCTCTTAAATTCTAAATTTAATGAACTTTTTAAAAAACATGGAAAATGTTGAAATTTCTAAATCTAAAAATTAAGAAGATGTTTGTTAATCTCATGAGCACATTTTCTGATCAACACTCGGCCATCATTCAAAATCGAATCTTCCGAAAGTACCTTTTTGTGACAGACCATCGTTAGTTGTACTAAGTTCTCAAAACTCAAAAGCCTGACTGAGTTTATATGAGGATGGCTGGAGTCAACAGTTTATAGTTTTTATGTCTAAAACTTTCTGCAAAATTTAATTTGTGTTCTAAGGGGGTTTGTTACATTTTGTTGTCTTGCCATCCAATCTCATTTAAAAGCATTCATAAATCAACAATGTGTATATCTCAATCTCAATTTAATTTTCAATTAGTGGCTAATCATTGGACTTATCAATTGAAACATTAATATGTTCATCCAATAACGAATGGTTCTTGATTTTTATTTCAAAAATGATAATAGATTTTGGGGGAAAATGTCCTTCAAAATTGCATTAGCAACTCATAAATTCATCACTTCCGCGATATAATCTAGTTGCATCAAACGCTCTCTTAGGTGCTTATGCACCACAATTTGAGTTTTAGAATTTACCGCGAGTTTTTTTTTTGTTGGTCCCAAAACTTGGACCTGTTTTCAATTTGTCACTGCCTTCAAGAGGCTTCCCTTCCAAAAATTGAAATAAAATCTTCTCTGAGCTACACTGGTCAAAGCGTTCCAAGGTTGAGGTCCCAGACGGAAAACCGATATGTCCAGACGCAGATGAACGCACGACGGAGTTGTCGTGCGTTCAAATTTACATAGTCTAGAAACACAGAAAACGCATGGAAGTCTAGACATGAACGCACGAAAAGTCTGATTAACGCATGAAAGTCTGATCATTGCTTTTTTTATTGCT
>NC_134479.1:34923929-34943929 GCF_964194025.1 Convolutriloba macropyga | reverse complement strand
ATATTTATACAAAAAAAAGTTAGTGCAAACTTTCTTATTTCAACAGAAAAAAAACGAAACGACATAATTGAAATCAACTCTAAGGCAATATAATCAACTCTTATTCAAGTAGATAAAAAAAATTTCATCAAGTTAATCAATTTTCCATCTCATTTGCAAATACTGAACTCCTTTAGGTGACAACCTAATTATTATCAAGCCGGCGTATCTTTTGTTCGTTTTCGATAGTGATAGTGAGCACGAAGGCTTGATAGTGAACGTAGAAGTCGATAAATTTACCACTGCAATCACTTGTAAGTCTGACCTGAGAATGTAAACTCAGATCAAAATTATAAGGAGTTCAATCAAAACAGAAAAACAAAAAGGTATTGACGTGAGTCAAGTTTGACGATGGAACTTGTTAAAAGATGGTCTGAACAATTTAACTGTCAAAACATATAAAACCCACAATTGCGAAAAAGTAGGAAAATACTGAAAAAGGAGGACTCCAATTAATGCAAAATTTTTTAGTTAAGAAATTTGATACATATTTCTAGGAAACTTCATCAATCTACGCGCCTCTGGAAAACAGCGCAAGTTTAAGAAGGACAATCAAAAAAATGTTTGATAAAAATATTTTTTGAAAATCAATGAATCACAGTTTAGCGAAAAAACAAAACAAAACAGAAGTTAGAAATAGTTTACGTACTGCTACCAATGTTAAAAAACAGCAAACGTCTATTAAAAAACCACAAAGCTCGAAAGTGATAAAACAATCACCAATGCAAGCGAGAAACCAAAAATTAGACACGATCGAGAAAAAGTTTAAAATTTCTTCGGTCAAAATAGGCAGCTAGCATAATGAACTGGATCTCAACAAAAACAAGGAGGCTCCATCTTATGAATGATTATACTCTATATTTTGACACTAAAAGACAAGTCAACAAAAACAACAATTACTTTTAAATTATTAAAAACTCACTATTCAATTAGAAAATCCGACAAAAAATTATCATGAAAAGTAATTTGAAATTAGCAACTTCAAATTGGAATGACATTTCTATCCATATCTGTGAAACTACTAGCAGAAATTTACTCGACGAATGAAATTCTTTAGAAATAAAAAAATTTTCCGAAAGCTCCAAATTGGAGAGAAAAATACGAGGAACAACTTTTGATTAATAAACTTCAAAAATTTATTAGTAATCACCAGTTTGTTCGTATGTTTTTTTTCATTCAAATTGCCATCAGATCTTTATATTTTAGAACACTTCTAAAAATGTTCCATAAAAACTATCTGAAACTTTTTTCCTGTGGTTGTCTTACAATTGTACAATTGGTTATAAAAAAAATCAAGTCTCTGTTAAATGTCCGTTTCAATCTTTTCGAGATTGAAATATATTGAAATGAGAACATTCGTTTAAGAAAGACGGCAATTGTGAGTCAAAGATTGAAGTGATTGGTTTGATAAATATCGCCAAAGCGATAAATACTAACACAATCCAATCAGAGTAATTGAAGACAATCCAAGACAATTACTCTGAAATTTTACAAAGGGAACCGAATAAAAACTACTATCTCAAAATTTTAAAAATGTGACAATTGATTTCAATTATTTTTTTATCTCTAGATGTGAGTAAAATATCATAGGTAACACAAAAAGCATTCAGTGACAACTTCAAGCATCACTGCATCACTGCACAGAAAACAAATTGTCCTAATATAGTTATCTTATTTGCCTGATTACATATGAGATTAGCTAAAACAGATTTACTTATTCTGGAGAAGCTAGTTGTCCTATAGTGATTGGTTTTGCTGGGATTTAAAAATCTTTTAGAAACAATCCAAAAAATACGCTACAGAATTTGGAAAACAGCTCTAGGATTAGAATGAGGATAGCATAAAAAATTATAGAGTTTTTTAAACAGAAGAAAAAAAAATAAAAAATAGTATAAGAAAATTTTGACAGAGAAAATTTTTTCAAGAAGCATGAACAAAACTAGTAATTGGTGTTCTATGTGAAAAAATGAGATTTATTAGAACTTAAAAAAAATATGAAAAGCTCTGTTTTGTTGCTTACTCCACAGAGGTAAAACATTGTCCACCGAAAAAAAAACTCAAAGTAGTATAAAATTGAGAAACTGGTTTTCTTTTAATAAAATATTTGGTAAATTTGTTCTGTAAGTTTTACAAATGTAATTATATCTATCATGTGTATAAAAACTTTAAAACTTCGGCTCCTATCCCTCAAAGGCCGAATTGATTTTTGTTATAAAAAGGATAAAATAAGTACCAGCTAACATTTACCAGCTTCTCTGTTTGAAAGCTCCCTAAAACATTAGCAAAATCTCGTGCTCGAATATCGAAGAAGTTGTATGTTTCATTGTACTTTCGCTGAAAAAATAAGCAATTCATCTTACACTTGTTCCCAATTTATTTTTGCTTGATCTTTCGTTTTTGATAATTTCTTCAAGAAGAAAGGTAAACAGATACAACAAATAAGTAATTAAACAACCGAAGTAAGTACGCGCAAAATAAACGTTAAGGCAGAAAGAATAAACTAAAAGTTTTTCCGAGCATAATGTTGCACTACTCACTTGTTGGTCTTCAAACTCTTCTCGCAACCATGTTAAGTTTTTGACGGTCCGATAATAAGGGATTTTGAACATGAACCTCCAACGGGGTATATAATTTTTTTAAAAAAGCGAATTTCTAACGGTATGAACTTTTGACGCCAAGATGTTTCCTGTAGCCTGGTATCAGTTTTTCTGCAGACGTTCAAAGTCAACTTTCGTTCAAAAAACAGCGTCATTGAAGATCTGATTTTTAAAACAACAGAGAAAGACAAAATAACAGAGAACTACAATTTTTAGTAGTTCATTATAAATTCTTTTTTAATAGTTAAGTTTTTAGTAATCAGTATAGTAGCTTATGTGTTATGAGTTATAGAAGTTTATGAGGTTTTATGATAATGCTATAAACCACAACAGAAAACAGTTATGAAAGCAAAAAATATCTGGAACAACCATTTATTGTAGTTCATTCAAAATTCGTTTTTTAATAATTAAGCTTTTAGTAATTCTTTGTTTTTGCTCACAACCACAATGGTTATGTCGGCTTTCCGTTAAATTCGTAAGCAACATAGAACGAGGACACACAAAAAAGAAATGTCTTTTGAAACCTATTGTGGAGACATATTCAATTTTTTATTGGTCGAATTATTGTATTTAGTAAAGGTTATCCTACTTCTAATGACGATAAATTGGAGATATTTTTTACTTGCTTGGCTTTCTGATGATCGATTCCAAACAGCTTTGATATCGTACAGTTGAATTAAATTTATATTTTCATTTTGAAGTCATTTCTCAAGCTCAATTGAGTGCACAAAATCTAAATGAAATTAAAAAAATGACTTTGAGGCTTTGAATTTAGACTATCACGTCTTGGCCAAGACTTGGATTAAGATTTGCCAAGTGCTGGCCAAGTCTGACAACTCCTCAATGTGTTAAAGGTGTTATGATCATAGCTCTGAGTCAGTACTGATACCTACACCTGGAATTACACTTGCCCAGTACTGATATTGACTCGGCGTTAAGTACGGGATGGCATACACATCTGTCCTTTTTTGAATGGCCACGTCTAATTTTAAGTATGAGGCGTTGACTTTAAAATTTTCTCTCTGTTTCATTTTGTGGTAGATAATTATACCAGAGATGTGGATGAGCAGATTGAAGAATTCAATTTTCAACATTTGCGCATAAGAAAAAAATTTTGCTAAAACTTTAAAAAAAACTCAAATATTTTTGTTTTGAGCTAACCGTTAAAATACGGTCTGATTTTCGATTTAGGAAACGCTTCAAATATGATATGAATTTTTTCATCTCAAGGTTCCCAGAAAATTTTTGTAAAAGAAATGAGTTTGGTTTTGGCGTTGCTTCTGAATGGAACGCCATAACAACGAAGCTTTAGGTATAAACATTCTATTGTAAATTATATTCATCTATCAAAGTTCTTTGCCCCACTAAAAAAAATCTATCGGTTGAAGAAAGAAGACAAAAATAAATAAATAAGAAAGATTTTGAATAGCTAATTCCAATAAAATTTACGAAATTTTCAACAAAAAGTCATAAAGATTTCTTAAAGGTTATTTTCACGAGTAAAGATGTTCTTCGAATATGCATTCATTTGCCATTGAACTTTTGGTGTACTTCCAACGTACTTCCAACGTACCTATTCGTTGATAACTGAAACATTTTTTAAAAAATATATAAATATTTTTTTGCGACAACAGAAACCAACACTAAGGACAAAACATAAAATTCACGACTTTCCAATATCAAAGAGTATCGAAATAAAAAAAACCTTACGTTAAAGCTATTGAAGTGATTCAATTGTGTTCCACTGAAAAGGAACTGAATCGTGTCTGTATAGACCCAAACCGAAAAATAGAACAGAAAATACGGAAAAACTCTAAAATTCTGAAACCCAAATAAAAATTGAAGATTCGTAAGTCTCCAAAGATTAAGGGAAGTGATTTTTTTAAGTTCAGTTGTGCCTCTTTAAATGACACATGAGACTTGTTAACATTTAGACTGAAAACGACCACTGAGCAACAGCAACATGTACGGTAGAAATCAAAGTTTAAGATCACACAGAGATTAAAACAAAATAGACAGTTTTAAGCAACTTATTGGAAACATTAAAAAATCTTCAAAAACATCTTCAAAATCAAATGAAATATCACTAAAAAATCAAAGATAGCTGCCATATGTCCACCCAGAATATGGACCAATATGTATGTTCAATTACCGTACCAAAAATTCCGTAGTAGGCTGAACTAATCTCTTCGTTAATCAACAGGACATTAATCAGTTATTCACTGTGATCTAGCAGTCAACGACTCTTTGGGCGGTTGGTGGACATTTTCCGCAGCCGAGCATGTACAAATCAACACAGAGCAAAACTCTGATCATGCACCCATGTCGTTTTGCCGCTAATTTCTTTTGTTCCATTTCAATCATTTCCATTTGATCATTTAAAATATTAGAGTTTCTCACTTCGACACTCGCAATTCAAAATCATTCTGAAATCAAAAAATCACAGAACTGTGAGAAGATCTTAACAAAAGAGAGCGCCCAATACAAAAAGTCCCATGAAAATTAACAGCAGTGATTGGATCAATTAAACTACCCTCATTTTTTCGCGGCTATTACAATTCTGTATATGTCCCTCGAATAACAAACGAACTTCAATGAATTGAAAATGACGTAGAAGATGGATAAATGAGATTAATTGAATTCAATTGGCAAGAACTTGTAAAAAATGGCGTCCGACCGAAACTGCTCTGCGAGGAGGCAGAAGTTCAACTATCTCTTAATTTTTTAAACAAAGTTTACTCCAAAAAAAAGTAGCAGTTTCAGCTAAAATTGCTGCTGCGGAGTTTTTTTCGGTGTATACTTCTGTGTTAGAAAGTTTAACTTATCAGAAAAACCAGCAACAAAATTTTTGAATCTTATAACAGACAGATTCATCAACACTGTCTCATTGTGTAATTTTTTATTATTGTTTGCAAAAAAAATCGAAAAACATTAACTAAAGAAGTTTTTAATAAAACTAGTCACAACTCTGTTTGCTAAATTCATCGCTCTCCTAAAAGTGACTGAGCAGAAGAACCAGCTGCGCATAATTTGGCTCCCCTCCCTAACTGCGCTAGAAAGAACTAACATTCTGAAAATTTCCAAGTTAAACTTCTATTCTTTGGTGAAAAACTCAATTGCTTTTTTTAAATAGCCAATTTTTCAATAATTGCTACCTCTGTGATTGATGACTCAGAGCAAAGTGCAGTTCCTAAAAAATGCCAATGGAGATAACATTAGCGTTACCAAATGAAAACAAAAGATCAATAAGCCACCCATTTTTCACTGAGATCTAGCGGTCAACAATTCTTTGGGCAGTTGGTGGACATTTTCCGCAGCCCAGCAAGTACAAATCGTCACAAAACAAATCCCCGATGAGTTGCGCATGTCATTTTTCCGCTAATTTGTCTTGTTCCATTTCGAGAGTTTGATCATTTGATTTTTTAAGTCGTTTCACTTTAACACATCCAAGTCACATTTATACTGTCATTGAAACCAAAAAAACGCAACAAAAAGCAGTTATTAACAAAAGAAAGAACCCAGTACAAAATGAGCCTTGAAAATGAACAGCAGTGATTGAATCAATGAAACTACTCATTTTTTCACGGCTATAGCAAATTTTTTTAGGTCCAAGAAAAACAAATGAACCTCAATGAATAGAAAACTACGCTGAAAATGGATAAAAATGAGGTTAATTGACTTCAATTGACACAAAACTGACAAAATTGGCGTCCGAAATTGCTCTGAAAAGAGAGGCAGATGTTCAATTATTGCTTATTTTTTTTAAAGAATGTTTACTCCAAACAAAATTAGCTGAAATTAGCTAAAATTGCTGCTTCTGAGCTTTTTTTCGGTGTAAACTTCTGTGTTAGAAAATTTAACTTATCAGAAAACCCAGCAACAAAATTTTTGAGCCTTATAACAGACAGATTCATCAACACTGTCTCATTGTGTAATTTTTTATTATTGTTTGCAAAAAGTTTGAGAAATATTAACTAAAGACTCCGTATTTAGTTAAATTCTCTGTTCTAAGCGTGCAGTCACAGCTCTGTTTGCTAATTTCATTGCTCGCCCAAAAGTGCCTGAGCAAAAAAAAACAGCTGAGCATACCGTGGCTCCCCTCTCTAACTGCGGTAGGAAGGACTAATATTCTCAAAATTTCCAACGTAAATCTCTATTCTTTGGTGAAAACTCGATAGCTTTTTCTTTAAATAGCGAATTCTTCAATAATTGCTACATCTGTGATTGATGAAAAACAACTCAGAGCAAAGTGTAGTTCCTAAAAAATGCCATTAGATAACATTAGCGTTAACCAATTGAAAACAAAAGATCACTCAGCCACCCATTTTTTCGTTTAGCTGTATTGTGTTTATTCCTATGTCAGTATTGCTAGTCAACAAATTAATTTTACGCAAAAAAATTTTATCTGTTGTTTTATCTGTTACTATAGTGATGATCATTGGCCTCCGAAATGTAGGAATGTCTTAACTTTTGTCTGACTTGTAACTTATCCGCGCTTTCTATGGCAAAACTATCAACTACTTTCAATTATTGTACATAAAATTCCGTAGTAGGCTGCACTAATCTCTTTGTTAATCAACAGGAAAATTATCAGTTATTCACTGAAATTCTAGCGTTCAACGATTCTTTGGTCAATTGGTGGATATTTTCCGCAGCCGAGCATGTACAAATCATCACAGAACAAATCTCTGATGAGTCGCGCATGTCATTTTGCCGCTCACTTCTCTTGTTTCATTTCAAGAATTTGACCATTTCAATTTTCAGAGGTTCTCATTTTAGCACTCACAACTCAAATTCATACTGTCATTGAAAGCATAAATGGCAAGACAGTGAGCAAATTTTAACAAAAAAATGATTCCATCACCAAAAGTCGCTTGAGTCTAAACAGCAGCGATTGGCTCAATTAAAATACCCTCATTTGTCCAAGGCTATTACAGAATTGTATAGTACCCAAGAATAAAAAACGAATCTCAATGAATGGAAAATGGCCCTGAAAATGGATAAAAATGAGTTTCATTGACTTCAATTGGTACAAAACAGTCAAATTTGGTGTGTCAAACTGTTCTGCCGGAAGGCAGATGTTCAAATATCCCTTGCGTTTTTTAAGAAAGTTTACTAAAAAAAACTGTGAGCAGTTTCAGCTAAAACAGTTGATTCGGAGCAGTTTTCTGCGAAAATTTCTGTGTTAAAAACTGCAAATTATCAGAAAAGCAAGCAACAACCTTGCTAATCTTTAAAACCGAAATATTCATCAACACTCTCTCATTGTAAAAAAAAAGAATATTGTCATTGGGTATCTTTTTATTATTGCTTGCAAAAAGTTTGAAAAATTATACTAAAGACTCCGTACTTAAATAAACTCGCCGAAAAATGACTGAACAAAAAACCAGCTGAGCAAAAAGTGGTCCACTAACTAACTGCAGTTGGAAGAAACTTTATTCTCAAAAATTTCAAGTTAAATCTCTATTCTTTGGTGAAAAAAATGAACTGCTTCTTATTTTAAATATCCAGGTTTTCAATAATTTGCCAGATTTGCGGTTGATGAAAAAGGACTCAGGGCAAAGTGGAGTTCCTAAATAATCCCGTTAGATAACTTTAGCGCTAAACAATTGAAAACAAAAGATCAGTCGACCCCTCTTTTTTTCATCCACCTGTTTTGTATTTCTTTGTATGTCAGTTTTTTCAGTCGTCAGCAACAAGAAAATAATTTTACTTGAACACTTTTTTGAATTGATTTTTTTTTGCAATATTGATGACATTGGTCTGCTAAATCTAGTAATGTCCTAACTTTATCTCTGTTTTGTGAGTTATCAGCGCTCTGGGTGAACGTCAAATTAATTTTCATGATTTTCTATGACAAAATTATCAACAGGTCTGAAATACCCCACAAAAAATTCCGTATTAGGTTGCTCTAATCTCTTCGTCAATCAACAGGAAACTTATCAGTTATTCGCTACGATCTAGCGGTCTATGACTCTTTGGGCGGTTGGGGGACATTTCCTGCAACAGAGCATGTACAAATTGTCACAGAACAACTTTCTAATCAGGCGCGCATGTAATCTTCTCGCTAATTTCTCTTCTCGTTCAATTTCAAGAGTTTGATCATTTAATTTTCTAAATTTTTTCACTTTAACACACCCAAATCAAATTTATACTGTCTTTTAAACCAGAAAATCGCAACACTAAACATGCATTAACATAAGAGAAAATCCAGTACAAAATGAGCCTTGAAAATAAACAGCAGTGATTGGATCAATAAAACCATCCTCATTTTTTACGGCTAAAACAAATCTTTATAGGTCCACGAAAAACAAACAAATTTCAATGATTGGAAAATTTCCCTGAAAATGGATAAAAAAAGAGGTTAATTGACAAAATTGGTGTCAAAATTGACTGTCAAAATTGGTGTCCGAAAGTGCTCTGCTGGAAGGCAGATGTTCAATTATTTCTTGTGTTTTTTCAAGAAATGTTTTCAAAAAATATTTTTTACTCCAAGAAATTATTAACGGTTTCAGCTAAAATTGCTGATTCGGAGCTGTTTTCGGCGTTGAAAAAGTGTAACTTATCAGAAAAACCAGCAAAAAATTTGATAATTTTTATAACAGAAAGTTTCATCATCACCATCTTATTGTCAATAAAAAAAAGAACATTATCATTGAGCACCTTTCAATTATTGTTAGCAGAAAGTACGAAAAACATTAACTAAAGACTTCGTACTTATTTAAATTATTTCTTCTAAGCGTGAAGGTCTTTTTAATGATACTAGTCACAACTCTGTTTGCTAAATTCATCCCTCGCCTAAGAGTGACTGAGCAAAAAAAGTCAGCTGACCATACAGTGGCTCCCCTTTCTAACTGCGGCAGGAAGAACTAATGTTCTCAAAATTTCCAAGGCAACTCTCTATTATTTGGTGAAAAACTCAAAAGCTTCTTTTTTTAAATAGCCATTTCTTCAATAATGGCTACATCTGTAATTGATGAAAAGCAACCCAGAGCAATGTGCAGTTCCTTAAGAATCCCGTTTCTTATTGTATCGGTATTGTTGGTCACTACCAACAAGAATTTAATTTTACTTGAAATGATTGTTTGTGTTGTTTTATTTTATACAATAGCTATGATCATTGGTTTGCGAAATATAGTAATGTCCTAACTTTATTTCTGTCACGTGAATTATCAGAGCTTTTGGTGATCCTCAAACTGATATTCATGACTTTCTATGACAAAAATATCAACTACTTTCAATTACCGTACAAAAAAATTCTGTAGTAGGCAGAACTAACCTCTTCGTTAATCAACAGGAAATGTATCAGTTATTCACTGAGATCTAGCGGTCAACGACTCTTTTGGAGGTTAGTGGACACTTTCCGCAGGCGAGCTTGTACAAATCGTCACAGAACAAAACTCGGTGAGGTGAGTATTTTTTACACGTACGAGCTACCTGGTCAGCGTCTGCGTAAAGCCTGCGGGAGCACATTTGGTCTAATCAGAGGCGATTTTAGCTCTGGGATTGCCTGATCAGAAGTTATTCCGAGCAGAAACTATCTGATCATAGGTTTTTTTTGATCAAAAACTATCTGATCAGAGGCGCATTGATCAGAGATTAATTTTGTTTCTGGCGGTCTAATTAGAGATTATTGCCGCCTGTGATGGTTTGATCAGATGAATTTTTGATCTGTGACGATTTAACCAGAGGCTGTTTCGTTTTGTGAGAGTTTGATCATCGCCTATTTCGGGCTATGGTGGTCTTATTAGAATTACTTTCGGTCTGAAAAGGTTCGATCAGAGGTAATTTCGGTATGTGAAGTTTTGATCAGTGATCCTCCGAGAGAGTTTTAGCAGATCATATCGCTTATGGTCAGAATTATCAGATATCTTTTTGTTGAGATCTCAACATAGAGCGCTACTATTGCACTATTTGACTATAATAGTTGCCTCATAAGCGTTTTCTTGAAAATATTGTTTTAAGACATTTTTATTTTGATGAAAGTCAATGTATATAAATCAATTAAACAGTGAGGCAATGAGCGAAACTGTGCTTATACTTACAGTGAATTGATTAGTTATTGGACGCAAATTTTTCCTGCATACTAAAGAGGTGAACTTAAATATGGGTTACTCCCTGGAAAGTTAAACCTGCAGTTAACTATGCAAATACAACCGCTTTGACCAATCGTTCCAATTACAAAAACATTTAAGACAACAGTAGAAGACTATATCTACAACTTCACGCCTTTATTTCGAGTTCAATCTTGTTTTGTAACTCCCAGAGAAAAATTTTCCCTATTGTTAAACTTGGTCAGCGCGGTTGGGTTTGCTTTATGAAATCATTACAACAATCATTATCAATTAACTTTTCTGCATCTCTTTTCTGATGATGTATTGCAAAATTGATTTATACTTGTTCAGACAATTTTTGTCTGATGAAATCAGAAATCAGCTTAGATGAGAACCTGAACAGAATGCGGGTTTGCAGCTATTTTGGGGGATTCTTAATTGTAAACAAACAACAACAGTCATGTAATCATCCCCACAAGATGGCGCAAAACACCTTGATTCGCAAAATTTTTCCTGACCGATGAGAGATGACGAAAAAAAAACGATTTAATAACTTAAGCACCACGTTAATTAAACGGGAACAAAAATACGTTTTTTTTAATGTAAAAATAGCACAAATGCGGCAGATATATTCTCAAGCAGAGCAAAATTTCACTAAATGTTGATATTTTTCTCCAATATTGTGGACAGCTTGCAAGGTTGAGTTAGAGAAATGTATTTCCGAAATTACTTAAAACTACTCAAAATTTACAGCAAAATATAAATGCAAGTTCATGAAAAAAAAATTGTCTCACTTCTCTTTTTTTCCTTTTTTGGTATTTTCATGATTAAAAATTAGAATAATGATTAAACTACAAGAACAAATTTGGAAATTATGCAGGTAGAGAGATAGATATCTGGGGCTAAGTTTCATTTTCTGTTCTATTGTTGGAGTTCAAATTTGTGTTGACACTCTTTTCACACTGACGTTCATACTGCTCGCAATCTGAAACGGAAACAGATTTGTGTAAGAATGAACTAAATAATGAATTGCTATTGAATCATTAAAGATGATAGTAACCCCGGTGTCCTTTTAGAATGGCAATCTTTCAAAATTTAGAGCCAGCGCGCTTACCCATTAAAGTGGACCATTTGAACCACTTTTCCTCTTAAATTCCACAAAAGGTATCTTGATACATTGAAAAATTGTCTCAAACTGTGGAAAATGGCGACAAAGAGACGATTATGCAAATTAGTTTAAAATATTAAACAAGATAGATTATTGTAAATTATACTTATAATATAACATTATAATTGGTATTATACTTTACTATGCCTTTGTCTCAAGTTTCACAAAGTAGCGCAATATTAGTTAAAATCTATAGGGGCGTTAGCGCGTATTGAATATCTGGCAAGCCATAACCCTTGAAATTTCAAATATATAATTTGTCTCAATTACCTTCAGAATGATCGATATGTGAAGAGAAAAGTATTAGTTCAAGTATTGTATCGCCTACTCAAACCTTGAGTAATTATTATTTCCCGATTTGCAAATTTTTGCAAAAGTTAAGATCTAAATTATTTTAAAAGAAAGAACTTATTTTCTTTCCAAAAAACTCAATCGTTTTTTCTGGAAGCCCAATCAAAGTGGACATAAAATATTTTTCAGATAAAAACGAATTTAAACGAAGGAAAACATCCTAACTGAAATGTGTAATTGAGATTCACGCGTTCAATCGAGATATCCAATGTCTTTTTGTTTCCTCGTTTATAATTTTCATCGATCACACGCAACTAGATTATGGTTCCGACCCCAATTTTAGTGGGGAGGGAGGCACTATATACTCAAATGGGTATTCTCGTTCAGTCAATTTCGGCCGATCAATATATTCATCGTAGATAGTTGTCAGTGGTATCATTAAAAAGCACGTACATCCTAGAAAAAGTGATCAAAAAGATTTTTTTCGAATTTCGTTTCTACAGGGAGTTATCAAAGTTTAAAGTTGCGTGAACAATTGACAGCTTTTATTCATATTTTCCGTAATTTTTGCTAAAATTTGGTTCAATTTTGCAAATATAGTTTCAAATAAGTTAAAATTTTTTGAAGGTAGAATGTTATTTTTACCATTAGATACAGAAGAGCTGAAATGTTTGGTTAGAGTTTTTTTGGCTAAAAGTTTTGATAAAATTTTCAAAACTCAGAATATGCTTTTTGGTCCACTTTGTTTAAAAAATTTGTTGAAAGTGGAGACCTAGAAACAGCTAAAACAATCCCCATAAGCTTAAAAAAGAGCTAGTTCAAATTCGGCGCCCCATAAAAGACTTCTGGAATAAAAATTTTGTGCCTTTTTTGCAAAATTAACTCGTTAATTATATATTTAGACTACTTGTGTGGTTTATTCGGCGCGCGGCAAAATCAGAGTAGGATTGAGATCATTATGGATTCTTACAATCAGAAATTCTTTATTTTTATTATGCTGCTTTTTTTCGACATATTTTGTTTTTATTGTTTTGTAAATCTTAATTACTGACATCGTTATCAATTTACTTTTATATTAATGACAGCTCCAATTTACGTAAAAAAGAGGACAAATGAGGATAAACTATATTTTCAGAGATCTAATGGTTTTTATGGCTTTGAAGAAGAGCTTTAGTAAACTGAAGTCTTGTGTTTTGCTGCATTTGCTTTTTTTTGCAGTCTGATTACTAAGATTAACCATTCAAAGATCCGAATTTCTTCTTGAAACGGTGAAGTTGAACCAGTACAAAACATTCGATTTTTATCTAATGTCCCCTATGACATTGAATACATTTGTTTAAAGAAAATTTCAGTGATTTTTTGAAACCGTCAATTTTGTATCCTACTTTTGTCAATTTTAGCTTATTCTCAGTATATGCAGGTCAAACATCCTCTCATATAAAAATACAAATAAATTTTTGTGGCGTGTTTTTTTTAAAAAAAATATCGGCTTCTTGGTTTTGGTACTACGAGTTTTCAAAAGAAAAATTTGTGATTTTTGAGCATAACTGCCCATTTTAGCTGTTCTTTTCATTTCCTTTCCACATTACTTAGCAATTCATTTGAAAAAAGCGTTGAGAAAATTGCAACTAAAAATATTTTTTGTTTTGATAACTTATGATCTTAAGAAATGCGACACCGTTTTCTTGCGGGACATGGTAGAGTTTTTTTTATTTTTGCCCTGTTTTGGTTGTTTATTTTTGATATCGTATACCAAATATTGGGCAATAGGAGTCTTCATTGGCAATATATCAATAAAAAAACTCAATTTCTGATATCGTTATATAGCTAATGGTTTTTCTGACTTTCAATTTATTTTGTTTTTCAAACGAAAATGCAAAACCATTTTTCAACTTACTCCTTTTCGTTCTTGTTTTCGTATTTTTCATAATTTAAAATTTTGTCTTTTTTTACATAGATTCGTTTTTGAGAGACGTGGTTAACTTTTTCGTTGAATCAAACAATAGTTTTTCTATTGGTTTAACGTTTTGACTAATGTCTTTAGGGCTTAGAGAATTTGTTTCAAAAAAATTTTGCGAGCTTTTGACAGTTTTCAACTTTCGTGGTTCTTTTGTTGTCATTTTGAGAAAGTTGTTTTGAAAAAGACTATAAGATTTTCAAAGGAGACGCAAGAGAATATTCAAAATTTTCTTTGTTAACATTTTATGAAGTTAATGGCTTCAACAATTTATTTTGGTAACGTTGTTTGTGAAATTTATTAGTTCTGCTTATATTTAGGTTATTCTATAGCCTTATGACTTCATCTCAATAAAAACAGGCACAACCAATTTTCGAAGATGTTGCCAGATAAACCGTTTGCTCTTTTAGACAAAAACTTATGAAGGCCATGAATTTTGAAATTATTTGTTTTTAAAGAAAAGACAATCGACTTCTGAGCTTTACCAATCTTATTCTTGTTAACTTGTAACTTTTTATCTCTAGAGACAAGTCACATCCCTTATGTGTTGCGCTAAACTTTTGCAACAATTGTTTTTCCTCAAATGGTCTTTGTTCCTGGTACAACCGGGTTTTTACAAAAAGACTAGTTACTTTTGCCTATTCGCCCATTTTTGTATGTTTTTGTTTTTTCTCAAAGTATATTTAAAGTATCAGATTAATGGGTGGTCATCTGGTATCTTGGAACAAACACAATCAAATATGTTAATTTTCTTAGTGAAGAGCCTAATTTCTAATTAGCGGGGACACCATTTTCGTGAATAATTTGATTTTTTTTGCCTGTAATTGTCTGTTTGTTTGTAGTCGAATCACATATCCTGGATAATGAAAAGTCTCAATCAATCTCCAGGGAAGTAAATTTCAATATCTCGATGATTTCAGTTGATGCATGAAATTTATAATAAATTTGACATTAATTCTTTTCAAAAAAGCAACTTTGTCCCTTTTGCTCATTTCTTTTCGACTTGTTACCTCGAAAGGTTGCATTGAGAAAAAGTCCCAAATGTATTTCGAATGGAGTACAACTTAAAGTTATTGAAGTTAAAATTTATCTGATACCATTTTGAATTTTTGATTAGTGGTTTAAAAAAATGGACGCCGAGTTTTGGTCGTAAATAATATTTGTAATTAATTCTTTCTTATCGCCGTCTTTTCTGGTAGTCATTTTAATGACAGGTCTCCTCGGTCCTCTGAGGTAGATTACTTTATTTATATAGTAGTTTTCGGAACAATATAATAATTTTCTATCTCTTACTCTTTTGGTAGACAATTAACTGAAAAATGGAGACGAGCAGGGTCGGAACAGTGTGCAAACGCACATTACCAAGCCTCCTTGTTGTTTTTACTTTGAAATACACTGAAACAAAACGAAAAGAAAAAATTTATGAAATTGCATACCAGCCTAAATTGTGATGTTCTAGGCACTATATTCAAGAGTATACTCTGATAAGGTCGACGACTACTGAAAAAAATTCCCAACCAATGATTTTTTTGTTTAAACCAAAATAATTTTACGTGACTGATTTTTATATGGCTGTTTGTTGCTTTATCGCGTCTTGGAAACCGTATCGAAGTTCAATGACATACCGGACGCTAACCGGTCGCCACTTCTTATTAGTCATACAAGGATCATATATGATGTCATGCAAATCATAACGTAATTCTTAGTACGATCCTTGTATGAATACTGAGAAATCATACATCGTCCTTGTATGATTACCAAGAAACCATACATCTATTTTTCATAAACCTTTTTATGAACCAAAAGACCCTAACGTACAATATCATTTGCAAAGTCGGGCACTAAACAAAAGAGTAAGTCCAAATAGATAACTAAAGTTTTGATATTCTCTAAGGCCAGTTAATACCTATAAATATGTGGTCTTTATATGTGGTCTAAGAGCATCTATGGTTTTGAGAAACGATAGAGGGAAAATGATAGAAAAATTGGCCCTCGTTGCTTGGTTTTTTTATTGGGAGTTTTTGTATGGCCATGGGGTTGACGCTGTACAATACATCTTATCCTGAAGAAATCGGATATTTCTCTATCTTTCCTACCACAAAGCTGCATTTGTGTGACTGCGATCAAATCAGCGTCACTTGGTTTATTCTACTCCCGTCTATTTTGGTTAGATTATAATTGCCCAGGGCTCCTATATTTTGAAACGACCCCAACCCCCCCCCCCATCTTCCCCGAGTGTCGACTAATTCCCAGTGAATATTCAATGTATGCAATTTTTTTGGGTGAACGCTATATAAAAAAATAGAGGTTTTTGAATTGAATGCGACGAAAGCAGTAACCTCAAAATTTTGCCGCTCAATTAATATAACTGATAACTTCCCCTATTTCGGGGTAACTAACCGTCGAAGAGCTGCATCGCTTGCTCATATATGGCTCTGAGGTTGTGGATAAACGGTGCACTCTTTTAGCGCTTCCTGTTCTTGTGCTTCGCTGTTTACTGTCTTTAACGTTAACCATAAAGCCATTCGGTGGGCTTTTCCGGGCAAAATTCGTGGAATTGTTAGACGATTTTTGCTTGAGTCGGTTCATCGTTTCTTTCAGGTTACTTCTGAAGTTCTGGCCCACAAACCCGTAGATAATTGGGTTTATTGTACTCCCAATGAACATAAAGCAGCGGCATGAGAGGGCAACAATGATTTGGTAATCTGGGATTTCCTCCTCGTAGGCGAGATAGTCGCGGATTCTGAAAATTATAATTTTCATGTTTTAAATGGAATTGAACTGTTCACCAGCATTACAAGCTTTAAAATAGGTCCATATCATACAATATTTTCATCAAAAATTGATAATAACAATTGGGCGTCTTTTGGTCTTTTGTTTAATTTCTAGATGATCTTATGGTAGGAAGTGTTGCTGTGCCAGTTTTTTGAGGATAAGTTAATTTTTCTTATGATCTTAGTATGAATGTCAAGAATTCATACAAGTCATATATGACTTTGTATGGTTACTAAGAATCATATATGACTTTGTATGATTGTTAAGAAACAATTATGATGAGCAACACGGGAAATTGTTTCAAATAGTCTTTTCAGCATATTCAAAAATCATTTGTACAAATGCACATTATAAATTTGACTGTGGGAGAGCGCTACATTCGGTCGACGGCGCGCTGTCAAGTGTCTCGCTAAATTTAGCTTTGTCGACAAATCAAAAAGAAAAGAAAAACTTTAACGAATTGATCATAATTAATTACAAGTACTATTACTAATGAAAAACAAAACAAAAGAGGAAGGGTTTTTTATAACAAATACTATATCATTCTATAGGGTGGTGGTGGGGACGGGAGAGGGGGGGTGACTTATAAAATCAGATCAAATAAGTAGACATTATCAATAACATATGTAGATTAAACAACTTAAGGAATTTCTTAGGATGAAGTGTTCGTCAAACCACTCAATTTAGAGGCTAATGTAACTGATTGCCAACGTGGCCCATGAATAGTAAAAAATATAACAAGGAGGATCGGTAATGAGAATTTTCACATAATGTTCCGACCCAACTCATCCACACGTTTGACTTAGTTGTCTACCAAATGAGGAAGGGATCGAAAATATTGAAAAATTTATATTGTTCGAAAATAACTGGTGCATCTATTTAAAAATCGCCTTGAACTCAAAGCACTGAGAAAATAAATAAGGCTTCATTGGGGGCCGATGATTAGCAAGATTAAAAAGCAAGAGAAAAAACCAAAATCAATTAAGAACAAAGACTAACTGCGACCAAAACACAATGCCTATCATTCAAAAAAAAACTTAGCAACAAAGTCAAAATAGCATGGAAAAACCTAAACTAAAAAGTTCGCTTAAACCTCATCTGAAAAGATATGGAATCTGTCTTTATTGATAAAAACTAATTATTTACAAAAAAAAAAACAAAAAAGATAGCAAAGTTAGAAATACGTTTACAATTTTTGAAAACATTTAAGTTCAAAGTCATGAAAACCATTAGCTGAAAAATAAAGGCATCAAATAGGTTCAACTACATCTCCAAAAAACCAGTCAGACCTGTATTTTAACATAGTGAACAATGAGACTATAAGACTATAAAGAACACCAAATCCAGGCACAAAAAAGTCGATCAAATTTTGCAAAAAAATTGGTGTCCAAAAAGCAAAAGTGATCATAATCTATTCACTAAAAACATTTTCAAAACATCACCTGAATCTTCTTCCACAGCATTATTGGGGTATTTGATTATCTAATAATGTGATAATGTGACAAGACATCAAGAAAGAACTTTTAAATTGCGGAAATGTCTGAAAAACATTTTTAAAATTTATGAAAACTCGTAGTTTTGAAGCCATAAATCATTATATTTCCAGGCAAAACCAAAATTAGGATTCCATTCAAATTTGTTTGAATGGGACGTGAATTTTGTTTTCGCTGAGGTTAAGCTGCAAATGACAAAAGGAAAAAAATTGGCAAAGATTTTGAAAAGTCTCAACAACGTGATAAGGTTCCAACAAGAAAAAAATAAATTGAACAACTTGTATCTAATTAGGAAGCTGATTAGAGTTGTAATAAGTCTTGAGACTAAAAAATAGCAAAGAATATAAGCAAAATTTCCGATTCGACATACAAATTTACTCTAAAATCTGTGTTGAAGCCAAAAATTGTTAAAGCTCTTCGCTGAAAATACAATACATGTTCACTTGCCCTCACTTGCTTGAAAAGTTAATCTATTAACGATCAATTTTGACAATATCTTATCTGATCTGTATTTAAAACTTTAAAAAAAGGGCAAAGAAAGCGAAGGTAAAAAATGTTTTTATTATATTGAAAACAACTAACATAAAACTCACGAAAACTATTAGCTATCAACCGACCTTAGTAAATAGCTTCATTTATTCATCCTTAGAAAGGCAGTGAGACACGTGAGGCTCCAGATAGGAATCCGACTACATTAAAACCAAATGCAGAGAAAATTAAAAAATCATACTAAATGTCGATGCCGTTAATTTTACAATCTATTCACTAAAACCGCCAAATAGAATCAGATGCAGCTTTTTTGACAGTCTCTCTTTCGGTCTCTTTGCTGATACTACATTGCATTGGTCCTAATTTCATTGTATATTTCATTCATTGATATTCATTTTTTGACTTGAAAATTTTCTGCTCACTAATTAACATAAAAATACAAAGGGCCTAAATATGTTTAAAAAAGCGCGCGCATTACAATCCAGATAGTTTTCTCATTTTGAAAATGAGATCTTAAACCAAAATTATCCTTGTTGTTGCTGCCTATTGTCCAATAACGTAATATTGTTTAAAAAATAATCTTAGCAAATTATCTAATTTTCAACAAAAATTTTTCAATATATCAAAAAAAATTAATTTCGGCTAATTATCGAGTTATATGATCAAAAACTGATTAAATATTGTCTGAATGCATCAGCTAGTTTTGCCAATGGCCCATCAGATACCAAATTAGACTTTTGATTAATGGGACTAAGCCACTAGACAACAAAATAACAACAAAAGCGGTAAAATTTAAGAATTCAATAAAAAATTTCAAAAATTTTTTGCTCAGCAAAAAAACGTGAGCTTCTCTCAAAACACAGAATATTTAAGTAATGGGGCTCATTGGAACATACATGTGATCTCCCAATGAATGATTAATAAATTAAAGATATATTATGCATTTTTGAGAAATATCGATATAATTTAGCAAATTTTGCTAAATTATTAGTTCCGGAATATTTTTCTAAGAACCGGAACCACAAAAAAAACCCTCATTTTAGTGGGGAAAAAAGTGTAATACGTCTTCACTGCTTATTTTTGGACAAAATATGCTAAAGTATTATAATTGGTGATATTTTTCATGAAAAAATGAAG
>NC_134479.1:34873524-34923729 GCF_964194025.1 Convolutriloba macropyga | reverse complement strand
ATTTCCGAACAAAGCTACTTTCGGCTGTCTGTACTGTAGGGCAGCCATCGGATGTCTGAACACTAAATACCTGTCAGTCGCCAATAGTGCCATGGTCAAGCATGTCACCAAAACTGTCACCTAAGGGCAGAAGAACAACTGTTCAAATAGCAGAAAACCGAGAAAATGGATCTTTTCTGCTAGCTACTCTAAAAGTGCCTTCAATCTATACCTACACACTCTTGTTTCAATGAAATGCAAATATCGCTCTTACAATTCGCGAAAACTTAGATTTTGGGGGTGCAAATTTAACGGCTATATAAGGCGGGGGGGGGGGGGGAGCTAGCAGAAAAGGAAAATTAACACCAAATAATATATTGTTTTGCGATAATACTATTTTAGTTACAAGAGAAACATCTGCTAAAAATCTAGTTAAAAGCAAATTATATCAATATTATGGCTTTTAATCTGTCTCAAGAAAAAAGATCTTAGCAGATAACCGTCCCAGTTCGTCTAGGGCAGTTTTGAAGTTTTTCTCGAAAGAATCGCTAAACCGAACTCAAAATTATTGAAGCCCGAAGCTCAACATTTTGAATAAACTCTCTGCTCATTTTTTGAGTCTTAATAAATACCTGAAATAACTTCACCGGGCGCTAAAAACATCACTTGAAAGTGGTACGTTTACAAGTTTTTGACAGTGCAGTTTTTTTTACTGTATCATAATTTTGATATCCAAAATAAAGTACTCTCTGCTTCTCTCTTGTTATTTCTTACAATAATATTGAATTTACACCTGATTACTGTCTAAGACAAAAAAACCAACGGAAATTTGCACCAATGCATGTTGGAGAAAAAAATCTAAGTTCAAAAAATGATTGCGCCGAATAGCGAAACAGTTTCTGAAGAAATTGATTAAGAGACGAAGCCGATAATTAAAACTAAGTCTTCTTTAAATTAAAAAAATGAAGCATAAATTGACAAAAAATGAAAAAATGCTTCGGGATCTAAAGGTATCTTGCTGTGTCGACAAGTTTAAGATTGCCTAAAATGTGTGTCATTTTATAATAAACAGCACAAGGAGGCTCGGTAATGTGCGTTCAGACATAGTGTTCCGACCCTGTTCAACCACTTTTCTCTCTTAATTGACCACGAAATAAGGAATAGATTGAAAACTTTCAAAAATTCGTACATTGTTCACATATAACTGGTGTATTCATTCAAAAAATTGCTTTGAGCTAAAACCACTATGAAATTTCAAACGCCTCATGAGAAGGCTGCTGATGACGGGCATTTGGTGGAAGAGAGAACACGTTAAGGAAGTTAAAAACAATCGTACCACAATTTCGAGAAAGTTTCTAATGCTAAAATAGTTTTAACTTGAATTGCTAATTATTTGATTTGAAAGTAATTGAGTTATATTAGTTTTTCTCAAGGGGTGGCTGCTTTGTCTGCGTTCGTACTCGCTAAAGTATCTACTTAATTTTTTTGTTCGCCTGTTTATATAAACGCGAGAGCAACTGCACCTAATTTTGCTTTGTTTGTGTGTGTGTGTGCGTTTGTCTACATGCCAGATATGCATGCGCAAAAATTGCTGTTAAATTTACTGAAACAAAAATCCTTTGACATATAAACTCACCCCCAGTATTTTAGACACCCGTATTACGCGCTAAACTGTTTTTGAAATGCCAATAGTTATCAGAATTATTAGCAGCAAAGTGTTTTATTTTACGCAAATAGAATTTTCATCAAACTTTAATGATAGGAAAACCTCTCTTTATTCGAGAGAAATTTGATCTCTCTGTTCATTTAAATACTTAGTCTTTTTACCTAAGTTTTCTAATCATGCCTTTACTGCCTTCTCATTTCAGTGCTGTTAAAATTAAAAGTTAATCAAAGTTGTGTTTGCATGAAGAGTGAGTTTTTGATATATTTTCATCAATTCCA
The DNA here is from genome assembly GCF_964194025.1 of Convolutriloba macropyga. NCBI lineage: Eukaryota > Metazoa > Xenacoelomorpha > Acoela > Convolutidae > Convolutriloba > Convolutriloba macropyga. The sequence continues at coordinate 34,921,806 of NC_134479.1, read as the reverse complement.
AAATCTTTAAAAAAAAGACCAAAGACCAAAAGGGAGATCCAAGAAATTTTGCTTAATTTAAAAAAGATTATATTCTAATTGAGATTTATATGTTTAAAATTGACGCAAATGGAAAAGAAATCACAATACAGGGTTAATTTTAGCGCTAAGTGGACGAAATTACAATAGCACGATTAGAATTATCTTTTCTTTTCTGATATGGGCAAACTTTCATGGGGTCATATACTACAACACAGCCAAAGAAACAAAAGACTTATACTCTCATTCAAATATCTGAAATTTATTTAAAAAAATAATGAAGACTGAAAATCAAGGTTAAACTCAAAAAGCTTCATAATTTGATCCCGAAAAAGTATTCATTTCTTCGGAGACAAAGAGTTTCCATCATCAAACAAGTACAAGTGAATCTTGAAAGCAGTTTTTTACCATTTTTCCCTATCCAATAACTCTTCCATCCATTAAAGATTGATTTTTGCTTTTGAATGATTGCGTTATTGAATATCATGATCTGTAAATAGAAAGCAGTTGTCGAAAATAGAAGGTTGGAAAGATGTCTAACTTTAGTTCTGTCTGATTTTTGTTGCGATCCACTTTTTTGGGGGAGGAACTAAATACACAAATGGGTTTTTTGTTCAGTCAATTTTGGCCCGTCGATAAATTCATCGTGGATAGTTGTGATTGGTGTCATTAGAAATCTAGTACAGATCTTTTATTACAATTCAAACAATTTTTTCGTTTTTATAAAGATATGTTCACACATTTTCATGATTTTTGAAGTCAAATCGGAGTACTGATTTTGGTCACGCCGAAACAAAAAGTGGAGAGAAAAAGCGAGTGGTTTTATGGCGTGATATTTTTCTGCTCTAAATTTAAAGTAGAGTGAGAAAACGCTGTTTGAACAAAAATTCGCTTTCTCGTTAGTGGTTTTTTGTTCACATGCGGCAATTTCACTTTGATTTTTGCTGTCTTTTTTCAATATTTTGGATAGGATTGTTTTCAAACTGGTTTTCGCAATCCATTCCTTGTCCGTTCTAGGTCTAGTTTTAGGTTTAGTCAATGAAAATTCTTTGAATTGTACGTCAGGACTTGTCCTGCTATGTTTTTGAATTTCTTTTTTTCGAATTTGGTCAACGTGTAGCGTTTGAATTCTCTTCTCGTGATTTGTTTTCATTCACTCAGTAAGTCTGATTGCACTGCTCTGAGGTGTGAATTTTCAGAACTCTTAAAGCTATTTTATTGTTGTTTACAAAGAAAAAGTGATTTGAACCAATTTGCTCTTTTTTGTTCCCTATATTGTTAACGCTAATTACAGTCGCATTTTAGAATGTTGTTCTCACTGATGAGACTGGAGTGCGCATCGGAAGCAACAGAATTTCTCAAGTTCTTTCAAGAAATGAAAAAAAACCTACAAAATATACGAAAAAAGGGAAAATTTCAGTACCGTGAAGTAATTAAGTATTTTCATGTGCAATACAATCAGATAGACCAAAATATCTCATATAGCTTACAAACAAAATTTTCAAAGACTACTTGGAAGTTTTTAGAAAATACTAAGGAAAAATGCAGTTTTCAGACCTTATTTTGCTACAAAAAATCACTTCCATTAATAGATCGAAGATTATCAGCAATGTTTTCAGAAGGAGAGACACTGGAATGGCCAGTTGATAAACTTGATCTGAAAAAAAATCAATCAAAAATTCTCTGGCCATTTATAAGCGCCGATTAAGAAAATAGAGAGTTTTTGAGAAAATTTTCTCTAGACCTTGAAAACGTTGAACGCGTTACGAGGCGTTACGAGAGAACTAACTTTTGAGACTCGTTTATCCAGATTCTTAAATACCATGAACAGTTATTTAACAGATTAGCATCATTTGACCTCGCGGTCAAAGTTATCACTCCGGGGTATCACTTTCTTATAGAGCAGACATCAGGCCTACGCATCTGTTTGTTCATGCGGTGATGACTAGACATACCGGAAAGTTATTAGCACTTCATTCACGAGGGAGGGGGCGAATTATTAACACTACATTAACGTTTTAGATTACCACTAATATCCCGACCTTCGAAGTTTACCGAGGGCCTTTGTTTTTTTGTCAAAATGTCCGTAGCGCAATAGATATCGAATAAATTGACAAAATGAAACAATTCAATAATTAGATATAGAAACATAACCGACTAACGTCGGTAGAATTGCTCTCAAATGACCGGCGAGCGGTAGGCCTTGTCTCATTAGCGAGCCACGATTTAGTGAAGCTAGCTTCATTGTAGTTAAAGGGGCGTGAGGTGAGTGCAGCGGGGAAATTGGTGCACCGTGGGGGGGGGGGGGCAGTGGGGTGGGGGAGGGCAACGTTGGGAGGGGGTTTTTGGCTGCACGGGGCCCCTACGGCCTGAAAGATGTGCAGGGGTGGGGATTGAGGGGAGAGGGCTGATGTGGGGGCGGGGTGGTGCAGGGGGCTCAATTTATAAGAACTATCCTTCGAACCAGTAGTATAAGTCTCAAAAAGTTTCTGTGAATCGTTTTCTTGGATACTAGTGAGCTGAATGGCTCTAAGTGAACTTAATGCCCACTGGACGCTACCTCTTTATCACGTTTCTGAGACAAAAAGTCAAAGGGGTGAGACGAAAAATTGGTTAGGAGAAACATCGCATAAGAAATACCAACAGGACTAAAATAATTGATACAACCTTTGTTTGATAGCAATTAACAATGATTCCCTAAAAAGTGCTACTTTAGCCATTTTTGATTTAGAAAAATATGTTCAGAAATGTCTACTATAATTCAGCGTTAATGAGGGTAGTAGATTATGACATCACGCCACATAACGGCAGCTGAAGTGCGGCATCAACAAAAAAGTTAAGGAAAGAGAGAGAGAGAGAGAGATATGGTGTGAGAGTAAGAAAACGTTAACAAGAAAAAACGCCCAACGGACAGAGAGGGCCAGGAATATTTTCCATAATGAGATTCGACTCTACAACTTCTAGTTTTCTAGCCTTGTTAGTAACTAAGTCATATAGAAAAAACTGAAAAAAGCAAATTCTTTAAAAAATGTTTCAAGATTACGCAGTGAGAAAAAGTTTCAAACCTTTTTTTCTGAAGTTCTGTCATGTAACCCATCTGTAAGGCTTGAAACGTTTCGTTGGTCAGTAATGATCGTTAAACAAAATCTTGCTAAAGTTCGTGATATTAATTTTTCTGAACCATTTCACTGTCTCAAGAGACCACTCAGTATCCCTACCTTAAGCCTTAAATAGTTTCACTGGTTCATAAAGATCCAAAAACCTGAAAAGTGAATAATGATTTTCCCATAATTTGAAAAAATTTTATCAGAAAACTGCTAAGAGTTGAATTATTAAAAGTTTGATAACCAATTCAAGGACTCTACAAACTATTCAGCAGCTTATTATCAAACTTGAAATAATTTCAAAGAAGCATAAAATAGTTTTATTAAAAAATTTGAAATTTATTCCATGGCCTATATAAATTCTCCCGTAATTTTTTATCGAACCCTAAATGAGGTGTTCCGGCCCTTGGGGATTGAAAACCCTGAAATATCAAAATATATGGCAAAACAATTGAAATTTTTGTCAAAAAATGTTAAAATTCGTGATGTTAAAATCTTGAGAAACATTCCATTACATCTAAAAACTGTGATTTTGAAAAATTGAAGTTTATTGCATGGCTTTAGTAAATAATCTAGTAATTTATTATCGATTCCAAAATGAGGTTTTCTGGCCCCTGGGGCTTGAAAAACCTGAATAATGGCAAAAAAACTGTCAGAAAGGCAAGTTTTGTAAAAAAAAAATTGCCTAAAATTGTAAGATTAAAATGTTGAAAACAATTCCATTAGCACTAGAAACTTTGCAGCAGCTATTATCAAACCCTATAGGAGGTTGCTTGACACCTAGGGCTGGAAATAGGCAAAAATGATTTTAAAAAAATTCAAAAAAACTCGAAAAAAAATATAAAAATTAGTATAAATTTGCATGTTTTTGTTTGGAAACCCAAAACATATAGCTCTTAAAATGGTCAAAAATGTACTTGTGTCTTTCAAAGGAGCTTTATCAACTTTAAACAACCTCTTTAGATTAGTCCAACAAAAACAGCCTCTTTAGACTAGTCCAACAAAAAATTCGAAAAATGAAGAAAAAACACAAAAAAAATTGCAACATTACGGGCTCAAAAACTCCTAAAAGTGACCTTTAAACCTTAAACTACGGCGTTCCCAGTATCTTCACCACACTAAACACCACACTACCTGTTTATCCCGTTTTCAAGGACGAAAATTCAAATGGGTCGGAAGAAAAATCGGTCAAGCCAAAAATCGCATAAAAAAGACCAAAAGGAATAATATAGTAGCGTTGAGAGCAATTAATAAATAGTTATTGTTTAACACATATACTAAAACACTGGACTGGAATTTTGATACATCTTTTTCTTAAAAAAGTACATACAGATTTGGATACTACTTGATGAACCTCTAGATAAATTAGAAAAGTTGTTATTGCGACCAAATTTTCATTACAAATCTTGATCAGTCTTGTCAAAGTGCATTGTTTATTGAAAACAGTTAAAGTGAACAAGATCTTTAACTTGTGAGTAAAAATTTAAGTTCTCTCATCGAGAGTTTTTCTCATCAAGAGTTTCTCATTTAAGTTCGTCAAGAAGTCAACTTTAACAATTGTTAAAATACTTACAAGATGTCAATTTTTATAAATGTTAAAAAAAACTTACAAGAAGTCAATATTATTAATTGTTTAAAAAATGCAGTTGGACATCTTACTTTGCGTTCCAGAGGAGGATAAAAATCAGATTAATGATCTGATTGAGTTCTTCACTTATAATTACACCATTCCAAAAAAAGCGTTATGCTCTCATTTTAACTCGTTTTTTAAGGTTTCCAGTTTTCATAAATTTAGTTGGCGTTGACGCGCTCAGCTCTGGCGGAAAAAAAACAAGATCAACTTGTAATGATAATAATAATTAAAATGTAGGATCTCTTTAACAAGCACCCTAGACAAGAACAAATATTATCTTGATAGATTCTTAAGAAGAGAATATCGAGTGAAAAACGTGAATTTAGCTCAGAGTGAAGCAAGAAAATCAATCAAAACACTGTGAGAAGGAACACTCTTTTGGCAACCACGAACACACGGCAGAGCTTAGACAAATTGAAGCCGAGCTCAAACAAATCCAGTTGCTAACCTATGAGGCAGAATTGTATTGCCATAAATATATAAATAGCCTCTCCAAAACAGTGAAACAACCTGAGTTCTCCGACAATCGTCTTTTCTAAGACTTTTATGAACGCATTTAGAAAAACGCAGATTAAAGAAAAAGGAAGAAAAATCTAAATAAATAAAGCATTTAAACCAGATATTAACAAAAAACTCAAATTTACAAAATAAGTTTTTTCTTGTACGCTAATAACGCTAATTCTAAAAAGAACTACAGCAATAAAGCCTTGAAGTTTGCACATATCATTTACCGAAAAAAAACTTTTGTTTAATCCCAGACTGAAAAATTTGACAGCATCAGAAATATCCATAAACAAACGTATCTCAGTCAAAAAGTGTTGATGAAAAAAGAATAAAATCAATTATATCCTTCTTAAAGTCTTTTTATTGATAATTTTGAAAAAAAGCACTATTTTACTATTAGCATTCAACAATTAATCTCTACGATCTGTTAATTTTTAAAATTTTCGGAAGTTCTCACATTTCGAATATTCTTACATTGTCTTTGTGTTTCTCAGGAAAAGCTCATTAAAACAATACATCTGCTGAGCATAAACTCATCAGCCTCCGACTTTCAATTATTTTATCAAAAACACATCATTTTGCCTGAAATAAGGTTACTAAAATGTGCTTCGACTTCCCTCAATTTTACGTTTTTTGTTCGTTTTTTCGTTCGTGTTCTGCATAGATTTTTTAAAATTTGAAAATCTTCTCAGATTACTCTTCATCAATGAAGGCAATATATTATATCCCAGATTATATCAAAATTAATAAAAAATTTTTTGCAAAGCTTTTTCAAATTTACAAAAAAAATTAAGATTCTACTATACTAATCAGTTAATAATTGTAATGATGTATATACGAAATGAACAAATTATGCTAATTTCAAGTATATACGTTATTTGCAGTTATTGCAGTTTATCTGACATTGAACGCATGAGTCTAAACATGAACGCATGAAAATCTGCACATGAACACACAAAGGTCTTGTGAACGCACAAAATCTGGACATAGGATCTTTCCTTCTGGGACGATCTGGACATACGGGTTTCCGTCTGGAGCCTCAATCTGGGTAGCACATTAGGTTTTCAGCCTTTCCCTTTCAGTCCATTATCTCGATACATTGGAAATCGCTCGACTAATGTACACGTGAGATAAGCCTGACATAGCTATGAACAAATCGGCGTCAACTTGATCAGAGGCTGGACTATCAAGAACGTTTGAGATATCGGATGATAAGATTTACCCAAAAATTGATAGCAAAGCACAATGGGCTTTGTTACGTGATACGTTAATCCAGAACGGCTCTTTAGATCGCCCGATTAGAGTTATTTTCCCGGCCCAACTCTGATCAACTCTTTCGTTATTTTTTCATTATCATTTCGATCAAGTTTCCCATTATCCCCCCCAGCTCAATAGTGGACAGACATATAACGAACGTATAGCCCCCAGTTACCCTAAATATACCATAATGGGTATACAATTTCTCGGGTAGGAGGTTGTAGTGCGGAGACCTAAATTTTGACAATTCTAAACGAATTAATGTAAATGCCGTGATCTTAATCTGTCAAGAAGCACTTTCTTTTGTGGCATTTTTGACCCTCTTAGAAGTTTTTATGGATACTCACATACATAAGATACCAGAAAAGAGAACATGACAATTGACCCAGATTCCATTCTCCAGCTGTTTGTAGGACATATATGTTGAGTGGTACTCCAAAGCAGAGGAACACCAAATCACTCACAGCCATGCTGGCCAGGAAGAAATTGGTGGTAGTGTGCATGGTTTTGTTCAGTCCGATCACTGCCAGAATCAAAATGTTGCCTAAAATATTTTTTTTGAAAAAAACTCGCCCAATAACTCGTCCGTAAGTTAATTCGGCATAAACAAGAAAATGTCATCCCCGCAGAAAAGTTTGAGACTTGGATGCTACAATTTTAAATACGAGTTCTCATCATTTTTAAATAGTAACTCGATATTCTGAAAAAAATTATCTAAAGTCGGTTTTAATTGTGCTGGGGTGATTATTTCGCTAGCGCACGTTTCTGATTTCAATGTTTTGAGCATCTAGTGGTGTCTTTGCGCAGATAACCTTTGTCTTCGTTAAATTATGAAAAGTATGACATAATAATGAAACGGAAAAGGAATGGAAATGAAATCATGCGTGTCACCAATGACCATTAGTAAAAATACATTCTGACTTTAATTGTCGTTCTAATAATGATAAATCTTTTGAGCTTAGAGTTCCTAAAATGTAGTTATCTCGAAACAAAATTTTTGCACTCTTGTTTTGTCATTGTTTTTAGCAGATCATTGAAATTAAATCGAAATCTTAAAATTATGTCAAGAAGTTGTTCAGCGCGATTTGAATTGTGTTTTTGCAGTTTCAGGTTTTATGAAAAAATTTTACCTTTTTTGCAAAAATGAGGAAAGTTTTTGCTCATTCTCTTTTTGCTACCTTTGCCAAATAAAAAACAGCAAATTCTATTGTGTTCTATTGTTGCCAATCAGTTGTCTTGCTATCGTTGACATAATTTTTGTATAATCTGTGCTTTTTAGTCAAAAAATTTTTAATTACCCACTCGAGCTTCGCTTAATTAATCAGGGATGAATTTTTAAAATCAAAAATCACCTTGAATTGTCTTTAGAAAGCTTTCGAAAGATACATGAACGTCATTTTTGGTAAAAAAAAAATTGTTTCAAGTGCTTAAGTTCAGTGAGTAAGACAAAGTTGACCTTATTTTTTACACGCGGAATTATTAAAATTTTCCAACTTCGGTTTTTAGACTCTTTCTTGGCTAAATGCTGTGTACTTTGTATTGTCTAATGACGTTGAATAATGATCGGTGATTGATTTTTCCTTTACTTTCAAAAAGCATTTCAAGTTAAAATAAAATACATCTATTAAAGTACTGCAAATGCTTTTCATAGTGTTCGTTGAATTTTGTTGAGCCAATTAAACCCATCGCGTCTTGAGCAATTCTGATAACTTAGTTGATTGTTTGTTTTGTTCAAGTTTTCAAAATTACAATCTCAACAGAAATAGATAATACAGTGATGACTCAATTAGTGTCAAGGCATTGCTCAAAAAAGTATTAGGTTGCAAGTTAAACAACTGTTACAAAAATTGAGCTTTTGCCGAACATTTAACTGTGAAACGTTGCATTTCATTATTTTGTGTCTTTTTATTACCTCGCATCTTAAACCAGTCTTAAACAGCGACGACTCCGCCTCCTTTTTGGGTACTTTTGCAGGTAATGGGTTTTTGAAAGCAATCAATTTTTAATAAATTAAATATCTGGAGATCTGACAGCCAGGTTTCAGTCAAGCTTAAAACAAATGGCCCAAAATTCAGGTTCCTTAAATAGTTTTCTAGTTCATCAGTTTTTCGTGAAGACCTAAGTTTCTGAAAAATCCAGCTGTCGATTTTAGTCAATTTTCCTAAGGTTGGTAGTATATTAATCATATCCAAAATATGAACAATTATTTACAATTTCAACATATTTTTAAACTTGAGAGTACCTAAAAAAGGAAATAAAGTTCCTTATTCAGTATATTATTATGCGCAGATTTTGTAGGGATTTTCCGGACTAGACCAGAGCAAATGTCACACCAGCCTACGTTGGTAAAAACAGTAATTTGGAATGAGAGAAGCCCACAAAACGACTCTGTGTTTGTCCCAGGGAAGATTTGTTTAATTTTCTCATTTTCTTAATATGAAAGAGCAAACTTCGCTCAATATCTTTTCAGGACATATTTCTATTTCCTTTTCCCTATTAATTTGATGTTCTGATAATGGGTCAGAAACGAGGTAGGAAATCAGATCAAGCAAGCGATAAAAGTCTGCGTTCTATTGACGTTTGATTCGGCCGTCTGATCCTTTAATCCAGTATAACAACTTGATGAGCCACAAAGCTGTTATCTAGGATACAAATACTTGGCCATTACAAGAACATATATTCAAACTACATTGTTCAATGTTACATAATATTTAAGTTCATATTGATAAAATACAAGTACCTATAATTTTGGGACAACGTTCGATACAAACTAATTTTTCCTGAATCTATTCTCAAAGGAAAACTAAAGTTAATTTATACTAGACACTGTCCTCAAATTGCATTATTTTTAAATTTAAAAGTTTTTAGACTAAATTTTGTGTATTACTGTTAATTTACTACGCGTGGGACAAAGTCATTACATCCGATTCCTTCTGGTAAGCGTGCAGAACCACCTTAACAAACTGTGTTCATACTAGGGACAAGAACATTTCCTAAAATAAGGCAAATAATCTGCTGAACTGCGCTGAAATATGCTGAAATTTGTTGCACTTTTCTAACAAAAGCGCTGAAATCTGCTGAAATCTCAACTTTTTCATCTGATTTTCAGTCCCTATCCCTGCTCTACTGTTTGTTAGTCATCACCCAATCAACTGTGCATAAATTTCTGCTCATTAGTTTTGAACTAAAGCATAAACTAAGGTCTATTAACATCAAACTTTATCCTCAATTTGTTTGACTTTCAAATTTAAAAGCTGTTAAACAATGTTTTATGTAATATCAGAAGATGCAATCTACTCCCGGACTTGAGTCGCAGAGCTTTTCAGCGCTGAACCAGCACATTTCAAGAGTAAAAACTTTATTCAGTTCTGAAACATTGTATCTCCAGAATATTTTAAGTTTCTTTATGTGCAGTATTTCTTCATCATGATTATATTGAGGTCATAGAGTTCGCCCAGGCTAAACTTATCCTGTATAGTCTAAAAAATACTCAAACCCCAAAATTAAGTCATGTCATACTTTTGTAGCTTATAACTAGTAATTACTATAGTAGTATACGCATTGTTTATATTTAACCTGGTTTGTAGGCAATCAAAACAAAGCCCGTTTAGCTCAGTGGTTACGACTTGCTGCGCAAATTAAATGTTACAAGTTCCCACGCAGAAGTTCGAATCGCATATAAAGCAAACCTTGTTGGCGGTAGTTAAGCTGAACATATTATTTTTCATGAAGTAAATTTTACTCAAAAATCAGACTGGCCTGTGTAAATTGTGACATGAACAGAGTAAAGGCTATCCTTCCTAAAAAACAGAATGTCTTTAGACTGATTCAGCGCTGATTTGCTCTGCGACCAACCTCCGGGCTGTTAATTCACTACACATAGGAAGAAGTAACGTGTACGTTCATACCCCGGTCAGAAAATTTCCATAAAACGAAAAAGGAAAACCGCTGAAGTGAGTTGCATTTCGTAATTTTCAACGATAATAATGAGCAGGAATGTGCAAAAATACGATAACTCTTGTTTTAAAAAATGCAGTGAATTCCGCTGAATTTTCAAAACTTTCAGCTCAATTGCACACTGTTTTTGCCGTGCCTGAGTCTAGAAAACTGTTCTGCTGTTTGTTAGTCGTCACCCAATCCAATGAACCGTTGATGCCTGAATTTCTTCAAGTTTAATTTACTTTAATATTTTTAAACCGTTTTGTAGGAAATACAATTAAAAATGCAAAATTGCGCTGAATCGTTGCAAATAATGCTCCTAAATTCCGGGAATTTCATACATCGTTCCACTGGTTTTCATTACAATGCTTTTTAGCGCATTTCATACTGAAACAATAGTTTTTAATACAAAAATCAAGCTAAATAACACAAAATTTACAAAAACATTCAGCTGAAATCCGCTGAATCCGTGTAATAAATGCGCTGAATTACACACGAAGATGCACTTGCAGAGATATACAAACACACACACACACACACATACACACGCGCGAGCGTTTATTTGAATACATACACATACAGACAAGCAAAAAAACAAACTATTGTATATAGAGCACTAGAAGCTTCCCATTGGGCTGTAAAAGAGTTGAAACTTTTCAAAAATTGTGCTGAAATGTGCTCTTACTGAAATCTGCTCTGTATGGAACCGAAAAGGGCCCGAAATGCGCTCAAAATCTCAGAGAAATATTGATCATCTAATCTTATAAAGCCGCTGAAATGGAATTTAATCAAAATTGAATATGGATAACACAAGCCTAACAATAAGTAAAGTGTTACTCGAGGGACTCAACAGTTTGATGTTTCAGTTGAAAACGAATAATTGTTGTTTTCCGGTGTTTTGGTGCTGGGTATAATTAGTTGTTTACTTGATAAAGTTTCTACTTGAGAAATTGTAATAGAATTGACTTCTTGTACTTTGTTTCGATTGTTCTAGTAATCATTCTAGTGAAATTAAAAAAATGTTTGATCACATTAGTTTTATTCCTGTTTTTTGTCATCAGGTCTGTTTTTTGTTAAGAATCTATCGAACAAAAATTAAAAAACATGTACGTCTTTTTTAATTGATTTTTTTTCTGCTTCAATTTGTAGATAATTAAGACAAAAGCGCAGATGAGTGAACTCGCAACATTATGTGCCATTGTATATTGGCGAGCTTTCTTAATAAATGTATCTTTAAATATTTTTTCAAATGTTTTGGTCAATTTCTTGTTTATTTTGTTTGAGTCCATTAATTCAGAGGAATTTTCTTTTCCAATTGCAAAAACCCAAAAAGTATTCTTCTCAAAAACCTGCAAGTGGTATAGCTTATAGGCGGACTATCCGTTGAAAATAAAAGGTGCTTACATCGTGTCATTAAGCTGTGGAAATCATAATTTTCTTTCAGCAAAATTCAATTTCCACTGTCGATAACCATTGAACAATTTTTCCTAGAGCAAATATGGTGAAACCTTTTGTTTTTTTTTCTTAATTGAATATAAGAAAAAAGTGAAAATTTTGATGACAAATTTTAAATCATATGTAGTTAAACATCAATTGCAACTTTCTTTTGCCATAAAAAAAATTAATTGGTTAGAAAAGAGTACAGTTTTCAGTGCAACCAAACAATCATGTCTGCAAAAATTAAAATTAAACAGGCTCGAAATTAATTTCAGGTCACAGCTAATGAAAAAACCACAATTCAAACACTGTGGAAAAATTGAAAGAAATTCAAGGGGACTAAAAGTCTAAATGAGCAAAAATGGAATTTTGTATCACGAGATTTGACTGAATGATTGACAAAGTTTATGAAAGAATTAAAAAAGTAAACTCAAAATTAAACAGAATAATTAATTATATTCAAAAATGCACGCTATAGTGTTTTTACACAAAGGCTCGTATTATTATGTGCGTTCCCACATTCTCATCTTAAAGCACACAACACATCATATCACCTTATCTGAATAGGCAATCCGGAAACGTTTACCGTAACAACATTATTGTTTTAGCAAGCATCTGTTTAAATGGCAACTGTTTTACATCTGAAGTCTGAAAAAAGAAGGAAGAAAGAACATTATTAAACAGCCCGCCAACCCGTCATTTACGAAGTACTTCCTATTTTACGTCTAGAATTTCAAAACACTCGAAATAAAGAGTATTGACTTGATAACAGGATAATCCGTTCAAACCTCAAGTTTCTTGCTGCATCGGGGATCTTAATTTTGCTTCAACAGTTCATCCATTCTTTGTTCACTTTGGGCAAAAAGTTAAAAAAAATGAACAACTTTGAGCTCAATTTGGTTGACTCCCAACCCAGGTCGCAAAAATTTCCAAAAATTATGTAAGCAGTGCGCTGAAATGCGCTTATTTTACAAAAAATTCAGCGCAAAAGACTTACGTAATAATGCGCTGAAATGTGCTGAGATGCGTTGAAACTTTGTATTGTCTGGCTGAGTGTTGTCTGAATGGGTCTGATCATGGCTGATTATAGTCGGAAGGGGTCTCTTCATTAACGCGCTCCTCAATCTGGATACAATTTCTCAAAGGCGCTAAATTTTTTTTACGGAAGCTCTGAATTAGCGCTGAAATTTTGCAAGAAATGCGTTGAAAATTTACTGTTTTTACGTTTTCTCGAGAGCGTTGAACTTTTCTACGGATGTGCTGAACTAGCGCTGAAAATTTGTAAGGAATGCGTTGAAATTTTATTGTTTTTACCTTTTCTCAAGAGCGCTGAACTTTCTCTACTGATGTGCTGAATTTGCGCTGAAATTTTGTAAATGTGCTAAAATTTTATTGATTTTCGTTTTCTCAAAAGCGCTGAAATTTTTTTACGGATATGCTGAATTTGTGCTGAAACTTTGTAAGAAATGCTCTAAAATTTTATTGCTTTTACGTTTTCTCAAAAGCGCTGAAATTTATCTACGGATGTGCTGAATTTGCGGTGAAACTTTGTAAGAAATGCGCTGAAAAAAAGTGTTGAAACTTTTGCAGGATTTTTACTCAAAATGCGCTGAAATTATGTAAGAAGTGCGCTTAATATGCGCTGAAATTTTGAATTTTCAGTGCCTTTTCAAAGTATCAGAGCATTTCAGCGCATTCAGCGCTTTTCTTACGTAATTTCAGCGCATTCAGCGCACTTCTTACAAAAATGCACTGAAACGGCGCTGACATATCGACCCGGGAACTAAAAGTTTACTGTATTTGATATTGTGTGTGTTCACAGGAAAACAATGAGTTGAAAAAAAACCACCAAATATTTTCAAAATTTTAAGACAACTATTATGTTTTCATGATTTATCTTGATAATCAAATACAAATGAAAAAAATAAAGGAAAAGCTGAAGCGACTGTTTCACTTCGTTTAGTATTAATCAGCGAGCTTTTCGCAGAAGCCATTAAATGCAGTATTACTTTACACTGAGTCGGTCTGGTTTTGTATCATCTCTGATAAATATTTAATTGAGTTTATAAATTAGAGCCAGTCAGTGAGAGTAACATATTTCTAATTTGTTAAAAGTGAGACGTCCGTGTAAATGCATTTTTAATGAAGTGACTAAATGGAGCAAGCATTTAGAAGTCAAAATAGTTATAATAAAAATGTTTAAATATAAGTAAAAAAAAAGGAACATTGTCTGAGAAGTGCGATTTACAATGGCAAACTTTTATCAGATCGGACTTCCTGGTTCAAAATATCAACTTCAAAATATCAGATCGGATTTCCTGGTTTATTCCTGGCTTAAAAGATTGCAGAAGGAGTCATTGATTATCAATAAAACAAATCAACATAAAACTTCTAGAAAAAAGCCACTGTTCCAACAAAATTAGTCCCAATTTTATACTTTTGGGGGCTTCAAAGTCATAGAAAAACTAAATAATGGGATATTATGGATATTATGGGAATTAATGCAATTGAAATTGGTAGCAACAGAATGAGTCACCATGTAGACATAAAATCAGTCGAATTGGCAAACTGAATAAGTCTTTTGGACCTATCCTTTTGGACCGTAGCCTGTTGTTACGGTAAACGTTCCAGGATTTTCTATTCAGATAAGGTGATATGATGTCTTGTGTGCTTTAAGATGAAAATGTGGGAACGCACATAATCATACGAGCCTTCATGTAAAAACACTATGATTTGCGTTTTCGAATGTATTTAATTATTCTGTTCAACTTTGAGTTTTTTTAAATTTTCCATAAAATTTGTCAATCTTTCAGTCAAATCTCGTTGTACAAATTTTCATTTCTGCTCGTATAGACTTTTTGTCCTCTTGAACTTTCCCACAGTATTTGAATTGTGGTTTTTTCATTTTTCAAAGGTGTTGTTTTCGACTTCCTGAGTTATGTTGAAGGAACATTGATTAAGATTAATTTCCGCAAATTTCCCCTTGCATTGAAAACGGAAACAAAAATACGCCCGAATTGGAGTTGAACTCCATTTTCTGATGTTTAACAACATATGATTTAACATTTCTTCCTGGTCGTCTAAAGTTTTACAATTTTGCTGAAATTCAATTTAGAAAAAAAACGATAGACTTCACCATTTTTGCTCTCGGAAAAATTTTTCATTGATTTTTGACAGTGGGATTCGAATTTTGCTTTACTAATGGTTCCATTTTGACCACTCAACGCCACTATGTAAGCATATTTCATTTTAAACGGATAGCTCAGCCTATAAGCTATAAAGCTATAATCTTATAAAGCCGCTGAAATGGAATTTAATCAAAATTGAATATGGATAACACAAGCCTAACAATAAGTAAAGTGTTACTCGAGGGACTCAACAGTTTGATGTTTCAGTTGAAAACGAATAATTGTTGTTTTCCGGTGTTTTGGTGCTGGGTATAATTAGTTGTTTACTTGATAAAGTTTCTACTTGAGAAATTGTAATAGAATTGACTTCTTGTACTTTGTTTCGATTGTTCTAGTAATCATTCTAGTGAAATTAAAAAAATGTTTGATCACATTAGTTTTATTACTGTTTTTTGTCATCAGGTCTGTTTTTTGTTAAGAATCTATCGAACAAAAATTAAAAAACTTGTACGTCTTTTTTAATTAATTTTTTTCTGCTTCAATTTGTAGATAATTAAGACAAAAGCGCAGATGAGTGAACTCGCAACATTATGTGCCATTGTATATTGGCGAGCTTTCTTAATAAATGTATCTTTAAATATTTTTTCAAATGTTTTGGTCAATTTCTTGTTTATTTTGTTTGAGTCCATTAATTCAGAGGTATTTTCTTTTCCAATTGCAAAAACCCAAAAAGTATTCTTCTCAAAAACCTGCAAGTGGTATAGCTTATAGGCGGACTATCCGTTGAAAATAAAAGGTGCTTACATCGTGTCATTAAGCTGTGGAAATCATAATTTTCTTTCAGCAAAATTCAATTTCCACTGTCGATAACCATTGAACAATTTTTCCTAGAGCAAATATGGTGAAACCTTTTGTTTTTTTTTCTTAATTGAATATAAGAAAAAAGTGAAAATTTTGATGACAAATTTTAAATCATATGTAGTTAAACATCAGAAAATGGATTTGAGCTCCAATTCCCGCGTAATTTTGTTTTTGTCATCAATGCAGGGGGAACATGAAAGTCTTTGCGGAAATTAACCTTAATCAATATGCTTTCAACAGAACTCAGGAAGTCAAAAATCAATTGCGACTTTCGTTTGCCATAAAAAAAATTAATTGGTTAGAAAAGAGTACAGTTTTCAGTGCAACCAAACAATCATGTCTGCAAAAATTAAAATTAAACAGGCTCGAAATTAATTTCAGGTCACAGCTAATGAAAAAACCACAATTCAAACACTGTGGAAAAATTGAAAGAAATTCAAGGGGACTAAAAGTCTAAATGAGCAAAAATGGTATTTTGTATCACGAGATTTGACTGAATGTTTGACAAAGTTTATGAAAGAATTAAAAAAGTAAACTCAAAATTAAACAGAATAATTAATTATATTCAAAAATGCACGCTATAGTGTTTTTACATAAAGGCTCGTATTATTATGTGCGTTCCCACATTCTCATCTTAAAGCACACAACACATCATATCACCTTATCTGAATAGGCAATCCGGAAACGTTTACCGTAACAACATTATTGTTTTAGCAAGCATCTGTTTAAATGGCAACTGTTTTACATCTGAAGTCTGAAAAAAGAAGGAAGAAAGAACATTATTAAACAGCCCGCCAACCCGTCATTTACGAAGTACTTCCTATTTTACGTCTAGAATTTCAAAACACTCGAACTAAAGAGTATTGACTTGATAACAGGATAATCCGTTCAAACCTCAAGTTTCTTGCTGCATCGGGGATCTTAATTTTGCTTCAACAGTTCATCCATTCTTTGTTCACTTTGGGCAAAAAGTTAAAAAAAATGAACAACTTTGAGCTCAATTTGGTTGACTCCCAACCCAGGTCGCAAAAATTTCCAAAAATTATGTAAGCAGTGCGCTGAAATGCGCTTATTTTACAAAAAATTCAGCGCAAAAGACTTACGTAATAATGCGCTGAAATGTGCTGAGATGCGTTGAAACTTTGTATTGTCTGGCTGAGTGTTGTCTGAATGGGTCTGATCATGGCTGATTATAGTCGGAAGGGGTCTCTTCATTAACGCGCTCCTCAATCTGGATACAATTTCTCAAAGGCGCTAAATTTTTTTTACGGAAGCTCTGAATTAGCGCTGAAATTTTGCAAGAAATGCGTTGAAAATTTACTGTTTTTACGTTTTCTCGAGAGCGTTGAACTTTTCTACGGATGTGCTGAACTAGCGCTGAAAATTTGTAAGGAATGCGTTGAAATTTTATTGTTTTTACCTTTTCTCAAGAGCGCTGAACTTTCTCTACTGATGTGCTGAATTTGCGCTGAAATTTTGTAAATGTGCTAAAATTTTATTGATTTTCGTTTTCTCAAAAGCGCTGAAATTTTTTTACGGATATGCTGAATTTGTGCTGAAACTTTGTAAGAAATGCTCTAAAATTTTATTGCTTTTACGTTTTCTCAAAAGCGCTGAAATTTATCTACGGATGTGCTGAATTTGCGGTGAAACTTTGTAAGAAATGCGCTGAAAAAAAGTGTTGAAACTTTTGCAAGATTTTTACTCAAAATGCGCTGAAATTATGTAAGAAGTGCGCTTAATATGCGCTGAAATTTTGAATTTTCAGTGCCTTTTCAAAGTATCAGAGCATTTCAGCGCATTCAGCGCTTTTCTTACGTAATTTCAGCGCATTCAGCGCACTTCTTACAAAAATGCACTGAAACGGCGCTGACATATCGACCCGGGAACTAAAAATTTACTGTATTTGATATTGTGTGTGTTCACAGGAAAACAATGAGTTGAAAAAAAACCACCAAATATTTTCAAAATTTTAAGACAACTATTATGTTTTCATGATTTATCTTGATAATCAAATACAAATGAAAAAAATAAAGGAAAAGCTGAAGCGACTGTTTCACTTCGTTTAGTATTAATCAGAGAGCTTTTCGCAGAAGCCATTAAATGCAGTATTACTTTACACTGAGTCGGTCTGGTTTTGTATCATCTCTGATAAATATTTAATTGAGTTTATAAATTAGAGCCAGTCAGTGAGAGTAACATATTTCTAATTTGTTAAAAGTGAGACGTCTGTGTAAATGCATTTTTAATGAAGTGACTAAATGGAGCAAGCATTTAGAAGTCAAAATAGATATAATAAAAATGTTTAAATATAAGTAAAAAAAAAGGAACATTGTCTGAGAAGTGCGATTTACAATGGCAAACTTTTATCAGATCGGACTTCCTGGTTCAAAATATCAACTTCAAAATATCAGATCGGAGTTCCTGGTTTATTCCTGGCTTAAAAGATTGCAGAAGGAGTCATTGATTATCAATAAAACAAATCAACATAAACGTTCTGGAAAAAAGCCACTGTTCCAACAAAATTAGTCCCAATTTTATACTTTTGGGGGCTTCAAAGTCATAGAAAAACTAAATAATGGGATATTATGTAGCCCAGTGGAGCACGGAATTAATGCAATTGAAATTGGTAGCAACAGAATGAGTCACCATGTAGACATAAAATCAGTCGAATTGGCAAACTGAATAAGTCTTTTGGACCTATCCTTTTGGACCGTAGCCTGTTGTTACGGTAAACGTTCCCGGATTTTCTATTCAGATTAGGTGATATGATGTCTTGTGTGCTTTAAGATGAAAATGTGGGAACGCACATAATCATACGAGCCTTCATGTAAAAACACTATAATTTGCATTTTCGAATGTATTTAATTATTCTGTTTAACTTTGAATTTTTTTTAAATTTTCCATAAAATTTGTCAATCATTCAGTCAAACCTCGTTGTACAAATTTTCATTTCTGCTCATATAGACTTTTTGTCCTCTTGAACTTTTCCACAGTATTTGAATTGTGGTTTTTTCATTTTGCAAAGGTGTTGTTTTTGACTTCCTGAGTTATGTTGAAGGCACATTGATTAAGATTAATTTCCGCAAATTTCCTCTTGCATTGAAAATGGAAACAAAAATACGCCCGAATTGGAGTTGAACTCCATTTTCTGATGTTTAACTACATATGATTTAAAATTTCTTCCTGGTCGTCTAAAGTTTTTCAATTTTGTTGAAATTCAATTTAGAAAAAAAAACGATAGACTTCACCATTTTTGCTCTTGAAAAAATTTTTCAATGGTTTTTGACAGTGGGATTCGAATTTTGCTTTACTAATGGTTTCATTTTGACAACTCAACGCCACTATGTAAGCATATTTCATTTTAAACGGATAGCTCAGCCTATAAGCTATACAAATTGCACAATTTTTGAGAAACAGTACTGATATGTTCAGCCGTGATCACGAAAACACAAAGTTTGTTCACGGGGACTAGCCCGGGTCGAGAAAAAAATGCAAAAATATTTAATATAAGCGGAGAAAAGTTAGTTTTTTCACCGCAAATTTCGTACATAATTTTGCGGTGAAATGCGGTGAATTCGGTGAAATTATGCAAGTTCACTGCTAGACTAAGCGGTGATCTTACAAAAATTCACCACAATTCACCGTTAAAAAATATGTAATTTCACCGCCCTAACAAGGGTCCGAACCTCTCACCTCCTGCATGTTATCCACTTCTTCTTCCACTGCGCCATCTCTCACTAAATTCTATTATTTTTTGTTTGAATATAAATCGAATTCACTCTACTTTCTGCAAAACATGCGCGGTGAATTTTTGTAAGATTTGCAATTTTTAGCGGTGAAATTACATATTTTAGCGGTGAAATGTGGTGAGTTTTTGTAAGTTCACCGCTTACTGTAGTGGTGAAATTACATAAATTCACCGCTTAGAAAAAGTGTCAAAAAGATTTAAGATTAACGGGTAGTTTTAGTGAGAAGGCAAATCTAACAATTCCTCCCACACTCACTATTAATTTCACCGCATTCTTTGCTGATCTCAAACATCTTTAACAATTTTTTCTAAGCGGTGAATTTATGTAAGTTCACCACTAAGTTGAGCGGTGAGTTTATGTAATTTCACCGCATTCACCGGTTATCTTACAAAATTTGGACACTTTTTTTCGAAGCAGTGAATTTAGGTAATTTCACCGCTAAATTCAGCGGTTAAATTATGTAATTTCAGCGCTACCAGGCTATAAAGTTTTTTTCACCGCATTCACCGCCTGATTTATGTAATTTCACCGCATTCACCCCTTATCTTACAAAAATTTCCGCATTAACCGCTTATCTTATATAATTTTGCGTTGAATGGCGGTGACACCTCGACCCGGGAGGGAATCTATCATTTCTAGAGCACCTTTCGAAAAGACAATATGTCTGACTTAAAGGTCTCAAACAAAATAAACAAGAAATTGACCAAAATATTTGAAAGCTCCATTTAACAAGAAGGCTCGCTAATGTGCGATGATACGTAATGTTGCGAGGCCGGTCATCTGCGTTTTTGTCCTAATTGTCTACAAATTGAAGCAGAAATAAATCTATTGAAAAAGACGTACATTTTGTTATTTAAACCTCGACAGATTTTTTATATAGGACAGACGTGTGTACAAAAAAGAAACTAATGCCAATGGGATCAAACAATTTTTTTTATTTCACTAAAATGAACACAAGAGCAAAGGAAACAATGGATATGAGATCAATTCTTTTGCAACTTTTCAAGTAGAAAAAAAATAATTTTATCAAGTAAACAACTAATTAGACCCAGTACCAAAAAACCAGAAAACAACAATTATTCCCATTGAAATGAATTATCAAACTGTTAGGTCTCTCCAGAAAAGCCCTCTTTATTGTTAAGCTTGTGTGGTCTATGTTTAATTCCATTTAAATTCCAATTTGGAAGCTTTATGAGATCAGATTGTCGATTTTTTTCTGAAATTTTGAGCGCAATTCAGCGCTTTTAATTCGTTCCTTACACAACGCATTTCAGTTTTCGCACATTTCAGCAATTTTTTTTTGAAATTTTCAACACTTTTTCAACCCAATGGGAAATTTTCAGCGTTTTATACACACTAATGTGTTTTTTGTATATTCGTGTGTCTGTGTATTGGAATGAGCGTGTGTGTGTTTTTGTGCCTCTGTAAGTGTATCTTTATATGTAATTAAACTGTTTTAATGGATTTCAGCTAAACGTTGTCTAAAGTTTGGGCCCCCAATTTTGTACTATTTAGCTTGATCTTCGTATTAAAAATTAACATTTTTGGTTGAAATAAGCTGAAAAACAATGCAATGAAAACTGCTGAAATTACGTATGAAATGCCTTGATTTTACGAGCCTTCTTTGGAAAATTTCAGCGCAATTCGGAACTTTTATTCGTATTTCCCACAAAACGGTTTAAATATATTAAAATAAATTAAACTTGAAAAAAATTGGGCATAAACGTTTCATTGGATTGGATGACGAGAAACAAAGAGCAGTTTTCTAGACTCAGGCACGGCAAGAACAGTTTGCAATTGAGTTGAAAGTTTTGAAAATTCATCTGAATTCAATGAATTTTATACAAAATTCAGCGCAATTTAGCACATTCATGGGCATTATTCTCGTTGAAAATTACGAAATACAACGCACTTCAATCAATTTCCTTTATCGTTTTGGGAAAATTTCTTGAACGGGGCATGCACATACACGTTGTTTTTGAGTTGGAGGTATTAACTTCTTCCTATAAGTAGTAAATTAACAGAATAATGAGTGTTCTGATAATAAATAAAACTGTTAAAAACGCTTTTAAATTTGAAAGTCAAACAAATTGAGGATAAAGTTTGACGTAAATAGACTTTAGTTTATGCTTTAGTTCAAAAGTAATGAGCAGAAATTTATGCATAGTTGATTGGGTGATGACTAACAAACAGTGGGGCAGGGTTAGAGACTCCTTCGAAATTTGTTTTTAAGGTGGTTCTGCACGTTTACAAAAATAATGGATGTAATTACAATGTCCCACGCGTAGCTAATTAAACCCAATTTGCTTTTTGCGGTAGTACACAAAATTTAGTCTAAAAGCTTTTAAATTTAAAAATCATGCAATTGGAGGACACTATCTGATATAAATTAAATTTGGTTTTCCTTTGTGAGAATATCCAGGAAAACTTAGTTTGTATCGTACGTTGTCCGAAAATTATATTTATTTGTGTTTTATAAATATGAACTTAAATATTATGTAACATTGAACAAAACAGTTTGAATATATGTTCTTGTAATGATGAAATATTTGTATCCTTATTAACAGCCCTGTGGCTCATCAAGTTGTTATACTGCATTAAAAGAGATCAGACGGCCGACTTAAATGTCAATAGAATACAGTCTTTAAATGCTCTCTTGATCTGACTTCCTACCTCGTTTTCGACCCATTATAAGAAGAAAAATTAATAGGGAAAAGGAAATAGAAATAAGAATTAAATTGATATTGCGCCAAGTTTGCTCTTTCATACTAAGGAAATGAGAACACAAAACCAAATTTTCACAATGACGAACATAGTCGTTTTTGGGGGCTTCTCTCATTCCAAAGTACCGTTTTCAGGTTTGTGGATTTTACTCCAGTGAAATTTGCTCTAGTTTAGTCCGGAAAATCCATAAAACAATCCCTATAAAATGCCTAAACATTCCCCTAAATATTCTAAAATATCTGCGCAGAATATTATCCTGAATATGGAACCTTTTTTCCTATTCTAGGTTCTCTCAAGTTTAAAACTATATTGAAATTGTAAATTAATGTTCATAAAATTAATTTGATTAATCGTGGGGAAAACAAACCATAAGAAAATTTGACGATGAGAAAAATGAACACTACATACCTTCAAAAAAGTGACTGAAATCGACACGTGGATTCTTACGAACTCTAGGTTTGTACGAAAAACCAATGAACTAGAAATACTTTAAAGGAACCTGAATTTTGAGCCATTTGTGTTATGCTTGGTTGAAACTTGGCTGTCTGATTTCCAGAAATGGCTGTCTCAATGTATTAAAAAATGATGGCTATCAAAAACCCATTACCTGCAAATGTACACAAAAGGAGACGGAGTTGCTGTTCATGACTGGTTTAAGATGTGAGATGAAATACAACTTTTAACAGTTGAATTTTTGGCATAAATTCATTTGTTGTAACAGTGGTTTAACAAGAAATCCAAAACTTCTTTGAGAAAATGCCTTGGCACTAATGAAATCCTCACTCCATTGCTTCTTCCTGGGGAGATTGTAATATTGACCATTTGAATAAAACAAACAATAAACTGAGTTTTCAGAATGGTTTAAGTCGCTATTGGTTTAATTTTCTCAAAAACTCGCAAACAAAAAGGGTGAAAAGCAGCTGCTGTACTCTAATTGGTGTAAAATATTGTAACTTCAAATACTATTTGAAAGTAAAGGAAATATCAATCACCGATCATTATTCAACTTTAGAAGACAATACAAATGACACAGGCATTAACCAAGAAAAGTCTAAAATCGAAACTGGAAAATATTTACAATACCGCGTGTACAAAACAAGGTTAACTTTGTCTTACCCACTGGACTCCAACACTTGAAACATTTTTTATTACCGAAAATGACATTCTGGTTTTTTTTGGACGGTTTCTGAAGACAATTCAAAGTGTTTTTGATTTAAAAAATTCGTCCCGAGATATAAAGCAAAATTTGAGTAGATAATTAAAAAACTTGTGAACTTAAAGCACAGATTATACAAAGATTATGTCAGCGACAGCACAACAGCAAATTTGCATCCATGCAATAATATTAGGAAACGGCTATCAAAATCTTTGCATTAACCAGAACAAAACCAATAACAATTTTTTTGAAGTATTCAATCAGTTGACAGGAAATGAGCCCGCTGCGAAGCCAAATCTAACAACTGGAGTCATTAAAAAATTGAAAACCATTCCAATAATTCCAGAAACTATGCAACAGCTTATAATTCTTGGAGGGGTCTTTAGAACCCTGGTGCCGGAAAAAACTTTAAAAAATCAAAAAGATTCAAAACATTTAAAATTTCAAATATTTTTTGTAAAGAAATTGCTTAAATTTGTGATAATAAAATCTTGATAAAAATTCCATTACATCTATAAACTATGCAGTAAATTGTTATCAAGCCCCAGAGGAGGTTATGTTTTCTCTTGAGGCTGAAGAAACGACTGAAGAAAAGACAAAAAATTTCAAGAAACTTGAGAAAAATTGTTAAGTTTTAATAAAATTGCTAAAATTTGTGTTAATAAAAATTCAAAACTAATCCCTGGCCAGAAAAAATTTCCAGTAGCCTTTTATCAAACCATGAGAGAGGTTTTCTGACCCCTGAGGCTGAAGAAACCCGATTAAGTTTTGTCATAAAAATGCTAAAATTCGTCATGTTAAAATCTTGAAAAGGATTCCATTACATCTAGAAACTACACAGTAACATATTGTAAAGCCATAGAGGAAGTTCCTTGACTCTTGAGGCTGGAGAAACTTAAAAAAACGGCCAAAAGGTTTCAAAAAACTTGAAAAAAAATGCAAGTTATATAAAAAAAGAATGTTAACATTTGTGATATTAAAAAGGTGCAAATATATTCCATGGCAAAAAAATTCAGTAATTTATTATCAAGCCTTTCAGGAAATTTTCTGGCGCCTGCGCTAGGAATGACGTAAAAATTGAAAAAAATCTCAAAAAATGAAAAATTTTGCATCTTTTGTCAAAAAAGTGCTAATTTGTGATGTCGAAATGTTGAAACCATTCCATTGCCACTAGAAACTAAGCAGTAACCTATAATTAAAACATAGAGGAGGTTTGTTGAGATCTAGGCCTAAGAAAAATGAAAAAAAAATATCAAAAATTTTCAAAAAGCTTGAAAAAAATTGTGCAAAATGGTTCAAATTTGCCTTTTTTTTAGTGAGCGGGTGTTCGTCAGTAGCTAAAAACAGGGGGGAGAGAGATTTGCACCGAGGGCTGATGGGGGTTGGGCAACAGTGGGGGGGTCAACAGTGGAGGGGTCTTCAACCTCGAGGAACCACCCTTAACACAATAAGTTTAAGTCTCTAAAACTCTAAAACAGTTTGAGCTGAAACAGAGCTGAAAGGCTCTAAGAGCACTAATTGTCCGCTGGGCGCTACCTGTATATCCCGTTCTGATTGCCAAATTCGGTTTCTAGTTAAAATAAACAAACAGCGTTTAATAATAACCCACCGATTTACTGAGGTCACTCAAATTTGCGCCTTCTTCTTTTAATGAGCACGAATTTATTTTCAACAGAACATTTTTTTGTTGATCGAAATATGATCCACGAGAAAAAAAAACAAGAATCTCAAAATCATTTAAATTTTTTTTTGAATTTCAACTTTGCGAATTGGAGTGTTTAATTCAAACCAAAATCCCCTTAAAATGCTGTGATTGATATCCAGTCGTTTTTACCTCGACTTTTTGCTAAGTTTTCAACGCTATAATTTATTGTCTCAATTACATTTTTTGTCTTAACTTTTGTTCTTTTTTCTCGCAAAAAAGTATGAACATTTGACCATTTATCACAGATTTCCCTGTTTTCCAAACGGCTATAACTTGTCAAAAAGCTGAAATGTACAAAAACACGTCAGATGACTGAAAAAACTGATCAAAATGGCAAAAAGGGTGCCAAAATTTGTCTCAATTTTTTGTATTAGAATTTTAGGTGGTATCAGTGCCAAAATTTAAGCTAAATCTTTTTCAACAAGAGTAAAATTCTAAAAATTTGCTTTTTTCAGTGAAATTCTGTAGTGACAGGATTTTTGTTTGATACCACACACGTTAGTCTCTGATGACCTCAAAAAAGGTAAAAAGTGTCGGAACAAAAAAAAACGGTCCATTTTTTCGATATCTGTGTCCTCTTTGACGGGTGCGTCTATTTTTGGGCGCATCCTCGCTTCATCCGTTTGATTACACTCCCTGTGTTTCTCAATTTGACGGTCACCCTTAAACGAAGTCACGACAAAAGGTAACAGCTTCAAATTGATTGACGTCACGCTTGTTTTTTCCCAATGCTTCCACCCTGTGGGCGCGGTCAGAATGCATTCTTTTCTGCAATTATCCACGCCCGCCCACTCAGACAATAATGAAAAGAGCAAATTATATTTTTCACAGCAATTATGACGCAAAAGAAGACACTCGATTTTAAAAAAATATGCATCGGTTTCATGGCAACGGTTTTATTGTTTTTATTGAAGGCGGTAACTCAATTGATTTGAAAAAACTCAAAGATTAGAGTAAATACAGAGAAAACATTATATTTCTTGGGAGGGCCTTATCTGTTTGACTGAGTTTTTCTGCATTACATCGAAAATTGAAAATTTTCATATGCTCAGAGCTTTCGAACTACGGTTTTATTTCCCTTTTGTTTTTCCTCTATTTTTTTAATTTCTTACCTCGCTGTTATTCTGTGATTTATCAGGACTGGCTTCAATGGCTCTGTTGATAATGGTGATAATGTAATTTTTCCTAGGAGGAACCTGAATTAAAATTGATAAAAATAAAAATGATGGAACCCACTCTTTTTTCACCGTTGTTTCACCGAGATTTGTGAACTTGGTTACAAAATGTGTTTTTTTTTGCTTAAAACACGGAGTTTTATGTATTTATAGCGACATACTGCTTTTTGAACAGACTGATCAGCAACATTTCAACACGATGAGGAGTCTCACCTGAATTAATATTATAGTTTCAGCCAGTATGAACTGACAGGTTGTTTAGCTGATTTTTTTTGTTTAAGGTCTGCCGAATTCAATAGTAAAACTGCCAAGAAACAGACAGTATTATATAAATAAAACGCCAAGCTAAAAACTGAGACCAGGAAACAGATATACTCATTGTGTTATAATGTAATGAGAATCAAAATATGAATTTCACTTTAAAACACTATGTTCTTCATATTTTATAAAGGTTTGGCTGCTAGGAACTAGGCAACAACTGAAACCTTTAAAATTTTAGTATAATTAACCTGCAAAATCTCCCACGGATTTGTTTCAAAACTCTGCTACAGAAAAATTGTTTTAAGAAAAAATGTGGCCAGTGTGCCAGAAAACAAATACCATGCTTGTCGAAGAATAAATTTTTGAACGAAAATTGAACCAGCCGAAACCTTTAACATTCCAATTAGACATGTTTAAGTAAACGATTTCTGTATTCATAGATTTTACATTAGATTACTTAAATTGTAATTCGTCTATATTTCCAAATCACGAAAGTTCTTCCGTAGGCGAGATCGCTCGAAAAAAATAATCTAATAACTTAATTATTGCATCGAAAGATTCAATTTGTTAAATAGACGTGAATATATATATATATATATATATATATATATATATATATATATATATATATATATATATATATATATACATATATATGATAGCTTTTTTCTTTCACATCATCCTGTAAAATCGTAACCAATGGCCTAAAACCAGAACAATCAGAATTTTAGGTGTGAAATATTTTTTTAAGTTGAACGGACAATTAAGTAATGCAACTAGAGACAATATAACAGCTGCGAACACCAGACAACCCCTAAAAGAACATTCAGCTCTGTCTTGGGAACAAGCTACCAAGTAGATTAGGTTCAGTAATGACTTTAACGAGAAACGGAAAGTGAAGTAATTTTGTTAGAGCGGTTACCTTGAACTCTCAGAAATTTCGGGTATTCTATTAAAGATTTGGGATCTGTGGTGCACTGATTGAGAGTTGGCAGAACTTTGGCGCTTGCTGCTATCATATGTACTGTTATCATAAAGTGTGGAATCATTGAACTGTTACCATGAAAGTCTCTGTAAAGAGGTTAAACCATCTCTTTCAACCTCTTGCGTAACTTATATGTAGGTATCCTAGCTCTCATGAGGTCCAATAAGAGCATATAAAAAGCCACTGCTACGTAGCTGAAGTTCATAAACCAATTATAGCGTATTACTGACCTCAATGCATTTTACGGGGATTTATATGAAATTGCGTTCTATACTGAATACTAGCTTGCTGTAATCCGCGAGTAGCTTGTTGCAACGAAAAAACCGTTAGTAGTCACTGACATCCGTTATAACTGAAAGAAAATAGAGTTTTACGAAATTCCCAATTGTGGTCAAAAATGAAAGATTTTACAAGTTGGGGCTCCATATTTGTCCACCCCCCCCCCGATTTTGCGAGGCCGATATGGCCGAACCCAGCCAGGATCACCAACACCCTAGGGGACCCCAAGCTCTTGTGTACCAGAGTTGGTAGCGACAGCTTTACTAGGTGGGGAGCCATTAACACTTATATGGGGAAAAAGTGATAATTTTGTGGTAAAATCCGAAAACGCTGATTTTTGAGTTTCATGAACGACACCTATTACAGGGTGCAATAAGGCCTGGAGCCCATGCCTAATTAGGCTCGATGCGGACCGTGCCCCCCAAACTGCCTTATGTAAACAAACGACCCGGAAATGTAGGATCGGCCGAGAACTAAGCGTGAACCGATTTGTCGGCCGTTTTAAAATATTTCGCTTATCACGGACGTACGACGCAACCGGGCCGTAAGCCTACAGCACATAAGCGGACGTGCGGACGGTACCCTAGGAATTCTCCTATGTAAACAAATTGCACATGAGAACAGAAAAATCCGGAGTTCGCATATATGTAAATTTAGCAGCCATCTTGACTGATATCTATTAGGTAAGTTCGGTATTCGACACGTTGAAGTTTTACGGCATTGTTATGACGGAATGTAAACAAAGTAGCCAATAGCATTATGGCAAGTGGAAACGTGGTGCAATAATGACGGTTATTTGGTTTGAGTAAACAAACTGTTTGCTCGGCTCAGTATAAAAGCGGCTTACACTATAAGCGCAGCGCAGAAGTTGCAAACCGTGAACGAGTTAATATTCAATTGTTTGGTATAGTTTGCCGGTATTATTGAGCGTGTGGCTCTGTGAATCGTTATTAAGCGTCGTTGCGTTAACTTTGCCGGAGCGATTGAGCGCGATGCTCTGAATAGTCGCTGTTATAGAATTAGAGTTAATTGGAAGAGTTTGCCTGGCTGATTGAGCGAGAAGCTCTGAGTAGTCTTTGCGATTCGGTTAGATTATCGAGCACAGATTGCTGTTGCAAGTGAGCGAGAGGCTCTGGAACTTGCGTTAATTGATTGAGCAAGCGGCTCAGATTAGTTATAGTTATTTGGCAGAGTTTGCCTTATTGAGCGAGAAGCTCGGACTTATTGTTGTTGTTAGACTGTGGTTCATCAGTCTGTTAATAGCTGAGGGATAATTCCAGCTGTTTGATTGCGTTTGAGTATAAGCGGCAATCGGTATTACTGTAGAGTTGGATTGAGAAATAACTTAGGTAGTTATTGTTCCAAGCTTGTGGTTGCTTGTGTTAGAATTAGTTATAGTAGTAGTTATTTTAATTGTCGTAGCGCATGTTACCTGATGCCTATTGAGTTATTGTAATTAGTGTTACAGTTATTTAATTTAAGTGTTTTTACCATCGAAACTTTTGAACAGCCAAGAGCATAACACGGGAAATCTTTTGTTGTTAAGAAGAAGACGAACCACCAAACTTAAACCTTTCGAATTGTGAGATCTGGGCGCTATTGTTTTCCCGTGATAGGCTGCCTAATCAAAATTCAGAATCTCACAGTGGCGCTCCTGGGTGGGCTCCTTCTTCAGCGAGACACAATAGGGCGAACATCTACGAGTGGTAACCATGTATCGGAACAACGACAGATGCGTGGGGGATGGCAACGATTGGTGTGACTTTGGCTCAAGTCCCGGACAAGTGGCGAGCGAGTACGGCGAGGAGAACGAAATACACAATCGACAGAGGAATGAAGAGATGGAACTGTTGGAGATGGGTAGACAGCTCTACAAAATGTTTCGATCATGTTCTAATGGACGTGTTGTGGATTTGGAGCAAGTAGATCGCTGGATTGCGGATAATGGACTTAACTCAACAAACGTGTTAGAAATGATGCGAGGACAAGGGGAGGCAAACCCATACACTGGTTCCCACACGCAGCCGTGGAACATAGAGGGACGTGAAGCCTATAGATTACCGACAGTGAGCTACGCCGAACAGGATGCTGAGACGAAGACCAAACTGGACGAGATAAGTCCCAGACTGCAATCCATTCAACAAGGCATCCACGCATTTGAAAGACAGGGACCCTATGAGATGGTGGAAGACTTCGCACAACGTGTTCATCTGTGGAGTTTAGAATTGAGTTGCTTGGATGAAGGGGAACGAGATGACATAGCAATCGACGTGATGTGCACAAAGGCTCGCGAGGAATTGAGGGCAGGACTCGGAGCGAGCCACCACTATAGCTATTTCGAAAAAATTGTCTGGGAGCTCCAGAGATTGGAAATAGAAACAGAAATCCTGGTCCCAAGATCAGAGACCCTAAGTGATGGCAGCGAGGTGGCGGTGCACCAAACATCGAACGTGTGGTTAACCCATAGCAAAAATCAGACCCAGCAAGGGAGAGTACTTGAAACTGAAAAACTTGTAGAGGAAGCCGTCTCCTCCACAAAGACAGCCGCATTTCCACAGCACAATCAATTCCGAGCACTGAGAGGGAAGTGTAAAAAGAGACTGATGTGACTCTCAACAATCTCAAACTGGAGGACACAGTAGAGGCAGGTGCCGAACTACTAGACATCGACTGGTCCAAGCGTATGGAGCTAGAAGGAAGCGAGCATGAGTTGGACTCGCTGATTGAAGACGAGTTAGAAAACTTAACTTTCCAAACACCCAAGGAAGTGGTAGCCGATTTTGCGGAGCGGGTAATTGCTTGGAGCACCAATCTTGCTCTCAACGAGGCGGACACGGAGTACGCCAGGATTCAAGCACTCTGGCTCAGAACGACAGATCAAATCTACCTTCAATTGCCTAGAGACAGGAACTGGAGCCACATGTCAGATCTAGTGGAAGACATGCAGGTGGTGGAGCGGCAGATCAATGAGAGACCGCAAGATTCGGTTGAGTGCATCGAATTAGTGGAAACTGAATTAGCAGCAGCTAGTGCAGTCCTGGTGACTGATGAGCCCAAAAACACTGATCAGTGGGACGATCAAAATCAAAGAGGGTCTACTGAAAACATTCTGGGTGACATTGAAGAATCAGAAACGAATTGTTTAGCTCTACTCACCAGTGAGAGGAGAATAAAAACCTACCCCTTTCCTCACAGCGATGAGCGACTGGACAAAGTAGTCACGTTGTGCACTCAACAATTTCCATTACTGAAAGTAGCGGCAGCAACAGACGGAGACAAACTAGTTTGCGAAAGTCTTGCCTCACAAATTGGCCCGCAAGAAGACAACCCAGGCAATCACAAGACAGCTCGTCCGTCAAAGGAGAAGAAAACAAATGTGAAAGAAAGAATAGCAAGTAGAGGATGCAGAAAGCGATTTAGAGTTTGTCACCAAAAGAAAAAGAGGTCGAGCGCAAGGTAACGCTCCCGGAGCCTACCGCAGAACAAAAAGAAAAACTCTGATTCCGCATTAGGGAACTGCCAATTGCTGAGGTGTTCAGTTTCTGCAATTCTGCAAAAGACTTTGCTCATCTTGACAAAACTGATGGAGATTGTGTTTCTTACGGCTGCCTGGAGCCAAGAACCGCAAAGCTCTTCGATTTGTATTTCAGACGCTGAGGGGGACGGGTCCTTGGCAGGTCCAGACGAACGGCACAAGTAGAACAGAGGAAGCTTACCTGAGGAAGCCTTACACACTGAACTAAACGTCAACAACGCTGTAGCAAATTGGAATTAGAGGGAAGAAAGGCAAGCGAGCCAGTTTCAAGCAACGCGGAGCCATCGCTGAGACAACATTCGAACGAAGGACCCGATGAAGAGCTGCATCGCAGCCAGGGACACGCTGACTTTGGCATTCCGACCCCCGATTGCGAGGAGAGCTTCTCAACAGATTGGGAGCGTCTAGCCGCTTCCTTCATGGCGACAGACGAGACGCAGAGTGAGCAGATCTTTGAATTACCACGGTCGGAGAGGCCGAAGACTACGCTCAGAGAATCATTGCATACGAGGTCATCGGATAAGCAGCTCAGAGAATCATTGCATACGAGGTCATCGGACAAGCAGCTGGCTGTCCAACACTTGAGTGCACATCGTGGCTCAGACATCGACTCTAACATTGAGTTCAAATCTCAGTTGCATGCGGCTGACCATTGGAGAGAAGTGGTTGGTCTGGAGGAACCAATGGTAGCTAACAGTCCGGAATGGTTCTCCAGTAGTACCACGGAACTTGGTCCGCCAAGTAGCGAGAGAAACGGCTGCCAAAACGAAACCCCTTACCAGGAGAAGTTGACGGCAGAACAGAACCCCACAGGACCTAACCAAAGCAGACGAGCGAACCTGGCTGCGCAAGAAGCAGGAGCGACGGACAATCAAACCTTTCCTCCAGCGGATGGGTGGGAATAAAACCACAGATGGAGTCAACCCCTACATGCAAGCCAGCCAAATTCTGGTCAACCTCCGGACGGGAGAAACATGTCTCGCGGCCGATGGGCAACAATGAAGAGAACCCAGTCAGAGTGTAGAAGGGAGGAGCAGCAGGAACAAGAAGGAGGAATCACGTGGGACATTTCAATGGAAACTCAGATCCTTGGTGTGGCTTGTGAAATCCCGTTTGATCCAGGTCCTTCACGAAGTCCGTAAGACTTTTCAAAGTTCCTGCTCATTGACCTTTTGTTCATCCATTCATGGTGCTATAGATCATCCACTGGTGCTATAAGTATTACTAGAGCAGTAATTTGTTGCCCTCAGGGCGAGTTGACAGTAAGCAATCACAAGCTAGAACTCAAATAGGACTAGGTAAACAAATAGGTAAGGTGATATAGGAACGTGTATTGGTTTAGCAGATGTCAAACAGCATAATATGCAATCGCTGGTTAAAGGTAAACACACCAGGCATCCTTGTTAAGAATCAACAATCTCAGGCCGGTTATCACTCAGTTGGCAACGCGAAACCGCTTAATAAGGCTACTTAGAGAAAGTACGGAGAAAACGAAAACTTTAAATGGATCCGCAGTTTAGCGTGAGTCAAGCACTGCAGGACGATGGAATCTTCTCACCAGAAGAAGTCAAAGCCGCTGCCAGGAACGTAGCACGAAGCCTGGGAAGGGACCTTAAAACTGATGTTGATCCGGCGATGCTCGAACTGAAAGTACGGCATCTCAACACGTGCTTCTTTGCCCATTGGGATTATTCTATCCACCAAGTGCTTCTCTATAGGGATCAATCGTATATTGGACAACCAGCATTGATGGCCAATGAGATACACGGGCTCGATGTTTTCCAAAGGAATGGGGGTACTCCAACTAAAGATGGGAATATTGGAGGAGTCTCTAAAGAAACACTAAAAATACTGCGATTTTTTGAGAAGGGTGCAAAGTTGAAGAAATATAGAGAAATATCAAAGGTGTGGTGGAGCCCAACCGAGGGAGAGCTTTTTCGCAGTATGTACAAAACTCTTAGAGAAGGGAATGTTAGTGGGGTCAATTTGGAAGACGATACGCTCAGGAGCTTGATTCTGAGACAAGTGATAGAGCGAGCCGATAAAGAGGCGGAAGCTTAAATTGGACATTTAAATAGGATAAAGAATTTTGGCCTAATCGAAAACTTTTTGTTTGTTCGAAAATTCTTGGTTTAAAAGTTACAATTTTACTGATAGTGCATTTTGTTCTGATGTTAAATTTATCCAAGAGGATAAAAGGTATAGAAGGGAGGTATGTAAAATCGTAACCAATGGCCTAAAGCCAGAACAATCAGAATTTTAGGTGTGAAATATTTTTTTAAGTTGAACGGACAATTAAGTAATGCAACTAGAGACAATATAAGAGCTGCGAACACCAGACAACCCCTAAAAGAACATTCAGCTCTGTCTTGGGAACAAGCTACCAAGTAGATTAGGTTCAGTAATGACTTTAACGAGAAACGGAAAGTGAAGTAATTTTGTTAGAGCGGTTACCTTGAACTCTCAGAAATTTCGGGTATTCTATTAAAGAATTGGGATCTGTGGTGCACTGATTGAGAGTTGGCAGAACTTTGGCGCTTGCTGCTATCATATGTACTGTTATCATAAAGTGTGGAATCATTGAACTGTTACCATGAAAGTCTCTGTAAAGAGGTTAAACCATCTCTTTCAATCTCTTGCGTAACTTATATGTAGGTATGCTAGCTCTCATGAGGTCCAATAAGAGCATATAAAAAGCCACTGCTACGTAGCTGAAGTTCATAAACCAATTATAGCGTATTACTGACCTCAATGCATTTTACGGGGATTTATATGAAATTGCGTTCTATACTGAATACTAGCTTGCTGTAATCCGCGAGTAGCTTGTTGCAACGAAAAAACCGTTAGTAGTCACTGACATCCGTTATAACTGAAAGAAAATAGAGTTTTACGAAATTCCCAATTGTGGTCAAAAATGAAAGATTTTACAAGTTGGGGCTCCATATTTGTCCACCCCCCCCCGATTTTGCGAAGCCGATATGGCCGAACCCAGCCAGGATCACCAACACCCTAGGGGGCCCCAAGCTCTTGTGTACCAGAATTGGTTGCGACAGCTTTACTAGGTGGGGAGCCATTAACACTTATATGGGGAAAAAGTGATAATTTTTGGGGTAAAATCCGAAAACGCTGATTTTTGAGTTTCATGAACGCCACCTATTACAGGGTGCAATAAGGCCTGGAGCCCATGCCTAATTAGGCTCGATGCGGACCGTGCCCCCCAAACCGCCTTATGTAAACAAACGACCCGGAAATGTAGGATCGGCCGAGAACTAAGCGTGAAACGATTTGTCGGCCGTTTTAAAATATTTCGCTTATCACGGACGTACGACGCAACCGGGCCGTAAGCCTACAGCACATAAGCGGACGTGCGGACGGTACCCTAGGAATTCCCCTATGTAAACAAATTGCATGTGAGAACAGAAAAATCCGGAGTTCGCATATATGTAAATTTGGCAGCCATCTTGACTGATATCTATTAGGTAAGTTCGGTATTCGACACGTTGAAGTTTTACGGCATTGGTATGACGGAATGTAAACAAAGTAGCCAATAGCATTATGGCAAGTGGAAACGTGGTGCAATAATGACGGTTATTTGTTTTGAGTAAACAAACTGTTTGCTCGGCTCAGTATAAAAGCGGCTTACACTATAAGCGCAGCGCAGAAGTTGGAAACCGTGAACGAGTTAATATTCGATTGTTTGGCATAGTTTGCCGGTATTATTGAGCGTGAGGCTCTGTGAATCGTTATTAAGCGTCGTTGCGTTAACTTTGCCGGAGTGATTGAGCGCGATGCTCTGAATATTCGCTGTTATAGAATTAGAGTTAATTGGCAGAGTTTGCCTGGCTAATTGTGCGAGAAGCTCTGAGTAGTCTTTGCGATTCGTTTAGATTATCGAGCACAAATTGCTGTTGCAAGTGGGCGAGAGGCTCTGGAACTTGCGTTAATTGATTGAGCAAGCGGCTCAGATTAGTTATAGTTATTTGGCAGAGTTTGCCTGATTGAGCGAGAAGCTCGGACTTATTGTTGTTGTTTAGACTGTGGTTCATCAGTCTGTTAATAGGTGAGGGATAATTCCAGCTGTTTGGTTGCGTTTGAGTATAAGCGGCATCGGTATTACTGTAGAGTTGGATTGAGAAATAACTTAGTTAGTTATTGTTCCAAGCTTGTCGTTGCTTGTGTTAGAATTAGTTATAGTAGTAGTTATTTTGATTGTCGTAGCGCATGTTACCTGATGCCTATTGAGTTATTGTAATTAGTGTTACAGTTATTTATTTTAAGTGTTTTTACCATCGACACTTTTGAACAGCCAAGAGCATAACACGGGAAATCTATTGTTGTTAAGAAGAAGACGAACCACCAAACTTAAACCTTTCGAATTGTGAGATCTGGGCGCTATTGTTTTCCCGTGATAGGCTGCCTAATAAAAATTCAGAATCTTACAGTGAGCGCACCCAGGAGCGCCACTGTAAGATTCTGAATTTTGATTAGGCAGCCTATCACGGGAAAACAATAGCGCCCAGATCTCACAATTCGAAAGGTTTAAGTTTGGTGGTTCGTCTTCTTCTTAACAACAATAGATTTCCCGTGTTATGCTCTTGGCTGTTCAAAAGTTTCGATGGTAAAAACACTTAAATTAAATAACTGTAACACTAATTACAATAACTCAATAGGCATCAGGTAACATGCGCTACGACAATTAAAATAACTACTACTATAACTAATTCTAACACAAGCAACCACAAGCTTGGAACAATAACTACCTAAGTTATTTCTCAATCCAACTCTACAGTAATACCGATTGCCGCTTATACTCAAACGCAACCAAACAGCTGGAATTATCCCTCAGCTATTAACAGACTGATGAACCACAGTCTAACAACAACAATAAGTCCGAGCTTCTCGCTCAATCACGCAAACTCTGCCAAATAACTATAACTAATCTGAGCCGCTTGCTCAATCAATTAACGCAAGTTCCAGAGCCTCTCGCTCACTTGCAACAGCAATTTGTGCTCGATAATCTAAACGAATCGCAAAGACTACTCAGAGCTTCTCGCTCAATCAGCCAGGCAAACTCTTCCAATTAACTCTAATTCTATAACAGCGACTATTCAGAGCATCGCGCTCAATCGCTCCGTCAAAGTTAACGCAACGACGCTTAATAACGATTCACAGAGCCTCACGCTCAATAATACCGGCAAACTATGCCAAACAATTGAATATTAACTCGTTCACGGTTTGCAACTTCTGCGCTGCGCTTATAGTGTAAGCCGCTTTTATACTGAGCCGAGCAGACAGTTTGTTTACTCAAACCAAATAACCGTCATTATTGCACCACGTTTCCACTTGCCATAAAGCTATTGGCTACTTTGTTTACATTCCGTCATACCAATGCCGTAAAACTTCAACGTGTCGAATACCGAACTTACCTAATAGATATCAGTCAAGATGGCTGCCAAATTTACATATATGCGAACTCCGGATTTTTCTGTTCTCACGTGCAATTTGTTTACATAGGGGAATTCCTAGGGTACCGTCCGCACGTCCGCTTATGTGCTGTAGGCTTACGGCCCGGTTGCGTCGTACGTCCGTGATAAGCGAAATATTTTAAAACGGCCGACAAATCGGTTCACGCTTAGTTCTCGGCCGATCCTACATTTCCGGGTCGTTTGTTTACATAAGGCGGTTTGGGGGGCACGGTCCGCATCGAGCCTAATTAGGCATGGGCTCCAGGCCTTATTGCACCCTGTAATACTTGTCGTTCATGAAACTCAAAAATCAGCGTTTTCGGATTTTACCCCAAAATTATCACTTTTTCCCCATATAAGTGTTAATGGCTCCCCACCTAGTAAAGCTGTCGCTACCAATTCTGGTACACAAGAGCTTGGGGGCCCCCTAGGGTGTTGGTGATCCTGGCTGGGTTCGGCCATATCGGCTTCGCAAAATCGGGGGGGTGGACAAATATGGAGCCCCAACTTGTAAAAATTTTCATATTTGACCAGAATTGGGAATTTCGTAAAACTCTATTTTCTTTCAGTTATAACGGATGTCAGTGACTACTAACGGTTTTTTCGTTGCAACAAGCTACTCGCGGATTACAGCAAGCTAGTATTCAGTATAGAACGCAATTGCATATAAATCCCCGTAAAATGCATTGAGGTCAGTAATACGCTATAATTGGTTTATGAACTTCAGCTACGTAGCAGTGGCTTTTTATATGCTCTTATTGGACCTCATGAGAGCTAGGATACCTACATATAAGTTACGCAAGAGATTGAAAGAGATGGTTGAACCTCTTTACAGAGACTTTCATGGTAACAGTTCAATGATTCCACACTTTATGATAACAGTACATATGATAGCAGCAAGCGCCAAAGTTCTGCCAACTCTCAATCAGTGCACCACAGATCCCAAATCTTTAATAGAATACCCGAAATTTCTGAGAGTTCAAGGTAACCTCTCTAATAAAATTACTTCACTTTCCGTTTCTTGTTAAAGTCATTACTGAACCTAATCTACTTGGTAGCTTGTTCCCAAGACAGAGCTGAATGTTCTTTTAGGGGTTGTCTGGTGTTCTCAGCTGTTATATTGTCTCTAGTTGCATTACTTAATTGTCCGTTCAACTTAAAAAAATATTTCACACCTAAAATTCTGATTGTTCTGGTTTTAGGCCATTGGTTACGATTTTACACATCCGAAGGTCTTTTGTCAATGCTGGACCATATTTTTAGCATAAAAATATTTATATTGCTAAAAATTCGAAAAATACTAAAACCAAAAGAAGCTCCTGTAATCAAATTTTGTTTTATAGTGTAAGTGATTCTGCCGCTCGTGAAATATATCGCTGAAACTGAAGAAAATCAGCTGAACAGAGCTAACGCTTCTTGAGTTAAGTTTTGTGTTTAAAACTTCGAATACCCGTACTTAACTCCAAGTTAGGTGCTGTGCCAGTCTAAATGCAATTCCTCATCATTACTGAATCATAGACTGATTCATGTCACTTTTTTGACTAGCCAGAATTGCGTTCATCCTGATTTTACAATGGCCAGACTTGGGTAAGTGCAATTTATTTTCACGTCTGATTATTCTGGAGCCAATTATCAAATGCGTTCTCTTATTTTTTGACAAAGAAGAATGAAATGCTTATGTTCTGGTTCTGTGATCTTGCATGCCGATTCTAGTTCCATTGAACATTTATATGGTTTCCCATACTGAATTCACAGAATTCACTTTGAATGTTACAAGATATCTATTTTGTGATATTGGCGCAATTATTAGACCATTTGTTTCCTATTAAAATTTTCCTAATATGAATTGCATTGATGCATTAAATCTGAAGATTATGTGCATAAATGGAATGAGTTTCGGAGAGTTTGTTTTGGATGGCGGAAATCGCCTGTACATTTTAAAAAATTGTTTTTCTGCCGTGCGTTGCTCAACACGATTTAAGTAAGACTGAACTAAATCAACGATTTCAACTGTGTGACATCCCAGGCTGAGGTACCAGAAGGAAGTGACATCTGATCAGAACCAAATCGAACCAACACGGTATGTTTCCAGACCAAAAGTACACTGTCTGGAAATCGGTTCGAGCAAATAAGCATCTGGAGAATTGTCTGATTTGAGTTTGAACAGAGGAAATCTCGGGCTGAGCTGTTCTGATCAGAGGTCACTTTGGTCTGGGACTGTCGGATCAGGTCTCGCTTTTGTTTGAGATGGTCAGGTCAGACGTCACTTCGAGCGCATAAAAATCTGATCAGAGGTCAATTTGAGTGTATTTTTCACATTTTTTAACTGAAAAATTACTGTTGGCTTGCCAGGAGCCAGTAAATAATGTCTTCTGACCAGATACTCAATTAAAGTCTTTTGCCTTCGATCACAACCATCGAGACAAGGTAGTCCGTTAACAAACGACTGGTTTCGTAAAAAGTAAGAATAGCAACTAAAGAATAGCAACTGTAGAGCAACTGTGATCGTAGACAATTTTGAGCACACTTCAAGTGCACACAATTTTTCGAGCGTTCATTAGTCTGATCAAAGGATGCCGTAGTTTTCGAGGTCTGATCAGAGGTCACTACCGTCTGGCACCTCCGACTGGAGTGAGACTTAAATAACATTTTTTAACGCAATGGCTCTGTTATTTTTTTCTGCAATAGACCTCCCAACTATCCTTTTCTATAACGTCGTACAGTATAGTGCTACATCTTCGAGAATCATGCAAGAGTGTGCAACATAATTGAGACAAGTTACATAAACCTGGGAAGTTTTTGAATTATTATGTTGTTTGAGAGGGGGGGGCAGAAATCTATTAAAGAGAAGCGACTCACCAATGACTCCTGGGACAGCCACTGATCCGTAAATGACGCTGAACAAGTCCAGTTTGTCCATTATTGAGTGTATATTTATTCAATCAGATTCTTCTCGAAATTTTCTTTGCCTGTTTTGGTGCTGTTAGTTCACTCGACAACTAGAAAACAGGCGAAATTGATTCACAACCTTTCTTATTTTTCAGATATTGTTAAGTTTTTGACTATGTTACTATTGATGTTTAAAGTCTGAACAAATAGGTCACATTGACATCGTGTGTCAATTTACTCTCTGCAGAAAAAGAAGAAGCAATTATGGCAAAATAGCAAATATCTGAGCTGTTTTAATTAAAGCCGTTTTTAGAGTGTCCGTTAGTTATTTCGTTCTCTGATAAAATTGAGAACATACGCCTTTTTTGAATTTAAATTTTTTAATCTTTTAAAAATTTGTTTAATGGATGTCTAAGCCAGCCCTGCAGACATTTTACTGACCTCAAAACGAGAGTATTTAGGCAAAAGAAACAATATTTAGGCAAAAAGAAACAACTAGACTTTGTGGGCGTTTTGAAAAATCTTTTTGTCCTTCAAAAGAAATGGTCTTTTTGAGGTCACAGCTCTTATTTATAGTAAATTATAAATAGGAGGCTATTTTTTTCAAAAATTAAAATCAGATGCGAAAATAACAGCAACGCGAATAAATGAAAAGCCCACCTACAATTGTAAAACTAAATTAATTTTGTTCCATCGCGGAAGTTCAAAAGGTGTTAATTTTCCCTTAAAGACCAGCTAAAAATTATTCATAATATTGAAAAAAAATTACAACAAAGTAATCTTCTTAGCATAAGCTTTTCCCAATCAAATAATCATTACAACGAAATTGCAGCAAAATATTGCGACGAATTAAAAAAAAATCATCAAGTACAGAAACAATTATTTTTGTGGTTACAAGAAGTGTTACCAGACAAAAAGGGCGCCGAAAAAGTAATAAACCAGAAACTTCTATATACATAAAAACCAATTGCCTGGCCTAGATATGATTTTCCAACCTTTATTGCAGCAATAACTCGGCGCCAAAAAGACGGGCAAAACCTTTGTTGAGAAAAAATTATCACAAAGGCTCCAGGAAACAGCATGAATCTTAACACATACTTCTGCAGTAGGCCCAATGA
The DNA here is from genome assembly GCF_964194025.1 of Convolutriloba macropyga. NCBI lineage: Eukaryota > Metazoa > Xenacoelomorpha > Acoela > Convolutidae > Convolutriloba > Convolutriloba macropyga. Next base: position 34,880,881 of record NC_134479.1, on the reverse strand, counting down.
AAATGAAAGAATCTTCAGTTTTTAATCAAATTTTCATTGCAATTTACGGTGAAGAGTCGAATAAAGACCACATTTCAAAAAATTTACCTCTGGCACAGAAGCACATACAGTCACTCCCATATGAGCGAGCGCACACGTACGCAAACGCATGCACACACACACACACACACACACACACACAGATTCAACTCACACATACACACACATAAAACACACGTCAAAGCTTAAAATCAAACAAGGATGCTCGTTAATGTGCGTTCGCACATGACGTTCCGACCCGAGCTCATCTACATTGTCAACATAATGATGAGATACTTAAATAGATATTTGAGTTTAACAAAATCGTTACACAACCGAACTAACTGAATTGCATAAAATCATGCCTCAGTACAGCGCTCACAAGATTTGCCGTTAGAAAGACTACAAGAACAATAACCAACAACAAAAAAAAACAAAAACTCAAAAAACTTTTATGAAAACGCATATTCTCCGAAAAACAAAACATCAGCCACGACACGATATCAACGGAAAAGTAGTTTTTGAATTACAGGGTATTGGATGGAACCTTTCAATGATGAGAATACGTTATAAGTTGACGAAAAGAACAAAACTGAAAAGTATAAAAAATATTTGAAACCGAACAATATCATAAACTTTGATACTTTTTGCTAAAAACTGACTGCATTGAGTAACATCATTAGTTTAATCCTCGATTAGAAGCATCTGAGACCGTTGGGAATTTTACAACTACATGAAGAATTTTAAAAAAAGACAGCAAAGTCAAAAAAAATTGAGCGAGAAAAGTTTCGAAGCCAAAAAGAAAAGAAATTTTAGTAACAATATTTCAACTCTCATATAGTCATCTAAGTTTTTAACAGCAATCGGTTTCTTCTTTCTTAAACAATATGAGTTCAAAAAATTAACAAGTTTGAACAAATTTAATAAGACCACGAAATTTTTGATAAAACCCGTTTTATCAACGCCATTAAATTCAATAGCTTTCAACGGTAGTAAAAAAAAATACGCTAAGTTATGCCTCAATGAAAAGAAAAGATGTTTGTTAATCATAAGTCATCAACATGACATCTCAATAAGTCTTATGCTTATGAAAACAACAACAATGCATGCAAAAACCAAAATATCAGTAGAAAAGTGCAAGAAGAAATTGTCGAAGCCATTTAAACCATAAGCGTTTCTCCGAAGACTTTATCTATTATCCAATGGAAGTCTTCTCTAAGCCAATGGGAACTACCAAAATTGGGATAAAGAGATAAGATTTCAAAAGGAACCAAAATTATTTAAAAAAATCCGAATTTTTTTTGAAATTAAGGAAACTCTTGAATCGAAATTTTTAAAACAATAGTTTGCAGATAAAGCCGCTTACCAGATTAATTTTGGTTGCAGTAAAATGGAGGGGGATCTTGTCATTACTGAGACTGACTTACAGTTCGTGACAATAAGCTTAAAATGGTTAGTAATAAAAAAAAAATTCGAAAAATTTTTTAAAGTCTTAACAGCTATTAGCTGTCCATTCAAAGCACTATGTAGTTTTACCTCAAGCACATTAGGAAACCGATTGAATTTTTTTAGCGAGTTTATGCCATAGGACTCCCAATTTAGTAAAATCTCCAAAAGAAAATCAAAGTTTCATTGAAAATTTCGAAAATTCAGAGTCGAAGACAAAAAAGAGACTCCTTGAATACGATTTTTTTTCATTGGGTATCATTTGACCGTATTTGAGGTTTATCCTTAACGGAACCCCGATATGAAAAATGACCAGTCTTTAAATGATTAAAAAAACATTAATAAATAGCAAAATTTTTCTTAAAAAAACAGCTCCCAAATTGATTTTCAGATTTTTGATGATGGTAAACTTCCTCATGTGACCAAAACTAACCTTTTTATTGGTCTATTGATAGCACAAAATTGTTTCATTTTCTAGCGTGAAATGTAAATTTTAAATAATATTTTTTATAGAAAAGCGCTAATTTGAATAAAAATTACGCTAAAAGTGAACAAAATCATGCAAATGTCACGTGTTCACACTAACTTTTAAACCTCGACAAACCCTCAAAAAATACGAAATTAAAAAATCTTTCTATTTTCGAATCTACGCTGGACGAGTTTTTTAATGGTGCCTCTCACATTTCTCTACGATGTATATATTGATCGGCCAAAATTGTCTGAACAAAAAAAACCAGTTGAGTATATAGTTCCTCCTCCCACAAGTGGGGTCGGAAAAATTATATTTTAACCTTTAGTTCATTGGACAAAAACTGTCAAAATGGACTGGACTCGTGGAAAACAAATACCGGCTCAAATTTACAACAAAAGCCTTTTTGCAGCCATCACCTTCTTTGCTTTGATCGTAACTTCTGTTCTGCGGATTCAACTTTTTTGTCCATTTTATCTTTTTAATTAAATGACATCAAGATTATCAAAGTGCTTGATTAAGAAATTGCTAATGTTCCACAACTCTTCTAAATATGAACAAAACATCTTAACATTATTTTATCTAATGATTTTACACTTTTACAGAAATCTCAAAGGAAATTTTACAAACCAGAGTAAATTTATACAATTTTTATAACAGTATAGTGCTGAGAAATATAGTCCACTCATGAAAATATTCGACACCAACCAAAAAAAAACAAAGATATTGAAAATTTTAGATTAGAATGATGCTTCAGATGAATAACGACAGTCTTCTCAAACTGCTCGAAAATAAACGGAATCTTTATGCACCTACGAAAAAATAATTGTTCCGACCCCACTTGTGGGGGGAGAAACTATATACTCAAATAGGTTTTTTTTGTTCAGTCAATTTTGGCCGATCGATATATTCATCGTAGAGAATTGTAAGTGGTATCATTAAAAAGCTCGTCCAGCGTAGAATTGGAAACAAAAAAAAGATTTTTTTGAATTTCGTTTTTTTCTGGGAGTTATCGGGGGTTGAAGTTTTGGGTGAACAACGGGATATTTGGCATGATTTTGTTCACTATTGGTACAATTTTTCTTCAAATTAAGACCTTTTAATAAAAATATTAATTCAAAATTCAATTTCACGCCACAAATTCAATCAATTTTCAGTTCCTAATAGACGAACGAAAGGCGATAAAAAGACTAGTTCTGGTCTCATATGAAAGTGTACTATCAAAAAAGATATATATTTTTCTTTGTTTGCTCAATTCACCTTGAGACTAGTCAATTTTCATATCAAGATTCCGTTAATGACAACTTGAATTGCAGACTTATGAAGCCCAATGAACAAAAAATTCGCTTTCAAAAAATCAATTGTTTTTTTTTTGGCTTCGACTCTGAGTTTTCATAATTTTAAATGAAATTTTGATTTTCTATTTGAAGTTTTACCAATCCTGTGGAGTCCTATGGCTTAAACTCGTTGAAAAAGGTGCAATAGTTAACGGAATGAGCACTAAATGAACCTATCTAGAGCTTTGACTGGACAGCTAATGGCTTTAAGACTTTAAAACTGATTTTTCGAGAATTTTTTTTAACTTTAACATATCATAAACTTGTTTTCGTGAATTGTAAGTCAGTCTCAGTAATGAGAGTGCCCTCCTCCTTTCCACTGCAATCAAAATTAATCTGGCTGAAGGTTTTATCTTCTAATTATTTGTGATATGACTTCAATGCAACAAGATTTCAAAAATTTTCAAAAAATTTTTCGATGTTTTCGTAATATTGGACTCTCTTGAAATCTTAACACATTATCCTGATACTGATATCTCCCATTGGCTTAGTGGATATTTTCAATGAATCATGGATGAAGTTTTTCAGAGAAAGACTTATGGTTTAAATGGCTTCGACATTTTCTTCTCGCACTTTTCTGCTGATTCTTTTGGTTTTTTGGCTGTGTTTGTTGTTGTTTACATAGTGATAAGACTTATTGTGATGTCTTATTGATATCCTATGTTTGACCGGTTTTGGTCTTCCAATCAAGTCATAACTGAGCGTATTTTTTGACTTCCGTTGAAAGATATTGAATTTAATGGCTGTTGAGAATTTTAAAATGATTTTTTGAGAAGTTTATTTAACATCAACAGGTCTTAAGCAAGTTTTCGTGAACTGTGTGTCAGTCTCAGTAATCACTGGGTCCCCTTCCGATCTACTTAAACCAAAAATAATTTAGTTAGCCGTTTTATGTTCCAGCTATTGGTGTTATTTCTTCGATGCACGAGTTTTCATAATTTTTTGAAAAATTTTTAGATATATTATTTTGTAATTTTGGTTTCTTTTGGAATCCTTACCCATTGTCCGAATATTGATATTTGCATTGGCTTAGAGAAGATTTTCAAATGATCATACATAAAGTTCTCGCAGAAGAGCTTATGGTTTAAATGGTTTCGACACTTTCTTCTCACACTTTTCTACTTAATTTTCGGATTTTTGCCTGTTTTTGCAGTTGTTGTTATTTTCATCGTCAATGACTTATCGCGAAGTCTTGTTGAAGAATTGCGAATGACAAATTTCTTTGTTGTCTCATCTAGGAGTAACTTGGCGTATTTATTAACTTCCTTTGAGAGCCGTTGAATTTAATGGCGTTGTGACTACGGGTTTTCTCTGAATTTTCGTGGTTTTAATGTATTTGTTCATGTGTGTTGATTTATTGGAGTCAAATCGCTTAGAAGAACAATCCCATAGTTATTAAGAAATTAAATGAAATTAGAAAAGTTTTTACTGAAAAGTTCACTTTCTAATGGCTTCGACATATCTCTCGCTAATTTTTTTTAATTTGCTGTTTTTGCCTGTTTTTATCGTTCTTTAACTAGCCATAAAATGCTGACCGGTCTCATAGGCTTGTAATTGGCGATTGAATGAATGATTTTACCCGAAGCAATCGGTTTGTAGCGAATAGTCTTAAAGTTTAGGATACTAAACATTTTTAAGATGCTTTAGGATTTTTCATTTTTTTCAGTCTGTTGATCATTTCGTCAACTTTTAAGTCATTCTCATCATTGAGAGGTCCAGTGCAATTCCTGGTAGTTTAACAATTAGCAGGTTCACTGATATTATGACGTTCTTTATGTTTTGTTTGTTTGACAATATGCGTTTTCATAAAGTTATGTGAGTGGTGTATTTGTGTTTCTTTTTCTTTTCCTTTAGCACAATCGCGTAATAACAGATCCCAATGATTTTCAAATGTAGTCCGATTGAACTTATTTCTTCATTCAGCATCTTTTTAGTTGAATTAGTACATATAGAAAAGACGTAATATTCAGATAATAGCTAATGATTTTAATGGCTTCACTAATTTGTGTTTTCGCAATGATTGTAAATTGTTGTTCGTATTTTTTTGAGCTTTTCTACATCTTTAGTCCGTTCCTATGGCTTAGTCTAACCATAGACAGGACCTATTGTTTACATTCTGACTTTTTAACAAATTAATCAAGAATTATTTTGCTAAAAGCTAATGATTTTTAATGATTTTGAATACTTTTGAAATTATTTGGTTTAAAATATGTTTTTTGATTCTTTAATATCGCATCAATATTTCTTCTTTTTGTTGACTTGTTGCCGGGTCTCATTATGATAAATCCCATCTGCTGTTTGAGTTAGGAAAAAGAAAATCTGTGTCGTTAAGGTTTTGTCTGATTGTAATTTGACGTTGTTACTAAGTGCTTTTTAGATATTGAGTTTTGTTTTTGTTTTTGCTTTTTTGTTGTTGTTTTTTTCTCGTGTTCTTTTTAATGGCAGATCTTGTTGTAAAGGTCTCTTATTTTGATTATCTCTTTGTCAAAAATGTTGGTCAAAAGACATATTAGTCAAAAATATAGATGAGCGCCGGTCGGAACATCATGTGCGAACGCACATTAACGAGCCGCCTTGTTGCATTTGTTTTCGAAGATGATTAAAAGGTTCTTCCTAAAGCAGAAATTTTTTCCATTGCATCAAAGTCAGTCTCTGGCAAAAACTACTAGAATTATCATTTATAGACAAAACTAAAATGTTTGTAAAAAATGATAAAAAATGATTTTGGACAGTTTATTGAATTTATTTTTGAACAACATGAGTGCAATTCACTTTTCTCTTATTCTAAATATTTTTTGGAAAAATGTAGGACCTCAAAACCAATTAACATCAACCAGTTTTTCTTTATTTTTTTATCCGAAGCATGTTTTTTAAACAATATTAAATTGAAACGATTTGCATTTAAAATGAACAAATACTAGCCATTTAAGACAACACAAAGAATTTTGGATTGTTCTCACGATTCTTTAACATTTCAAGCGATGCCATTTATAATTTCACTAAGGTGTCATTCAGTAAATCGAGAGAGAAAAAAATAAAAAATTATTCAAATAGTGTAGAGCTCAACAGTAACAAATTTTCAAGATTTTGCAACATAATCTTTTGCAAGAATCTACCATGATATTTCAAGGTAACCCTTTTTTGCAAGACTCTTCCAAGACTTTTCAAGACCTTCCATAAGCTCTGGTCTTTGACTAAGTATACCTTACGTGTTTTTTAATGGACACAACCCGGAAAATACAACTGTAAGTCTTGTATGATTTGCGAAGGAGTGAGACTTGAGACATCTAGTATTAAATTAGTATTTATATAGAACCAAAGAGTAGAACCGAGACGAACTTAAAAATAACATTGATAAAAACTTAACAATTGAAAAAACAGCTGAATATTCAAATAAAATCAAAATTTTCTCATTAAATTTTTTATTGCGTTTATATTGATCATATTCAGTCTCATCTGACATTCTTACCCCACGATGTTATTACATCCGGGGCTACAAAGGGAAAATTGTAGTTAGAATGGGTTTAAAAGGACCGAATTTACTGACAAACCTAATTTACCGCATGAACAAATTACTAGTTCTCTATGCCATATAGAAGAGATGGTTTTCCTATCGCAAGCTGAGCCTCAAGGAAATTGCGTCTTAGATTGCCGAGGGTTATAAGATGCAGGCAATTTAAACCTCCCCAAGGAATATTATTAGATTACTTAACTGAACTGGAACAAACTCAATTTAGAGTTGAATCTATACTATTGCGTACCTGGTACTATAGATATTGCACTGTTTGAAAGAAAGGTTAAAAAATGATTTACATAAAACTCATTTTTCATACGCTTATATGATGCTAAAATTGAATGTTGCGATTTTTTCGATATATTTAGTTCAATTTTCGTCTATGCAAATTAACGTCTCATAGATAATTGCAATTATCTATGATAATAATTCATAGACTTTAGTTTGCATTAAAAAGAATTCAAAAAAGTGGAACTAAATATAACGAAAAAAAATCATAAGTTCAATAAAGCCAAAAACCCATAAGCTAATAGCTATAATATATATATATATATATATATACATACTTACATA
>NC_134479.1:34808324-34873324 GCF_964194025.1 Convolutriloba macropyga | reverse complement strand
GAGTAACTTGAATTCAGATTGACTAACCGAGATTATGATTAATAGTAATTAATCGATATGAACAAAATATGAATTAATTTAGTAGACTATCGGGAATATTAGTATAGGTGAATAAATAGAAGTCATAACTTTTAGTTTATAAAACACATGATATAATTATATATATAGAGGGTAAATAATTTAGTACACATAAAGGTTTCGATATATATTTAGGTATCCATATGTATCACAAGCACGCTGCTACTCAGTGATTTATCAGGATTGGCTTCAATGGCTCTGTTGATAATGGTGATAATGTAATTTTTCCTAAGAGGAACTTAAAATAAATTTGATAAAAATAAAAATGATGGCTCCCACTCTTTTTTCACCGTTGTTTCACCGAGGTTTGTGAACTTGGTTACAAACTGTTGTTTTTTGCTCAAAACACGGAGTTTTATGTATTTATAGCGACATACTGCTTTATGAACAGACTGATCAGCAACATTTCAACACGATGAGGAGTCTCACCTATTAATATTATAATTTCAGCCAGTATGAACTGGCAGGTTGTTTAGCTGATTTTTTTTGTAAGGTCTGCAGAATTCAATAATAAAACTGCCAAGAAACAGACAGTATTATATAAATAAAACGCCAAACTAAAAACTGAGACCTGGAAACATATACTCATTGTGTTATATATAATGTAATGAGAATCAAAATATGAATTTCACTTTAAAGGACTATGTTTTTCATATTATATAAAGTTGTGGCTGCTCAGAAGTAGGCAACAACTGAAACCTTTAAAATTTTATTTAGTATAATTATAACCTGCAAAACCTCCCACGGATTTGTTTCAAAACTCTGCTACAGAAAACTTGTTTTAGGAAAAAATGTGGCTAGTGTGCCAGAAAACAAATACCATGCTTGTCGAAAACTAAAAACCGACAAATTTTTGAACAAAAATTGAACAAGCAGAAACCTTTAACATTCAAATTAGACATGTTTAAGTAAACCGATTTCTTTATTCATCGATTTTACATTAGATTACTTTTTTCGGTTTGTAACTCGTTTATATTTGCAAATCACGAAAGCGCTTCCGTAGGCGAGATCGCTCGAAAAATATAATCTAATAACGTAAATATCGCATCGAAAGATTCGGTTTGTTAAATTGACGTGAATATATATGATAGTTCTTTTTCTTTCACATCATCTGAGGGTCTTTCGTCATTGCTGGTCCATATTTTTTGCATAAAATATTTATATTGCTAAAAATTAAAAAAAATTCTAATCAAAACCAAAAGAAGCTCTGTAATCAAATTTTGTTTTATAGTGTAAGTGATTCTGTCGCTCGTGAAATATATCGGTCAAACTGAATAGAATCAGTTGAATAGAGCGAACGCTTCTTGAGTTAAGTTTTGTGTTTAAAAGTTTGAATAAGATTGATAGAAACAGATTTCTCGTCTGATAGTTCTGGAGCCAATTATCGAATGTGTTCTCTCATTTTTTGACACAGAAGAATAAAATGCTTATGTTCTGGTTCTGTGGTCTTGCATGCCGATTCTATTTTCCTTGAACATTTGTATAGTTTCCCATATTGAATTCACAGAATTCACTTTGAATGAAAATTGTGCTACAAGATATCTATTTGTGATATTGGCGCAATTATCAGACCATTTGTTTCCTATTAAAATTTTCCTAATATGAATTGCATTGATGCATTAAATCTGAAGATTATGTGCACAAATGGAATGAGTTTCGGAGAGTTTGTTTTGGGTGGCGGAAATCTAACGCCTACACATTTTAAAAAATTGTTTTTCTGCCGTGCGTTGCTCAACACTATTTAAGTAAGACTGAACTAAATCAACGATTTCAACTGTGGGACAATAGTAGTTTAACTGTTTCCCAGGTTGAGGTACCAGAAGGAAGTGACATCTGATCCGAATCAAATCGAACCAACACGGTATGTTTCCAGACCAAAAGTACATGTCTGGAAATCGGTTCGAGCAAATAAGCATCTGGAAAATTGTCTGATTTCAGTCTGAACAGAGGAAATTTTCGGCTGAGTAGGTCTGATCAGAGGTCACTTTGGTCTGGGACTGTCGGATTATGTCTCGCTTTTGTTTAAGATGGCCAGTTCAGACGTCACTTCGAGCGCATGGAAATCTGATCAGAGGTTGTCGTCTTCTGAATTTCTGCTAGGCTCAACAGTGAGGGGACTCTGTCGCCCAGAAGATCGATAAAATAAAATAACCAAAGGTTTTGAATTGGTGAAGCAAGCGTTACTTTGTCACTCTGCGATTTCCCCTCTTCCACTCTTGTAAGCTGTTGCAAATTAGATTGCCTTGAAATAAGTTAATTCACAATGGAGCTCGTAATATCAATTCTAGTTATATGGATAACAAAAGTCAGAAAATTTCGTGCACAGCAATGGAAAAGACAAATTCAAGACAATTTATAACAGTAATTAGAATAATAATGCCAATATCCGTGGTTCACTTCCTAAATGAACTAAATCAAAACCGCTCTCAGTATCCCAACTGGTCTTGCAATTACAAACTTCCAAAGTTCAATCTCAAACTGTTCCTTGCCTTTCACACTATATTCTAAAGTTTAGTCCCACTAAACCAACTACTTTCTCTCGCGTATGCGAAAATCTCTCTTGAGTCCGAACTTGAAGTTCTCCCAAAAATCTCCAAGGTCTCTCTCTCTCTCTCTATCTCTAAAATTTCTGTGTCACTTCAATTTATAATCAACCAATACGCTCTTATCTTAAGCAAACAAACCTTAATCTCTTGAGTAAACATTGCAACTTACAATTGAAATTGTCACATTCTGTAGGAGGGCTTTGTTTGCTATGCAAACAAACCAATATCAAATTATGCTCTGTCATTCAACTGCTACCAACCATCGTTCAACTTTCTCCTTATCTTAAGTAAACGACCTCTGGACTCATATGTAAACAAACTCATTTCGCTTTATCTCATATATACATTTGACATGTCAATCAATGTTTGCTTAGTAAACATTGAACGTTGCTCTGAACAATTCTTATTCCTCTATTTCTGCTATCAATTTAACTAGCTGCAATCAATCCCTGTCAAAAATCACGTGTTGAATAAATAACCAAACTCAACCCTAAACCACAGGTTATTTGTAATTTCCAATTTCAAAAACATTTCCAGCATTTCCTCAGTTAAAAACCGCCGAAAAGTCTAATATTCCTAAAAGCCCAAAAATGTGACCTCTAGGGGTCAATCAGTGGTCATTCGTCCAAAATGAAGGGTCAAGTTAATAAAATTAATTACTGTTACGGAACGTTCTCTCATAGTTGCACCTACTCACAAATTTTCAAGGCCAAACTCCCACTAGAACACGAGCAATGACTGCGCACACTTTTCATCGACCTCCTGGTTGACCCCAAATTTCCAAACTTAATAACTTGCGAAGTAGTGGTCAAAACGTCTTCGGGTAAAGTTTTATAGTAACTATAGGGTGCCACCAACTTGCCTACCAAGTTTCATGTTCAGCCGTTCCGAGTCGTTTGCAATTTTTTAAATTTTTTAACGAGTCGTGGGTGCCAAAACCCGAGAAATCCGATTTCGTCAAAATTGACCGGGGTGGTTATTTTTTGTCACTAACTGTCTCAGGTTATCATATTAAAAGTATTTCAAAGTCATTCGGCCGCTCAAAAAGGCCAATTTCCGGTTTTCGGCACTCGGGTTGTTCCGAAGCACCAACTTCCGGTAGGAATCTCGGATTAAAAATATCACCAATCGAAAGCCCTTGTAAAGTTACACTAACCCTCCAAAAATCATGGGGCTACTACCGATACTCCAGGAGCAATTCAAATTTTACGTTCCGCAGCACCGGCGTGCGCTAGTTTAGTGCGGGTTGGTGTGGGGTCAGATCAGATTCCTCCTGACATTAGAATCGGATTCCTTGTACCCAAATTAGTCTATCCCCCAAATTTTCAGGTCAATCCGACGTCAACTTTTCGAAAAAATAATATTTCAGTTTAGGTGCTAACTACATTCCTGTGATAATTACCAATATACTCAAAAATCGCCATTTTACATCCTAAACCCTTCTCAAGATCATGCAAAAACATTAATTCATACGTGCAGGACATTACAACTGATTAATCGCCTTATTTCTGACTCAAACATTCATATTTCACAGTAAAATACCTAAAAACCTTCAAATCACACTACTTCCGGTGTTAATAGCTGGCGGGTGGGTGGTCGGATTCGTCTGAAAATTATTCTCGCAATAGAGGACCACAAGTGGTACCTCCCCATCATTGACCAGTTATCAACCAATAAATCCTTCCCATCCCGGGGGGTCGGACAACTTTTTATCGGTAGGGTAATTCGAAAACTGATAAACTGCCTTTTTTTCACAATTCCAACAAATTTCTCCCACAACCTTCTAAACCATTCTCATGATCACCCAATACATTACTGCACAAGTACATCCTAGTACGACTGGTTTATACCGTTATTTCATCCTTAAACTATCAAATTTTTACTGCAAAATATCAAAAATGGTCGAATAACACCACTTCCGGTGCTAATAACTCGGATGGAAAAAGTATAACCGGCCGCGCATCCCTATTATGTATGGACAATCATCAGGGCAACATCTCCACAAATTTTCAGATTCCAATGATGAACATAACTTAAAAAGTCGGGTTTAACAGGTTTGGGAATGCCCATTGTTTTGCAAATTCTAAATCGCACTTTCATTTACTTCAAATTAAAATTCCAATTCCGTTCAAAGTATCCAGTTCACTTCAAATGTTCGCTCTCTAGTTGACTTCTAAATTTAAATCACTCATTTCGACTTTGGCCTGATGCAAATACAGCTTTGCTAATTAATCAAAATAGATTGACAGCTCAATATGCTTTTTTTCATTAATTTGTTTGTTTCAGATATATAACTCAACTCACCTCTCTGGCGACTTCAAAACAATAACCCTTTAAGAAAGAACGCTTAACTCAAACACCTAATTAACTTGTCGAAGTTGACCTAAATTATTTGACTTAATTAGCGCTATCTGGTTATGAAATTTCTATTGAGTTTATTCTTATGCGTTCTACACTCCTCCCTCCTAGATTATTATTCTCCCGAATAATTGCAAAGCCTTAGCCTGTGACCCGATTAACTTACTCCTAGGTACTTTAACTTTAGTCGACCTACGGAAGTGAACCACTTAGTTTTAGCTCCGGGTTAATATTAACTAACTGCACTAAAATTTCAACGGAGGTTGATTAAATCAGATTTGAAAACACTCTCATTTTCACGTTTTAACATATTCTACCTAACTCATCAACATTGATGTTTGATCAAACTCTATTGCCTCTGACAAACATCCTCCACAGGAACCCAAAATCACTAAAGTAAAAAAAACAAATCTAAAAATAGATCTACCAAAACTACTCATTTCCCTCTTTTGGCTATAGTACTTGATCAACTTGTCTTGATAAAATAGATGAATACAATGTAGGCAACAATTGGATAAGAAGGCTTGAATAACTTAGCTGTCAACGTCCCTCTCCTTATACACTCGAGCACCTGTACATAAAAATCTTCTTCCTCTGATGTTTGAATTGATGTCCACCTCTTCTTCCACTGTAGCTACCACTTCTCCTATAATCCTGCCATGACTGCTGTCTTGATGCTTCCAAACGGCTCCACTTCTCCCGCTCAACGATCGGTTCTCCAGCAACAACTTCGTAATCTCCGGAAATCGCGATGCAATCCTTCTCTCCACTTTCTGCTCAACTTCTATCGAAAACCCGCCGGAATCCTCCCTCCTAGGCTGTTGCTCGTCACGAACCCAACTGTGCAACACTGTAGTTCTTGACTTCCAATCAGATTTCCCTGTTCTTTCAATTCCAGCACTTTCCCCTTAATACTCATCCATTGGTTCGACCGGAACACTACCACATAGCTGATTTTCATTCAATTGCGATTGCACCCATTCCTCCAGCTCCTTTCTCAACTGTGCATCAAATCACTCCGGTCACCCGCTGCCTTATCGTTTTGAAACTTCTGTGTTTCAGATACCAACTGCCGATCAATTCCTCCTGAATTTGATCTATTCTTCAAAGAGTCCACAGTGCACTCAGTTGTACATTTTTGTGTCTCAGCAGCCACGTGTGTTGCATTGCAGGGCTTCTGGTCCAAACCTCCTGTCTTTTACTCCACCAAGGCCCAGGCTCCCAACATATCGCTTCTGCTAGTTTTGACACCACTACCAAAACTGCTCACTATTGCAGTAACATTGTCGCATGCTCCTGAGTTCAAACTCGAGGCAAAATTTCTCTCGTTTCTCGCATCGTTGAAATCAAGTTCCTCTGCATCCGAAAAATCTGTATCCGAAGCATCTTCAAACAAATATTCATCATCCGACTGTTCATAGCTTAGCTCCTCAGACTCTGGTGACAGTACAATATCGTTTTCCATAGGGTGATGCTCATCTGGACCACAAGACTCAACAATCCGCTCAATGTTTTTTCCTTCTGTCTGAATTTTTCTGATGCCACTGTTTTCATTTTTGCTCAGCGCTGCTCTACAAATATCCTGATTTGTTTGACCACAAATTTCATCCGTAAACTCTACCTCAGTAGCAGTTTGCACTTCATCATCGTAACCTCGAATTTTTATTCTACTACCACTCTCAGCATTTCTCGTGTCCTCCACTTCTCCAAACAGATCTTTACTGAAAGCTCTTTTTCTCGATACGCCACTGCTGGACCCAGTGCCAAAAACTTCAGAACTTTTGCCGCGTAGCCAAAATTCAACCATTAAAGAAATATCAACACTTCTATTTGTATCAATCACCTGCCTTTGAGAACACTGCGGTCGGTTTCTCTGATCCACAGTATCACTGGTTTCATTGAATTCCGCTCTACTTCCCGCTTTCCCTCTCACAAACAAATTGTAGCTTCGCTCATAAAAAAGTTGATTGTCGGACAATCGTATTTCAAACTGATACAGCGTCTCAGTCAGTGTCCATGCTTGCTTCCCTGGAGTCGGCCGCCAAAAACCTCTTGTTAAATCACTTACCGCATGCAAGGCCCACCCACACAATTTTGTAGGCAACCACTTCATCATCTCTTCTTCCGTCCATCCCAGCTTCAAGCCAGTGCTCAGTTAATGTTCGCGCCAAACCTCTCAAACTTCGTAGCCTGGTGAAGGAAAACGCTTCACCAATTGGAAACCAAACCTAAGTCAACTTTCGGTGCGCTTTCAGCAGTTTCTCCAACGAATATTGCAGGCTCTTCAAATAATCAGAAAATAATCCACAGCAAACAGTAACAAAGAAATGAAGCCCACCCAGGAGCGCCACTGTCGTCTTCTGAATTTCTGCTAGGCTCAACAGTGAGGGGACTCTGTCGCCCAGAAGATCGATCAAATAAAATAACCAAAGGTTTTGAATTGGTGAAGCAAGCGTTACTTTGTTACTCTGCGATTTCCCCTCTTCCACTCTTGTAAGCTGTTGCAAATTAGATTGCCTTGAAATAAGTTAATTCACAATGGAGCTCGTAATATCAATTCTAGTTATATGGATAACAAAAGTCAGAGAATTTCGTGCACAGCAATGGAAAAGACAAATTCAAGACAATTTATAACAGAATTGGAATAATAATGACAATATCCGTGGTTCACTTCCCAAATGAAAGAAATCAAAACCGCTCACAGTATCCCAACTGGTCTTGCAATTACAAACTTCCAAAGTTCAATCTCAAACTCTTCCTTGCCTTTCACACTATATTCTAAAGTTTAGTCCCACTAAACCAACTACTTTCTCTCGCGTATGCGAAAATCTCTCTTGAGTCCGAACTTGAAGTTCTCCCAAAAATCTCCAACGTCTCTCTCTCTCTCTCTAAAATTTCTGTGTCACTTCAATTTATAATCAACCAATACGCTCTTATCTTAAGCAAACAAACCTTAATCTCTTAAGTAAACATTGCAACTTACAATTGAAATTGTCACATTCTGTAGGAGGGCTTTGTTTGCTATGCAAACAAACCAATATCAAATTATGCTCTGTCATTCAACTGCTACCAACCATCGTTCAACTTTCTCCTTATCTTAAGTAAACGACCTCTGGACTCATATGTAAACAAACTCATTTCGCTTTATCTCATATATACATTTGACATGTCAATCAATGTTTGCTTAGTAAACATTGAACGTTGCTCTGAACAATTCTTATTCCTCTATTTCCGCTATCAATTTAACTAGCTGCAATCAATCCCTGTCAAAAATCACGTGTTGAATAAATAACCAAACTCAACCCTAAACCACAGGTTATTTGTAATTTCCAATTTCAAAAACATTTCCAGCATTTCCTCAGTTAAAAACCGCCGAAAAGTCTAATATTCCTAAAAGCCCAAAAATGTGACCTCTAGGGGTCAATCAGTGGTCATCCGTCCAAAATGAAGGGTCAACTTAATAAAATTAATTACTGTCAAGGAAAGTTCTCTCATATTTGCACCTACTCACAAATTTTCAAGGCCTAACTCCCACTAGAACACGAGCAATGACTGCGCACACTTTTCATCGACCTCCCGGATGACCCCAAATTTCCAAACTTAATAACTTGCGAAGTAGTGGTCGAAACGTCCTCGGGTAAAGTTTTATAGTAACAATAGGGTGCCACCAACTTGCCTGCCAAGTTTCATGACCAACGGATCAGCCGTTACGAGTCGTTTGCAATTTAAAAATATTTAACGAGTCGTGGGTGCCAAAACCTGAAAAATCCGAGTTCGTCAAAATTGACCGGGGTGGTTAGTTTTTGTCACTAACTGTCTCAGGTTATCATATTAAAACTATTTCAAAGTCATTCGGCCGCTCAAAAAAGCCAATTTCCGGTTTTCGGCACTCGGGTCGCCCCGAAGCACCAACTTCCGCTAGGAATCTGGGATTAAAAATATCACCAATCAAAAGCCCTTGTATAGTTACACTAACCCTCCAAAAATCATAGGGCTACTACCATTACTCCACGAGCAATTCAAATTTTACGTTCCGTAGCACCGGCGTGCGCTAGTTCAGTGCGGGTTAGTGTGGGGTCAGATCAGATTCCTCCTGACATTAAAATCGGATTCCTTGTACCCAAATTAGTCTATCCCCCAAATTTTCAGGTCAATCCGACGTCAAATTTTTGAAAAAAAACCATTTCAATTTAGGTGCTAACTACATTCCTGTGATAATTACCAATATACTCAAAAATCGCCATTTTACATCCTAAACCCTTCCCAAGATCATGCAAAAACATTAATTCATACGTGCAGGACATTACAACTGATTAATCGCCTTATTTCTGACTCAAACATTCCTATTTCACAGTAAAATACCTGAAAACCTTCAAATCACACTACTTCCGGTGTTAATAGCTGGAGGGTGGGTGGTCGGATTCGCCTGAAAATTATTCTCGCAATAGAGGACCACTAGGGGTACCTCCCCATCATTGACCAGTTATCAACCAATAACTCCTTCGCATCCCGGGGGTGTCGGACAAGTTTTTATCGGTAGGAAATTCGGAAAACAGATAAACTGCCTTATTTTATTTGACAATTCCAACAAATTTCTCCCACAACCTTCTAAACCATTCTCATGATCACCCAATACATTACTGCACAAGTACATCCTAGTACGACTGGTTTATACCGTTATTTCATCCTTAAACTATCAAATTTTTACTGCAAAATATCAAAAATTGTCGAATAACACCACTTCCGGTGCTAATAACTCGGATGTAAAAAGTATAACCGGCCGCGCATCCCTATTATGTATGGACAATCATCAGGGCAACATCTCCACAAATTTTCAGATTCCAATGATGAACATAACTTAAAAAGTCGGGGTTAACAGGTTTGGGAATGCCCATTATTTTGCAAATTCTAAATCCCACTTTCAATTACTTCAAATTAAAATTCCAATTCCGTTCAAAGTATCCAGTTCACTTCAAATGTTCGCTCTCTAGTTGACTTCTAAATTTAAATCACTCATTTCGACTTTGGCCTGATGCAAATACAGCTTTGCTAATTAATCAAAATAGATTGACAGCTCAATATGCTTTTTTTCGTTAATTTGTTTGTTTCAGATATATAACTCAACTCACCTCTCTGGCGACTTCAAAACAATAACCCTTTAAGAAAGAACGCTTAACTCAAACACCTAATTAACTTGTCGAAGTTGACCTAAATTATTTGACTTAACTAGCGCTATCTGGTTATGAAATTTCTATTGAGTTTATTCTTATGCGTTCTACAGAGATCAATTTGAATGTATTTTTCACAGTTTTTAACTGAGTAATTAATGTTGGCTTGCCAGGAGCCAGTAAATAATGTCTTCTGACCAGATACTCATTTAGAGTCTTTTGCCTTCGATCACAACCATCGAGACAATGCAGTCCGTTAACAAACGACTGGTTCCGTAAAAAGTAGGAATAGCAACTATAGAATAGCAACTGTGATCGTTGACAACTTTGAGCACACTTCAAGTGCACACAATTTTTCGAGCGCTCATTAGTCTGATCAAAGGATGCTGTAGTTTTCGACGGTCTGATCAGAGGTCACTATCGTCTGGCACCTCAGATTGGGTTGAGACTTAAATAACATATTTTTAACGCAATGGCTCTGTTATTTTTTTCTGCAATATACCTCCCAACTATCCTTTTCTAGAATCTTGCAAGGTCGTACAGTATTATAGTGCTACGACATCTTGGAGATTCATGCAAGGTTGTGCAAGATAATTGGGACAAGTTATATAAACCTGGAAAGTTTTTTAATTATTATGTAGTTTCAGGGGGGGGGGGGGGGGTGCAGAAATCTATTAAAGAGAAGCGACTCACCAATGACTCCTGGGACAGCCACTGATCCGTAAATGAAGCTGAACAAGTCCAGTTTGTCCATTATTAATTGTATATTTATTCACTCAGATTCTTCTCGAAATTTTCTGTGCCTGTTTTGGTGCTGTTAGTTCACTCGACAACTAGAAAACAGGCGAAATTGATTCACAACCTTTCTTATTTTTCAGATACTGTTCAGTTTTGGACAATGTTACTATTGATGTTTAAAGTCTGAACAAATAGGTCACATTGACATTGTGTGTCAATTTACTCTCTGCAGAAAAACAAGAAGCGATTATGGCAAAATAGCAAATATCTGAGCTGTTTTAATTAAAGCCGTTTTTAGAGTGTCCGTTATTTTGTTCTCTGATAAAATTGAGAACATACGCCTTTTTTGAATTTAAATTTTTTAATCTTTTAAAATTTTGTTTAGTGGATGTCTAAGCCAGCCCTGCAGACTTTTTACTATATAACCTAAATACGAGAGTTAGGCAAAAGAAACAATATTTAGGCAAAAAGAAACAACTAGACTTTGTGGGCGTTTTGAAAAATCTTTTTGTCCTTCAAAAGAAATGGTCTTTTTGAGGTCACTGCTCTTATTTATAGTAAATTATAAATAGGAGGCTATTTTTTTTCAAAAATTTAAATCAGATGCGAAAATAACAGCAACGCGAATAAATGAAAAGCCCACCTACAATTGTAAAACGAAATTAATTTTGCTCCACCGCGGAAGTTCAAAAGGTGGTAATTTTCCCTTAAAGGCCAGCTGAAAATTATTCATATTATTGAAAAAAAAATTACAACAAAGTAATCTTCTTAGCATAAGCTTTTCCCAATCAAATAATCATTACAACGAAATTGCAGCAAAATATTGCGACGAATTAAAAAAAATCATCAAGTACAGAAACAATTATTTTTGTGGTTACAAGAAGTGTTACCAGACAGAAAGGGCGCCGAAAAAGTAATAAACCAGAAACTTCTATATACATAAAAAGCAATTGCCTGGCCTAGATATGATGTTCCAACCTTTATTGCAGCAATAACTCGGCGCCAAAAAGGCGGGCAAAACCTTTGTTGAGAAAAAATTATCACAAAGGCACCAGGAAACAGCATGAATCTTAACACCTACTTCTGCAGTAGGCCCAATGAAAATGAAAGAATCTTCAGTTTTTAATCAAATTTTCATTGCAATTTACGGTGAAGAGTTGAATAAAGACCACATTTCAAAAAATTTACCTCTGGCACAGAAGCACATACATTCACTCCCATATGAGCGAGCGCACACGCACGCAAACGCATGCACACACACACAAAGATTCACACTCACACATACACACACAAAACACACGTCAAAGCTTAAAATCAAACAAGGATGCTCGTTAATGTGCGTTCGCACATTGTAACGGCTGCTCTCCTATCAAAGTCAAGGAAAACTTTACACCGCCCAGTTCGTTTCAGCGGTTTCAAATCTGTCCGGATATTGTGTTTTTGCAGTTAACTTTTGTGAACTGTATTATCCGCTATACTGTAGAATACCGTTGCATTACTTGTTGCACAATTACTCCTGCTAACTAATCGCTCAGCTTTGCTGAATAACAAACTTGTTTCAAACAATTAAATTTTGTTTGAGTTTTGGTTAATAACTCAAATTATGATTCGAAAATGCAAAACCCCTTATGTACAGCTCTAGGTAACTGTCCTAGCGACTGTTTAGGGTAAACAATTTCTATCTCGCAATGTTTTAATGTTCTGGGCGACCTTTTCCCGATAATCAAAGTTAACAAATGTAACCAAATTCGCACTTTAATCAAAGTTAACAAATGTAACGAAATTCGCACTTTGTGCTTTTCAGCGCACTCAATTGCTCAATAACGCAATTTGTGAACTATGATAGGCTTCGTTAAAGCCAGTAAGAGAAACTGACTTTATGCTTTGCACAAAGTTTCTCTTACTTAGGAACTTTGTTCCTCAGAAAGAAAGTTTTGAGAATATCAAAGTTAATTCTCTTTTCACAAGTCAAAGTAAAGTTAAAACTGTACAATCACTAATATGATCTACAGAGACAAGACACGATAACAGGTAATTTACCGCTCAAGAAAGTGTGCTTCAATACGCACTGTATGTCATTTTAATATAACCAAAAATCGCAAATTTCAACTGATTTTTGGTAGTTTTTCAAGCTCCTTTTATGCTGCTAGTCACGTGGATTTACATGTCAAATTCGACTGTTGATTGGTTGTAGATAATAATGTCGACAGAATGTGAACATTTTTCCATAACGTCACTTTTTCAGTGTAAATTTGATGTCATGGGAAATTTGTTAACCATGTAGAAGTTTTGTCGAATATTCTGTATCAATAACAGGTTGATTCGCAATCCAATCGCAAAGAATCTGATGCAATAATGTTAAGTCGTAGTATTGTTTTGCTGGTTGTTGAGGTAGTTCGAGTTTGAGTTATAGTTTGACTTCATGAATGACGATTGTGTACTAATAATAGTTGCTAAATATAAATGTTGAACAAAATGAACAAATCCGTTTGGCTTCGACAGAATGTAGCATTAAATTTCGCTTGTCACGCTATTCTAGCTTTAAGGCTTGAAATGGCCTTGAAACGCTATTCAATTTGATTTCTGAGTTGTTAAGCTCAGCCGCAATATCGCCGGCCCTGTTTTCCATCGCGAAAACATCTTTTCCAGGTAGTACTGGGGCGAGCTTCACTACTGGTCTCTTGTACACACCGTCTTTCGTTCGAACTATCGCTGATCGAATCACACCGTCAGACCCGTCGATGGTCTCCATAACTCGACCTAGGTTGTAATATCCACGCTTATCGCTGTCTTCGGTCAACCAAACGAGATCGCCTTCTTTAAGGGTTTCATTCGCCGTAGATCGCCATTTTTGCCGATTATTCAGAGTTGGCAGATATTCTTTACGAAATCTGTCCCATATGAGATTTGCATATGCTTGAGTTTGTCGAAAGAGCTTTCGATGATCAACAAATTCTTCCGCGCATGGTAGGTAGGGTAAGCAAACGTTCTTGTTGCCAAGCAAGAAATGATTGGGGGTCAATGCCTCCAAGTCATTAACATCTGAACTGACTGGATTCAACGGTCTTGAGTTCAAAGTCTGTTCAACAATACACATCGTTGTTGAAAGAATGTCCTCGGTGACTGATCTGTTCCCCAACACTGCATACATTGCTTTCTTGCAACTTCTCACCAACCGCTCCCATACTCCTCCAAAGTGAGGTGCTGCGGGTGGGTTGAACTTCCATCTGATCCCTCGTTTAATTAGATGTTCTTCGATCCCTTCTTTGTTCCATGCCGCAACGTATTCTGCAAACTCTCTTTCAGCTCCAACAAAGTTTGTCCCGTTGTCACTGATGATCGTCTCCGGCTTGCCTCTTCGAGCAATAAATCTCATTATTGCATTGAGACAACTATCTGTGTCCAACTTGGGTGCCACTTCTATGTGCACCGCTCTCATAGTTAGACAAGTAGAGAGACAACACCATCGCTTTTCGTTTCTTCGCCCAATCTTCACAATGATAGGGCCAAAGTAGTCAACTCCAACATTTGTAAAGGCTGTTGAAGCATCTAACCGCTCTTCGGGTAGATCTGCCATGACTGGTGCTATCGTTTGTGCTCTGCCTTTTCTGCAGGTAACGCACTTGTTCTTGATTGATCTTAAGGCGTTCCGCATGCCTAGGATCCAAATCTTCTGCTGAACAATGTTTCTTACATGCTCAGTGCCCTCGTGTTGATTGTCCTTATGCTCGTTTCGCAAGAATAATTCAACCGCATGATGTTTCCAATGTAGCAGAATTGGATGGTTTGCATTGAAGTCCAACTGACTTTTGCCTATTCTGCCTTTGGCTCGAATAAGTCCTTCTTCATCCAGGAAGGGGGAGAATTGTAGAATTTTGCTGACTTTTGGAATTTTCTTTTCAGCTTTGAGAGATTTCATCTCTTCACCAAACTGTTCTCGCTGTAGTAACTTGAAGATTGTTGCTTTTGCTTTTTCTCTTTCTTCAATGCTGACTACGAGTGTTGCTGGTTTATGTTTATTCATTGCTCGCTGTTCGTATACCACTGTATTTACTAGTCTGTTGAAGTTACTGAATCGTTCCCACTGGATAACAGCTTTCTTCTCTTCAGCCTGTATCATGAAGACTGACGAGGGTATATTCTCTTCATCTGAGGCAAATATGAAGTTCACCTGCTGCGGCCATTCGCTTTCTGGTCACTTCAACCAGGCCGGCCCAGTGAGCCACTCACTTCTCTTGAGTTCTTCAATGTTGATTGCTCTGGTGCCAATGTCCGCTGGGTTGTTGATACCGCTCACATGTTTCCACTGTGAAACATCAGTTGTATCTAGTATCTCAGCCACTCGATTGGCCTTAAACACTTGTTGTTTACGATGGGAACTGTGTATCCACTGCAATACCGTAGTTGAGTCTGACCAAAAACTGCAACTATTTATCCTCATTTCATGTTCCTTGACTATCTGTTCTTTCAACCTCACTGCCATGACTGCCGCTTGCAACTCCAATCGTGGTATTGAAAGATGCCTCATCGGTGCCACTCTGCATTTTCCAATGACAAATGCTAGTCAGCTGAGTATTCTTTTGGTGGTGAACGTAGATAGGCCACTGCACACGTCGTGTCTTCAGATGCGTCAGCAAATACATGAAGTTCGGTTTTATCCCTCTCTCTGTTGAAGTATCTTCTATCGATGCTGGTTTCAGCCACTATTGGAAGTTGTTCTTTCCATCTCAGGAATTCTTCTTCTTCACTAGGCTCCACTTCGTTGTCCCAATGTTGTCCATTCTTAGTCCAGATGCCTTTCAGAAGTCGTCTCATATGAACACTGAACGGAGCAAACAATCCGATCGGGTCGAATACTGAAGATACCAGTGACAGAATCTTCCTCTGGGTTATAGGTGCTTCAACTTCCTTGTTTGTACCTCTGCATACTTGAAGACTGTCATCAGTAACGGTCCATTGTAGTCCTAGCACTGAGGATCCCTCCGTACTGGGTTCCACTTCGACTTGCTTTGTGTTGCTGATTGACTTCAAGTCTTCTGGGATTGCTTTGGTAACTGCATCATTGTTGCTTATCCACTTCTTCAGTTCAAGTCCATGTTGTGAGAGAAGAGGTTGTAGTTGATTGAAGACTTCAATTGCTTCTTCCGAGGTTTCTACTGATTTGATGAAATCATCCATGTAGAAGTTGTTTTGTATTGCCTGGGTTGCTATTGGATACTCTTTTTCGTTGTCCAGTCCCACTCGCTTGAGAGCATAATTCGCGCAAAGTGGAGAACTCTTAGCTCCAAATACGTGACGCTGATATTCGTATATCTGAACAGGTTCGTTAGTTCTTGGACGCCATAAAAACCTCAAGCAACTTCTATCCTGTTCAGGAACTTGCACTTGTAGAAACATCGATTCGATGTCGGCTGTTAGGGCTATTGGTCCTTCACGGAATCTGAGTATTGTTCCAATCAACCCATGTAGCAGATCAGGTCCTGCTAGTAGCTTATCATTTAGGCATACTTCTTTGTACTTTGAGGCAGCATTGCTAACACGTCTTACTTTGCCAGGCTTGTTCGGGTTTAGCACTGGATGGTGTGGCAAATACCATTCTTTCCCGAAGGTGCCTTTCACTTCGGAATCGTCCAATATCTTTACGAATCCTTTTTCTGCATCTGTATCTATTGACTGTTGATACAATTTCTTCAAGTTTGGGTCCCTTTGGAATCTTCGCTCCAGTGAGTAAAGCTGACCCAAGGCTGAGCTGTAGTTGTTCGGTAGGTTTGGCTCTGGTTCACTCCACAGCATTCCCACTTCGTACCGCTCGCCTGTGAACTTTGTCGTACTCTCTAGCATCTTTTGTGCCTGCTGTTCCCTTTTTGACTGACTGACGACGTTGATTTTGGAAGCATAGGTTTCTATGTCCCACCAGGTTTGGATATTCTCAGCCACTTTCACATCTTCAGTGAAGGCGAAATGACAAACATTTTGTCTTCTTTTGTCCGTCATGGGTCCACTGACTACCCATCCTAGCTCTGTTAAAACGGCGAAAGGTTCACTTCGTGTTCCTATCTTATAGTCTAATGGGCGTTGTAGCTCATAAGCATCTTGACCAAGGATGATGCCAACTTCCATCAAGTTGAAGCTTTTGTTGGGTAAAACACTCAAGTGGTTGAAGCTTTGCTTCAGCTTGTTGTAGTTGTAGTTTGTGTTTCCCAAGGAGATTGACGGGTGTGCAAACGCCTCGATTGAATGCACCTTTGAATGTAGTCCCTTTATTTTGAGAGGAACTCTTTCTGTCTTCAGATCCTTCGTTCCGTGTATGCCAGCTATGTTGAGCGTCACACCGGTGCCTTGGGCCCGTAACTTCTCTTGCACACTTTGATCGATGAATGAAACCGTTGATCCACTATCGAGGAAAGCATATGTGTTCAGCCTGTTGCCACCGCTCTGTATTGAGACAGGAACTATCTGAAGAAAGCTAGTAACTTCGTTACTGTGGTTGATTGTTGCTGCGCTTACGTTGACTGCATGATTGCCCTCGTCCATTTGGTTTTCTGAAAGTAGCAATCGGTTGTGCTTCTTAATGCATCCATTGATGCCGCACGCATTGACTTTACAATCTTTGATTGCATGTCCTTTGCCTAGACATCCGTAACATAAGCGTTGCTTTCTCACTGCTGCGTACCGATCAT
Source organism: Convolutriloba macropyga (assembly GCF_964194025.1). Taxonomy (NCBI): domain Eukaryota; kingdom Metazoa; phylum Xenacoelomorpha; order Acoela; family Convolutidae; genus Convolutriloba; species Convolutriloba macropyga. The sequence continues at coordinate 34,855,756 of NC_134479.1, read as the reverse complement.
TCACACTCATGTTCCTGAATAATGGACAGTTCCATATTTTATGAGTGCCATCAGCTAGCGGACAGTGATCACTTTGCATTTGCTTCGTTTCTTTCACGTTGGAACTTGCACTGAAGTTCGACGTTTTCGAGAACCGTTTGTCTCTATTTGTGCTTCTTCGGTCTTCTTCTCTTCGCTCTCCCCTGAAAGCTGAAAACCCTTCGTGCACGAATGCTATCCTTGATAGCCATTTTTCAAACATAATCAGATCAGGCCAATCTTCATCTTTATCATCAACATAGAACCACCACTTCTCTTTGAGAACTTGGGCTAGTTTATCTACTGCCATGTACAATGTCGAGCTTGATTGCAGATCACCAATCTGCTTGTACTCTTTGAGCACATTCACAAAGTTCGAAACAATAACTGAGAAACTCATCAGACCTGTTGAGTCGTGAGGTTTCACCTGACTTGCTTTGCGAAGGCTCTCCAGTTGTGCATCAGTGATCACATGAGGCCTTCCAAATTTCCTTTCCAGAATATTCCATGCAGCACCATAGAATTGTCCTGAATAGCCCATTCCAGAGATTGCTGACCTTGCCTTGCCTGTCAGTAGAGTCTTCAGATGGCTCATCTTCTCTGAGTCTGGTATTGGTCGTTGATCCACTGTAGCAATGAACATACTAGACCACTCCGGCCATTCGAGAGGGTTCCCGTCGAAGTTGTTCAACTTCAGCTTTGGTAGGCTACTACTACCTGAATAGCCAGTGTTGTATCGTAATAGACCAGCTCGGGGGGAAACGTCTCGGTCTTCAACACTTGAGGATCGGTCTCGTGAACTGCGATATCGTGAGAAGTGACTTTGCCTGTTCACTTCAGGGGTTACTTCGAAGCGAGCTGTTGATCGATCTGGTGTTAGAAGGTTGTCGATTCTGCTGGCCCAGTCAGAGACATCTCTTTTCTTGGGGGTCCAGTTGAAAGGCGATTTGTCTCGAGCACCAGTTGATTGGGAACGAGCATCATCGTTCTCTAATGCTGTTCTCTTCACTTTGCGCTCTAGCTCACGCTCTTCCTCCAGCAGTTGATGCTTGGTTTCCAGTTCCTTCATTTGCATTTCCAGCTCTAGCTTCCTTCGCTCGAACCGTGCTTGTTCGAGTCGCATCTTGGTTTCGAACTCGATATCCAATTTCTTCATCCTTTCCTCTCGCCTTTGCTTTGCTGAAGATGTTTCCGAAACATTCTCCGTTTCTTGGCCACTTGCTGTTGCTCCATTTTGCACTGTTTGAGCAACTGGGTTGTCCGTTTGGTAGTTGTTGCTCTTGCTGTCGTTCACTGCTTGGGTTGCGTTGCTTTGCTCTGCATTCATTTCTGGTTGCGTGCCTTTGCTTATATATGCAAGCCAATGATAGTCCAAACTTGCTTTGCACTTCCTTGCTTCTTTCAGATGCTCTTCAACGAAATTAGCTTGATAGGGCACAAGCTTGATTCGACGCTGCAGTTGCTTTGGTATTTCTTCCTCTAGGAGGTGGACAGTCTGTTGGTAGAGGACCTTTAATTTGTTGGGTCGATCTGAATCTTCAATTATTTTGTAGCCAAGACTTCTTTTAGTGTTGACTTCTTCCACTAAGTCTTGGAATCTCTTGTCGTACCTGTGAGCTGTTGAGTGAAGCTCCTCTCTGCTGGTTGTGCTCGAATTGCCTGGTTGCTGTTTGCTTTGCTTGTTCCGTTTAAAAGAGGTCAATTCTTCAACGTGTTTTGTGAATTGCACTCTTTTGTTCGCCTCACTAGCCTGTTGCTGTTGATTTGTTTGATTCTCTTTTGGGGCTGCCTTCAGCAATCTCTTCATCAGGTTGGACAGCAGTTTGCCTTCCACTGGCCGGGTCGGCGGACCAAATGTAACGGCTGCTCTCCTATCAAAGTCAAGGAAAACTTTACACGGCCCAGTTCGTTTCAGCGGTTTCAAATCTGTCCGGATATTGTGTTTTTGCAGTTAACTTTTGTGAACTGTATTATCCGCTATACTGTAGAATACCGTTGCATTACTTGTTGCACAATTACTCCGGCTAACTAATCCCTCAGCTTTGCTGAATAACAAACTTGTTTCAAACAATTAAATTTTTTTGAGTTTTGGTTAATAACTCAAATTATGATTCGAAAATGCAAAACCCCTTATGTACAGCTCTAGGTAACTGTCCTAGCGACTGTTTAGGGTAAACAATTTCTATCTCGCAATGTTTTAATGTTCTGGGCGACCTTTTCCCGATAATCAAAGTTAACAAATGTAACCAAATTCGCACTTTAATCAAAGTTAACAAATGTAACAAAATTCGCACTTTGTGCTTTTCAGCGCACTCAATTGCTCAATAACGCAATTTGTGAACTATGCTAGGCTTCGTTAAAGCCAGTAAGAGAAACTGACTTTATGCTTTGCACAAAGTTTCTCTTACTTAGGAACTTTGTTCCTCAGAAAGAAAGTTTTGAGAATATCAAAGTTAATTATCTTTTCACAAGTCAAAGTAAAGTTAAAACTGTACAATCACTAATATGATCTACAGAGACAAGACACGATAACAGGTAATTTACCGCTCAAGAAAGTGTGCTTCAATACGCACTGTATGTCAGTTTAATATAACCAAAAATCGCAAATTTCAACTGATTTTTGGTAGTTTTTCAAGCTCCTTTTATGCTGCTAGTCACGTGGATTTACATGTCAAATTGGACTGTTGATTGGTTGTAGATAATAATGTCTACAGAATGTGAACATTTTTCCATAACGTCACCTTTTCAGTGTAAACTTGATGTCATGGGAAATTTGTTAACCATGTAGAAGTTTTGTCGAATATTCTGTATCAATAACAGGTTGATTCGCAATCCAATCGCAAAGAATCTGATGCAATACTGTTAAGTCGTAGTATTGTTTTGCTGGTTGTTGAGGTAGTTCGAGTTTGAGTTATAGTTTGACTTCATGAATGACGATTGTGTACTAATAATAGTTGCTAAATATAAATGTTGAACAAAATGAACAAATCCGTTTGGCTTCGACAGAATGTAGCATTAAATTTCGCTTGTCACGCTATTCTAGCTTTAAGGCTTGAAATGGCCTTGAAACGCTATTCAATTTGATTTCTGAGTTGTTAAGCTCAGCCGCAATACACATGACGTTCCGACGCGAGCTCATCTATATTGTCAACATAACGACGAAATAATAAAATAGATATTTGAGCTTAACAAAATCGTTACACAACTGAACTACTAATTGAATTGCATAAAATCATGCTTCATTAAAGCGCTCACAATATTTGCCGTTAGAAAGACTACAAGAACAATAACCAACAACAAAAAAAAACAAAAACTCAATAAACTTTTATGAAAACGCATATTCTCCGAAAAACAAAACATCAGTTACGACATGATATCAACGGAAAAGTAGTTTTTGAATTACAGGGAATTGATGGAACTTCTCAATGATTAGAATATGCTATAAGTTGACGAAAAGAACAAAACTGAAAAGTATAAAAATATCGAAGTATAAGAAACCGAAGCATCTGAGACCGTTCAGAATTTTACGACTACATGAAGAATTTAAAAAAAGGCAAAGACAGCAAATTCAAAAAAAAATTGAGCGAGAAAGATTTCGAAGCCAGTAAGAAAAGAAATTTTGGTAAGAATATTTCAAATCCCATATAGTCATCTAAGTTTTTAACAGCAATCGGTTTCTTCTTTTCTAAACACCATGATTTCAAAAAAATTAACACGTTTGAACGATTTTAATAAGACCACAAAATTTTTGAGAAAACCCGTTTTATCAACGCCAACAAATTCAATAGCTTTCAACGGAAGTAAAAAAAATACGCTAAGTTATGCCTCAATGAAAAAAAAAGATGTTTGTCAATGTTAAGTCACACCTTTGACACACATTTGTCAAACTTTATCTATGATCCAATGGAAGTCTTCTCTAAGCCAATGGGAACTGCCAAAATTAGGATAAAGAGATAAGATTTCAAAAGGAACCAAAATTATTTTAAAAAGTCCGAATTTTTTTTGAAATTAAGGAAACTCGTGACATCGAAATATTAAAAACAATAGTTTGCAGATAACGCCGCTTACCAGATTAATTTTGGTTGCAGTAAAATGGAGGGGGGTCCTGTCATTACTGAGACTGACTTACAGTTTGTGACAATAGGCTTAAAATTGTTAGTAATCCAAAAATGTTCCAAAATTTTTTTTAAAGTCTTAACAGATATTAGCTGTCCACTCAAAGCACATTAGGAAACCGATTGAACTTTTATTTAGCAAGTTTATGCCATAGGACTTCACATTTAGTAAAATCTCAAAAAGAAAATCAAAGTTTCTTTAAAAATTTCGAAAATTCTGAGTTGTAGACAAAAAAATGAGCGAATCCTTGAATACGATTTTTTCATTGGTATCATTTGACTTTAAACGAGGTTTATCCTTAACGGAACCTCGATATGAAAACTTACCAGTCTTTAAGTGATTAAAACACATTAATAAATAGCAAAACTTTTATAAAAAAAAACAGCTCCTAAATTAATTTTCAGGTTATTGATGATAGTAGACTTCCTCATGTGACCAGAACTAGCCTTTTTATAGGTCTATTGATAGCACAAAGTTGTTTCATTTTGTAGCGTGAAATGTAAATTTGAAATAATTTTTTTATAGAAAAGCGTTAATTTGAATAAAAATTACGCTAAAAGTGAACAAAATCATGCAAATATCACGTGTTCACAAACTTTTAAACCTCGATAAATCCTCGAAAACTACGAAATTAAAGAAATCTTTTTTTTTCGAATCTACGCTGGACGAGCTTTTTAATGATGCCTCTCACATTTCTCTACGATGAATATATTGATTGGCCAGAATTGTCTGAACAAAAAAAACCAGTTGAGTATATAGTACCTCCCCCCACAAGTGGGGTCGGAACAATTATATTTTAACATTTAGTTCATTGGACAAAAACTGTCAAAATGAACTGGACTCGTGGAAAACAAATACCGGCTCAAAATTACAACAAAAGCTTTTTCGCAGCCACCACCTTCTTTGCTTTGATCGTAGCTTCTGCTCTGCGGATTCAACTCAGAACTTTTTTGTCCATTTTATCTTTTTAATTAAATGACATCAAGATTATCAAAGTGCTTGATTAAGAAATTGCGAATATTCCGCAACTCTTCTTCGAGTCATGTAGACAACCCACCGTACGGCTCATTTCTTAATAACAATTTGAAACACCTCTAATACCACGGATATGGTAGATCTTGCCATAGCTGACACCAGCTTGCCAAAATGACACCATTTTCTTGTATAAATATGAACGAAACATCTTAACATTATTTTATCTAAGGATTTTACACTTTTACATAAATCTCAAAGGAAGTTTTACAAACTAGAGTAAAATTATACAGTTTTTATGATACGATGAGTGTTGAGAAATATAGTCCACTCGTGAAACTATTCAACACCAACCGAAAAACAAAATAGTTAGTGGCGTGATGGCGGAGAGGTAAGGTGTGTGATTCACACGCCAATGATTGAGAGATCAATCCCCTGCCTCCGTGAGGCTGTCTGTGTAAGGATGAGCTCTTACTTAACCATAGCTCCAGGTTGACCATAGCCTGATCAATGTTGACTGCAATGATGGTGCCACGTGAAAGTTTCAGACGCAAAAAAAGTGGCCATAGTCACCAAAAAAGAGCATTCAAGCTCACAAAAAAACAGTCTGAGATGTGGGGAATAATAGAGTCCAAGCCTCTCTTCAAAAGCATTGCGCTTCTGGATGGTCTGATTTGGTTTGAATGTATGTTCAACAAATAAATACAATTATAATTAAAATTTTAGATTAGAATGATGCTTCAGAGGAGTAACTACAGTCTTCTCAAACTGCAGCAATTTCTCAAAAACAAACGGAATCTCTATGCGTCTACGAAAAATAATTGTATTTGTTTTTAAAGCATGATTAAAAGGTTCTTCCTTAAGCAGAATTTTTTTAAAATCAAAGTCAGTCTCTGGAAAAAAACTATTTATCATTTATAGACAAAACTAAAATGTTTGTAGTATATGATAAAAAATGACTTTTGGATAGTTTATTGAATTTAAAGTCCACATTTTCAACAACATGAGTGTAATTCTTATTCTAAATATTTTTTGCAAAAATGTAAGACCTCATAACCAATTAACATCATCAACCAGTTGTTCTTTAATTTTTTGCCCGAAGCATGTTTTTTAAACGAAATTAAATTGAAACGATTTGCATTTAAAATGAACAAATACTAGCCATTTAAAGCAACATAAAGAAATTTGGATTGTTGACACGATTCTTTAACATTTCAAGCGATGCCATTTTTGATTTCACTAAGGCGTTATTCAGTAAATCGAGAGAAAAAAACTAAAAAATTATTCAAATAGTGCAGAGCTCAACTGAACAAATTTTCAAGATTTTGCAACGTAATCTTTTGTAAGAATCTACCACGATATTTCAAGGTAACCCATTTTTGCAAGACTCTTCTAAGACTTTTCAAGACCTTCCATAAGCTATGGTCTTTGACTAAGGATACCTTACGTGTTCTTTAATGGACACAACCCGCCGGAAAATACAACTGTTAAATTTTTCAAAGTCTTGCATGATTTGCGAAGGAGTGAGACTTGAGACATCTAGTATTAAATTATTATTTATATAGAACCAAAAAGTACAACCTAGACGAACTTTAAAAAAAACATTAGAAATTTCTTTCTTAATCTCAATTTTTTTTCCAATTGTGTCAAAGTCAATCTCTGAACAAATTTTCAAGATTTTTTCAGAATCTGCCAAGATATTGCAATTAAGGTAGCCCTTTTATTGCAAGACTCTTCCAAGACCTTTCAAGATCTTATATGAACTTCTGGTCTCGACTGGGGATGCCTTATTGTAATCGAGACAACGCGGAAATGACGACTGTAATAGTTTTCAAATTCCTGCATGATTGGGACAAGTAAGACTTGGGACAATTAGTGTTAAATTAGTATTTATAAAAAACCAAAGAGTACAACCGAGACGAACAAAAAAAAATAAATAAAAAACTTAGCGAGTAAACAGCTGAATATTCAAATATAACCAAAATTTTCTCATTAAATTTTTTATTGCGTTTATATTGATCATATTCAGTCTCATCTGACATTCTTACCCCACGATGCTATTACATCCGGGGCTACAAAGGGAAAATTGTAGTTAGAATGGGTTTAAATGCACCGAATTTACTGACAAACCTAATTTACCGCATGAACAAATTACTAGTTCACTTTACCATATGGAAGAGATGGTTTTCCTATCGCAAGCTGAGCCTCAAGGAAATTGCGTCTTAGATTGCCGAGGGTTATAAGAGGCTGGCAATTTAAACCTCCCCAAGGAATATTATTAGATTACTTAACTGAACTGGAACAAACTCAATTTAGAGTTGAATCCATACTATTGCGTACCTGGTACTATAGATATTGCACTGTCTGAAAGAAAGGTTAAAAAATGATTTACATAAAACTCATTTTTCATACGCTTATATGATGCTAAAATTGAATGTTGCGATTTTTCGATATATTTAGTTCAGTTTTCGTCTATGCAAATTGAGGTCTATGAATTCATAGACTTTAATTTGCATTAAAAAGAGTTCAAAAAAGTGAAACAAAATATAACAGAAAAAAATCCATAAAGTTCCATAAGCTAATAGCTATTATATATATATATATATATATATATATATATATATATATATATATATATATAATATAATATAATATAATATAATATAATATAATATAATATAATATAATATAATATAATATAATATAATATAATATAATATAATATAATGTAATATAATATCTATATAATATAATATCTATATAAAGCTGAATTGTAAAAGTATTTGCACGAGAAAAAGTTCTTGGTTTTACTTGTAAGATGATTTTTTTCATTCTATAAAGTGCTATGAGTATGAAAAAACTGCGTGAAAAAAAAAAGAAAACAGTAAAAGATGATTAAAACAATTTTTCAATTTTTTTTTGTAATTAGTGTTTTAACAAAAAATAAAGTTAAAAAATTGGAATAAAAATCTTTTCTAAACTTTTGACTGCAAATCCTTTAAAATAAATGAAACGTCAGGTTGCTGACTGTTAATGTAAAAGAAAAAATTAAGGCTGATCAGGAACTCAAATTTACGTACACTGGTCTTGACAAAAAAATTACTGTATAATAATAGTAACTATTAGCAAAGTGCTATATATTAATCAGTCTGAATATTTTTTTAATTCTATTATGACCATGTGATGCAGGGCCTTGACCCTAACCTGTTGAAAGCTTTGTAAACAGTCTTTCATTATAGAAGTGTATCTTATTTCATGTGGTGTCTGTTATTTTGCACTTAGGTCCATTTCTCCTTTGTGTGGCCAGTTACTAATAAAAACTGTGAAATAAAGAGCATATTAATATCTTGCATTAGTTTTTGGTTATTTTAACTATTTGTAGAAAATTTTTTCCAGGCACTTTATTAGATTATCTAATTGAACTACGCTACAACTGGCACTACAGATTTGCGCTTTCTGAAAGAAAGTTTAAAATGATTTACATAGAAGTCGTTTCTCATTAGCTTATTTAATGGAAATGCGGTGAAGTGAATTTTTAAGCAAACTGCTTTTTATGAATCTTAAGTTATATAAAACCAACTTTTGGAAAGTTTTTGCACAAGATGTTTCCAACAAAAAGATTTCCTGGATTAATTTGTAAGATGACCAGTTTTCATTCTATGAAGTGCTAAGAGTATGGCAAGAAAACATCGGATCTTTCGAAAAAAATAAGAGCTGAAAAACAATTTAAAAATTTTTTGAAATCAATGTGGGACTAGAGAACAAACAAAAGTTTCAATGGAAAATATGGCTCAAAATGTGCATGGAAGAATTTTTCAGTACTTTCAATTAAATTTTGGCCGAAAATGAAACGTCATGTTATCGATCTTCCGTATAGCGGAAACAAATGAAGCTCCTCATGGAATTGAATTTAAAGACACTGATCATAAGAACTTTAATATATATTGGAATTAACTAGGAAGACATTACTGCATATCAACCTTGACAGGAGTGGCAAGTAAAAGAAGACATGCCCATGTTGAAAATTTTTAAATAATATGTCATTACAGCGGAGTCTTGTATCTCAAATATTGTCTCTTACTATGCACTTAAGTCCGTTTGATCTATTGTCTGGACAAAATGAAGAAAATAAATTTTTTTAAATTTGTTTATTCAGATTGTAAGATTAAGTGATGGCGAATAAACCAGCAAAAGGGATTCAAGGCTCAGTCAGTTTTTTGACAAATCTGCATTTCTTGGCGCATTTCTTGTATTGTTTCTGTAGATTTCGGCGCGTTGTTATGCAATGTTTTTGAGCCCAGATTTTTGAAAAATCAGTTCCTTTCTTACTTAATTTTTAGAAAAATTTTCCGACGCGTTTAAATTAAACTGTCTTTTCGTTATAGCACACTTTGAAAGATTAATTTATTTGAGAAATACATAAATTTAATTTTTGCACTCTTCATCTTTCTGCAAATGTCTGAATACGTACTAAGAAAACAGTTTGTTTTTGACCAAAAATTTTTAAACGATAGTTAATATTTACTACTGATTTATTTACGTTAACTCTAAAATTTATTTACATGAACTTAAATTTTGAACTGGTTGCAGTAAAATATTGCAATTTTTGTATTTTCTGAAGGATTAATTTGTTTTATATAAATTTGTAATAATTTTTGTTTTCACAGGATGTCAGAAAGTTTTCCTACGAACTGCGTTTTGTTTAAAATTTTTCTAGGGGATGAAAACCCCATTAATTTCAAGAAACGGATCTATTTCACCGGCATTTGTCAGAAATCTGAGTAAGTTCATCCTTTTTTGCCTAAATTAGAGAATAAATCAGTTCAAGGCAACCTTTGAGGCCTACTGTCAACAAGAAGTTGAATGAAAACTGTATTCCAGCTTGAAAAAAATGAATTAAATCTTGTGAGTACAAAATCTCAGGAATACGAAAACCAAATCGGTAGACTCCTGCTTTTCTACAAATGAAAAATTAGTGAGTGGTCATGAAAAAAAACCGACTGGATACAAAAATTATTTTATTTATGTCTCAATTTAGTAAATGATGCAAATATATTGGAATAAAATTATTCACTATTAAGAATCAAATGTCCTAGTGCTCGCGTAACTTTACTGGTGTTTTTGAGAACCATGATATAATTCTTTTTGTAAGCGTATGTAGATAATCGTTACAACCAGGGCGTGTAGTTCAAAATTGATTCAAGTTTTATTATATTCGTCAAAAATATGAATGATGCTTGTTTTGGGCAAGCGTGAAAAAAGTGAGAAACATTTATGACTCTTATCCACTCCACTAGTCAGATTTTTACACGCCATCAAAGATGCTCGTATACTAGGGTTACTAACCGCCATATTTACTAATTTTTCACTTAGGTCGAAATGAAAAATGGCGCTTAACTGGTGATCAATCTCAGAAATGTTCCTTGCCAAACTAACTATTGATTAAAAAGACAAATAGCAATTGATGTCACGCGTAATTCATGATTATTTTCAGAAATTTCATAACGTTAATGGTGACTTAAGAAGACAATTAGCTATTTTTCAATTACCCATATCACAACTCACCAAAACATTAAGTCTTTGAATTTGGTCTCAAGTAAATTCTAAATAAGTGCTGGCAATAAAGTTTTAATCTAAGTGAAAACTCAACTTCGTACTCTCGGGTTACGTTTATCTGTGAGTAAAAGCAGTCAAACTGATTGTTCTTCCGTCAGTTATGCCCAATATTTACAAAACCGCTTGTTGTGAACAAAAGTGACCGAAAAAATTTGTCATTGTATTATAACTGTTACCCTCGAAACGCCAAATCTGCTGAAAAGCAGTAATGCCAATTTTTGTAAAATTTTACTAACTGATTTGATCAACAAGTTTTCGTATTTTGTGTAAGGGAAATTTGATGTTATGTTTTGAAGTATTAAAACCCAACAGAGTTATATTATTAATCATTGCATTCGATTACAAACTTTTATTAAAAATTAAAAATTATTCTCTTTTAATCTATTGAATCCATTTTGGCGTAATTTTTTGAATAGGTGGTGACTGTTTTTTAAGAAGGCTTGCCCATTTTTGAAGGTAGTTTGCGCAGTAGAGGTTGAGCAATCGAAAAAAAACGGCGACATTAATTGACTTATCTGGACTACTGCTCCAAATCAACGAAACATTTTCTTAGCCATCTCTGTTTTATTGCATCACAAAAAGATATAACAACCCAACGATAAAACATCATTGCACTGGCTTTTAAATTGAATGTTATCTTAAGAAGCAGCGGGTCTAAGAAAAAAAACACCCACGAAAAGTTAAACCACGGTAACATACCCACGCGGACATAAACCGACCAAACTAAAATTAAATTTCTGTTGCTCTATTTTGTTTGATTGTGATAGTTTCAAGAGAAATACCACGAGCCGCTAGCGCATGACCAAATGAGGAAAATATACAGCCCTCTAAAAACGAGGGGAGGGTGGTATTTCCCGTGTTTCCTTCGATTTTTAATTCATATCTAAAATTAGGTGGTTCTTTTCAGTGGGAGTTTTTTTAAAGACAGATATGTAGTTATAACCGAAAAAAATATAGTTTTGATAAGAATCTGTTATACTTAAGCTTTGCAAACAGACTTGGATTTGTGTCGCAAATACACTATCTCAAAAGGGTAATGGGAATCGCAGAGCGAATCCTTAAATAAGTGTGTTTTACAGAATTGGTTTATTGGAATCGCGATGCGAATCCACAGCTAACTTGTCTTAAGTAAATTAAGAGCGTTTGCAGAAGCAACTTGAATTCAGATTGACTAAATGAAATTCTGATTACTTATAATAAAATACTGTGAACAACATATGAAATAATATATTAGACTAGCGGGAATATTTTTATACGTGAATAATAAAAAATCATAACTCAGGTTATAAGCGCATGATATAAATATTAAAAATAGAGGATAAAATAATTAAGTACACATAGAGGTTTCGATATATAAGTATACATACGTATCACATTTCCCCCATGACAGAAAAAATTTTAATGTATTTACAATTTTTAGGATCAAACACAAACTATGGAAATGAAAGGAAATTTAACACAACATAAAGTAAACTGCAAAGATGCCACAAATGTTATTTTGAAGAAATGAAAAGTTTGATCATTAAGTATATGCGAAGCATGTGTGCTTGAGAAAAGGTTAACTGCACATGTGTCTAGTATGTTGTTGCTTTCATAATATTTCCACTTGACAATAAGAGACAGCACATACAAAACGAAAGTGTGATTGAAATTGGGATTCGGAAGGCGAATACGCTTTAAAGTTTATAACATGCAAAGTGAATACATTGAAATGAATAAATAACAGACACACACAACAAGAAGTGGATTCGTGGAGCGAATACATGAATGAATTAAAATTAATACATTGAACAGCAATCGAAGAAAATTAACATTAATGTATCCATTTAAGACTGGATTCGTAAAGCGGAAACATGAACGAAATAAATAAATGTAGTTTATATGAGTTTACGTAGTTTTAACAGTTTTGTTCAAATTTCATTTTCTGCATCCCACACAGAAAGTTCCCGTTCTTGTTCATATTCATAATATCGAACTCTTGAATCTGGTGGAGAAGCTTGACCAATTTGGATATCAGGTCGTGGTGGGGAGGGGAATTCTTGATTGTTCCGCATTTTGAATCAGTGTGACTACTGTATTTTCGTTTGTTGAGCCCTTCTTTTCTTTTTTCGATTTTTGCTCTTTCGATTTATTCGAGCTGGATGAGGCCAACGAACTGGTTGGAGATATGTCCGCATCTGCAAATCCGTAAAATTGGGGCCGTTTGCGGTTTCGAGCTGCTTGTTGTTCTTGTGAGGCGGAGGACGTTACTGGATCTTGTGATGAGGACATTGATGGGGCGGGGACTATCGATATCAGCGGTTGTTCCGAAGCTGTTGCATTGTCATTTTCATTTGACGCAACCGTGTGACGACTTCGTTTGGGCTGTGGCTGAGCGGGTTTACGGACTGTGAGGGCTTGAGAGACATTTGAGTTCACAGATAAAACCACGGAACTAGTATCACGATGGCGATGGCGAATCTTGATTTCTCCCCTCTTTTGTCGCTTGACATCCTTACTATGCTTGGCGATCTTTATCTCCGTTGTTTGTTCATAAGGTGCAGGACGTCTTTGCCCAGAGATTAGTTGACCTTTCTGCTTTGGTGCCGAACTTTGCCAAATCGCTATCTCTAACTTTCACTGGAGATCGTCCAGGCTCATTGATTATGGTTGTTGTAGGGGAAGATGTTGTTGCAAAGAATCCTGGTTTGAGAACCTCATATAATCCGGCAAGCTGTCTCATGGCCCTCTTTTTGTTAGGTAGTTTCCGCGCTAGCTTTACGTTTAAGGATTTCTCTGTTCTGGGAATGGGGTTCGTGATTTTTGGATGAATAATGAACCGCCATTCCTTATTGTCCGAATCGCGATAGCGGAGTCCTGGGTCCTGTTGTGCCCTGTTCATGGATTTTTCAATGTCCATATCGCTTTTTTCAGGGCTGGTCCATCTGGCGTCATCAAGGTAGTCATCTACAGGAACTGTATCGGCATCTAAATAGTGGTTAATAATTTTTTCATAAGTTAAATTTAAACTAGAAGGAGAAGTGCTAATATTCCTTAAAGGAGTATTTGCCGGACGACCGAAATGGGCTTCAAATGGTGTTATCTTTGTTGTTTTCTGTTTTGTTATACGTAAACCAGAAATGATTTGTTTAATTGCTTTAGATGTTGCGAATGTATCTTTATATTCAACTTTCATGTAGGATAACCGTCGTTTTATTGTCTGTATCATTCGCTCCACTAATCCAATAGCTCTATGGTCTCTGACCGGTGCGTCGAGAATGTCAATATTGTTTTCATTACAGTAATTTGTAACTTGTTTACCTACTAGACAAGTGGCTTGGTCTAAACGGATTGTTCGTGGAATTCCATGTGTATAGGCGTAATTACGGAGAAATTTTACTACATTTGTCCCATTAGCTTTTTCAAACATTCTAACTGTCGGATACTTCGAATAACGGTCAATGCATGCCAAAAAATAAATGTCTTTATCTTTTTCATTCGTTATCGGACCCCCAAAGTCAATTTGAATTTCTTCATTTGGTTCTTGGCAAGCCTTATGTGGATACCATTTAGATTTTGGTATAATAGGTTTTAAATTCTTACCAATATCAGTACATGGAACGCAATCCGATGCTTTAGCCAAAATTTCTCTATGCATATATGGCCACCATGCATATTGGGATAGAGAAATCATCCCCCAACTACCGGGGTGGGTCATGTGTAGTAATTCCACTACTGCCTCCTTTATTGAATTGGGTATGGCGACGCGTTCGTCGACACACAAGCAACCGGACCGCACATGAAAGTATTTCCAAAAGGAGTGGATGTATGAGCTGACTTCTTTGCATCGGGCCTCGTCATCTTGTAGAACACAATCTTTAATCTCCTTTAGTACTGCGTCCTTGCTAGTCAAGACTGCTAGAAACGACTTTGTAAAGAGCTGATTTAGGTTGCTCTCAAAAACTTCCTCCCTGGACAGTTCAATATCCTGAGTTTCAGGTGATGATGAGGCCTGGGTATTATTGTTGGGGTTTGCACTAGTAGTTGTTATTGGGGTTGATTGAGTGCGAAATGTTACTCTAGGGGTATGCGGAGGAGTTGTAGGGTTGGTTTGCGATGATCCATTAGCTGACATTGTTATGTCATTTATTTTATTTTGCGGTTAAATTACAATTGAAATGTTTAGACTGGATTTGCAATGCGGGTGCAGTATTATTTTGAAGCAAGTGATTTGCGTGGTAATTAAATTGAGAAATGAATGCTAAATTATAATTGCGTACTTGTGCTCGAGTAGTGGATGAATTATTTGAGGCATTTGAGTTATGCGGGTTAATTTTAGCAGGTTTGCAAGAGTGGACGCGCGTCTGGTTGACTTGTAACTTGTTTTTGCTGTTTATGGGCCGCTTAAAGAATTTAATATGCTGTTTAAGGAATTTTATTCGAATGACTAAATAAAGATGTAATTGCGTCGCGAATGCGGGAAAATGTTGCTACCATGAATTCCTCATCATATTGAGTGACGCTTTTTGCTTTCTGGTTCGGTTGGCGCGAAATATAATCAACTAAACCCATTCGGGTACCAGGAATATGCTCTATGATAAAATCAAATGGTAACAAACGATCAATCCAACGTGTTAATCTGTTATTATAAGATTCATTGGAACGGTGAGATTTTAAAACTGAAAGAAGTGCTCTGTTATCTGTCAAAACCGTAAAAGTCTTTCCAAATAAATAATATTTAAAATATTCGATAGCCCAAACCACCCCAAGCAATTCTAGTTCGTTTATACTATAGCGCTCTTCGTTGCTATTAAGAAAGCAAGATGCAAAAGCAACTGTTTTCCACCCTTCACAATCTAGTTGTTCGAGTGCAGCGCCTAAACCTTGGCGAGAGGCATCGCATTTGATGCGTGTTTCCCGTGTTGGATTAAAATGGGTGTTTTCTGTAGCATTTGCAATAGCAGTTTTAATGTGTTCGAAATGTGTTTGATTATATTCGGTCCAAAGAAATTTTTCATTTTTCTTTAACAAAGGCCGAAGAGGATGACATATTTTGGCAAGATTAGGAATAAATTTGCTTAAATGATGAACACTACCTAGGAATGAACGCAATTGTTTCAATGTCTCAGGAGCTTTGATTTCAGCAATTGCTGCTGTTTTAGACTCTATGGGTTTAACACCACTTTGCGAAAATGTGAAACCAAGCCAATTTATCTGGTGTTTTGCAAAATGACATTTGCTTAAATTAATTCTGAGGTTATCGGCCTCGAGTTTCTGCAGGCAATTGTAATTGTATTTGAGGTGCGATTCCTTGGTACCTTTGCTAACCACAATTATATCGTCCAAAAAACAATATGTATGAGACAACCCAATAAGTGTAAAATCCATCGCCTTTTGAAACTCTGCCGGCATATCCGTAAGTCCATAAAATCCCGTTTTAAAACGGTACGTACCGGTTGCGTCTCCACAAATGATATTGAAATTAAAATGACGTGCGGCATCCGGATGCAAGTTTAATTGACTATATGCGTATTTTAAGTAAATTGTTGAAAAATAAACATTTTCCCCATGATTAGAGTCATTAATATGTTGTGAAATTGAATCAATAAGACTATCTATATTTGGCATTTGATACTTGTTCTTGTGTATCGCTTTGTTCAAAATTTTTGAATCAAGAGTTAATTTTACAGATTTGTCCTTCTTGACTGTAATTACAATCGGAGAAATAAAATTTTTATCAGAACATTCTTGTAACTTTTCAATATGTCCTTGTTCTGTAAGTTTCTTTAGCTCGTCAGATACTTTGTCTAACAGATTATAGACACGACGACCTTTTTGGTGTGATGGGGTATAGTTTTTGTGAAATTTTGATCGAATTGTATGTACTTTGGACTTACCGATTCTGGAGATTAGATCAGGGAAATCGATTGCAATCTGTTTTTTAATTGGACAGTATTCTTGTTCTACCTGATTGATTAACATTTAATTATTTGATTGTTGAATTGAGAGTCCAAGTGCGGGAAACAATTCTCTACCCAACAGTGAACGATGACCATCCGCCACTACTTGAATTTCAATTGGATTTGCGTGCCAATTGCCGCTTTGAATTGAAATTTGAATAATGCCTACCGTATGAATAGGCTCGTTCGAAAATGTTTTCAATTGTTTGGGATTCGCCCCGCGTATCCACTTCGATTTTGAGTCGTGGGAAATGATTGAATTTGCCAATGATTCGTTTATTATTGTTCATACGCTGCCCGAATCCACCAAAACAATTGTTGATGTAGTACCAAATATTACAGGAAGGTTGATTGCTGTCACCGAAGTTGTGAAATCCGTTGATGATACTACAGCTACACAATTATCTTCATCTGATGAGTAGTTTGACTCCAAATCAGGGTCAAAATCTGCCGAAATTTGACCGACATCCTCAACTTGGTCATCTTTTTCGACATTATTGACTCGTGGCTGAGGTCTTGGGTACGAATTGGGATCTTTAGGTTTACGACAAACCTTAGCGAAATGGTTTTCAATACCACAATTATTGCATCTCTTTGCCCGAGCGCATTTATTACGGTGTTCAGAAGTCCAACTTGATCCACAAAAGTGACAAGTTGTGGGCTTTTTCCGTGCGGTTGTACTCATAGTTGAAAAAGGAGTAGCATTCGCAATGCGCATCCGTTGTACTTGATTGACGGTTGAATGTAATTCAGCTTTGTTGGCATTCATTTTGAGTTGATTGAGGGTACCCATTTCAATATTGATTGCTATTGCTAATGCTCTATCAGGGTCTACTGTTTCTTTTAGAAGCTCTTTTTGGATGTCTTCGTTCTGCATGTTTGCGATAAAAACGTCTCTGATGATAGTATCTCCTTTTTCTTCTAGATCACAATTTTCCGAAAGTTCTTTGAGATGTCCAAAGAATTTCTCAATTGGTTCTCCCTTTTGTTGTTTTCGTGTAAGAAAAAGATACCGATCAAAAGTTATATTATGGATCCGAATGAAGGTTGTATGCAAAACATCCCAAAGATTTTTGGTTGAGATTGCTTCGAGATTGATAGTCGAATTTTTCGAATTGAAGACGCGCCGACCTTCCATTCCCAAACTCAAGTACATCAATGTAGAGGCTTTCCGATCACATAGTTTCCACGGTTTGTCTCCGCATAAGATGCCGACCGCTTCAATGCGTTGACACCGATTTTTCCACGCTGTTTTCGCCTGATCATTGCGGGTATGTCGATCTCGTTCTGATTGTGCTGTCGGGTTGTCAACTGCGTCTTCATAAGCTGGTTCGGGAGGCAAGATAACATTTACTGGAGGGTCAGCTAGGAGAAGGTCCACTTCAATTCCTTCACGAGCAAGAATTGCAAGTTTTAATTGCGTCCTCCAATATTCCCAGCGAAGTGGGGGTTCTAGGGTTGCCTTTTCCCAGAAGGGTTGAATGCTGAGTGGAGATTTGCCGCTGTCCTTTATTGCTGACTGCGCCATGTTATACTTAAGCTTTGCAAACAGACTTGGATTTGTGTCGCAAATACACTATCTCAAAAGTGTTATGGGAATCGCAGAGCGAATCCTTTAATAAGTGTGTTTTACAGAATTGGTTTATTGGAATCGCGATGCGAATCCACAGCTAACTTGTCTTAAGTAAATTAGGAGCGTTTGCAGAAGCAACTTGAATTCAGATTGACTAAATGAAATTCTGATTACTTATAATAAAATACTGTGAACAACATATGAAATAATATATTAGACTAGCGGGAATATTTTTATACGTGAATAATAAAAAGTCATAACTCAAGTTATAAGCGCATGATATAAATATTAAAAATAGAGGATAAAATAATTAAGTACACATAGAGGTTTCGATATATAAGTATACATACGTATCACAGAATCTCATATTTCACAATTATCTTACTTAATTTACCATATTAATCAGAACGATTATTACTTTTTGAATAGCAATTTATGTCATTCTACATATTTTTATGAATTGTGCTCCTAAATTTAACTTGAATACGCATTCACATGTAATGTCAAAAGTGTTTTAAAGCACAAAAATTGCATTTCAGGAAAAAAACAAAAAATTAGCGATTAAGTTTCAAGTAATGTGCTCAATTCTTGATCAATATCTGGAAATAGATTGCGGCAGGAATCATTTTGATTTGCATTTTATATTTCAATAGAGTAACTTCATAGCTACGTCCTCATCTTAATTCAAAATGAATCTGATTATGTAATTTATTAAAGTTGTAATTGAAAATTTTTGGTTTTATAACCTATCAAAAGAAAAAATTATAGAACGCGATTGAAAGATGAGTCCCATTTTTTGTTGCAATTTCATTGGTGTGAATCTTTTTTATTCATGACATACTGATTGTTTTGCCCCTAGCCAATGAATAAGTAGTACAAATAACAAAAAATTACCCTTGACAAAAGTTTAAATAGTACTGTATATTATGGAAGCATTTTTCAGTATTTCTTTACAGTGATATCTTAGAAGCTTTGATAAAATGCCATTTTTCATCAATCAATTAATGGAAATACTTTTTTAAATTCTGTAGTTGAGATCCTTTGACAGATATCCTTCTAAGCAGAACCACCAAATATCCCCAACCAAATATATTGGACGATGTGGTCTATTTTATCTCTTTGATTCAATAAAATTTAAACACGTACAAAATTAAGTTAATACATGTAAAAAGGGACTTACAGTGTCAAATATGGCGTAAAAGGAACGACTATATTAATTGTGTTTTTTTCCACTTTAGAACAAAAGTTTATAGCAAGTTAAACTATAGAAAAGTGAACAAATTAACGCAGTATTAATTAAATTCTATTGGTATGGGCGCTGATTCTCAATGGTTTTTCACAAAACGCGTCAAAAAAATTCTTTGATGCTCGTCGATATTGTGACCAGGATCAATAATTCAGAACTATCCTGAGCGCATGTTCTCAAAAAAAAAATTCTGACTCAAATCCAAGATTAGAATTAGAATTTTATTTTATGGTTAAATTATGTTAAAAATAGTCAGAATTTTTTTTATTTGAGTGCGAACAATAGCTCAATTTGTTTAACATCATATGTCAAAATTTCTTTTCTTAAAACACGTAGAGCAAGTGTATATATACTTCTAATTATAAGATATCATTGGACAACAGTTTCCTTTTAAATTTTTTTTTCGGTTCAAATTTGTATTTTTTGAAAGCTGCCTAATTAATTTAAATTTTTTTGAGACAATTTTATTGAGAAGAGCTGAAATAATCTGCACTCATAACAAATGACGTCATACCTGCTAACAAAAATGAAGCATAGAAATTTTGGTTGCGTTATTTATACGGATGGTTTTTAAAGAATTCGTTCGACAAAATCAACTGCTTTTGCATTATTGTGATTGTAATTAAGTTGAAGATGATTAATTGCACTTTTTCATTATATTCGATAAAGTTCATAATTATGCAATTTTTACATATCAAAAAGGCAAAAAAAAACGTTTATAATTTTCGTTTGGGAATCATCAAGACAAAATGCAGACAAAAAATTTGAAATTGAATTTTTTTATTTGACCTTTCACCCCTTCACTATTATTATTATTATTTTCCAGTTAAGTTATGTAAGTTTGTTCAAAGACAAGTAATTTAGAACAAGGTGCATGACTTTTACTTACCTATAATTGATGAGAACTTTCGAAACAACAAGCTATTGATTGTTTTCTGATATCAGATAATAAGGTAATGGTAGATGTTACGCGCAATAGTTGAAATAATTTTTGAGACAGTGAAAAAGAAGAGCAAAAAAGAAAATTTTAAATTACCAGAAAATGTTTCATTAGGTTGCAGAAATGAAAAAATTGACCAATGAATTTGCTTCATTTGTGTATATTTAAAAGCAGTATACCTTTAAAAAAAGGTGAACAAAAATTTTCCCTTTAAGTATTTCTATTGGGATAATTTTGTGTACTAAGTCGTGTAGCCATCGAGCTATGTGTACAAAATAAAACACAAAGTCTGTTTTCTTATTGGCTGAAAAGTTAGGATTAAAAATCTCCAAGATAAAATGACCCACCGTCTTTGAAAAGTTTCACATTTTTACCTTGAGTGCACCTCTGTGAGTTCAACTGCATTAAAATTCAATTTAAAACTCGCCAAAGATGAATAATTATGTCAAAGATGAAAAATTTAGCGCAGGACTAATAACTTTTGGCAGGAAGAAATTCGTTCTGCATTCTAAATTAGCAAAATAGAAATTGGAAATGAAAAATGAAGATATTTTTGTAAGGAAGTCACGTTTTATTGCTCTAGAAATGAGAACCTAGACGATAAAGTGCTGATATATGTGGACTTCGAAAGAAAGAAAAGTTGAGATGAAATTCATTTGTAATATGACTAAGATAACTCGGATTAAATTCGGGGGGGGGGGGGGGTGGTCAGCGTCTCAAGCTCTAACTTCAATGGCTGTCTAGACCAGCCAGACTTCAAAGCTGCCAAATTGAAGGGTAAAAAGGCGAAGAGAGGTCAAAAAGGTGACCATGTGAGAGGAACATTACAATATCAAAGCTGGCTTTTCCGATCAAACATAAAAAAAAAGAAATCGAAGTTGCGACAAGTTTAATATGAACGTGAATGACGTGCTATTAAATCTTGATTTTTTTCTGCCAAAAATTAACAAACATGTTACGGATTTTAAAAAAGATAAAGTCCATATTTTTCCGTAGAAAAGAAACTTAAATTTGGGTTTGAAAAGAGGGAAGCGGAAAGCATATTACGAATTTGGTACTGTAAAAAAAACAAATTGTCTCAGAAAATACCCAGAAATAGAAAAACTGACCCAAGTGTGTTTATGTTTAACGTTCTTCTAATATATTTGTTGAATTAAGTTTGTACCAGACACAAAAGACGCCCGACTCAATGGCGCGTGGCATTATCAGCTCAAACAACCCGGGTTGACCACGTTAAACCTTTCTTGGCAACCATTTAAAAGCCATAAATGGATTTTATGGTAACTTGGCAACCATATATCTGACCATGAAAACAAGCAAGGCGGCTCGGTAATGTGCGATCGCACATAAGGTTCCGACCCCGCTCATCCACAATTTTGGCATAATTCTCTACCAAATGAGGAACAGATGGAAAAACACAAAAAATTCAAATATTTTTCAAAAAAAAACTGGTGTATGAACAAAAAGATAGCCTCCAAAGCAAATAACTCAGTGGAGTAAAAAGTGATGCATTACATTGATGAGATATGCCGATATTAAGAAAACGAGCGAAGACGAACGGCAAAATCAAACAACAACAACAAACAATAATTACATCAAAAAATTTATATCCGTTTTAAAAAACAAAACTTATTAATAAAGTCAAAATAGCGTCAGATAAAACAAAAGAAATTGTAATTCACCAGAAAAAATGTTTATTCACCAGTTCATAATAAAGCTTGGTAACAATTAGACAAAAAAGAACATAAACTTTAAAGTTAGAAAATTCGCTGAATTTTTTTTAAAAAAACTATTAATTTCAAAATAATGAAAACCATTAGGAAACAACTAAAATATCCCAGAGGTTTACAATTACCAATGCTTCCATAGAAATGGATTAAGAACTCTTGGTATTCAATTGTTTATGCAGTTACAAAAAGAACAACAAATAGACATCAAACTAAAAATCAAATAAAACTTGCCAGAAAATGATTTGGAAGCCGTAAAGCCATACTTTGGCCCCCAAAATATGTTCAACTGCACCTTCGTCGAACACTTATAATTTATTATGTGGCTGCTCATTAATAAAATTAAGCAACAATTCGACAAAAAAAGAAAAAAAATGCAAAATTATGTAAAAATTGTTTTTTTTCGACAAAAAATTTATTTCCAAAGACATAAAAGCCATTAATTACAATATGAAAAATTTGAATATGTTCGTCCATTCTTCCATAGGAAGCCATTAAGACTTTCAATTATCCAGAATATGTCCTACGTCTACAAAAAGAACGTCAAATATGACAAAAATCAAAAAGTCATTTACTTTTTTTTGTGAAAATCCCGTGTCGAAGCCAGTAAAGACATGACGAATTCTTAGAAAACATTAGATCTTATGACACGAATTCCTTTTGACACCTTTCTCTGACAAAAATAATGTCATCTTTAACCTTTAATTAACGAGACCAGGTAACAAACAGACAATAAAAGAAACCCAATTGCGAAGTTGAAATGTTTTTTTTTTCATTTTGGAAAACAATTGTTTTCAAAGTCATGAAAGCCATTATCTATCTTCTAATATCAGATTATCGACTCATCTACTCTTCCAAGAAAAGCCAATCAAACCGGGTCATTGTATAGAAAATTAAATACGACTAAAAAGACAAAGTAAAAACGACAGTTGGAGACAAAATCAAAAAATTCAGTTAAATTCTTCGAGAAAGTACTGTTGAAGCGGTAAAGAACCACAATCTATATCTTTAAAGACTCAATTATTATCAATTGTGCGTTACTTTGTTACTTTGAACGCAAAAAATTTGATATATGAAATGACAATAACGTGATAATTTGACAAAACTAGAAACAAGAAAAATGGGCAAATACCTAAAAATTAAAGAAAATTGTGAATTCTAGTAGTATCAAAACCAGATCACCATAACTTAAGGCGCAGAACCGCATTAAAGCCTATATTTGAATTCAGCAGAAAGAAGGAGCACTCTTTGATTGCTGATACTAAGCTACAAGTTTACTAACTTAAGAGAAAAATGGAGGCAAAGTTCAATAAGCCATATTTTATTTAAAAATCAAATATTTTAAAAGTTAAAACGACCTTAAATTTTCAAGCAATCAACTAGATAAATTAATTTTAAGCTAATTAGGAAGCCAATAGGACCTATCACTAGTGAGCTTTGATTTGAAATGTTCTGTTATTTAATTAATATAAAAAAGATCAATTTTTTTTTAATAAAAAACTGACTGACGACAATCCGAATTATTTTTGGATTGTAACGGTCCAAGATTGGTACAGAACTAGTCCTGCTAATGCTGATTGTCCATTAGGAATATTTAATTTTTGGAATGTCATTGATATAGATACTTTGTTAGTTAAAAATTCATAAAAAAAAATGCTGCCTTTTTGATAATCAACGAAAAAAGTTAGCAAAAAACGGCAAAGTTTTATTTACAGAGCACTCTCAACGGAAGTTAGGGTGGAATCAGCCCCCTTTTCAGTCTACAAAAATTCTGTTAGTGGTTTTTGCGAGTGCACTTCCCGCAAATTTAATCAGAGTGGACTAAAGAAACCTATTTCGTGCTGTTTTTGATGACAAAGTCAGAATTTTGTGAAATATTTGCGACAAAAAAATTCAATAAAAAAAGCCGAATATTCTTTGCCTTTAAACGTAAAAACAACATTCTTGAAAAATTTTATTAAATTTTATCAAAATTGGCAAAATTTTAGTCAAAAATTCCGAAAAAAAGATGAATGAAATCAACGGAATTCACTCTATTTTCTCGAAAGTTTAAACCTCGATATCTCCCTGTCAAAAACGAATATCAAAAAAATCTTTTTAATTCCATATTCTACGCTGGACAAGTTTTCTAATGATACCAGTCTCAACTCTCTACGATGAATATATCGATCGGCCAAAATTGATTTCTCGGCAACTACATCCAAGATCACAGATATATGACAGGAGCCACGTTGCCATAAATTGTTTAATTAAGAGGGAAGTTTTAATTACTGCTTCAGCAATGCTTGGGCGTTGAAAAGTTGCATAAGATTCATATTGGATTCTTCTGCACAACATAAAAAGCCTCAAAAAACGCTATAAAAATGTACCATACAAGAATCATGAAAAACTATATAGAAATAAGCATAAGAACCATGTAAGAAAGATTAATGAACAATGTAAGAAATATGCACCAAATAAGAATCTTGAAGGAACTATGTAGGAATCATATAAAAACCATGAATGAAGCGTGTAGGAAACCATATAGGTGCCATTTAAGAACTATGTATGGATCATATAAGAACCATGTAAGAATCACATATGGTACCGATAGGCCACAGGTTGGTTAAAACGTTTGAAGCTGAGACCGCTGTATAAACGATGTAAGAACGCACAAATGTGCTTACCGAATTCTTGGATAACACATAAGAATCATATATTGAACTCTTGTCAACCACAGCAAAACCATATAAGAAAGTTTTGCATAGCTTGTGTGGAATCTATGGTTTTTTGGATATGGATCCCAAGATAAGTCAACCCGAGGAGACCTTGCCCAAAAGTCTCTTTACTAAAAACAAGTCAAAATAGCCTGTAACGGAAAAAAGCATCCAAGCAAACAGTAACAGACTGAATTTACTTCTAAACACACTGCGCCAAACTTAAACGATCACAAAACAGATACTAATGTTTGATATGAACTTCTGGTGTCTTTTGACAAATATTTTTGATAATTCGAGTTAAATATAGAGGGATGTTGAGCTATTTAGACCAGGAAACATTGCACTAGGTTAGATACAGACAATAATGATTAAAAACACTTCAAGACTGTCAGTACACATTTGAATGTCATCGAGAAGGAAATGTTCTAATTAAAACAAAACATCAAACAGACTGTTCCAAACTAAACTGGCTTCAAAATAAACATATCCAAATAGACTTAGCCGGCCCCCGTACAAACGTTACTAGACCTAAATTATATCACCGCAAAGACAATCACTGCTAGTCTAAGTGGTCCCCAAAAATTAATATAGCAGATTGAATAATTGTAGAAAAAGTCTTTATCAGGTCAAAACTACCTCAAAGAAACCTGTACAAAAAATAAAAAAGGCACACCTTTACAATATCCAAATTATCTCCATACAGTGTGTACAGGACTGATACAGCCTAAACATTTGCATTACAACTGCATCTGTTATTCAAAACAGCTTGTACCAGATATAATTGACCTGGGGGCAAAATGCATTGCCTTCAAGATTTCATAGCAAAACTACTCTGACTGATTTTTGCTAGAAACTGCCTCATTCAACCGACCGATCTCGCCTGGGTCTGACACCTTAGTTTGGGCAATATTTGTATTGTCGTTTTTTTTAGAAATTGGATAATCATTTTTGTTATCTTCAAATTTCAAATTTTAATTATTCCAATCGTATTGCTTTGTGTATTTTAAGAATCTATTACGTATTTTAAAAGTTTTAAGTTTTGCACTTAACTAGATTAAAGAGGGAAAATTTGATTAGTTCTGCAATGTTGCAGAGTAAATTTTTGCAGAATGGTACTCGAGTAACCTTTCACTTCTGGAATAGTTTCCAAAGTTGATGAAAAATTCTGTTTAAATTCTCAATTAAAAGAGGACTTTGTCAATTTGGCTGCTTCCGTTAGTCAACTATGCTGATTTCGTTGATTTAGAGATTGCATTTGGGCGCCAACCTCGTTCTAATAGAATTACGGTCTAATGAAGCATTAAGACATAAAACGCAGCCTAAAATAGCTCAGTGCGACCTAAAATCTTTGCACAAGCGTTGATTTATACCTTGGAGGACGATACAACTGGATCGCCGTCTTTTCATCAAATGAGGAGAAATGGAATGCTAAAGAAAGAGAAAGAAACAATAACCCTAGTTGAAACCAGGAGAAACCTTTATAAATTAACAGGAGAAATTCAAATTCAAAATTCGAATTCAAACCGAAAGTCATTAGAAGAGAATCGAAAGAGTTCATTGAATAACCGGTAAATTCTGACAAGATCTGGCAATTTTAAGATAAACGGTGAATGCGATGAAATTACATAAATCAGGCGGTGAAAGCGGTGAAAAAAACCTTTATTGCCTGGTTGGGGTGAAATTACATAATTTCACCGCTGAATTTAGCGGTGAAATTACATAAATTTACCGCTTCGAAAAAAGTGTCCAAATTATGTAACATAAACGGTGAATGCGATGAAATTTCATAAATCAGGCGGTGAATGCGGTGAAAAAAAACTTTATTGCCTGGTTGCGGTGAAATTACATAATTTCACCGCTGAATTTAGCGGTGAAATTACATAAATTCACCGCTTCGAAAAAAGGTTCCAAATTATGTAAGATAAGCGGTGAATGCGGTGAAATTACATAAATCAGGCGGTGAAGGCGGTGAAAAAAAACTTTATTGCCTGGTTGCGGTGAAATTACATAATTTCACCGCTGAATTTAGCGGTGAAATTACATAAATTCACCGCTCAACTTGGTGGTGAACTTACATAAATTCACCGCTTAGAAAAAAATTGTTTAAATTGTGTGAGATCAGCAAAGATTGCGGTGAAATTAATGGGGGGTAATGGAACAATTGTTAGATTTACCCTCCCCCTAAAACTACCCTTTAATCTTGCATCTTTTTGACACTTTTCTCTAAATGGCGAATTTATGTGATTTCAGCACTAGAGTAAGCGGTGAACTTACAAAAAGTCGCCACATTTCACCGCTGAAAAATCTAATTTCACTGCTAAAATCGCAAATCTTACAAAAAATTGACGCCCATGTTTTGAAGAAAGTTGAATGAAATTGATTTCTATTCAAAAAAAATACTAGAAGTTAGTGAGAGATAGCGCAGTGGAAGAAGGCATGGATGACATGCAGGAGGTGAGAGGTTCGAACGCTTTTAAGCGCGGTGAAATTACATATTTTAGCGGTGAATTGTGGTGAAATTTTGTAAGATCACCGCTTACTCTAGCGATAACTTTTGCAATGAGCTTTGAAACTGACCTTTATACGCCAGAAAACAAAATCGTGAAACATTCTTTTGTAGAAATCATAAAATTTTAGAGAATATAGATAGATATTGAAATAATGTTCGATTGATTATTCCCCTTGTGTTGATAAACAATTAAAACAATTGGGCCTTTCTCTCACTGAGTGCCCTGACAAACTATCTTACAAATTTTTCGGATTTCTTCTCGACCCAGGGGCCCTAGTATTTATTACACAGACAGAAATGAACAGCTCGCAGACAAAAATGAATAGAAATGAATTTCAGAGAGAAATTAACAGCTAAAGAACAGTCGGTTCACTGAGCTTCATAAAACGTGCTTTAGATTGGAATGACCGCTAAGAAAAACACGATGCAGTAAAAACTTGAGACTCTTACATCTTACATTGAAGATGACTGGGCAGATTTGTTGAAATTGATTATCACTGATTTAAAGAGAAAGACCAAATGATAGTACTTCTCAAAGGACTGTGTGATAAAAAATCTGCCTCTCTTGACAAACAAAAATGTGTTCCCGGATGCTATCAATTTGTTCAGGACGGCTGTTCAAACTGAGGTCAGTTTATCGGATATAGTGGTGGGTAATTATCTAGAAAAATTTGAAAATTTGCATAATCGACCCGCAGTGATTGTGAAATTCGTGCATTTTTTGACAAAAAAAGAGTTACGAAAAAAATGGCTTAGAGAATATTTTAACCCAATTAACAAAAAACCCGCTTTTATGAACGAACGACCAAGCAAGACCATGATCTGCTTGACTACGTCAGGGGCTGAGGGATGCACACCACCTCCAAAAACAGTCAACCGCAGGTTTAAAAAAACAAAAAATGGGGTATGTTTCAAAGAGTGACCAGTAGGTCGAGGATCAGCAAACCAAAAACGAGATAACGACCATTTCAAAAGTGTCCTCAAAATGATGACTGGTTCAAAGTTTGTAGCAAATTGATATAGTTACGGCAACAATTAGATGCAAAAGGACTCAATGATTTCATCGAAAGCAAAGTTATGATTCTCCTCTTACAAAAAATAGTCAATAATTTTTGTCATTCTGATCGCTGTTGGAGCATAGCAGCATCACAGTAGCCATTAAATAATTAATTAACTGTCAACTTCATTTACCATTATTATCAACTGTATTGGGTTGAAGAGGGATAGTCTTCAATTGTCCAATAACTTTCAAATTTTAACATTGCCAAGCTCTAGCACTCTCTCCAGGGAGATCTAATGGAGGAAGTAGAAAACTTAGAGAAGGTGGACAACCCGCCATAATTTTTCTAATATTTGAGCGCTTAGGATTAAAATTGGCGAATTCAAGCGTAACGTCAACACATTACCTGTAAAACTTTTGGCTATATGCCTTCGTGAAACTTGACTCACGATAATGATAGTAAATTTTTCTATTGCATCCCAGCCCGATAATTTCACACTAGCAAGAAACTGGTAAAGGTGGAGGAGTGGCTATTTTCTTGGGAGAAGGCATAAATTAAGAAGTCATTGAGACTTCAAGTACCATCGAACACATCCTAGTACAACTTTCTCATACAGACAAATTTTTAACGGTTTTTACTGCTTACAACCTGCCCTCCACAGCATATAGAAAATTTGAGGAAAATTTTGAAAAAATGCTTTCAAAATAGAGTTCACTCCGGGGAAGAAAATTGTGGTGGTAGATTTTAATATCGACATTTTGAGTCCTAACGACAAAGTAGACAACATAAAAATTTATTGTCTGCATTTGGTTATTCAATTTTGAATAGTGAACCTACAAGAGTTTCACAACAATCTGCAACTTGCATTGACCTTTTAGCATCAAAAATTCTCTCCAAAACATCAGCATTGAAATGATTCATCAGCGATAACTTTTGCACTGAGCTTTGAAACTGACCTTTATACGCCAGAAAAACAAAATCGTGAAACATTCTTTTGTAGAAAATATAAAATTTTGGAGAATATAGATGTTGAATTAAGGTTTTTTTCCTACTCTTTCAAAAATTATGTTCGATTGATTATTCTCCTTGTGTTGACAAACAATTAAAACAATTGGGTCTTTCTCTCACTAAGTTCCCTGACAAACTATCTTACATATTTTTCCGATTTTTTTCTCGACCCAGGGGGCCCTAGTATTTATTACACGGACAAAAATGAACAGCTCACAGACAGAAATCAACATCTCACAGACAGAAATGAACAGCACACAGAGAGAAATGAACAGCTAAAGAACAGTCAGTTCACTGCGCTTCATAAAACATGCTTTAGATTAGAATGACCGCTAAGAAAAATACAATGCAGCAACAACTCGAGACACTTACATCACACATTGAAGTTGACTTGGCAGATTTATTGAAATTGATTATCACTGATTTAAAGAGAAAGACCAAATAATAGTACTTCTCAAATGACTGTGTGATCAAACAAAATCTGCCTCTCTTGACAAAAAAATTGTTCCCGGATGTTATCAATTTCTTCAGGGCTGCAGTTCAAACTGAGGTCAGTCTATCGGATATGGTGGCTTGTATTTATCTAGACAAATTTGAAAAATTACATAACCGACCCGCAGTGAATGTGAAATTTCGGACACTTTTGGTCTTCTGGTGCACTTTTGGACAAAAAATGAGGTACAGGGACGAAAAAAATGGCTTAGAGAATATTTGAACCCAATTAACAAAAAACCCGTAATTATGTACAAACGACTGACCAAGCAAAACCGTGATCAGCTTGACTACGCCAGGGGCTGAGTGATGCACACCACTTCCAAAAACAGTCAACCGCAAGTTTTAATAAAAACAAAAAATGGGGTATGTTTCAAAGAAGGACCAGTAGTTTAAGGATCAGCAAACCAAAAACGCAAGAACGACCATTTCAAAAGAGTCCTCAAAAGGATGACTGTTTCAAAGTTTGTAGCAAATTGATATAGTTACGGCAACAATTAGATGCAAAAAGATTCAATGATTTCATCGAAAGCAAAATTTATGATTCTCCTCTTACAAAAAATAGTCAATAACTTTTGTCATTCTGATCGCTGTTGGAGCATAGCAGCATCACAGTAGCCATTAAATAATTAATTAACTGTCAATTTCATTTACCATTATTATCAACTTTATTGGGTTGAAGCGGGATATTCTTTAATTGTCTAATAACTTTCAAATTTTAACATTGCCAAGCTCTAGCACTCTCTCCAGGGAGATCTAATGGAGGAAGTAGAAAACTTAGAGAAGGTGAACAACCCGCCATAATTTTTCTAGCATTTGATCGCTTAGGAATAAAATTGGCGAATTCAAGCGTAACGTCAACACATTACCTGTAAAACCTTTGGCTATATGCCTTCGTGAAACTTGACTCACGGTAATGATAATAAACTTTTCTATAGAAACATTCTTGAAACATTCTTGAAACATTCTTGAAATATTTTAAGAACAAAATCTTGAAACATCCTTTTGTAGAAAATATGAAATTTTGGAGAATATAGATGTTGAATTAAGGTTTTTTTCCTACTCTTTCAAAAATTATGGTCGATTGATTATTCCCCTTGTGTTGATAAACAATTAAAACAATTGGGCCTTTCTCTCACTGAGTGCCCTGACAAACTTGCTCCCTTAAAATAGGTATCAAGAAAAGCAAGAAAACCGGCTTGGTTGAATTCAACAATTGAAAAAGCATGAGCTAAGCAAGATAAAATTTGAATAGTGCATATCCGTGAGCCAAGTTACATAAATTTAAGAAATTTTGCGATTTTTAAGAAGACTGTCAATAATTTAAATCACCACGATTCGAAAAAAAATTCTGACAGCAAAGTCCAATTTGAAAGTTATTCAAAATCTATGTTCCAAACTTTTGAAGACTTTTGTAGCGTCAACATTGAACGTTCATCGTCTCATTTGATGTTGAGAAAATCATTGAGTTTTTTGTAGACGTAGGGAAAACTCTAGCCTCAGAATTCAGAACATCTTCAAACAGACCACGCATTTTTTGTAACAACAATGCATTTTTGCTAATTCAATTGCTCCAAAAGAATCGAAAATAGTTTGTGGACAATGTAAAAAAAATCAATAGGTCAGGATCGTATGAGTATGTTTGCACTTAAAACATCGGCTACGATTATTAGTCAGCCACTATCTGAGATCTTTCTGTCCAATAACAATATTGTCAATCAAGCTTTAAAATAATTAGGACTAAACCTGTAATTAAAACTTGTTTATCTGATGAACCATCAGATTTTGGGCCTATTAGATTGCTACCATAAATACTTGGGTGTATGTATTGATAACAAACTCAATTTTATACCTCACATACAAACTCTAGTAAAAAAAATGAATTACTTTTGCGGAGTGGCTCATTAATCTCGGCATTTTTTCTGTAGACAACATATGATCAGAATCTATGATGCATACATCATTTTTAAGCTAGTTAAGGATATTCAATTTATGAAAACACTTACAAAAGTCAATTAACAGAAATTTTAAAAGCTCAGAAACGAATCATTTGATCAAATTACTTTAAACGCATTTGGGGGTCCTGCATGAAATGATGAACCAGTTGCAACATGCTACAGTCTTTGAGTTTTTTTTTCTATTATACGTTTTAAAGAAATATTCCCCCAAATTCGAAGTCAAACCCAGGCCTAACACTCAATTTTTCTGAACAATATAAGAAGCCTCAGACACGATCACTGTTAAAAATACATTTGTTTCCAAAGCAAGACAATCAAGAGCTGGAAATAATTCAATAAAAATTAGAATAGTTATTGCATACAATTTCTTGCACGATAACCTGATGCTCTCAGATTTGTATAAGAAGATTACGTAAAGCTTTCATAATTTTTTTCATAAACTCGAAAAAAAAACTATTTTTGCAATAACTAGCTAATTCATAAACTTTTCCTCTAGATGTCGACTTTTTCAAGTTCCCCAACCCAAGGTCTTTGTTTTGTCCTTATTAGATCGCCTGAGCTCTGGCTTATTGCGCATCAGCCCGTAATAGAGTACCTTTTGGTGCTTCTTTTTAGCCTTCCATAGAAGGATTTTGATGCACCAGATAAACGAAATTCAATTCATTTATGTATCCAAAACCTGTCTTTCGAACTGATTTAAACAAGGAGGCTCGGTAATGTGCGTAGACACATAATTTTCCGAACCACTCATCCACATTTTTGACTTAATTGGATATCAACTGATGAAGAGATAGAAAATTTTCACAAACACACATATTGTTGATTAAACCATCATTGGAATACAATAATGCCATGCTTGAGGGCCGATGAAACGTGTTGTTAATAGGACTACTAGAAATAACAAAAATACAAATCAAATAACAAACATTAACTACGACCAAAAAATCGATGTTTATATTGAAAACAAGGATAACAAAATGAAACTCGCATCAGATGATAACTAGAGAGAAAAATTAACAATTAGTCCATTAGGAAAGATATGGAGTCCAATGTGCGACTGGATAACAGGTTAACAACCAGAGCAAAATTTGCGAAGTTCACAAATACGTTTTAGTTTTGGAAACTATTAAAACAAAGAAGATAAATATCACTAGATATTAACTGAAATCACTCAGTTGTTTATTCATACCTCCATAGGAAGCAACTGAAACCTGTCATTATCCAATGTAAGTCATACAAATACGAAGAGAAGGCATATGCTGGCAAATTTATTAAGTTCAATTAACTTTGCGTGCATATGGCATTGAAACCGTTCAAACCATAAACTTGTCAATTTGAGAAAAGAAAATCTGCAATTGCGCAATTTTTCAAATCCAATGGGCTTCACCACTATTTTTATAATTTAAAAAGAAAACCAAAATCCTATAAAATGTACAAAAACATTAATACCTCAAACTTTCTATGAAATCTTGTAGAAAGAGTAGTAAGAATCCGAGAAACGAATGTTTGAAATTAATGATGACAAAAACATTCATGAATAGCTTACTGGAAACCGACTGTGGATTGTGATCTGTCTTTACAAAGACTAAGCTGCAAATTGACCGAAGAACTGTTTTAAAAAATGGCAATTTTCAAAATTCTATTTTTTTTCGAAAATAAATATTTTAATAGGTCATGTCCGACAAAATATTTCAACAAAAATAGATATATTAAATTGCAGCACGAACATAAAATAACAACAAAAACAAAAGCATAATCTATTCATTGAAAGCAATTAACTTGTTCAGACACGCTTTTTCTCAACGCTCCGCATTTTTCCAACTATGCCTTCCGTTAATTGGGACTGTAAAAAATTTCACGGGTCGACAGGGAAACAAAATAAATATATTAAATGTGCAACTATGCTCAAAAATAGAAAAAGTATGAGAACACGTAGTATCAAATTAAAAACAAAAAAAACAATGGAAACCGTAGAAAACTTCTACTAGACCGTAGAAAACTTTACTAAACCGTAGAAAACTGACATTAATTTAAAACTGAGCCACTGAGTTTCTGCCTGTTTTTCTTTTTTAAAAAAACTGCAGGAAACGAGAGATTTGTGATAGCAAAATTGTGATAGGCCAGTCGACTGAAAATGAATAAGTTCAATGTCATACAAGCCATTAGATAACAACTGAAAGCCTTGTCTATACTCAATTATACCTCAAAGAAAAACAAATTAGTTTTTGATTGGGGATACTAAGAAATCGGGCATAGAGATCAAAAGACAGACAATTTAGTCCCCAATCATTGAAAATAGAGATGGATTGAAACAGAAATGCTTTATCTTTAGTTCGTGTGAGTTATAAAACAGTCCTAGACAAAACAGTACCTGACAATCTAGTCTTAAATTTCAACAAAATGGTCTCAGACAAAACAGTCCCAAGCAAAAAAAACATACAAAAAGTTCACAGACAAAGTTGTTCCAAAAATATAAAGATAATGACGTGATTCCTGAAAGTTAATCTCGCAATTGAATTAAACCAAACCAAGTTATCAAAGAAATAGAAGTGGTCACAATTCTATTTGTTAAACTCAATGGCAGCTTTTGCTTTAATTGAAAAGATTACAAAATACTGCTTCTTGATGTTTCGCGTCATAATTATGATGCAAATCGTTAACATCGAATCCACTCAAACAAATAAAGTATCAGAATTGATTGTCTTTGAGGGTTTTGGCTATATTAGGTAACGACAACTTGCTAATGGTATAATTTCATTGGCGGTTATTTTACAAACAGCATTGGCAGACTCAAACAGCATTATCACAGTTCAAGAAAGTTACCAATCAGATCCAGCCTAATCTGAAAAGAGAAAATTCCGATCTTTGCTGAAAGTCAGAACAGCAAGGGCTGACGATAAAAAAATTTTGATGCCCCAAGAGACATCATAGGGAAACAGCACCCAATATTCTAACTCACAATTCTACCCAAAAAACTGTAAACAAAACTGGGAAAGAACATTGTCCACAAACGAGCGAACCCTCGTCACTGAAAGATTTTAAAAGCCGAAGATCTTATAAATCGCAAATAATTTTTGAAATTGATGTTATGTGATATAGGGTCTCAAAACAAACATTTTTTGTCGGGCACCGGACCAGTATTTTTGTCAACTAGTCAATACAAAAACTCAATACTACTGAGACCTGTCATTATCCAATGTAAGTCATACAAATACGAAGAGAAGGCAAATGC
The DNA here is from genome assembly GCF_964194025.1 of Convolutriloba macropyga. Classification (NCBI taxonomy): domain Eukaryota; kingdom Metazoa; phylum Xenacoelomorpha; order Acoela; family Convolutidae; genus Convolutriloba; species Convolutriloba macropyga. The sequence continues at coordinate 34,820,710 of NC_134479.1, read as the reverse complement.
TGGCGAAATTAATAAGTTCAACTAACTTTGCGCGCAAATGGCATTGAAACCGTTCAAACCGTAAACTTTTCAATTTGAGAAAAGAAAATCTGCAATTGCGCAATTTTTCAAATCCAATGGGCTTTACCATTATTTTTTTAATTTAAAAAGAAAACCAAAATCCTATAAAATGTACAAAAACATTAAAACCTCAAACTTTCTATGAAATCTTGTAGAAAGAGTAGTAAGAATCCGAGAAACAAATGTTTGAAATTAATGACGCCAAAAACATTCATGAATAGCTTACTGGAAACCGACTGTGGATTGTGATCTGTCTTTACAAAGACTAAGCTCCAAATTGACCAAAAAAACTGTTTTAAAAAATGGCAAATTTCAAAATCCCAATTTTTTTTGAAAAGAAATATTTTCAAAAGTCATGTCCTACAAAATATTTCAACAAGAATAGATATATTAAGTTGCAACACGAACATAAAATAACAACAAATACAAAAACATAATCTATTCATTGAAAGCAATTAACTTGTTCAGACACGCTTTTTCTCAACGCTGCGCAATTTTCCAACTATGCCTTCCTTTAATTGGGACTGTAAAAAATTTCAAGTGTCGACAAGGAAACAACTGTGATAGACCAGTCGACTGAAAATGAATAAGTTCAATGTCATATCAGCCATTAGATAACAACTGAAAGCTTTGTCTATATTCAATTATACCTCAAAGAAAAACAAATGAATCTTTTAGAATCTTTGATTGGGGAAACTAAGCAATCGGGCATAGAGATCAAAGGACAGACAATTTAGTCCCTAATCATTGAAAATATAGGTGGATTGAAACAGAAATGCGTTATCTTTATTTCGTGTGAGCTACAAAACAGTCCTAGACAAAACAGTACCTGACAATCTAGTCTTAAATTTCAACAAAATGGTCCCAGACAAAACAGTCCCAAGCAAAAAAACATACAAAAAGTTCACAGACAAAGTTGTTCCAAAAATATAAAGATAATGACGTGATTCCTGAAAGTTAATCTCGCAATTGAATTAAACCAAACCAAGTTACCAAAGAAATAGAAGTGGACACAATTCTATTTGTTAAACTCAATGGCAGCTTTTGCTTTAATTGAAAAGATTACAAAAGACTGCTTCTTGATGTTTCGCGTCATAATTTTGATGCAAATTGTTAACATCGAATCCACTCAAACAAATAAAGTATCAGAATTGATTGTCTTTGAAGGTTTTGGCTATATTAGGCAACGACAACTTGCTAATGGTATAATTTTATTGACTGTTATATTACAAACAGCATTGGCAGACTCAAACAGCATTATCACAGTTCAAGAAAATTACCAATCAGATCCAGCTTAATCTGAAAAGAGAAAATTGCGATCTTTGCTGAAAGTCAGAACAGCAAGGGCTGACGATAAAAAAAATTTTGCTGCCCCAAGAGACATCATAGGGAAACAGCACCCAATAATCTAACTTACAATTCTACCCAAAAAACTGTATGCAAAATTAGGAAACAACATTTTCCACAAACGAGCGAACCCTCCTCACTGAAAGATTTTAAAAGCCGGAGATCTTATAAATTGCATATAATTTTTGTAATTCATGTTTTGTGATTTAGGGTCTCAGAACAAACATTTTTGTCGGGTACCGGACCAGTATTTTTGTCTACTAGTCAATACAAAAACTCCCTCGCTGCCAGAGAACTGATCAAAGAATTTGAGGAAGAAAAAAGTCGAATTACGCAAAAACAGACGCAAATTGGCAAGTACCTGAATCACAAAATAATTTTTTTCTTGAGAGGCTGCAGTTGTTGAATTAGGACGTCTTCATTTTTGCTATCCTAATATATATTTTTTCTGAAATTCAACTTTTAATTGTCTATCATAAAATTTTCTTACTTAAGAAACAACGCTAGAAGCGATCTGATAATTGCAATATTTTGATCAAAAAGTAGGTTTTCAACTCCCCTCTTTCTCACGACAACATGTGGTGAGGTTCTCTGCATTAAACCAGGTGTCCTATTTTTTCGAACGTTCCGATCTGATTAATCCTCATATTTTATTGTATTTAAAATTTTTGACCTATAAAAATTGAAATTTCTTCTTTGTCATCCATCTGAAGACAGCTTTGACTAGGATTTTTCTGGGACTGTTTTGTCTATTTCTCCGGACTTTTATGTCTGGAACTGTTTGGTCTTGCAATGTCTTGTCCGTTCACTCCATAATTAAGCCGACCAAACTCCATAGGCAATGCTTGCTGTTCAAGATCCTTTTACACCAATTTCACTGTTCCTTAGAGCCAAAGTTATCTGTAGATAGAATACTAACTTTCGTTCTCCCTCACAGATTTTGTCTCTCCTCAATTTTGTCTCAAACAGCGATGCTTATTGCAAAGTATACATTAAAGTCGTGGGATATCTATTCTATGAGCAGTGTCAAACAAACTTTCCTGGCTGCTAGTTGACAAAAACATCAGACATAACTTACTTCACTCTTACCATATTATTAATTCAAAATATTGAAGCCAATTACAAATTTCATCCAGTTTGTATAAAAAACAGTTTGTCTCAATTCACAAAGAAATGCCTATAACTCAAGGATTTTGATCAAATCATGTGGCCAATAGAAGCTATATAATAGAAACATTTTGAAACAAAACAGCTAACAATATTGAGCACTTAGCGAGCACCTAAACCTAAAATCATCAAATTGTACGCTTATAAACGCAAAATTTGGTGAGATCTACACCTAGAAACGCACATTTCAAAGCATTGACCACAAATTTATCTAAGGAAATTGCAGAGAGTTTTCTGACTTATCAACGCTAGTTACCACAAGTTATCTCACAAGATTTTGCAAAAATCGTCGGCCCCGGAACAGAATTTCATTTTGGGGCAAGAAGTGATGATGAATACAAAAAGTGATCATGAATACCATTTTGAGGCAACTGAGTAAATTGTAAAAACTTTTCTTTGTCGTTGGCAGTTCTGGTATTAGTATCTGTCAAAAAAAAAGATGTAGATGTTACCTAATTTTTACGTTTCTTAGTTTAAATCTTACATAATTTTATCATGAATTCAGCCTAGAACTTACAAAAACACAAAGCTGAGGGCTCTATTTCTGCGACTCTCACCGCCGACCTCCTGCATGCTTATACCTCAGTGCTACTATGCATTATTAATGTAATGAACCATATTCTCTTTAATTTATGTGATATCAACGATAAATTCAACGGAAGCAAAAATTATGTAAGATCTACGCTACATTCACCGGAAAATTAGTCAAAACTTAAGCTAGATCTATCGAAAATTCTTGTAATATGCACTCTGTATCAACGCAAAATTATAACACATCTGCGCTAAATTTAACGCAAAATTAAGTAAGATCTACGCTATTGTCAGAGCAAAATGATTTAAGATCTACGTAAAATATGTATGATCGAAACTTAAAAACGCAAAATATTTAAGATCTACGCTCAAGTGTAGATGGTACATATATTTCAAGCAGTCACCGCCAAGCGTACATAAGTTTGCGTTTTTTAGCTGACGGAAAACAGTCCCAACGGATAAAATGAAAGAGAAAATTTCTGCTACCAACTCCGATTCGTCATTATTAACTGATTTTATGTTCTCTTTTTCCCTCAAGAAGTAAAGAAACCAATTTCTGAGCTCTGTTCAAAGACGGGACCTAAACCAAAATTGGAGACAAAACGGCTGACAATATTGATTCTTAGCGAGCACCAAAATGTGAAAACATCAACTTGTACATCTTTTTGTAGACAGATATTAATTACAGAACTTTCAAGGACAGAAAAAACTTTTTACAGTTTACTCAACGGTCTTGAAATGGTATTCATGATCACTTCTTGTTTTCATCATCACTTCTTGCCCCAAAATGAAGTTCTGTTCCAGGGCCGAGGAATTTTGCCACAATTAGGTAAGATAAGTGGTAACTAGCACTGACAAGTCGGAAAACTTACTGCAATTTCCTTTGATAAGTTTGTGTTGAATGCATTGAATTGTGCGTTTTTTGTTGTAGATCTTGCCAATTTTTGGTTTTATAAGCGTAGATTTTACATAATTTTGCATTTCTAAGTGTATATCCAAAAAAAAATTACCTTGAATTTAGCCTAGGTGTTACAAGAACTCAAAGCTGAGGGCTCTTTTTCTGCGGCTCGCACTGCCAACCTCCTGCATGCTTATACCACAGTGCCACCATACCTTTTTAATGTAATGAACCACATTATTTATGTGAAATCAACAATAAATTCAACGGAAGCAAAAGTTATGTAAGATCTACGCTACATTCACCGGAAAATTATTCAAATTTTATGCTAGATTCATCGCAAATTCATGTAAGATGAACGCTCTATCAACGCAAAATTATATCACATCTACATTAAATTCAACGCAAGATTAAGTAAGATCTACGATAAATTCAAAGCAAAATGATTTAAGATCGACGCTAAATTCAACGCAAAATTCTTACGGATCAATGCTAAGTTCAATGAAATTTATGTATGATCTAAATTTAAAAACGCAAAAATATGTGAGATCTACGCTCAAGTGTAGATGGTACATAAATTCCACGCAATCACCACCAAGCGTACATAATTTTGCGTTTTTTAGCTGACGGAAAACATTCCTAACGGAAAAAATGAAAGACAAAATTTCTTCTACCAACTCCGGTTCGTCATTATTAACTGATTTTATGTTCTCTATTTTCTTCAAGTTGTAAAGAAACCAGTTTCTGAGCTCTGTTCAACGACGGGACACAAAAACCCTAAGTTTTTCTTAGTAGGGTTGTTTTCATTTCGTTGGTGGTTCTCAGTCTTCAAATCAACTCAAATTTATTTAAATAGAACTCCTAGGTGATGAAATGGCTGATACAGATTGCTTAAAGATTTTGTTTTTGTTGAGGCTGGAGAATTCTTGGTCTGCTTTCTCCGCTTTTTTCCAGTTACATGCTTTTTCCGGCCAAAATTAGTTACAAAGTTTTACGAAAATTCGTCAATTTTGATCAGATTAGATCGTCTCTCTCTTGTTTTCAGATAGCAATTTTTAAAAAAATGAATAAAAAATTTATAAATATTAACCACGAGGTATAGGTTCTTCCGGCAAATGTTGTGCTTTTTTACAATATTTAGATTCATACCATCTGCAAGCGATCTCCCCCCCCCCCCCCCCCCATGGGTTTCAAGAGAACCCAAAATCGATTACCTAAATAATATTCTAATGACCATTGAGAAAATGGTTATTTTTGTGACTATTAAAAACAGTCAACATTCATATTCAGGTTGCATTTTAGGAGAAATATTTTCAGCCATATTAAAAGAGAGAAATTAATCCGCAAGCGGGTCGGATTTCTAATTAAATAGAGGAAGCGATTACCAATTTGATATTCGTCTTTTCGAACAAAAAAGAATTGATCCGCTTTAAATGACAGTGAAAAGTTGACCGCTATTCTTCTCGGTCTTTTATTAGAATTGGTGGGTAGTTAATCAAAAAGTTTAATTTCGCCCTCTGCTCAGAGAGGGGTTTAAATATGGTTGATTTAACCCGCATCCGGTCTTTAAGGTCGCAGCAATTAACTTCACGGGGAGATACGTTACAACTTCAGTTTACTTTAAAAATCATAGGTTGAAATCGTCGGATTTTTCATGAACGGAATTTTGTTTTAATATTGTTAGAAGGTTGAGAGAACAACTTAATGCAAACTGTACTAGCTTGAGAAAAAGCTGTACTTTTTCAACGTACACTTATTTAGAAAGATGAGGCCTTGAGGGATGGATAAGCAAAAAATTAAGAGAATGTGTTTTAAAAGATTCAGCAGTTCGAGAGCTTAAGACCAGTTGGGTTGGTGTAACGGTTAGCAATAAAGAGATGATGGTTTGAATCCAGTATCGGTCCATTTTCACAGAAGTTGCTGTATATAATTATGTTGACATAGAGAACTTCGGCTTTTCAAAACTGGCAGCACTTTATTAGGAAAAATTGACAGGTTTATATCAAGTTAAAAAAGTATACAAAATAGATAAATATCTTCAAGAAGTAATCAAATTGAAACTATTCAAAATTGGTATCGCAAAACAAAAAAAACACAAAACGCGCACGTTTTAAAATGGCGAAAGCCAACGGAAGTCAACTTCTGGCTTTTTGACTTCGGGCGCTGTAGACTTTTGGCATTTTAACATGTGCACGTGAGTGTTTAAGTCTTAAACTGACAATTCAGTAATGATCATGCCTTTTTTCAAGTCCAAAGATGTGTCAAAAATTGTCACAGCTTGCTCGAGATCTGTAAAGTCTTCGCCAAGACTTGGCAAGCCTTGAATGAAGTCTTTGCAGAATTTTTTTCAAATCTTGAGTCAAGTCTTGAATAAGAGTTGAAAAGTCGAAATTTGCGCTGTTGATAAACAAAGTAGAGTTTCAAAATTATCCAGAATTTGAATAAAATTTATAAGATAGACTTTTTCATCTGGCCAAGCCATTTGTGACTGGAGCATCTGTCAAATCTTCCACATCATCAATGGGAAATGAATGTTTGTCAGTGGTCAGAAAAGAGTGGCTATGACTGGTATATTTGTGCAATATCAAAAAATGTTTTATACTCTACCAAGTGAATTTTGTAGAAATGCTCGCATTTTCTCGCAAATCTCTTTCAGTGTGGATGCTTTTGAAGTCAAACCATCGTAAATGGAGGCTTTTTCTTCGATATGAGACGAAAGAAAAGCAGCACTAAAAACTGCGTTTAAAATTTTACCCAAGAATTGTGAAGTCTCAGCCCACACTTGCTCAAGAGTTATCAAGTCTTAGCTATGATTTGCTCTAAAATTGTCGAGTTTACCACGACTAGATTCAAAATTTGTAGGACTTGAGTTAAAGCGTGCGCATTCCAAAAAGTGATATGACTATAGAAGCGATAAAGTACTGATTCTTGACTGAATCAATACTGATTAAGACTTAATGTAAAGTCCGGGCAATATTCTATTTTCCGAAGTTTCTTGTTCTATTTATGTCGAAAATCTTTCAGCCAAAAAATGAAGAAAAACATAATTAACTGTCACTTTTTATACGTTGAGGCATCTACACGCGAACTAGCTCAAAACGACGTGATCATTAACACTGGGTTATTCGGAACCTTGAAAAAATTTCAGCGCCAATTTAAATTCAAAATATACTGAACCACGTTAAAATCAGCCGAAATCTTATTGTTAAACTCATTCCGCGTACTCGTGTAGCTTTCCGCAGCTGAACACTCAACTAACTGTAATTAAAGCGAACAAGGAAATATACTTCACATAGGCTTGCGAAAAACTTTTTTTCTCGGTTCTTGAAGAGTTGCCGGACTTCATTTTTAATACGTGTGTAACATCTAGTAGTTTAAATAATGAAACATTTCTAGTGTGTCTAAACGCTTCTGATTTCACACATATTTGTTACATTGACATTTTTACTTATAAGGCGAGCTATCTTTTTGGGACTTAGCTACATTTTACTATTTCCTACCCTTTGAAATTAAACACGTAGGGGACAGACGTCAAAGTAAAAGTATTGTTTGATTGAGAGCCAGAAAGAAATAAGCAATTAAGTAGACAAAACTTTGAAATATCTAAACAATCTTATCGTTCTTATCATTACACATTAGATCTTGGTGGGCTTTTGCAAAAAAAAATCCGCTAAGTTGAAATGGTACTCATGTCATTGCCTCGGTTTCATATGCTGAGAAAAACAAATTCTTATTTGATTTTGCTAACTTATCTTTTTCGGTTGGCCTTATAACTGGTAAAATTATTCAACCAATTTGTTCAAGTATTTTAAAAATTGATATAAAAAGACTTTGAGATTTTTCGAGTACTTTAATCGGTACTGAACTTTTAATGTGCGCATAGTGCTACTGAAGTAATATTATTATCTACATTTTATCTCATATACGCGGATTTTGTTTTATTGGTAACAAGCCTTGTTGAAAATGCAAGCAAAAAAAATCCACAAACAGTTATAGTCAAGTAGCATGGGCAGTTTTTATCACAATCCTTTAAAAGTTGTGAAACAAAACTGCGAATCTTCATTTGCTGAATCTTAAACTGTATGTTCTAAAAGATGAAGAAGATTTCAGTGAAAGTATTTTCAGGGAAAAACAGCTTCAAATAATACAAAGAAGAGAATTTTTCTCCATTCGGTCTTCACGCTGTAGATGTTCTTGAGAGAAAACAAATCAAGATACGTACAAAATTGTATATCCTTTGCGGGAGTTTCAGGAAATTAGATATTTTATCATGGATCCTGTCAAACCTTGACAACGTATACCATGAGAACTTTCGTTTACCAGGAATCCTTTAGTTTTTACTAAATTGTGTCACGAAGGTGCACTTCCCGGAATCTTGATGACCGTGTCGTCACTGACATTAAACAATTTTTTGCTAAATGGTCAATTACGAGTAAGAGTTTTTTAGAGCGCTTGTCTGATTTCGCAATTTAAAGGTTAATAAAATTATCTTATTGAGATAATTCTCTTAAATCTATTTGAACTCCGGCTTAATGCTTCATTTTGATGTTAGCAACCTGAATTGTAATTACGTCAGTTCCAAGATTTTTCATAAAATGTCTCTTTTATACATTTTTTATTTCTATCACTTTTCATAAATTTTTAGAACAGAACTTGAAAATAACCGCCATGATACCGCTATTAAGTTCATCCACGCTTATCTTTGTCCTCGAACTTAACGCTTTCCAGTTCAATGTCACAAATTAACCACAGAAGATGTTAATTATGACCCCTAATAAAGTTTCAAAAGCAGTAAAGTTATTGTGTTTGATCACGGCTAGCTGTCATGTATACTTGTGACTTGTAGTTAAAAAGAAAAGACAATCAATGGTTTGATTTTGCACTACAGATAGACAAATTGATTAAAACTCTATATAGCAGGAAAAACATTAGCGCGCTAATTAGTTTAACGAAAATTAACAGCATTATTCTCATTAGCTCTGAGCCGAGACTTGCAGGCTGATAATTTGGAATTACTGCAATCGAGCAAAACTCAGAAAGATGCCAGGAAGGTGAACAGAAGCTCTTAGATTTTAATTATTGGTGAACGCAAAGTAAGCCGACATAAAAGCAACCCGAAAGTTACGTAATAGTTATGTAATCTATCAGAACCCGTGTCGAAATTACCTCCCTGATTGTCCCCCGAACTGATGTAAGAGTTGGGGGAAATTTCTACGGGGGGTAAAATTATTTAAGATTAGGGGTTAATTTTAGGGGGTAAAACGGTGTAAGAATAGGGTGCTAATGGAGGGTAATGGGGGATTTTTTCGATTTTACCCCCAAAAAATTACCCCAAAAATGTAAGTTTTTGGGTTAAACTTAGCGGGTGAAGCGATGCAAGGCTAGGGGTTAATGGGGAGAAAGGGGGCATTGTTGGGCTTTACGCCCTCAAAAATAAGCCCTCAAAAAGATGTAAGGTTAGGGGGTAGTTTTGGGGGGTGAAACGATGTACAATAAATGGGGTAATGAGGAGTAAGGGGAGTTGTTAGATTTTACCTCGAAAATTACCATCCAAAAAGATGTAAGATTAGGGGGTAATTTTAGCGGTGTAAAAACGATACAAGATAAGGCAGGTAATAGCGAGTAAGGGGGAAAATTTTGAAATTTACCCCCAATATTAGCCTTCAAAACGATGTAAGATTAGGGGGTAATTTTAGGGGGGGGGGGGGGGGTAAAACGACTTATGATTAGATATGGAAATGGGGGTATAATGACGCTAGAGTAGGGATGAAGTGAGGTAAAAGGACGCAAGAGTAGGGCGTAATGGGGCGTTACCCCCGATACCCATAACCTTAGATCGTTTTACCCCCCAACAACCCCTACACTTACATCGTTATACCCCTAATTAACCCCCTACCCTTACATCGTTTAACCCTCCATTACCCCCCCCACTCTTACATCATTTTAACCGCATTACCTCCCTTATCTTACATCGTTTTACCACCCTAAAACATTCTCCTACCATCTCCTTTAGCATCTCCTTTACAACCCTAAAATCTTCTCCTGCTTATATGGTTTTACCATCTCCTAACCTTATATTTTTTCCAGGGTAAATTCTGCGATGTAAAATCTAAAAATCCTCCTTTACTCACGATTAGCCCCTCACATTACATCGTTTCAACCTCCTCACAATCTTATATCTCTTCGATTGGTCATTTGGGGGGTAAAACCTAACATTTATCCCTACTCCTCTTTAACCCCGTCATCTTACATCGTTTTACCCCCTAAAAACACGCCCTAACCTTTCACCTTTTTGATGGAATGTTTATGGGAAGTAAGATCTAACAATGGCCCCTTACACTCAATCACCCCCTAACCTTACATCGTTTCAACCACCCTAAATGTTTTCCATATTCTCACATCTTTTGGGGGGGGCAAAATTTAAAAATTCCCCAATACACCCCCTTAACCCCCAATGCAACCATTTGAGATTAAGGGAAAAAACTGAAGAGGCAAAACGACTTAAGATAACAAGGTAATGGAGAATAAGGGAAGTATTTTCAGTTTGAAGACAAGCAGGTAATGAGGATGTAAAATAAGGCGGTTATGGGGTGTAAGGGGGAATTTTAAGACTGAACAACCAAAAATTGCGCCGCGAAAAAGATATCAGTGGAGGGGATAAATTAAGATTGGTAAGATGAAGTAAGAGGTAGGGGAAAAATTTTAATTAATGTACATTGGATGGCTAGTATTGGGCAAGAGTCGGTAGTCTGAGGGTAATGCGAACTGGCTCAGGGACAGAGGTTGTGGTTTTCAAGGCTGTAACTCTGTGACTATTGAAGTAACACGATAGGAGAGTGGGCTGCTTGGGGACAGGGGTGAAACGGGCAAGAGAAGGGGGTAATAAGGTGTAAAACGATGTAAAAGAGAGGTATTAGAGGACAAAGGGACGCTTGAGTAGGGGTGTTGTGGGGAAAAACGATGCGAGAGTAGGGAGGTAATTGGAATTAACCCCATTAAACCACTGCTGTACATTCTTTTACCCCATTACTTCTCTTCTTTTAAATCGTTTACCTCCCCCCTTACCCCAATACTCTTACATCAATTTACAACCATTACTAGCCTATTCTTTCATCGTTTTACCCACCATTAACCCTAATCGTTTTACCCCCCCCCCCCTACCCCTACTCTCACATCAATTCAAACCCCCCCCCCCCCCCAATACACACCCATTACCCTCTACTCTGGCTTCGTTTTACACCTCATTAACCGCTACTCTTGCACCATTTTACCCCACAAAATTATACCTAATTACCTCTCAAAACTGTCCAAGAGTTTTGAGGGAGTCGGTTAAAAACTTAGCCCAATTAAACCCAAATAACAAGCTAATTTTACATCTTTTATAAGGAAAATTATCGACACCGGAAATAATAAAGATTTGTCAGTTACAACCAACACTGCGCATAGTATCATAGAGCATAATGTAATCCACTGACGCACAGAAACAAAAATACTTCAATTTTTAGAGATCTAGTGGGTACGGGACTCACGGTCTGCTGTACATGGCCATGCATCTTATCCGCTGTGGTTTGTCATCCAGAAACCGCAGGCTGGTTATCGCAGAAATTGCGCAACGGCCCACCTTGACGGCAGACTGCTGAGTATAGCTGCGAAATTAGCATGCTCAACACATAGATAGAAAAAATAAGCAGATAGGATTTGATGGCTGGCGATTCAATCCATTGAGCGCAAGTGATTCGTTTCACAGTAGTTTATCACTGCACCCGTGATATACTTGGTTTACTGATTTGCTTGCTTCAAGACTCAGAAGAAATCAAGTTTTATGTTCCAAAACATTTAAGCATGCATGCTAATGTATCCTTCCACTGTTTCCGACATATTTGATTTATTCTACGGGTGCTTTTGCATCACATTAGGAGGTATTACTCTGTGACTTCAAACAATGCCAACAATCCCCATGATGATCCCATTTACCCAAAAAACAGGGTGAAGTCAGGTCCTCCTACTCTTTTACCTTGTAAGCTACTTGACACCGTTAATACTTTGAAAGTCAAACATAAATAATAAGAACTCTTCAAATTTTGGTGGGCTTACTGAGAACATTATAACTCGGGTAAAAACGTTCTTTTGTAAGCCCACCTAAGCCTATCTAAAGCCCACCCAAGAACATCTCTGTAGATTTTTGTATTTTTATGTTAAAAGGCTTCTAGCTACGGACTAAAACCCTTTCAAGCACCCAAAATCCTACCAAAACTCTAAAAAAATTATTTGATGGTTTCTGTTGTTGTAGAGAGTGTAATGAGTTGTCCCCAAAAATGATGCTCTCACGGCTGCTTGACAATTTTACTCCAGACAATGGAATTTTTAATCAGGAACCGTAATG